>NC_050105.1:82718897-83343897 GCF_902167145.1 Zea mays
GTCTGACCTCATCCTCCTTCACCAAGAGGTGTTCTATTTCATCCTTGATGCACTTAACTTGGTTGAAGTCCCTTGTCTTCCTCTCGCGAACCTTAGCCATCCTATATATGTCCTTCTCTCCTTACTCAAGTGTTGGTATTGGTAAGATCCTCATATGTCTTACCCTTTGCAGTCTTCTTTGCTACCTTGTACTACTCTATGTTGTCCACACTCCTGTTATGGTACAAACATTTGTAGCATTCTTTCTTTTCCTTAATATTCCTTTGGGCCTCCTCATTCCATCACCAAGTATCTTTAGCTTCACCTCCACTCCCTTTAGTTACTCTACACACCTCTGAGGCCACCTTTTGAATGCAGGTTGCCATCTTCTCCACATGTTGTTTTCGTCATCTTCCTTCCAAGTGTCCTTCAATTTTCACCACTTTGTTCTCACAATCTTGGCTTCTTTATCCCTATAGGCACACACCTAAAAACAAAAGACCGCTTCCACAAGCTTATGTTGAGAGACAACACATAACTCCTTGGTATATCACTTTACAATCCAAGCATACTTGTTTATCCTCTATTGTGAGGACAGTCAATCTGACTAGAGTGCTGGCCACCACTATAGGTCACAAATGGGAGTATCTCTTTCTAAAAAAAGGTGTTAGCTATCAACAGGTCAAAAGCTACCGCAAGGTCCAACATAACATACACATTTGTGCAGCACTTATAACATGTCGTCTTTTTAGGCCAACATTCTATACCATACAACATAGCAGGTCTAATCGCCACCCTATAAATTTTGTTTTTTTAGCTTATGTGGTACCCTCTTGTATGCCTTGGTTTAAGAGAGGAGGCATATGGATAGCTAGGGATATTGACACGGATAAGCTCTTAGGCAAAGCATCTTGTATGCATCACCCTGTGCTTTTGCACATCAATGAAATTTGGACAAAAGATAAGAGCATTGTAGGAGATGGGTTTGCTGGTACAGTTCATATGCTTCCTTGCGCTAGAAACCAATACACATGTACGAGGCCTCAATTTTTTCGAGTCGAGAAGTCGAGCCGAGTCGTGCAGCTCCTGACTAGTAGACTAGTCGAGACTAGCCGAACATAAGTCAGTGATTATATTTTTATATCTTTCTATATATGCTAAGACTAAAAACATGTTGGAACACTAAAAAACACCTTGTTTAGTATATTTTCATCCATCTCCATCTTCTACCATATATCATTAAATATTGAATATAGTCTTGTAGCAAGTCTTCTATTGTTCTCTCTGGTTTCAAAGAACTTGTTTGGATTCAAAAACAAAGTTGCTCTATATAGATTGTAATCCATCTGATTGTCCTACGTCTTATCAACAATAGAATTACCTCATCTATTATTGGTTCTTTGTGCTCCAAAGCTTTTTTGATGCTCTTTTTTGCATGGTCCATGGCAGACTACATTTCAGCCATGCTGGTCTCTCATCACCATCACCTATCCTCAAGAATATTAGAATAGGTTGTGAAGCGCTGATGCAATCTTCTACTGCTTGCCAAAATGCAACAGAATGACAAACAATATGTGCATTTCCTACTTTAGTGTTCTTCAATTTGCTCTCACACCATTCATCACTAACAAAGAGAGCTTTCAACCCTTGTCTTTCACATTTTTATATCTGGGCCCAAATAAGCCGCCAACTCAACGCTGCGACTAGTCGTGACTAGTCAATGAGTCGATCAACTAGTAGAGAAAGTCGAGTCGTTCTGATCGACTATCACCTCTGCACTGACTTCTTGACTAGTCGTCGACTAGTGACTAGTCGCCCGACTTTAAAACCTTGTGAGGCCTACAATTCTCTAGTTGTATTGGCAAGGGAAAGAAGATGCTATGGGAATGTTTGGAATGAAATAGCTTTGGAAGGGCATGATCTGTTGATAAAAGTGAGTCAGAGTCAGAACTATGATAGGGATCACTGGATCAGATTGCGAGCAGGTTATATGCAACAGCTTCATCCACCTTGCTTTGATTCTATGGCTAGCATCTTCATCAATATCCTCGTATTTGTATAGCATTGATCCTAAATATCGAAAGATATCCTTCCTGCTCACCACTTGACCTTCCAAACTAATATCTGCTTCCTTATGTGTAGTAGCGTCGAAGTGTGAAGTCACATCTCATATATTCGGTTTAGTTCTACTGAGACTAAAAGAGATCCACCACAACTCTAGTTTCCTGTTTACTTCTGCTCGACTTTCATCAACTAGCACTACATCCATAAAAAGAGATCCATCCTCTAATTGATGTAAATAAATGGGTTCTATATGATACTATTGCTGCTGCACTTCTAATCGCATTTGATAAGTGATGGAAGGTAAAAATAGCTGGTTGTCTAACTGTGGTACTTAGTAGTGTGCTGTGTCGGTTATGTTGGATGAGATAAAACCAAGTTTATCAGGGCAAAGAGAAAAGGTCCTATGTGGTTGTGTACCCATTTTTTCGCGAATGGGGAGGCTAGAACTTTGTTTCCTTAATCTAAAAAAGGAAAAAAAGATCTTGTAGTAATTGAAAGGGTAGTCCCTTGATTGATGTGAATGGGTCAGGGCGATTAGTCGCCCTTGATCGACCCTAATCGTCCCCCTAGCCGTCCTGTGTATTCCAGGATATATATATATATATATATATATATATATATATATATATATATATATATATATATATATATAACACTATATATAGATATATACTTATATAGTATAGACTATAGAGACTTGCAACAGTATAAATAGTCCAATATTTAATACTTGCAGCAGTATAAATAGTTAATATTAGCACAGCAACAACAAGTTTATATGAAACTGCAAGTCTACAACTTACTAGACCATGTCCAAGAAGGCTTCAGATGAGGAGCTCATCTCCAGTCCCTGTGTTCTCTTTTCTCCCAGCCGATGTAGAGAGAAAGGTGTTGCCGTATTGGAGCCTTGGAGGGAGAGAGAAGGGTGAAGAAGGGAGAGGGAAGGGAGCTGGGAAGAGAGAAGGGTGTTTTCTGATTTTCTCCCAGCCGTCAGGGAAGCTGAAAAGACAAGTATAGCTAGCGGAGCTACCTCTATTAATCATGTGCTGTGTCTAGACTGTTGGACTACCCGAGCACATACTAGATTGTTGGGGCCACTCTAGACTGTTGGACTACCCGAGCACATACTAGATTGTTGGGGCCAGTCTAGACTGTTGGACTACCTCTATTAATCGCGACTGATTGGCTCCTAGGCGATTAATCGTTCCATATTGTCGCCTAATCGGACGATATGGACGATTAGTAACACTAATCGAGTCGAACACCCTAATCAATCAGCCCGACTAATCGCGATTAGTCGGATGATCTGAAAACAATGCTTACAATACAGTGGTTCTTGTTAGTTTCATTGTTTCTGATTAAGTTTTGGATATGGAATAAACTTTTTGTTTGAGTGTCCCTAAGTGTGGAACTTTTTCATAGTTCGGTGTGTATTAATTGTGCTGGAAGTGATAGATGATGCCAATCAGTCTCTCTCTGCTTACAACGCCTTCTTTCTGGGTTCAGTTAAGTTTGCACCTTGGAGAAGGATTTGGAAAACATGGGGCCCTCTTTGATGCAAGTTCTTCATTTGGTTAGCAATCAAGAACATGTGTTGGACAGCAGATCGCCTATCAAAACATGGGCTGCCGCACCACTGTCTTTGCCTCCTCTGTGATCAAGATGTGGAGAATATACAACACATTCTTGTGTCTTGTGTCTTCTCCCGGGAGGTTTGGACCAAAATCCTTATGTGTGTTGGTCTGCAGGCAGTTGCTCCTCAACCTGATGTGCGAACTTTCTCTGCCTGGTGGTGTTGGGCAGCCAGCAGTTTGCCAAAGGAGAAGACGAAAGGGTTTAATTCCCTAGTTATCCTTGTGGCCTGGACTCTTTGGAAGCATAGGAATGCGTGTGTGTTTGAGGGTCTTAATCCTAGTGTCCCTAGTCTGCCAAGAAGTTGGTAAGGAGACCGAGCTCTGTTGTCTTGCTGGTAACACGACACTCAATGAGCTGCTCAGTGGGGCGCGTAGGCTGGACACCTAAGTTTGTCATGTAGGGTCGTTTGTTTGTCATTATGTGTGGCGCACTTGTACTCTAGAGTGTTGGTGTGGTGAGGGGCAATCCACATGCCTCCCCTCATGTGATGTATTGTTATCTTTCTTTCTTAATGAAATGACACGCAGCTCTCCTGCGTCGTTCGAGAAAAAAAATCATTGTTTGTACTTCTACTTGAGCTCTCACAATTTAGCAACTTCCTATCATCCCTAAATAATATTCCATTGCAACAATAGTTATGTTGAGATGATTGATATTATGATGGGAATGGCATCTGTTCTTCATCGTTCATGTTCAAGATATCTGTGTCTGGTCAATATTCCCTTACATTCTGTTCCTTCTTTTTTGTTGCAGCTATAGCTGAACTTCTTGACAATGCAGTGGATGAGGTTTGTACTATTCATCTAAAACTTCCATGCATTTGTCTTCAAACTAGCTGAATTTTCTCAGTTTGTTTTTGGTATATGTTGCAAATAGCTGTAATTGTCCTCTGATATTGTCTCAGATAAGCAATGGTGCCACGTTCATAAAAGTTGATAAAAGCATCAATTTGAAAGACAATAGCTCAATGCTAGTTTTCCAAGGTATAAAACACGAGATTGTAATCTAATTAGTTGAACAAGTTGGGCTAGATCAGTGTTTGTCCTATATTGATTTCTGTACATGGATTTTCACAGATGATGGAGGCGGCATGGATCCTGAAGGTGTCCGTCGATGCATGAGTTTAGGATTCTCAACCAAGAAATCTAAGACCACTATTGGCCAGTGTATGTATTATTTTGTTTGAACTGGATGGTTTTATGACCATGACTAACATGATTGAACTTTCAAATGATATAATCTTGATTAGGCTTGTGCACTCAAATTTCTGGAGGAATACTGCTAGATGAGAAATTGAAAAAAAAATAGGGCAAGGGAGTTTTTCGTTCATAGATTCACAGCATAATAGAGTTTTGAGCATATATTTAGTATATAATCCTTATAGGATGGAGGGTAGCATTACTAGTTATTTTTTGGTCAAGTCTGAGTTGCAATTCAAAAATAGTCCATGGTCCTAGTTGGATGCATTGATATCATACAAAGGCAGGCCAGACATTGTGTCTTGGATTGGAGTAAGAGGGGACAGTGTCAGAAGCTGACTGTGATGAGCTAACTTATATTTAAGGGGACGTTTGAGACTGCTCCAGCTCTTGAAAATTTCGTAGAGTTGTGGAGCAGGTCATTAGGAGTTCCAGAAAATTGTGGAGCTAGAGTTGTGAACCTTTGGAAGACATTTAAATAAGTTATTTTATTTATTATTTAAATTAAAATTATTTTTAAACTATTTATATTTATATTTATATTATAAACTATAGCTCCACGCCGAAGCTGGAACCTGGAGCAGTCCCTCTTTCATAACGTACTGACTTTTTGAACATAATTTGGAAATCCCTCTTTTATAACATAATTATAAACTATTTACAATTGAAAAATGTTTTTTCTAACTTTTACAGTTTTACTCAACTGAACATAATTTGGAAATCCCTCTTTCATAACATAATTATAAACTATTTACAATTGAAAAATGTTTTTTCTAACTTTTACTCAACTGAACATAATTTGGAAATCCCTCTTTCATAACGTACCGACTGTTTTTTCCTTCTTAATATAACGATGCATAGTTCTCCTGCGATTTCGAGAAAAAAAATAACGTACCGACTGTCTCTCCTAACATCGTGGGCTACTCTTTCTAATCTAGGTGGACCTCCCCAGTTCTCACTTGTGCCAAATAGAGTCTGTAACGTGATAGGATAAGTGGGGATTTGGAATTTTGGCTACAAATATAATCCAAGTTTGAACTAATAAATAATAATAATATTTTCTAAAGAAATCACCATCATGTGAGCACCCCTAAATTTTAGGTATATATGTTTGTTAAGTTGTAAATTGATTTTGTAGACCTTCAAATGCCACACTGTTACAGTCGATAAGCTTGGTTTCTCACCAAAAAACATATTTGATATTTACATGTATGTCCATTGCAAGATTGGTATTAAACAACTTATTCTTCCATTTGAGTTGCAATGTTGTCATTATGAATCATCAAATCTCAAATAGCTCTGATTGTTTACTGTAACTTATATACATCCTACATTCAAAGAAAAGACTTCTTTGTCCTAGCTAATGATGATATTTTTGTTCAAACAATTGTATAATTTTTTATTTAGTATCTAGCTTCTTTATAATAGCATGTATAAAACTCTTGGTATTGCTGTCTCTTGTTACTTTCTTACCTTCTTCTACTGCGCAGATGGAAATGGCTTTAAGACAAGCACAATGAGACTTGGTGCAGATGCAATTGTTTTTACTCGTGCTATCCGAGGAGGGTAAATATTGTTAATGGAATTTAGATTCGATTTGTTTTGAAAGAATTAATGGTACTTACTGAATCTTAATCTGTAATGATCAATGATTTTCATATCCATTCTCTTGCAGTAATGTTACATTGAGTATAGGTTTGCTCTCCTACACTTTTTTGAGAAAGACATTGAAGGATGACATAGTTGTTCCAATGGTATGTGAATCTTACAAGCTGTTTGTGTTTGTGTCAATGTTTTGTCTGTCTAGATCTTTCACTTTTTCATTACTATTGCAGCTTGATTTTAAGATCCAAGATGGGGACATTGTACCGTTGGTGTATGGTTCACAGGGTGATTGGGATAGTAGTCTGAAGATAGTACTTGATTGGTCCCCTTTTTCTTCGAAGGAAGAACTTCTGCAGCAGGTGAGGCACATTCTTTGTTGCAAATGAAATTATTTGTTCTCATAAATCAATCTCCTTGGACTAGAATTAGCTATATAATATGTTATTCATTACTCAAAAAAGGGCAGACCCAGTGCTGGAGGCTCCCACATGAGTGGGGTCTGGGGGAAGGGATAATATTATTCATTAGTTAAGAGTATCATATTGAACTAATCTTAATTTTAATTGCTAAATATGCCTAATATATAACCAGGCTTATTCTACTGATAGGTATTCTTCATCCTCGAACCTCTTGTTGCGAAAACGAGGGAGTATATGCATATTAAGGGCGTGTTTGACATGACTCCAGAGCAAAACTCCAAGGAGGAGCTAGATAGAGCCTAGCAGCGTGCCAAACACCCTAACTCCAGAGTTCCAAACTCCATGGAGTTTTTAGAGCCGCAATACAAATTTTTGGAGTATCTCTTTTGCTTTTTGAAATCTCTAAAAAAGCAACATAGACATGAAGTTTGGAGTTATTTACCCGCCACTGCCACTGGTTATGAGAAATCTATAAACTCTAGAGTAGAGCTACTCCACCCAGAGTTTTGGAGCAAAGCTACTCTGAAGTAGAGCAAAGCCATGCCAAACAAGCCTTAAATCTAGAACTGAAGTAACTTCAATGAATGCATTCTACTGGATGATACATTTAGGGGTAGAATTGTATATACATACATTGAGAAACACACTGTGTGTGCCTTTATTCCATGACCAAGAAGTGGGTAGAAGTATGTTTGTTATCTTTTTGGTTTGCCCTTACTCCCTTGCTCATAATTTCTTTTGTCCTCTCCCAAAGCGACATCCAGATTTTTTATCGGTACTATTTTCTATGCATTGAGGCATGTATGCTTTTTACATGGCTGTAATCCTTTTATGACAAGCTAAACTGACTATCTTATTTTTCTGAAGCTATTCAATAAGCAAGTTGGTCGGTTATGTCCTTGCTGATGAGCAACTGAATTTTCAGTTTATTTTTATATTGATAGTGTTCATATGCATTCAGTTTCAGGATGTTGGTAGTCATGGAACTAAAGTGGTAGTGTACAATTTATGGATGAATGATGATGGCCTTTTGGAACTTGACTTTGAGGATGATGATGAGGTGTGTTCATATAATCTTCATTGCAAAACCTCTGCATGCTGTTCATTTTTTTGGTTCCGTTTATACTATCAGAATTCATATAATGTAAGAAATGTTATACAATGTATGTGGACTGTGAAGAGTGACTTCCCTTGTCTAATGAAAGCATCTTTAAGGCAGCAACAACTACATGTTATTGTATTTTTTTCTCGATTGTGTTTTTTCTTCAAAGGGCCTGTTTGGATCCCATGAATTCAAACCAATATCTAGGAAGTGCTTCTCATTTTATTATTAAATTACTTTCCAATTTCTCTCAATTCCTGGGAACCAAACAAATTATTTGCACATAGGAACATAGGTTAGGTAGATTAGATATGTTAAATATTGTTATAAAACTTGTTAGAGATGTTATGGAGTATTGCCTTACAATGTTTTCAAGTCGTCTAGTCGAACCTAGTCGTATAATTTAGTTGCGATTAGTCGTCGATCAGGTCAACTAATCTACCCTAGTCGAGCTAGTCGTCCATATGTTTCTGGACATATATATACTTATATAGGATATAATATATATAATTTACATTTGAGGAGTGCTGCACAGGGTTAGGGTACGCCGGTAGGGCGCTTGGAAGGTTGTTGTGTGTGTGTGGGGGGGGGACGATAGCTCCGACTCTGTCTTGGTCGGGGGCGACGTGCTCCTCTGCTTGGGGCGGGGCAGCTCCTTGGGGCGACGGCGGGCGGGCTCCCTCGTCTGCGCCAGCGGCCATGGTTATTAAAACCTTAAAACATTATGAAATATGAACCGCCTTTTTAAGATTTAAACGAACATTGAAACGTCTTTTTAGATTTGACTTGAAATTTCAAATATAGAATATGTTCATACATAAGTTGAGTACTTGAGTTCACAAAACAAGTAGCATAAAAGGAAACATATCAAATTCAACTACACAAGTCTATGCAACATGCAAGTTACAACTTGCACCTAGGATCAATATCATCCAACTCATCAATATCAAGAGCATGAGTAGTTGGGTGATTCACTGTCTGTTCTGGACGCCTGGAACTTCATGGCTACATGCAACACCGGCTACTAGAGGAGCTGGTTGGCGACACCGTGGTGGGCCTGGCGGACAGACTGGAGAATAATGGAGATACCCCCCACAGTCGGAACACCGGTGCTGTGACTGGAGTAGCCCATGCAGATTATAGCCCTTTGTGTCAATTATGTCGAGATAGCCGAGTGCAAGGGCGCCGAGCCGTTGTCGAGGTGCCGTGCGTCAGGTAGCTGTCGAGGAAGCCGAAGAAGATAAGCCGCACAAGTCGCGGGCGCAGGCGCAGCATGCGGGAAGGCCCTCGACGCGCCAGGGTGACAATGGCACAGAAGGAGGGCGCCATAGACGAAGACGGCGACGCAGTCGAGGCAGTCGTAGAGGAAGAAGCCGATGCCGAGGACGATGTTGTCAAACCGCCATGGACGAGGCGTGCTCCAGGTTTGCCACGCCTGGAAACGCGTCATAGACGAAAGCATGTGTCGGTGTTGCCAGTACCGCACATACTAGGTAGAAGGCCCTAACCAAGTGTCAGTGTCTGAAGGGACCAACAGAGAAGACCTCTACGACAATTGTAGTGCGGTATGGCGGGAGTGTCGTCACAACTCACAATTGTCAGAGCGGAGTAGACGAAGTAGTCGAGGATGAGACGACGATGCTGGCAACAAGGATATGCTGGACGAAGGCGAAGAGGCAGGCGTGGCGACACATCAAGGATCCTCGAGTCGCAGCGGCGAGAGCTACGACACACAGGAAGAAGAGACTCGACGACGCCAGTGGAGCGTGACGACGGTACTTGTCGGCAAAGAACTCGAGGACGAACGTGGTACAGACCAACGACGGGTATGTCGATGTAGTTTGCAAGTGTCGAACAGCTCGCAGACTGTGTGTAGGAGACGCGCACTAATGGAGTCGACAACGTGTAGATGTAACGACGAGGATGACGACAGACGACGATGTTGCTGCCCGAGGAGGCGACGCAGCGACGACCCTCTTTTTTGGCGAATCATCGCGCGATGGACGACAAACGTCTCGGGAGGGTGGTTCGCTAGCGATTGGTTGATCAGACTGATGACGTGCGGGGCGGAGATGACGATGGTGGAGCCTCCCGATCGGTGGTGGCGACGACGAGCCGACATAGATGGACGTGCAGATGAAGAGGCGCGACATAGGCAGGCGTTCTGGTTACGCCGTAGGCCACGCCAGTTGCACCATCAAAGAAGATGAAGAAGTCGGTGTTGTTGAAGCCGATGTCGAGGACATGCGAGCCGATTGGCGTTGGACGATGGAGATGCAAACCTGATCACTGACCGGGAAAACACAAAAGATGCAACATCAACAGATCTGGTACATCACCGACCCGGCGGAGGATGGCGCGACGCATCCTAGACAGATCAATGACGACGGAGGCGGCGCTGCCTGATGCGACCCCGACAGAGGTCGGCGCGCGACGACGTCATCCCGACGAAGGCCAGCGTGCGACACGACCCCGATCGAGATCTACGCGACGTGAGTCTGGTGAAGCCCGACACGTCCTAGGCAGAGGGGGGCCTCGGCCACCAGATCCGGGCGGCACAAAGGGCACCTGTGGCTCGTGACCACTAGACCCGACCGTGGTGCGAAGGGCCATCCGTAGGGCAACGCGCAGGGTCGATATGAAGAGGTGCCAGTGGATCCAAGTGCGAGCAGCCCACACGTAGCCGTCACCACGACAGCATGCAAAAGGAGCTACGTCGCAGTAGTCTGTCTACAAGCCGTCACCTTGACAGCGAGTGGAGGGAGATGCGCGACCGCTCGAAGCTCAGGACTTGGTCGACGGAGAAGGCCACATCCACCATGACACAGAGGGTGAGTTCCCAATCTGTTGTGCTTAACGACGCAACGACGGACGCAGCAGATCAGATGTAACCTAAACTCGTGGTACCATGTAGGAATGAGAGATTGCGTATAATTTGTGGGATGTATTGTTTTGAGTCTTCAGGGAGAATATATATGAGTACATGACTTAGGGCAAGAAGCCTATCCTAGAGATAAGGAAGGTTATCCTAGATACAAGGTTATCCCGGATTAAAATCAATCCTAAACCAACCATATCAGGAGCTGCCTAATATACTCTAACATGCCTAATATACTCTTAACAGTTCTATTTGACTTCTCTCAAGGAAAATAGTTGGTATAATTGTCCTAGGGTTAATATGTATACTTGGTGAACTATGTTCTCCATGGCATTAATGCTCTGTAGGAATCTGAAATTAAATACCAAGGTACACTTTTAGTTTAGTTTTGTGAACTGTTGGAAACAGAGGTCACTATGTTGTATAGTGCTGCAGAGCAGGATATTTGCGAGTTTTTAAATGTCACACATGAGAATTAAGAAACTGAATAATGTTTGACACTGATTCCAAACTTCTTAAGTTCGTGCATTGCACAGCCTCATTCAGTTCTTTGCTGTTATCATCCAGCATGGGGGCATTTGTTTTTAACACTGGACTATTCATGTCCTTATCTTATGCTCATTTTCAGGACATATTACTTAGAGATCAAGGTAGCGCAAGTGGGGGGTTCTCAAAGAGTCAGAAAGAAATTGTTAAGCAACACATATCCCACAGGCTCAGATTTTCATTGCGAGTAGGTTTTAGTAATTATTCTTGATTTTCTTTTGTTCTTCCTAATTCTTTATCTGGTTGGTAATATGTGTTTCTCCTTACGCAGGCTTATACCTCCATCCTTTACCTCAGGAAGTTTGATAATTTCCAAATTATATTAAGAGGAAAACCTGTTGAGCAGATATTTATCACTGATGAACTAAAATTTAAGAAAGTCGTTACTTACAGACCTCAAGCAGCACATGATTCCCAAGTGGTAAGTAAATTTGTGCAATTTCCAATCCTGTTTGTTGTTTCTTAGTTCTCTAATCTGAACAACTGGTAATAATGCGCTTGAGTTTCATCGATGGTTCCTGTTTGGCTGAATGAATTTGCCAGAAGTTACAAAAACAGTAAAATTTTCCAGTTTTTGATTAGCCATTATCTAACTTTTCTTTCGTCATGAAAATTGGTCCCTTCAGTTTTTCTTTACAGCTACATTTCTTTTGTCTATAGTATTATCTGTTTACGTTGGTTTACTACTATGTTTTGATTTATCTGTACAGGCCTCGGTAAAAATTGATATTGGTTTTGCAAAGGAGGCCCCTATTTTGGGCATTTTTGGGATGAATGTCTACCACAAAGATCGACTTATAATGGTAACATCTTTTCCCACCTGCCAGCAAACATCTGGTTACTTCTCCCCATTCTACCACAAAGATAGACTTAGTGCCCATTTGTTTTATAATTATTTGAAATTGTATCTTTTGCAATAATTGTAGTTGGTGCTTACTTGCGTTTGTGATCCCGGTTGATGTCTTCTTACTCGTGTAGAAATCTTTAGCTTCATCTTCAAGACATTTAATAATCAATGTGACAATTATGTGATTTTTTTTCTCGAAAGCGCAAGAGAGCTGCGCGAAAATATATTAAGAAGGGGAAAAAGGTCCAAAAAAGGACCCCAAGATACAGATAAGGCCGCCCTACGGCGGCCAATAACAAGCATAAATGAAACCATCCATGACAAAAACACTGCTACCAAAACAGCACTACAGCTATCTAGCTAACATGTAGACCTGGGATGGGGGCAGTAAGCAAGGACAGCTTCTTTGCACCAGCCATAACCCAAAGATCAATCTCCAAACCAACACTTCTAATAGCAACAGCCACACTAGGACTCTTATTGTCAAAAACGCAGCCATTGCGATGTTTCCAAAGGGTCCAAACACCAAGAATGACAAGAGAATTAAGACCATTTCTTGCAATCCCAGGAATCTTGGTGCTCAAGTCTTGCCACCAATCCATAAAAACCCCTTCACAGGACTGATGGGCCAAGTGTTGTAGATTTACAAGAAGAAGCAGCTTGAACCAAAATTCTCTAGCAAAAACGCAGCCCAGCAGCATATGATTTAAGGTTTCCTGATCCTGATCACATAATGGACATCACAATTATGTGATTTTAATGTTTGCTGATGTCCAATCATTATCTCATGCCTTTAGTCCTAGAGAAATAGAATCTCCATTCTTTCAAATGGTATCTAAACCTGTTATGTCAGGGTGTATCAAGTTTTCTAGCAACTTTTTTGTATCTTCTGGCATTTGTACACTTTTTGCAATAATCTTGCTGTTTTTCTTAGCATGGTGAGAGTTATCTAAATGCTCATTAATCCGATATGTTTCTAATTATATGGTTCTGAGCTGAGATAATATTAAATGCATAATTTTAGGGACCTTTTTTTTTGCGAATGCAGTTCTAGAGATTCAAATATTATATCTATTTTTTATTGGAACTGAGGTTCTGCTACCTTCCTCTTTATAGCCTTTCTGGAAGGTCCTTCAAGAAGGATCTAGCAGAGGGAGAAGTGTGGTTGGTGAGTTTCATATATTCAGTACTGCATCTATTGTTATCATGTTATCTCTCCCTGTGATGACAATTGTCACAATTTAGGTGTACTTGAAGCAAATTTTATTGAACCAGCACATGACAAACAAGATTTTGAGAGGACACCATTGTTTATTCGGCTAGAAACAAGACTTAGACAAATTATTATTGATTTCTGGTAAGTGCTTCGCCCAGATCTTTCCTTGTGCACCTCAATATTCTAGGCAAATACACAACTATTCCTATACCACATTGAATATGTAGCAGAAGAAAAAAAGCCCTTGCAACTACCCAAGTTATTCTGGCACTATCTGCAACACTATTGGGGACTGAACACTATCGTATTAGGTGTTTGCAACTTGTACTATATCTTACTAAGGATTAACCATTGTAGTACTTGCATAAATTAAAAATGTTTGCTTATCTCTTGGTGATCAAATTTGAGTGGTTCTGTCTTTGCAGGAAAGAAAGGTGCCATTTGATTGGTTACCAGCCAATGGATCCACATTTAAGATCCCAGTATAAGGCCACCCTCAAAGAATCGGTTGGTCCTGCTCCAGTTCACCATAAAGCTTCCAGTGTCCGAAGAACTGGAGGGCTTTCGTCAAATTTACTACCAGAGACATATGACGACATAACAACTGTTGGGTTAGCAAATAATGGTGCTCAATACTACCCTGTTATTTGTTCGTATTAGTAATTTTATATTTTGTGGTGGTTTAATTATTATATAATAAAATATTTTTCAGTGCTTTATGAATGTGTGTAACTGAGTCTGCATTCTGCAAAACTTCTATGTCAAGAAATGATGCGATATTTTCCCTCAAACATGCTTGTCATTGCATTAAGAGATGTGTAATGCTTACATGTGGCTTTTTTGGTGCTGCTTCTGTTGAAGCTCATTAGCTGACTAAATAATGGGGTAAATACTGAAAACACATCGGGGCGTGGTGTTTATGGCTTCATCATAACAGGGTGGTCTTTGATGGGGATTCCCCTTGGGAAGACTTCAGAGGAGCTTCCTTGATGAATTATTGTGTTGGCTAATGGCTGGTGCTAAGAGTCTGGGATCTTTAGGCTTAGCAAGGACCTTGAATGAAGCCGGTTCCATTGCTATCTAGCTCTCCCTCTGATTCGGCTTTGGTCTTAGCTTAGTTTTAGCAGGTTCCTTGCTTGGTAAACCCTTTTGTTCGTTTCCTAAATTATATAAAGATGTGCACGTTTGATAAAAAAAATACTGAAAACACAAACGTGACTATATGCTGCAAGCTTGAATATCCACTGGTGTCAGCTTGTCATAATAAACAACAATGTCAAAGGCATACATTTTTCTCTGATTAATGTCAAATTCATATATATGAAAAGTTCTATTGAACCTTGGCCTTGGCAATATGGGCACATCCGGTGCTTGGCGTAAGGGTGCTTCATCTAATAGTTTTCAAATTAATAACGTTTGGAACAAAACACATTTATGGAGAAAATTTCATGCCCTAGGGACATAGGAAAATTTATTGTAGCTGCTGTTGCATGAGATACTGTCGGTGACATCCATTCTCTGCTTTGTTGATCTAAATTCTTGCACTTGGAATGGTGGGTTTTATTTATTATAGACTGGTGATTTAGATCCTGATTTCCTTGTATCTTAAGCATCTTTCTACAAGAGAATCTATGATAGCTTATAGGTTTTGTCATATAACTAATGTTCTTTCTTTGTTCTGTTTTGGCCAGGTTCTCATTTGCAATCGTCTGATCAAGCACAAGAGAACAATATGGACTCAGAAGTTTTGGATGAGGTTTGCACTTTTTAGGCTTTCAGTTATGTTTTGTTCCTAGTTAGGCGTTTTTATCCTCCCATTTCCCCATCATAACTCATGTGAAAAATAGTTAGTTACCACTAATGTTGTTAGGGAACACTTGTTACTTTGTTTATTAGTTAGCCATTCCAAGCACACCTTAGGTCGCATGTCTGTCACTTCCTTTCTTTTGCAGTAACACAGAAGCTAATCATACATGTTAGACTTAGACATTCAATTGGCCAGAGCAGGAATAATATCTTTCTATTAAAGAGAGGAAATGGTGCAAGTACGGATGTATTCTCCTAAGAAGCGACACACAAATTCACGCACACAAGACCTTTAATAAAAATACCACCACTCCATAATATGCTGAGTTCTTTTGCTCATAAAAGACACAATAGCTTGGCCTCATTTTTTTCGTGACACACATTGACCCATGGAGACACTCCATCAGAAACTCCTGTTCTGTTGTTTCCAGATCCACCATCTGTCTAAGTTGAAATGGGAAACCCTAACTTAGGGTTGGGAGTTGTATTAATAGACCAAGGTTATTAGGCCTGGCCTATTACACAGGGGTATGACAGTAATTACAAGGGGCTAACCCCAAAACCATAAACGCGTACTCTAACACCCCCGCCGCAGTTTCAACTCTATCCTGTACAAATGTTGAGACTGGATCGAAAATCGGCGAATACACTTGACGATAGCCCCTTGGTGAAGATGTGTATGTGCAGTCACACCTCGCGGACGAAGTGTAGGTCGATCTACACGTGCTTCGTGCGTTGATGTTGCACGAGATTGGTGGAGAGGTAGACCGCGCTGACGTTGTCGCAGTAGACGAGGGTGGTGCACTGAAGAGGGCTGTGGAGCTCCTGGAGGAGCTGGCACAGCCAGGAGGCCTCTGCCACGCCGTTGGCCTCCACGCGATACTCGGCCTCTGCGCTGGAGCGGGAGATGACAGGCTGTCGCTTGGTGGCCTAGGAGACGAGGTTGGCGCCCAAGAACACGGTGTAACCGAAAGTGGACCGACGCGTGTTGGGATAGCTAGCCCAGTTAGGGTCGGTGTAGACCATGTGCTCCGACGTCGGGGAGGGTTGGAGTAGAAGACAATAGTCGAGGGAGCCGCGGACGTAGCGTAGGATCCGCTTGAGAGCGGTGAGATGGGGTTCCTGTGGGGTGTGCATGTGCAGTCACACCTGCTGGACGACGTAGGCGATGTTGGGCCTAGAGAAGGTCAGGTACTAGAGGGCGCCGGTCAGGCTCCGGTAGGACGTCATGTCGGCGACCGAGGGCCCGTCGTCCTCAGAGAGCTTCGCCTGAGTGTCGACAGGTGTGGAGCAAGGCTTGCAATCTGACATGGCAGCCCGTTCTAGGATGTCGATGGCGTACTGGCCCTGGTGGAGGAAGAGACCCTGAGGTCGGTGCTCGGCGGTGATGCCGAGAAAGTGGTGAAGAGGCCCCAAGTCCTTCACCGTGAACTCCCGCTGAAGGGCGCCGATCGTGCGCTGTAGAAGGTTGGCGGTGGATGAAGTGAGCACAATGCCTTCGCCGTAGAGAAGGAGGTAGACGGTTTCGTCGCCGCGCCGATAGATGAACAAGGACGTGTTCGACTTGGCCTCGACGAAGCCGATGAAAACCAAGTAGGTGGCGAAGCGACTGTACCAGGCTCGCGGCGCCTGCTTGAGACCGTACATGGAGCGGTTCAGTCGGCAGACCAGATCCGGACGAGCGGAGTCGACGAAGCCGGTGGGCTGTCTGCAGTAGACAGTCTCCGTCAGAGTGCTATTTCTAAAAAAAACACCGATATGGCGACACACAAATATATATTATAATAAAAAATTAAATGCTAGAATAGTGGACCACACAAGTTCACAACCAGTACATAGATAATAAAGTTCAGCGACTGGCCAGTGTTGTGATAATCTTTACTACTGGGTTATTTTTATTTTGTAACACAATCTTTGCAAATCAATCATAGCATTCCGCCAAGTAAAATTGCTAGCTGCACCTAACATTTTTTTTTTGCCTCGTTCAGGATCTGGTGGAGATTGGCTCCTCTGGTGTCCTAGATCCTAGTTTTATTGAGAAGCTGAGTGAAGAAAACATCGCTCTGTTTTCAAGGTAAAATTGCTTTTACTATTGCTTTCATGTTGTATCTTGGTGAGTTTTGGAAAGGTAGTCTTTATGCATGGTTACTAAAGTCGTTGAAGAGTTTCTGCATGGATTTTAAATTACTGATTTTGTTAATTGAAAGTTTGAACATGGTTTTGTTAATAGATGCATCATAGCATTATGCCTTGTCCATTTTAGATATACTACCACCATTTATTTCTGCATCATGTTTCTTATCAATAATCATCCCTATAAAATCCTCAGTAATCTTTATAAATGCCATGGACAGAGTATGTGTCACTTAATGTTACATGTATGACTGGCATGCTACTACATAAATTACGGCGTGTAGGGTTTGCGCTTAACCCTAAACTTCACAGTAACTGTAGCATGCTATACCTTTGTTAGTGCCTAACCCAGACAATGGGTCCTGTTTGTTTTAGTTTTTTTTTCAGTTTCTGGCCACCAGAAGCTGCTGCAGACTGTTAAATGCCCATTTTTTCAGCCTGCTTCTATAAGAATTGCTTTGATGAAAACCGTCTAAAATCAATGTAAACACAAAATCAGTCAAGTCGTCGCGATAGTAGGAATCCGTCACTTTCTAGATCCTAAACTCTATAGACCCCTAATCTTCATCCGCACATAAGACCCACGATACTCAGATTCTACCCGTAGCCAGATTCTCAGAAAAGTTCGTAAGAAAAAAGCTGAAACAAATAGGCCCGATCATAATTTAGCCTTTTTATCAACAAAGCTGCCACAGCTCATGTGGCAAGCCACACTTAACCGACTTGCAGTGAAGTTGTTGAACAACTAAAGTTGCCCTCAGCCAAAGACAGGGCAACCGATGGAGTACTATTTTTTTTTCTCGGACACACAGAAGAACTATGTGTCATTTCGTTAAGAAAGAGAAAGAGACATACAAAATTTATGGAAAAACGGGCAAGGAGTCAAGAGGCTTCCCCCTACAAAAACCCAACACACACCCTGCCTCAATAGCCCTTGAACAAGGGAGACGACTGTGACCTGCACAACCTACCTAGATCCTAAATGTCATGGGAGAGCGACCTTATGAGGAGCTCCTGGAGGACCGTAGAACCAGCCAGACACCACAACCTGCCCTCCTCAACTACATTGTATAAAAGGGTCTGAACATCTGGGCGAGCTTCCAGGGCTCCCAAGCAACAAGGATGATCAGGGAATTAAGTCCTTTGTGCATCTCCTTTGGAACACTTTTTAAAGTACGATAGCACCAGCCTTACAAGCAACTAGTAGATTATGTCGCCCTTGCCTTATAAAGTTTAAATTTCTGGAAAATCAAGGTCCATACCTGCCTTGCGAACACACATGAGGTGAGGATGTATTTACTTGGCTTGGGACACTATTAACTCAAAATATTCATTGCTCTTTCAAGGAAATTATAAACTTCTCTGCATATTCGCTGCGTAGTAACTTCAAGCTAGCTAAGCAGACATGTAGAAGTTTAGTTGTCTGATGTTGGTAAAGAAAGTTGCAGCTAATCTTAGTTTAGTGAACTCCTGAGTAGCTGCGGTACTATTCCAGTTACATTATACATATGTGCTCATAAACACCCTTTTGCTAAACAACATTTTTCAGTTCATGGGTGTTAGAGTATATTAGGCATGTTAAAGTATATCAGGCAACTCCTAATATGGTTGGTTTATGATTGATTGTAATCCTAGGATAACCTTCCTTGTATCTAGGATAATCTTTCTTATCTCTAGGATAAGCTTCTTATCCTCCAAGTCATGTACTCATATATATTCTCCCTAGAGGCTCAATGCAATATCATCACACACATTATACGCAATCTCTACTTTCTGTTGGGTTCTGCGAGGTATTGTTAAACTCATCCTGCCCTGGTTCATCGCACCCTGAAACTGAAAAATATTTTTTACAGGCGTGAAGAGCTTCGACAACGAGATACACAACTGAAGCAGACGGTATGGATATCATGCTGAGCCATTAAAAAGCGAAGTAAAAAAAATATCATCTTTCTGTTCAGAGCTGAATGCGGCTTCTTTGTAGATTGGAGACCTGGAGCTTGAGCTGGAGGAAACAAAAAAGAAGTGCGGTCAGCTTGCTGCTCAGCTCAAGGCATGGAAGAACCAGCAGCATCTACCCTAAATGTGAAGGTTAGTTTGGTTACCTCTGGCAAGTGGCAACATGTTTTCCCTATGTGCTAGGGTTTCAGTTTTCTGTCACCTGTCTAGCTCTTTGATCTTGCAACTGTCTTTCTGAAAAAAGGGGAATGTGTTTGTCGATCACAGGACAGCGACCAAAGCGTACCTGTCTGGGTATGATAAACTTAGGGCATGTTTGGAAGCAACCCAGTTTTTAAAAAACCAGATTTTATTTTTTAGCTAGGAGAAGCTAGCTTATTGGTTTTTAAGAAATTGTGAATCAAATTTTTATAAACTGAGGCATAAATTGGTATGTTTGGAACCACCTCAGTTTCCATAAACCAGTTTCTTAAAAACTGGGTGGTTCCAAACAGGCCCTTAATCAGCAATGTCAATTCTTGAAAGTTTTGGATTTCAGTCCTTGAAAAAGAGCACGGCACCATATTTTTTCCCCCCTGTTTTGTAAGTAAGATAAGAAGCAAGTATGGTTTTTTCTGCAATTGCTGCAGGGCATCATTAAGACCGAGGACACGGAGGTACACGACAACGACCAATACTGACAGAAAACCGAAGGTTACAAGGAAGCACGGATGCATATAATGTCTGTCTAGTGGGCTGGCTAACTCATGGTTGAGTTGTTAAAAAGAAGTTTAGCATGTAAATCTTAGGCGTGTGTGCTACTTAGCTACTAGACAGAATGGTTGTCATGTGCAAGCAAGGAAGATGACTTGGGTGATTCCTGCTGTTAATTTGCTATGCAAAATGTCACGTAAGGCCCTTATGATCCAGCCTTGAGCATCAAATAAAACTGTAGAACTCGAAATGAATTGCTCATGGTCCCCTGCATTTCTGATTAATAGGGTACCAACTGACGACGAACAATGCAGGGTTCAGGTGTATGAAAGGGATTCCCTCCCGGCCACAGTATCGCACGAATCGGTCGGGCTCATATTTGATAGTATTTGTTGTGATCAGAACCTTGGTACTGTGGCTATCGTTGTGTTCTTGGATTTTAGAAGCGTGCACAGTTATGCAGATTACTCAACTCGCCGAAGAGAGACATAATAGTGAAGGAATTATTTTTTATTATTCTTTATAAGGGTTTACATGTTTATTATATAGAAAAGTAGAGCACTTTAAAGGTAAGTTTGGAATTATGCCATAACCTTTCTTAGTGTCTTTTAACACTCTCTGAACGTTAGAAACTTAAAACTCCGAAAAACATTTTGGGAAAATATAGACAGAGTAGTATCGTTCCATGTATTTCACTTCTTGTGTCGTTAAAAACTATCGGTAAGAAACTTCAAAAAAGTCACAATACGAAAAGAGTACAAAGGTTGTTTGTAGGACCTATAACCTTCAAGGTTTAAAGCGTATGATCTTCATGATCGAATATTCAAGGATGTTCTTATATCTTAAACACATTTTTTTTGGATAAGACCACATGCAAGAATTTATTGAAGCAATCAATCAGATTATCACTTGACTAGCAGGATTTTCACCTCAATGATTCTGGAGTTTGTGAGAACAGAAAAAATAGTAGAAATATACTTAGTCATATTAATCTTAATGTAGCTTTTTTATCTGTGCAACATATGCCACATTATCTTTATAGATAATTATGGGGTTATTTGCGGTGTCAAAACCACATGATTTCTAGACGTGGTTAGTCATTAGCTATAACCAAACACATTCATGTGCGACTTCATATAATGTGGTAATCTTTGAGTGGTTAGTAGGCATCGCTACTAGTGTCTATTTGCTTTGTCTCTAGGATATGATAGTACCGCCGCAGAAAAACACAAAGCTAGTATGAGATCTAGCACAATCACTCTTTGCATCTAACCAACAGTAGAAGTGCTTGATGCAGGGGAGAAAGTCGAGGGGGAAACCAAAGGCACACACGGAAGCTAAGCCCTTGCAAAGCGAAGACCCCGAGGCATGGTAGCGAAGGCCTCGCGGAGGACTAGCATGCCCACTCTTGTACCAGGCAGGGAAACACAAGTCAATCGTGAAGGTTGCGCCAGGCGAAGACCATGACACTTGGTCCCAACGAAGGGTTCGATGACTCCGCTCCCTCGACGTTAGGAGCGGGCCCTTAGGAGCAATGTCAATAGCCAAGTTGAGGGAGGCCCACCTATCAGCCCCATTGTAGGGTGGAAAATATGGTGTAACTAGGACAAAGTGTGTTCCGTTCTATAATTACCCCGTTGTACAACATATTCTAGGAATGTAGCAAGTAACCATGGGCACATATGTACATAGGACATCAGTCCCCGGTTGCTCTATAAATACAAACATCCTATTGCAGGACGAGACATGCTTTACACGACATTTGCGCTCTCAGCCATCCGTCTTGTCGTGCCATCTGTCACCCACTTCTGAGTGCTTGGGCCCATGGTTTCCCATTCCAACAAGCATTATGATGATCTGATACATAACCAACATATTTATAGCCCACAAAAGTTTGGTCCTGATTCTTCAGGGAAAATAGTCCAAGATCTTGAGTGCCTTTGAGGTATGAGGTATCTTAGTATAATATTATCACTTGTCCAATATCTTTTGGTTGAGTTAGTATTGTGTCTAGCTAGAAAACTTACTACGAATATGCAATATTAGGCCTGGTGCGATCGGCAAGATGCACCAGTGCTCCAATGACGCTAAAGAAACTCCATGTCCTAGTGATACGTCATCATCGCTCTTATCTACTACTTTAAAGTACAAGTTTCGTGCGTCGTGCGTCATGTACTAAGTGTGTAGGTCTATTCTTCTCCCCCCGCTTCTCACCTATAGATGGGCCGTTACACCATAGATGGGTCGTGAGAAACTATCCAAGCCCGCTAAAGGGGGACGAACGATTGAGCCGCTGAGCGAGCTATAAAAAAGCGAGTCGGGCTTTTTCAACTCATAACTTTCTTAGCCTTTTGGCTAAGTTTAATATATGATACGTGGATCATATGTCCACTTTAATATTAAATTTGTTTTGTATAGATATCAAATATGATTGTGTGCCGTCGCAATGCACGAGCATTGTATTAATTGGTCTAAATGGGTCAATATCCCTCTTAATGGATCTCACAACCATTAGGGTCTTTAAAGGGTGAGCTTTGGTCATATTCAATCTATCAAGGACCTTCCTACTTAGATTGACCGGTGTACAAATATTCCTTATGAAAAATGTTCGATCTATAGGCCTAAGTAAAACCTGCTTTCTACTAACTCTTTCATTCCAAACTCTATCTTGAGATAGATGCTAGCCTCCTCTATATCCTCCGTATATCCTATGATATTTAGGTCATCATCATAGATTGAAATGATACATAAACCCTTATTAGATTTTCTAATGAACAAACAAAGAATCTAGATTATTCGTGTATCCCTTCTACACGAGAATTTCACTAAGCTAATTGTACCAATCCACCCAGATTGTTTAAGCCCATACAATGCTCTATATAACTTAACGTTGTACATGTTGCGATTTGACTTAGAATCTAGAATTCTTAGCTCACTTGGAACCTTTATGTAGATTTCCAAATCTAAAACCCCATTTGAGTATGCAATCACTACATTCATCATCTGCATTTTTAAGTTTAAACATGCTACCAACAATATGAGTATCATAATGTTATGCCAGTCATAACCAAGGAGTAAGTTTCATTGTACTTGATGTCTGGTCTCCACATGAACCCTTGTGCTATAAACCTCGCTTTGTATCTTACCACCACATTTTTTGCATCACATTTTCAGATGAGCACCCAATTAAACTTGATTAGGGTAACTCTACGGGTATGGGCCATAGGACCAAACACTTTCCTCTTTGAAAGTGGGCACAATTCCATTTTATTACTTTGTTTTATTTGACCCAATTTGAGCGCTTCTGGCACTCTATCATGGCTTTGGCTGAGGATCCTAATTAATTGCAACAATGATCCTAAATACGGAATCAATGCCAATATTTGTAGTATTTTGGTTATATAATACTCCTAATTCTACATAGTTTGTGGTGATTTCTCAATTGAATCATTTGGTTCATCGTGGTTTCTAAATTATTTGAGGCTATTTTTTGAAGTCTTGTGCTATTGTTTGTGCACACATTTGCATTAGTGAAAGGGAAATGTGCCCGTGGGCCATTTCTAGATATTTTGGTGATTAAATGCTCAATACATTACTATGAACTAACCCTCTCGGTTTGAGCATAAGCACAGGCTGTGATCAAGCAAATTGAAGATGTCAAGTCCAAAAGAACACTCGTTGGGCTTGAGTTTTCATACATTGCAAATACTATTGAAACAGAGGAACAAAGGTATGATTCTAGCACTTAGTCAATTGTTTTAGTGTCTAAAAATGTTCATCTAAGTGCTAGGAAACTCTTCAAGTCGAGACAAATTGAAGGAAAGGAGTTTGACTAAATCTAACCAAACATGGGCCAGTCTGGGCCTCACCGGACTGTCCAGTGTGCAACGGACAGTGTCTTGTAACCACGCTAGACGACAGCCGAAAAGGCTGCTCTCGGGAAATCGATCTGACACCTTGGCTAAAAATCACCAGACTATTCGGTGTGCACCAGACAATGTTCTGTGTGCCAGGCCACCAACGACTACCCTTCGTGCAATGGTAGGCCACGTTATCAGCGCTGGCCACGTCAACTCAGCAACGGATGCCATGCTGGAGAGCACCTAGAGGGGGGGGGGGGTGAATAGGTGATCCTATAAAAATCAACACTAAATGGCACAAAACTTGGTTTATGAAATGTTAGTAGAATCAAAACCAAGGTGCTATGTCTAGAGAGAAAGAGATGACTTCTTCACTTAATTGCTCTTCACAAGGTGAGTATTTAAACTTAGAGCAATTATCAAGTGAGTAGAAGCAGAGAGGATTGCACACGAATAACAACTGATGACACAACGCTTTTTATCCTGTGGTTCGGCCAAGTAGAGCACTTGCCTACTTCCACGTCGTGGCGTCCCAATGGACGAGGGTTGCACTCAACCCCTTTCAAGCGATCCAATGATCCACTTGAATACCACGGTTTTCTTCCTTATAGAAGATGTTCCCTTTGTGAGGAATCTTCACAAGTTGGAGCCTCTCACCCTTACAATATTGATCACAATGAAAACCACAAGAGTAAGGGAGGGAATAGAAACACACGCAAAATCTAGAATCGCAGCAACGACACACACACACAAGTCAGGAAACGAGCACACAAACACAGCGCAGCGAGTTCACAACTCAACAAGTACTCAAATCTTAATCACAATGATACGGATGCGTGCTTGCAGAGTCTAGGCGTCTTAGGATGTTCAATGAAGGCTTGGTGTTCTGCTCCATACGCCTAGGGGTCCCTTTTATAGCCCCAAGGTAGCTAGGAGCCGTTGGATCTCCATTTGGTAGGAAATTCTTGCCTTCTGTCCATTGGCGCACCGGACATGAACAGTGCACGATTTCTTTCCTTCTTTGGCGAAGCCGACCGTTGAACCCTCGGTCCACTTGGCGCACCGGACACTGTCCAGCGTGGCCTAGTGACTGTTGGCTCTGGCCACACGTCGCCCGTTGATCGCGCTGCCGACCGTTGGCGCGGGCGCTGTTGGCTCGCCGGACAGTCCGACGAATTTTAGCCGTAGAGTCCTTGGCGATTCCGGAGAGCAACGAGTTCGTCGCTGAGCCAGCCTAGGCACCAGACACTGTCCAGTGCACACCAGATAGTCCGGTGCAACGTAGGCTGGTGCAAGTCAGGCTGGACTTAGCCAAACTTCTCCAATCCAATCTCATTTGATTTGACAAGGTTCCTAGCACTTAGAGGAATATATTAGTCCCAAAAACAATTCACTAAGGCTAGAGTCATACCTTGATTCTTGATTTGCATCTCTTTAACACTTAGCACATATCAACCAAAACAATATGTGTTGGGCATCTAATCACCAAAACATTTATATAAATGGCCTAAGGGCACATTTCCCTTTCAATGCTGCATCGAACTATCCGATGTGCCACCAGACTGTCCGGTGTGCTAGGCGGCTGAAGGCGTGCAATGGTCGGCTTGGCAGTAGAAGGAAACAAATTGCTGACTGTTCAATGTCCGATGTGCACCGGATGGTCTGGTGCACCCACGGACACAAGGCAATCTAGAGTAGCCAAATGAAGAACTAATGGCTCCTAGGCTCCTTAGGGTTATAAAAGGGACCTCTAGGCGCATGGAGCAGGTACCCAAACTGAAAGTCGCCTATAGGGGGGGTGAATAGGCGAAACCTGAAATTTACAAAATTTAAACATGCACTATGCTCGGGGTTAGTGTTGGAGTTAAATCGGAGTACAGAAGAAAGTTCTCCTTGCTTAGAGTTGCTCAATCAATGCGGATAACGTTTAGGAGCAAACTCAAATCAATATGAGCAAGGGAACTTTTAGAGAGAGAGAGAAAGAGGGGAAACAAATCAAGTGAAGATCAACAAGTGAACACGGTGATTTGTTTACCGAGGTTCGGTTCCAAAGAACCTAGTCCCCGTTGAGGAGGCCACAAAGGCCGGGTCTATTCCAACCCTTTCCCTCTCTCAATCGCTAACTGAAATTCGCCTAGAGGGGGGGGGGGTGAATAGGGCGAATCTGAAATTTACAAACTTAATCACAACTACAAGCTAGGTTAGCGTTAGAAATATAAACGGGTCCGAGAGAGAGGGCGCAAAACAAATCGTGAGCGAATAAAGAGCGAGACACGATGATTTGTTTTACCGAGGTTCGGTTCTTGCAAACCTACTCCCCGTTGAGGTGGTCACAAAGACCGGGTTTCTTTCAACCCTTTCCCTCTCTCAAACGGTCACCTAGACCGAGTGAGCTTCTCTCCTCAATCAATCGGAACACAAAGTTCCCGCAAGGACCACCACACAATTGGTGTCTCTTGCCTTGATTACAAATGAGTTTGATCGCAAGAAGAATGAGAAAGAAAAAAAGCAATCCAAGCGCAAGAGCTCAAATGAACACAACAAATCACTCTCTCTAATCACTAAAGATTTGTGTGGAGTTGGGAGAGGATTTGATCTCTTTGGTGTGTCTTGTATTAAATGCTAGCTCTTGTAATGTGTAGAAGAGTGGAAAACTTGGATGACTTGAATGTGGGGGTGGTTGGGGTATTTATAGCCCCAACCACCAAACTTGACTGTTGGTGGAGGTTGCTGTCGACGGGCGCACCGGACAGTCCGGTGCGCCACCGGACACTGTCCGGTGCGCCAGCCACGTCACCAGGCCGTTGGGTTCTGACCGTTGGAGCTCTGACTTGTGGGCCCGCCTGGCTGTCCGGTGTGCCACCCGCGCGTGCACTGCTCCTCTGCGCGCGCATGCGCGCATTTAAGGCATTGTAGTCGACCGTTGTGCGCAAAGTAGCCGTTGCTCCGCTGTTGGGGACTTGCTCTCAAATGCTATGAATTAAGAACAAGGCAACATAAAATGTTAAATGATGCTGTTCTTCGTCCGTGAAGCATTATTCCTTTGAGGATAATGGGTCTTGGACGAAGGTTGATGAGAGTATTATTACGAAGTTGAACCTTCGTAATAAACTTTCAATAACCATTGTAAAATAATGTAGAATAAAAGGTACAAAATAGATGAATGAATCACAGATGTATCATATTATATTCACTTAATATATTGAATCATTAAATACAATGATACCTATGCCTTGACAAAGATTGTATTCCGAGAGATGCGATTGCATATACCAGAATGCGTGAACAGAAACGGAATACTGTTCACTATTTATAGGCACAGGACGCAGCCTGTGAGGAATTACAAGTATGCCCCTTATAAAAACTTACAACATTGACTCAGACCTTTATGGACTAAAAGGTCATTCTATCTTTAAGTCGGTTTGCAATGCCGAAGCTTTTAGGAACCTTCGGCTATCTTATACAAACAGCTTCATCCGAGGATCACTTCCTTTTATAAGACCTTCGGCGACGAAGCATAGACCCAACATCCGCTGTCACACCGGACAGTCCGGTGTGCACCGGACAGTCCGGTGACTCACCGGACAGTCCGGTGAATTTTAGCGGAGCGAATTCCCGAAGCTGGCGAGTTCGGAGTTGCTCTCCCTTCGGGCACCGGACACTGTCCGGTGGTACACCGGACAGTCCGATGAATTATAGCGGAGCGCCTCTGAGAATTCCCGAAGGTGTTGAGTTCAGCTTGGAGTTCCCTGGTGCACCGGACACTGTCCGGTGCGCCAGACCAGGGCACACTTCGGTTATCCCTTGCTCTTTTTGTTGAACCCTTTTCTTGGTCTTTTTATTGGCTTTTTGTGAATCTTTAGCACCTGTAGAACTTATAGACTAGAGCAAACTAGTTAGTCCAATTATTTGTGTTGGACAATTCAACCACCAAAATCAATTAGGAAAGCCTAATTCCCTTTCAATCTCCCCCTTTTTGGTGATTGATGCCAACACAAAACCAAAGCAAATATAAAAGTGCATAATTGAACTAGTTTGCATAATTGTAAGTGCAGAGGTTACTTAGAATTGAGCCAATATAAATTCTCATAAGATATACATGGATTGTTTCTTTATTTTCATCATTTTGGACCATGCTTGCACCACTTGTTTTGTTTTTGCAAAGTCTTTTGTAAATTCTTTTCAAAGTTCTTTTGCAAATAGTCAAAGGTAAATGAATAAGATTTTGAGAAGCATTTTCAAGTTTTGAAGTTTTCTCCCCCTGTTTCAAATGCTTTTCCTTTGATTTTAAACAAAACTCCCCCTTAATGAGATCCTCCTCTTAGTGTTCAAGAGGGTATACCACTTTGAAATTACATCACAAATAAGATACCAATTTGAAAATCCTTCTTTAAAACCAAATTGAAAGACTAAAATTTTGAAATTGGTGGTGGTGCGGTCCTTTTGCTTTGGGCTCATGCTCTCTCCCCCTTTGGCATAAATCGCCAAAAACGGAATCATTAGAGCCCTTTGGAACTACTTTCTCCCCTTTGGCAAATAAAACATGAGTGAAGATTATACCAAAGATGGAGAGTTGCTCGGAGCGACGGCGAAGGATGAGTTATGGAGTGGAGTGGAAGCCTTTGTCTTCGCCGAAGACTCCAATTCCCTTTCAATACCCCTATGACTTGGTTTGAAATTCACTTGAAAAACACATTAGTCATAGCATATGAAAGAGACATGATCAAAGGTATATAGTTATGAGCTTTGTATGCAAGATATCAAAAGAAATTCCTAGAATCAAGAATATTTAGCTCATGCCTAAGTTTGTTAAAGGATTGTTCATCTAGTGGCTTGGTAAAGATATCGGCTAATTGATCTTTAGTGTTAATATATGCAATCTCGATATCTCCCTTTTATTGGTGATCCCTTAAGAAATGATACCGAATGGCTATGTGTTTAGTGCGGCTATGCTCAACGGGATTATCCGCCATGCGGATTGCACTCTCATTATCACATAGAAGAGGAACTTTGGTTAATTTGTAACCATAGTCCCTAAGGGTTTGCCTCATCCAAAGTAGTTGCGCGCAACAATGGCCTGCGGCAATGTACTCGACTTCGGCGGTAGAAAGAGCGATGGAATTTTGCTTCTTTGAAGCCCAAGACACCAAGGATCTTCCCAAGAACTGGCAAGTCCCTGATGTGCTCTTTCTATTATTTTTACACCCCGCCCAATCGGCATCCGAATATCCAATTAAATCAAATGTGGATCCCCGAGGGTACCAAAGCCCAAACTTAGGAGTATAAACTAAATATCTCAAGATTCGTTTTACGGCCGTAAGGTGAGCTTCCTTAGGGTCAGCTTGGAATCTTGCACATATGCATACGGAAAGCATAATATCCGGTCGAGATGCACATAGATAGAGTAAAGAGCCTATCATCGATCGATATACCTTTTGATCGACGGATTTACCTCCCGTGTCGAGGTCGAGATGCCCATTGGTTCCCATGGGTGTCTTGATGGGCTTGGCATCCTTCATCCCAAACTTGGTTAGAATGTCTTGAATATACTTCGTTTGGCTAATGAAGGTGCCCTCTTGGAGTTGCTTTACTTGAAATCCCAAGAAATACTTCAACTCCCCCATCATAGACATCTCAAACGTTTGTGTCATGATCCTACTAAATTCCTCACAAGTAGATTTGTTAGTAGACCCAAATATAATATCATCAACATAAATTTGGCATACAAACAAATCATTGTTAAGAGTTTTAGTAAATAAAGTAGGATCGGCTTTTCTGACTTTGAAACCATTAGTGATAAGAAAATCTCTTAGGCATTCATACCATGCTCGTGGGGCTTGCTTGAGCCCATAAAGCGCCTTAGAGAGTTTGTAAACATGGTTAGGATACTCACTATCTTCAAAGCAGGGAGGTTGCTCAACATAGACCTCTTCCTTGATTGGTCCATTGAGGAAGGCACTTTTCACGTCCATTTGGTAAAGCTTAAAGCCATGGTAAGTAGCATAGGAAAGTAATATACGAATTGACTCAAGCCTAGCTACGGGTGCATAGGTTTCACCGAAATCCAAACCTTCGACTTGAGAGTATCCTTTGGCCACAAGTCGGGCTTTGTTCCTTGTCACCACACCATGCTCATCTTGCTTGTTGCGGAAAACCCACTTGGTTCCTACAACATTTTGATTAGGACGTGGAACCAAATGCCATACCTTGTTCCTAGTGAAGTTGTTGAGCTCCTCTTGCATCGCCACCACCCAATCCAAATCTTGAAGTGCTTCCTCTACCCTGTGTGGCTCAATAGAGGAAACAAAAGAGTAATGTTCACAAAAATGTGCAACACGAGATCTAGTGGTTACCCCCTTATGAATGTCGCCGAGGATGGTGTCGACGGGGTGATCTCGTTGGATTGCTTGGTGGACTCTTGGGTGTGGCGGTCTAGGTTCTTCATCCTCCTTGTCTTGATCATTTGCATCTCCCCCTTGATCATTGCCGTCATCTTGAGGTGGCTCATCTCTTTGATCTTCTCCTTCATCAACTTGAGCCTCATCCTCATTTTGAGTTGGTGGAGCTGCTTGCGTGGAGGAGGATGGTTGATCTTGTGCATTTGGAGGCTCTTTGGATTCCTTAGGACACACATCCCCAATGGACATGTTCCTTAGAGCGATGCACAGAGCCTCTTCATCACCTATCTCATCAAGATCCACTTGCTCTACTTGAGAGCCGTTAGTCTCATCAAACACAATGTCACAAGAAACTTCAACTTGTCCAGAGGACTTGTTAAAGACTCTATATGCCCTTGTGTTTGAATCATATCCTTATAAAAAGCCTTCTACAGTCTTAGGAGCAAATTTAGATTTTCTACCTCTTTTAACAAGAATAAAGCATTTGCTACCAAAGACTATAAAATATGAAATATTAGGCTTTTTACCGGTTAGGAGTTTGTATGATGTCTTCTTGAGGATTCGGTGTAGATACAACCGGTTGATGGCGTAGCAGGCGGTGTTGACCGCCTCGACCCAAAACCGATCCGAAGTCTTGTACTCATCAAGCATGGTTCTTGCCATGTCCAATAGAGTTCTATTCTTCCTCTACACTACACCATTTTATTGTGGGGTGTAGGGAGAAGAGAACTCATGCTTGATCCCCTCCTCCTCAAGGAAGCCTTCAATTTGAGAGTTCTTGAACTCCGTCCCGTTGTCGCTTCTTATTTTCTTGATCCTTAAGCCGAACTCATTTTGAGCCCGTCTCAAGAATCCCTTTAAGGTTTCTTGGGTATGAGATTTTTCCTGCAAAAAGAATACCCAAGCGAAGCGAGTATAGTCATCCACAATAACTAGACAGTACTTACTCCCGCCGATGCTTATGTAAGCTATCGGGCCGAATAGGTCCATGTGTAGGAGCTCGAGTGGCCTGTCAGTCATCATGATGTTCTTATGTGGATGATGAGCACCAACTTGCTTCCCTGCCTGACATGCGCTACAAATCCTGTCTTTCTCAAAATGAACACTTGTTAGTCCCAAAATGTGCTCTCCCTTTAGAAGTTTGTGAAGATTCTTCATTCCAACATGTGCCAGTCGGCGATGCCAGAGCCAGCCCATGTTAGTATTAGCAATTAAGCAAGTGTCGAGTTCAGCTCTATCAAAATCTACTAAGTATAGCTGACCCTCTAACACTCCTTTAAATGGTATTGAATCATCACTCCTTCTAAAGACAGTAACACCTACATCTGTGAAAAGACAATTGTAGCCCATTTTGCATAATTGAGAAACTGAAAGCAAGTTGTAATCTAAAGAATCTACAAGAAAAACATTGGAAATTGAATGGTCAGGAGATATAGCAATTTTACCCAATCCTTTGACCAAACCTTGATTTCCATCCCCGAATGTAATAGCTCATTGGGGATCTTGGTTTTTCTTGTAGGAGGAGAACATCTTCTTCTCCCATGTCATGTGGTTTGTGCACCCGCTATCGATGATCCAACTTGAGCCCCCGGATGCATAAACCTACAAAATAATTTTAGTTCTTGACTTTAGGTACCCAAATGGTTTTGGGTCCTTTGGCATTAGACACAAGAACTTTGGGTACCCAAACACAAGTTTTTGATCCCTTGTGTTTGCCTCCAACATACTTGGCAACTACTTTGCCGGATTTGTTAGTTAAAACATAAGATGCATCAAAAGTTTTAAATGAAATGTTATGATCATTTGATGCACTAGGAGTTTTCTTCTTAGGCAATTTAGCATGGGTTGATTGCCTAGAGCTAGATGTCTCACCCTTATACATAAAAGCATGATTAGGGCCAGAGTGAGACTTTCTAGAGTGAATTCTCCTAATTTTGCTCTCGGGATAACCGCCAGGGTACAAAATGTAACCCTCGTTATCCTGAGGCATGGGAGCTTTGCCCTTAACAAAATTTGACAATCTTTTAGGAGGGGCATTAAGTTTGACATTGTCTCCCCTTTGGAAGCCAATGCCATCCTTGATGCCAGGGCGTCTCCCTCTATAGAGGATGCTTCTAGCAAATTTAAATTTTTCGTTTTCTAAGTCATGCTCGGCAATTTTAGCATCTAATTTTGCTATATGATCATTTTGTTGTTTAATTAAAGTCATGTGATCATGAATAGCATCAATGTTAACATCTCTACATCTAGTGCAAATAGTAGTATGTTCAACGGTAGATGTAGAGGGCTTGCAAGATTTTAATTCTACAACCTTAGCATGTAATATATCATTTTTACTTCTAAGGTCGGAAATGGAAGCATTGCAAACATCTAATTCTTTAGCCTTAGCAAGCAATTTTTCATTTTCATTTCTAAGGCTAGCAAGAGAAATGTTCAATTCTTCAATCTTAGCAAGCAAATCAACATTATCATTTCTAAGATTTGGAATTGAAACATCACAAACATTTGAATCAACCTTAGCTAACAAACTAGCATTCTCATTTCTAAGGTTGTCAATAGTCTCATGGCAAGTGCTTAGCTCACTAGATAGTTTTTCACATTTTTCTACTTCTAGAGCGTAAGCATTTTTAACCTTAACATGTTTTTTGTTTTCTTTGATAAGGAAGTCCTCTTGGGTGTCTAAGAGATCATCCTTCTCATGAATAGCACTAATTAATTCATTTAATTTTTCCTTTTGTTGCATGTTTAGGTTGGCAAAAAGAATGTGTAAGTTATCCTCCTCATTGCTAGCATTATCCTCGTCACTAGAGGTTTCATATTTAGTGGAGGATCTTGATTTTACCTTCTTCCTTTTGCCGTCCTTTGCCATGAGGCACTTGTGGCCGACGTTGGGGAAGAGAAGACCCTTGGTGACGGCGATGTTTGCGGCGTCCTCATCGGAGGAGGAGTCGGTGGAGCTCTCGTCGGAGTCCCATTCCCGGCAAACATGGCCATTGCCACCCTTCTTCTTGTAGTATCTCTTCTTCTCCTTTCTTCTCCCCTTCTTGTCGTCGCCCCTGTCACTGTCACTAGATAGTGGACATTTTGCAATAAAATGACCGGGCTTACCACATTTGTAGCAAACTTTCTTGGAGCAGGGCCTGTAATCTTTCCCCCTCCTTTGCTTGAGGATTTGGCGGAAGCTCTTGATGATGAGCGCCATTTCCTCGTTGTTGAGCTTGGAGGCGTCGATGGGTGTTCTACTCAATGTAGACTCCTCCTCCTTCTCCTCCGTCGCCTTAAATGCGACCGGTTGTGCTTCGGACGTGGAGGGGCCATCAAGCTCGTTGATCTTCTTTGAGCCTTTGATCATCAATTCAAAGCTCACAAAATTCCCAATTACCTCCTCGGGAGACATTAGTGTATATCTAGGATTTCCTCGAATTAATTGAACTTGCGTAGGGTTAAGAAAAACAAGGGATCTTAGAATAACCTTGACCATTTCATGGTCATCCCATTTCTTGCTCCCGAGGTTGCGCACTTGGTTCACCAAGGTTTTGAGCCGGTTGTACATGTCTTGTGGCTCCTCCCCTTAGAGAAGTCGGAAGCGACCGAGCTCCTTCTCGATCGTTTCCCGCTTGGTGATTTTGGTCACCTTGTCTCCTTCGTGCGCGGTCTTTAGCGTGTCCCAAATCTCCTTAGCACCTTTCAACCCTTGCACCTTATTATACTCCTCTCGACTTAGAGAGGCGAGGAGTATAGTTGAGGCTTGGGAGTTGAAGTGTTGGATTTGGGCCACTTCGTCCTCATCATAATCTTCATCCCCTACGGATGGTACCTGTACACCAAACTCAACAACATCCCATATACTTTTGTGGAGTGACGTTAGGTGAAATCGCATTAAATCACTCCACCTAGCATAATCTTCACCATCAAATGTTGGTGGTTTGCCTAATGGGACGGAAAGTAAAGGTGTATGTTTAGAAATGCGAGGGTAGCGTAGGGGGATCTTACTAAACTTCTTGCGCTCATGGCGCTTAGAAGTGACGGACGGTGTGTTGGAGCTGGAGGTGGATGGCGATGAGGTGTCGGTCTCATAGTAGACCACCTTCCTCATCTTCTTTTTCTTGTCACCGCTCCGACGTGACTTGTGTGAAAGGGATTCCTTTTCCTTCCCCTTCCCTTTGTTGTAGGATTCTCCCGATGGAGCCTTCCCGTGGCTTGTAGCGGGCTTCTCGCCGGTCACCATTTCCTTCTTGGCGTGATCTCCCGACATCACTTCGAGCGGTTAGGCTCTAATGAAGCACCGTGGCTCTGATACCAATTGAAAGTCGCCTAGAGGGGGGGGGGGGTGAATAGGGCGAATCTAAAATTTACAAACTTAATCACAACTACAAGCTGGGTTAGCGTTAGAAATATAAACGGGTCCGAGAGAGAGGGCGCAAAACAAATCGTGAGCGAATAAAGAGCGAGACACGATGATTTGTTTTACCGAGGTTCGGTTCTTGCAAACCTACTCCCCGTTGAGGTGGTCACAAAGACCGGGTTTCTTTCAACCCTTTCCCTCTCTCAAACGGTCACCTAGACCGAGTGAGCTTCTCTCCTCAATCAATCGGAACACAAAGTTCCCACAAGGACCACCACACAATTGGTGTCTCTTGCCTTGATTACAAATGAGTTTGATCGCAAGAAAAATGAGAAAGAAAAAAAGCAATCCAAGCGCAAGAGCTCAAATGAACACGACAAATCACTCTCTCTAATCACTAAAGCTTTGTGTGGAGTTGGGAGAGGATTTGATCTCTTTGGTGTGTCTTGTATTGAATGCTAGCTCTTGTAATGTGTAGAAGAGTGGAAAACTTGGATGACTTGAATGTGGGGGTGGTTGGGGTATTTATAGCCCAACCACCAAACTTGACCGTTGGTGGAGGCTGCTGTCGACGGGCGCACCGGACAGTCCGGTGCGCCACCGGACACTGTCTGGTGCGCCAGCCACGTCACCAGGCCGTTGGGTTCTAACCGTTGAAGCTCTGACTTGTGGGCCCGCCTGGCTGTCCGGTGGTGCACCGGACAGGCCCTGTAGGCTGTCCGGTGTGCCACCCGTGCGTGCACTGCTCCTCTGCGCGCGGAGGCGTGCATTTAAGGCGTTGCAGTCGACCGTTGTGCGCAAAGTAGCCGTTGCTCCACTGTCACACCGGACAGTCCGGTGTGCACCGGACACTATCTGGTGACTCACCGGACAGTTCGGTGAATTTTAGCGGAGCGGATTCCCGTAGCTGGCGAGTTTAGAGTTGCTCTCCCTTGGGGCACCGGACACTGTCCGGTGGTACACCGGACAATCCGGTGAATTATAGCGGAGCGCCTCTGAGAATTCCCAAAGGTGTTGAGTTCAGCTTGGAGTTCCCTGGAGCACCGGACATTGTCCGGTGGAGCACCGGACACTGTCCGGTGGCACACCGGACAGTCCGGTGCGTCAGACCAGGGCACACTTCGGTTATCCCTTGATCTTTTTGTTAAACCCTTTTCTTGGTCTTTTTATTGGCTTTTTGTGAACCTTTGGCACCTGTAGAACTTATAGACTAGAGCAAACTAGTTAGTCCAATTATTTGTGTTGGACAGTTCAACCACCAAAATCAATTAGGAAATAGGTGTAAGCCTATATCCCTTTCACTAACCCCCGACCTTAGTGTGTATTTAAGTTTATAAATTTCAGGTTTCGCCTATTCACCCCCTCTAGGCGACTTTCAATTGGTATCAGAGCCAGTGCTTCATTAAGAGTCTAATCAACTCGAAGTGATGTCTGGAGATCACGCCAAGAGGGAGATCATGACTGGCAAAAAGGCCGCAAGCTCGGAGAGGACTCTCTCAAGGGAGTCCGGCAACAAACACAAGGAGGAATCCTCTTCCTCCATCAAGTCGCATCGGAGAGGTGACAAGAAGAAGATGAAGAAGGTGGTCTACTACGAGACTGACTCTTCGTCACCCTCCACATCAAGCTCCGAGTCATCCACTACTTATAAGTGCCATGAGTGAAAGAAGTATAGTAAGATGCCCCTACGCTATCCCCGTATTTCAAAGCGTTCTCCATTACTTTTTGTACCATTAGGCAAACCACCATATTTTGATGGTGAGGATTATTGTATGTGGAGTGATAAAATGAGGCACCATCTAACCTCACTCCACGAAAGCATTTGGGATATTGTTGAGTTTGGAGCGCAGGTACCAAAGGTGGGAGATAAAGACTACGACTCGGACGAGGCCACCCAAATTAGGCACTTCAACTCTCAAGCCAGGTCTATACTCCTCACCTCCTTGTGTCGAGAGGAATATAACAAGGTGCAAGGGTTAAAGAGCGCCAAAGAAATTTGGGACATCCTCAAAACCGCGCACGAAGGAGACCAGGTGACCAAGATCACCAAGCGGGAGACGATCGAGAGGGAGCTCAGTCGATTCGTCCTCAACAAAGGAGAAGAGCCGCAAGTCATGTACAACCAGCTCAATACTATGGTGAACCAAGTGCGCAACCTCGGGAGCATAAAGTGGGATGACCATGAAATGGTCAAGGTTATTCTAAGATCTCTCGAATTTTGTAATCCTACTCAAGTTCAATTAATATGTGGAGATCCTAGATACAAACTAATGTCACCCAAGGAAGTTATTGTCAAGTTTATTAGCTTTGAACTAATGATCAAAGACTCCAAACACATTGTTCAACTTGGAGCAAGGCGCCACCTCCACACCCGAGGTGCAACCCGTCTCATTCAAAGCGACGGAAGAAGAGAAGGAGTCTACACCAAGTAGGCTTCCAGTCGATGCCTCCAAGCTCGACAAAGAGGAAATGTCGCTCATCATCAGGAACTTCCACCAAATCCTCAAGCATAGGAGAGAGAAGGACTACAAGTCCCGCTCCAAGAAGGTGTGCTACCGGTGTGGTAAGTCCGATCACTTTATTGCTAAATGTCCAATGTCTAGTGAAAGTGACAGAGACAAGGACAAGAAGGGGAAGAAGAAGAAGAAGAGATACTACAAGAAGAAGGGCGGCGATGCCCACATATGCCGGGAATGGGACTCCGATGAGAGCTCCACCGACTCCTCCTCCGACGAGGACGCCAGCAACATCACCATCAACAAGGGCCTCCTTTTCCCTAACGTCGGCCCAAGTGTCTCATGGCTAAGGACAGCAACAAAGAAGAAGGTACACTCTAGAGCCCACCCCAAATATACAACATCTAGTGATAAGGGTAGCTCTAGCGATAAGGAAGATGATTTAATGTCTCTCTTTGCCAACCTTAGCATGGACCAAAAGAAAAAAATAAATGAATTAATAGAAGCCATTAATGAAAAAGATGATCTCTTGGAAAGCCAGGAGGTATTCCTCATTAAAGAGAACAAAAAATTTGTTAAGTTGAAAAATGCTTATGCTCAGGAAGTAGAAAAATGTGAAAACTTAACTAAGGAGCTTAGCATTTGTCATGATTCAATTTCTAGTCTTAGAACTAAGAATGCTAATTTAATTTCTAAGATTAAAAAGTACAACTGAGAATGCACCAGGACCGTACAACTTCGAATCAGCCACTCTCGGGAATTCCAGGGCTCGCTCCGCTATAATTCACCGGACTGTCCAGTGAGCTAGCAGAGCAACGGCTATCCAGCGCCAACGGTCGACTGCAAAAGCGCCTGCCACGGTGAACAGTGCGCGGTAGAGTCAGAGCAGCAAAGTCAGAGGGCACTGGACTGTCCGGTGTGGCACCGGACTGTCCGGTGCCGCAAGAAGACAAAGTCTCCAACGGTCGACCAGCTCCGAACCCTAACAGTTGGCTGACGTGGTGGCGCACCGGACAATGCATAGTACCTATCCGGTGGCGCACCGGACTGTCCGGTGTGCCCATCGCCAGCAACCTTGGCCAACGACTACAAAGTGGTTGGGGGCTATAAATACCCCCCAACCACCACAACCTTTGGCATCCAAGTTTTTCAGAGATCACATTCAATACAAGAGCTAGTGCATTCACTCCAAGACACATTTACAAAGATCAAACCCTCTCCAAGTCTAGAATTCATCTCAACCATTTAGTGACTTGAGAGAGAGTGTGTTCATGTTCTTTTGCGTTCTTGTTTCTTGGATTTCCTTTCTTCCTTTCTCATTCTTGTTCTCAAGTGACTTGTAATAAAAGCAAGAGACACCTAAGTGTGTGTTGGTCCTTGCGGGGTCTTAGTGACCCGATTTATTAAGAAGAAGGCTCACTCGGTCTAAGTGACCGTTTGAGAGAGGGAAGGGTTGAAATAGACCCGGTCTTTGTGACCTCCTCAACGGGGACTAGGTTCTTTGGAACCGAACCTCGGTAAAACAAATAATCGTGTTCACTCGCCTTGATTCTTGTTTGATTTGTTTTCCCCTCTCTTCGGTCTTGAATTTAACTCTAACGCTAACCCCCGACCTTAGTGTGTATTTAAGTTTATAAATTTTAGGTTTCACCTATTCACCCCCCTCTAGGCGACTTTCACGGTCTTTGATCTTGAATCTCTTGATCATCTTCCTTGTATTGATCATCTTCATCTCCCCCTTGATCAATGTCCTCCTCTTGAGGTGGCTCATCGTCTTGATCTTCATCCTCTTCTTCTTGAGCCTTATCCTCATCTTGAGTTGGTGGAGATGCTTGCATGGAAGATGATGGTTGATCTTGTGCTTGTGGAGGCTCTTTGTATTCTTTTGGACACACATCCCCAATGGACATGTTCCTTAGCGCTATGCACGGAGCCTCTTCATCATCTAATTCATCAAGATCAACTCGATCCACTTGGGAGCCATTAGTCTCATCAAATATAATGTCACAAGAAACTTTGACAAATCCAATGGACTTGTTGAAGACTCTATATGCCCTTGTGTTTGAGTCATAACCAAGTAAAAAACCTTCTACTGCTTTAGGAGCATATTTAGAATTTCTACCTCTTTTAATAAGAATAAAGCATTTGCTCCCAAAAACTCTAAAATAAGAAACATTGGGCTTTTACTGGTGAGGAATTCATATGATGTTTTCTTGAGGATTCGGTGAAGATAGAGTTGGTTGATGGAGTAGCAAGCGGTGTTAATCGCCTCCGCCCAAAACCGATCCGATGTCTTGTACTCATCAAGCATGGTTCTTGCCATGTCCAATTGAATTCTATTCTTTCTCTCTACTACACCATTTTGAGGTGTGTAGGGGGAAGAGAACTCTTGCTTGATGCCTTCCTCCTCAAGAATCCTTCAATTTGAGAGTTCTTGAACTCCGTTCCATTGTCACTTCTAATCTTTTTGATTCTTAATCCGAACTCATTTTGAGCTTGTCTCAAGAATTTTTTTAGGGTCTCTTGGGTTTGAGATTTTTCCTGCAAAAAGAATACCCAAGTGAAGCGAGAATAATCATCCACAATAACAAGACAATACTTACTCCTGTCGATGCTTATATAAGCGATCGGGCCGAATAGATCCATGTGGAGTAGCTCAAGTGGCCTGTCGGTCGTCATGATGTTCTTGTGTGGATGATGAACTCCAAGTTGCTTCCCTGCTTGACATGCACTACAAATCATGTCTTTATCAAAATGAACATTTGTTAGTCCTAAAATGTGTTCTCCCTTTAGAAGATTGTGAAGATTCTTCATCCCAACATGAGCAAGTCAGCGATGCCAGAGCCAACCCATATTAGTCTTAGCAATTAAGCAAGTGTCTAGTTCAGCATTGTTATCATTAAAATCAACTAATATAGCTGACCATCTAACACTCCCTTAAATGCTATTGAATCATCACTTCTTCTAAAAACAGTAACACCAATATCAGTAAACAGACAATTGTAACCCATTTTGCATAATTGAGAAACTGAAAACAAATTGTAATCTAAAGAATCTACAAGAAAAACATTGGAAATGGAATGGTCAAGAGATATAGCAATTTTACCCAAACCTTTGACCAAACCTTGATTTCCATCCCCGAATGTGATAGCTCTTTGGGGATATTCATTTTTCTCATATGAGGAGAACATTCTTTTCTCCCCTGTCATGTGATTTGTGCACCCGCTATCGATTATCTAACTTGATCCGCCGGATGCATAAACCTACAAAACAAATTTAGGTCTTTTTCTTAGGTACCCAAACGGTTTTGGGTCCTTTCACATTAGAAATAAGCACCTTGGGTACCCCAACACAAGTCTTGGGACTCTTGTGTTTGCCTCCAACATATTTGGCAACTACTTTGTCTGATTTGTTAGTTAGCACAAAAGATGCATCAAAAGTCTTAAATGAAATGCAATGTTCATTTGATGCATTAGGAATTTTCTTTTTAGGCATTTTTTATGAGTTGAATGCCTAGAGCTAGATGCCTCATTATTATACATAAAAGCATGATGAGAAACATTATGAGGTTTTCTAGCATGAATTCTCCAAATCTTATGCTCATGTTAGTTTTCAGGATATAAAATGTAACACTCTCTATCCTGAACCATGGGAGCCTTACCCTTAACAAAATTTGAGAGTTTGTTCTTGGGGGCATTAATTTTGATGCTGCTTTGGCTCCCTTGTAGGAAGCCAATGCCATCCTTAATGCCAGGGTATCTCCCATTATAAAGCATGCTTCTAGAAAATTTAAATTTTTCATTTTCTAATTCATGCTCGGTAATTTTAGTATTTAATTTAGCTATGTGATCATTTTGTTCCTTAATCATAACAATGTGATCATTCATAGCATCAATATTAACATCTCTACATCTAGTGCAAATGGGGACATGCTCAACAATAGATGTAGATGATTTGCAAACATTCAATTCTTCAATCTTAGCAATCAAATTATCATTCTCAATTTTAAGACAATAAATTGAATCATTGCACATACTAAGCTCTTTGGATAAATTTTCACATTTCTCTACCTCTAGAGCATAAGCATTTTTCAATTTAACAAATTTCTTATTTTCCTTCATGAGCAAGTCCTCTTGGCATTCCAAGAGATCATCCTTCTCGTTAATGGATTCTATCAATTCATTTATCTTTTTCTTTTGGTCCTTGGTAAGGTTAGCAAAAAGAGAAGTTAAACCATCTTCATTATCACTAGAGCTACCCTCATCATTGGATGTAGTATATTTGGGGGTATTGTTGGAGACTTGTTCTCAAATGCTATGAGTTAAGAACAAGGCAACATAGAAAAATGTTAATCGTTAAAGTCCTTCGTCCTTCGAAGCATTATTCCTCTCAGGATATAATGATTTTCGGACGAAGGTCATGAAGGGTGTACCTTTATAAATACAATGACAGAGGATGAATTATAAGGAATGTAAAGAATATCATAGGCAATTACACATTATTATTATTAATTTATCTTTGCATTATTATTATGCAAAAACAGAAATAACATCGAATTACAAATGTACCTTCAGCTTGAAGGAGATGAAAGTACAAGCGTGACGCAAAAGTGATTATCAGATCAGCGTGAACAGTACGGGGGTACTGTTCACCTATTTATAGGCATAGGACACAACCCATACAAAATTACATTTATGCCCTTTACATTTGATAATAATTCTATAGTAATCTATCGAGGTCTGAATAGCCTTTTCATCTTTAAGTCGGTTTCATTTTTTGCTATCACGCCGAAGCTTTCCTGCTCACACCTTCGGCGCTGTACCAACCTTCGTATTATTCTGGTCCGCTGTGATACCGACTTGAGTCCGAAGATACCTGTTCACACATTATACTCCAGAAATACTGTCAAATCCTGTTTTTGAGGACCTTCGTAAGCCGAAGGCCCCCAACAGTAGCCCCTCGCAATATTAATTTGTTTAAAATAATAAATTTAGATTGCGACATGGACGAAGGCTTTACGCCGAAGGTCCGAAAAAACACCTTCCCTTTGCTAGAATAGCAACATTCTCTGACAAGTGGGGCCTTTCAATTTTCAACGCACTGAGCGTATAAATACAGTCATACCGCAAACTCATTTGGCACGCTCTCTTGCCATCTGCTCCCGCTCACTCAATTTTTAGCTCTTGCGCACTAAAATTTGCTGAGCATTTAGTTTTAAAGCTTCGGCTTTGAAAACAGTTTTTTAGCGTTTCCGAAGATGTCTGAAGAGAAGAAAGCTGCTGCTGAGATGAAGCTGAGTCTCGACGAAGAGAAGAACTTGGGATTTCTTATAGCGATGTCGAAGACGAATACAGAAAAAATCACCAATGAGATTCTGGAAGGTTTGTCTGAAGATACTGGTGACAGCGACAGTTATGATGTGGACAGTGGTGGTGAAGACTCCGAAGATCGCCCTTGGCGACCAAGCCATGCGGTTTTCGGCAAATCAGTTATCAAAGAAAATCATCTTGTTAACATGAGAGGAAGGTATTTCCGGGATTTGTCCATTGTGAGGGCCGACGAAGGGGAAAAACTTGTCCACACCCTGAAGAGAATGAAGTCGTAGTGTACCGAAGCTTTTTGAAAGCTGGACTACGATTTCCCCTGAGCGAGTTTGTTGTAGAGGTGCTGAAAATATTCGAAGTCTATCTTCACCAACTTACCCCCGAGGCAATCATAAGGCTGAATATCTTCGTGTGGGCCGTGAGAAGCCAAGGTCTGAAGCCTGATGCAAAAAGTTTCTGCAATATACACGAATTATCATACGAAACAAAACCTTGGGGTAAAGAACAGTACCATAATAATTTTGGCTGCTACAGTTTCGTTTCTCGATCCGGGTCAAGTTGCCCCATGCCAACCTTTCGGAAGAGGTGGCCCGGCGACTGGATGACAGAATGGTTTTATGTGAAGAATGACCTGACAGTACGAGAAGATATCAAAGGTATAATTATGCGCCCTATCTGGCAAAGCTTCGGCCTTCGGAGGCCGAAGGTTGAAATGAATGAAGCTGCCGAAGAATGCAGAGAGCCTTCGGCGTTATCTATTCTTTTATTGGGACGAGAGATTTAGTACAAGAGCATATTGCCTTCAGGGTATGGCCGCTCGCGGAGAAATGGGAAATGCCGCAAGAAACCATAAAAGAAACCGACGAAGGTGGACTTATGAGGCTGAAATATACTTTTAAGTTCGGAGATAAATTCGTTGAGCCAGATGACGACTGGTTAAAAAGTATTGAAAATTTAAGTGATGAACTGCTTGGGGCTTATTCGAAGGCCGAAGATACTGCACTGTCAGCAGCCTTCGGAGGCCGAAAAAAGAAGAGGCTGAATCGGGTGTTTGATGCAATCGGGTTCGTCTACCCTGACTATCGTTATCCCATTCGAGGGCAGAAAAGAAAAAACACAACCTCTGCAAAAGAAGAAGCTGCAACTGCTACTAGCGAGCCCGAGCCGAAAAGAAAGAGGATAAAGGTCCTTACACATCGGCCGCGCTATATTGAACCAGCTTCGGTGCCTGAGTTCACCGGAGAAACTTCTTCGGCCACCGAAGCTGAAAAGCCAACCAAACTGACCTTTCTGCCAGAAGCCGCAGAAATGGCCGAAATGCCAACAAGGATAGAATTAGAAGAACCGAAGATTTTGTTACCAGAAACAAAAGAGATGGCCGAAGCGCCATCCACAGAAAAAATGGAAGAAGTGAAAAAACCAACTGAGGAAAAAACATCAGAAGTTTTGAGCCCTTCAGCAAATGTTGAGATAGTAAAAAATCAAAAGGTGCCAGCAGTGACTCCGAAGAGAAAGAGAATGGCTAATGTGCTAGATGTTCTGGAAACAATTAAATCTTCAAGAACTCCTCCGAAGAAAACTATTGCCATTCCCGGAGCGAAAACTGAAATTTCTGATATTAAAGTTCCAGAGCAAGAAACTGAAGCCGGAGCTGGGTCCTCAGAGCCTACGAAGATTAAATCCTTGGAAACCGAGGAAGAAAAAATAACAAAGCCAACTTTTGTTGAAGAAATCAGTATCATTGCCCCCGAAGCATCCCCTAAAGACTCTGATTATATTGTTCGTCATGCTTCGGGGAAAAAATTATCAGAAAAAGAAAAGCAAGAGGCCCAACGCTACGCGCAAAAACTGAAGTATCCAAAGTGGGCGCTAATATTCAATGGCAGTGGAGAAGAAGACTTTTTGTATTGTCTCCCTGACAACAAGGAGATTTCTGTCTGTCGGGAGATAAGCAAGAGCTTCGGATTCCCAACATTAGAAGACGGGCTCTCGGTGCTGTCGAAAGACGAGTTGGCCGACAGCTTGGCATACAATAGTTTAAAGGTACAAAAATTTTTTAGACCTTCGTATTTTTTGTTGAGACCAAAATTTTTCCGTTTGCTTAAATCTACTGACGCACACGCATTTTTCTCTGCAGGGCCTTATACTTAGCAATGCCCTCAGGGCCCAAAAAGATGCCGAAGACGAAGGGTGCGCTATAGCCCTGAGCAACCTTCGTTCCGAAGTAATTGAGCTAAGGAACGAAGGTCTCGAAAAAGATAAAATATTACACTCATTGATAAATAGGATAAAAGAAGACGAAGCTACCTTCAAAAATCAAGCTGAAGCTCAGAAACTTGAAATCGAAGATCTTCGAAGACAACTGGCCAGAGCCAAAGAGGAACGTATGCTTGAAGAAACAAAACGAGAAATTAGCGACCAATGGGCAAATCATTTAGAGGGAACTGTTGAAGAGCTTCGTTCGTCCAAGAAAAGATGTTATAATAAATCTATGGAGTGTGTAAAGAAGTTGAAAGCTAGCTTCGCCAGTGTTGGCACATTTTCAAGTGAAGAAAACTTTACGAGAGGCAACCCCGAAGGCCCTATTGAATGGATTAGCCACGAAGCTGAGGCCTTCGAAGAAATTTTAAATAGCCGTGGAGATATATGTGCTTTTTCGGGTGCCAGGGGAATTGCTACCATTTTGGAGAAAAAGGGCTGTGAACATGTAAAGATTTTGGCGCGATCCGAAGCCACCCTGCTCTCCGAAGATGCAAAGGATCCTTCGGCCGAAGCTAGCATGGCCGGTGGAAAATTTTTCACCGATATCTGGGACAACGGTGGTCGAGAAATGGCCCGAGAAATTATCCAAAGAAGCGAAAAGGGCATTCATGACGCTAGAAGAGTAGCAGAGGTTGCTGAGAAGAGCGCAGAGCCCGAAGGGCAAATAGGTATTAACTAGTGGTTTTTATTATGTTGTAATTTTTAATTTTTAACTTCGTTCGCAACTTGTAATAGCAATGTAGTCATATCCTGTCCTTCCTCAGATCCTACTAAAGCATCTCCGGGTCCTTCCCCGAAAGATGACGATGAAATTAAAAAGATGGCTGAAGCTATCATGGATCAAGTTGTCGATCGACTCCTGAACGAAGCTGCAGAAGTAGTACTTGGAGAAGACTGAGTGCCACTGTAAAAAACTTCTGAAATGTAATATATGTAATATCTTGTAACGTTGAATGTAATAAACTTGTTTTTTATGATTTAATTCTTTACGATGCATGAAATCTTACATATATACCGTTTTTGAGTCTTTGACTAAAAAAAACACCTTCCCTTCTTTTCATGCTTCGTGAAGAAGAATTTTCATTTATCGCAACAATACCAGTGTTCTGATGAAGATCATCCAAACTTCGTGAAAAAATTTTCCGAAGCTACATTCCGAAAATCAATATTGTATCCCCTTCTTTGTGCCTTATGTAGAATGAATGATGTATGATGCTTATGCTATGCAAAATGATGTGATGATGTTATGCCATGAGAAAAAGGTATTCGTTCCGAAGCTTCACACACACATCCCTGCAATAAAATACATAATCTTTTTTGTATCAGCGTTGACTTTTCGCTGTAAGCTCTGCATTCCCTTAGGAACGTCTTTGGAGCTTCTTCGCCTTTTACTTTCGGCGGAATCAGCGTTGACTTTTCGCTGTAAGCTCTACATTCCCTTAGGAACGTCTTTGGAGCTTCTTCGCCTTTTACTTTCGGCGGAATCAGCGTTGACTTTTCGCTGTAAGCTCTGCATTCCCTTAGGAACGTCTTTGGAGCAAAAAACTTACACTGCGTTCTTTTTAGAACGACTTTTTATTGCTTCGTAGAATTCATACCGTGTCTATTGTAAATTAATTATCCGAAGGTCCTCTTTGCTATTGCAAATTCTCAAGCTTTGACAACTTAAGCCTGTGTAGAAGATATGTTTTCCTTGCGGCAGACAACAAAACTTATTACTTGAAATTTAAAAAGTGTCCTTTACTACACAGAAAATAAAACTGAATAGAAAAGACTGCTGTCGAGGTAGGATATTTGTCAATAGATATGCTTCGACTCTGGCACAGTGCTATTGACTGTGCGAGCTTCGGATTGTTCTCTGAAGTCCCTTTGATGTGGAGCATATTGGCCCCCTTCTGGCTGTTGTCCTTGTTGCAGCGGTGGTGGAGGCTGTTGCCAGGAAGCTTGAGGTTGACTCGCCGAAGCAACAGAAACTGCAGGGTGGTTGCCTACATATTCTGGGATGTAAGGCGAATGGTACGAAGCAGTATGCATGACCTGCTTCGGCTGAGCTTGTTGTGCTGCAGCTTCGGCTATCTCCTTTTGCTTCTGGATGGTAACATGGCACATCCTGGTAGTATGGCCCTTGTTTTCACCACAGAATAAGCAAAAGATTCTTCTTGGTTGATCACCAATTCTTCCGCCGAAGCCCCTGGCGCCTCTGCCCCTCGGAGCTGGTGGTCGGAAAGAGCCTTGCTGTTGCCCCGAAGCTTGTGAGGAACACTGTGGCCTTTGCTGCTGGCTCCCTCTATCATCATTTTGGGTAGAGTTATGAATTGATCTAACGTGCCTCGGATAAAACCTCCCTCCGAAGCCCCTGGTCATTTCAGAAAACCTGAAAGCCTCCTCCCTTCTTTGGCGAAAATCATTGTCGGCACGGATATACTCGTCCATCTTCTGAAGCAGCTTCTCCAAAGTTTGAGGAGGCTTCCTAGCAAAGTACTGAGCTGAAGGTCCAGGCCGAAGTCCCTTGATCATGGCCTCAATAACAATTTCGTTGGGCACCGTTGGCGCCTGTGCCCTCAAACGCAAGAACCTCCGGACATACGCCTGAAGGTATTCTTTGTGATTTTGTGTGCACTGGAACAGGGCCTCAGCAGTGACCGGCTTCGTCTGAAACCCTTGGAAGCTGGTTAACAACATGTCCTTCAGCTTTTGCCATGAGGTAATCGTTCCTGGTCGAAGAGAGGAATACCAGGTTTGAGCAACACTTCTGACGGCCATAACGAAAGATTTGGCCATGACTGCAGCATTGCCACCATACGAAGATACTGTTGCTTCGTAACTCATCAAAAACTGCTTCGGGTCTGAATGACCATCGAATATGGGAAGCTGAGGCGGCTTGTAGGACGGAGGCCAAGGTGTAGCCTGCAGCTCAGCGGACAGAGGAGAAGCATCATCAAAAACAAAATTTCCATGATGGAAATTGTCATACCAGTCATCTTCGTTGAGAAAACCCTCCTGATGAAAGTCTTGGTGTTGAGGCCTTCGGTGTTGCTCATCCTGAGTAAGATGACGAACTTCTTCAGAGGCTTCGTCTATCTGCCTTTGCAGTTCAGCTAGCCTGGCCATCTTTTCCTTCTTCCTCTGCACCTGTTGATGAAGTATCTCCATGTCTCTGATTTCTTGGTCTATCTCATCCTCTGGCGGTGTCGGGCTAACAGCCTTCCTTTTCTGGCTTTGGGCCTCCCGAAGGGAGACAGTCTCCTGATTGTGGTCCAGTGGTTGCAGAGCTGCAGCCCCAGTTGCTAAAGCTTTCTTCGGCGCCATAGCGAAGGTTTATGATCGCCGAAGGTGTTCAAAAACTCAAAAGAGTGGAAGTGAGTTCACCGGAGGTGGGCGCCAATGTTGGAGACTTGTTCTCAAATGCTATGAGTTAAGAACAAGGCAACATAGAAAAATGTTAATCGTTAAAGTCCTTCGTCCTTCGAAGCATTATTCCTCTCAGGATATAATGATTTTTGGACGAAGGTCATGAAGGGTGTACCTTTATAAATACAATGACAGAGGATGAATTATAAGGAATGTAAAGAATATCATAGACAATTACACATTATTATTATTAATTTATCTTTGCATTATTATTATGTAAAAACAGAAATAACATCGAATTACAAATGTACCTTCAGCTTGAAGGAGATGAAAGTACAAGCGTGACGCAAAAGTGATTGTCAGATCAGCGTGAACAGTACGGGGGTACTGTTCACCTATTTATAGGCACAGGACACAGCCCATACAAAATTACATTTATGCCCTTTACATTTGATAATAATTCTATAGTAATCTATCGAGGTCTGAATAGCCTTTTCATCTTTAAGTCGGTTTCATTTTTTGCTATCACGCCGAAGCTTTCCTGCTCACACCTTCGGCGCTGTACCAACCTTCGTATTATTCTGGTCCGCTGTGATACCGACTTGAGTCCGAAGATACCTGTTCACACATTATACTCCAGAAATACTGTCAAATCCTGTTTTTGAGGACCTTCGTAAGCCGAAGGCCCCCAACAGGTATCTCTAGAATGTACCTTCTTATTTTTGCCATCCTTAGCCATTAGGCATTTGTGGCCGATGTTGGGAAAGAGAAGTCCTTTGTTGACGGCGATTTTGGCGGCATTCTCGTTGGAGGAGGAGTCGGTGGAGCTCTCGTCGGAGTCCCATACCCGCCCCATATGCGCTTCGCCACCCTTCTTCTTGTAATATCTTTTCTTCTCCAATTTCTTATTTCCTTTCTTGTTGTCGTCCCTGTCACTGTCACTTGTATATGGACATTTAGCAATAAAGTGACTGGACTTACCACACCTGTAGCACACCCTCTTGAAACGGGGCTTGTAGTCCTTCCCATTCCTTTGTTTGAGGATTTGTCGAAAGCTCTTAATGATAAGAGCCATTTTCTCGTTGTCGAGCTTGGAGGCGTTGATTGGGAGTCTACTTGTTGTAGACTCGTCCTTCTTCTCTTCCGTTGCTTTGAATGCAATGAGTTGCACCTCAGGTGTGGAGGTGGCGCCTTGCTCCAAGTTGACAATGTGTTTGGAGTCTTTGATCATAAGTTCAAAGCTCACAAACTTGCTAATAACCTCCTTGAGAGACATCTGTTTATATCTAGGATCTCCACAGATTAGTTGCACTTGAGTGGGATTACGAAAAACAAGAGATCTAAGAATAACCTTGACCATTTCATGGTCATCCCACTTGGTGCTCCCGAGGTTGCGCACTTGATTAACCATTGTTTTGAGCCGGTTCTACATTGCTTGTAGCTCCTCTCCTTTGTTGAGGATGAATCGACCGAGCTCTCTTTCGATCGTCTCGCGCTTGGTGATCTTGGTCACCTCGTCCCCTTCGTGCGCCGTTTTGAGGACATCCTAAATTTCTTTGGCATTTTTCAACCCTTGCACCTTGTTATACTCCTTTCGACATAAGGAAGCGAGGAGTATAGAAGTTGCTTGGGAATTAAAATGCCTAATTTGGGTGGCCTCATCCGAGTCGTAGTCCTTGTTGCCCACTTGTGTTGCCTACGCTCCAAACTCAACAATATCCCAAATTCTTTCGTGGAGTGAGGTTAGATGGTGCCTCATTTTATCACTCCACATACAATAGTCTTCACTATCAAAATATGGTGGTTTGCCTAGGGGTACGAAAAGTAGAGGAGCACACTTTGAAATGCGAGTATAGTGAAGAGACATCTTACTATACTTCTTACGCTCTTGGCATTTCGAAATAGTAGACTTGGTGCCGGATGTGGAAGGTGATGAAGAGTCGGTCTTGTAGTAGACCACTTTCTTCATTTTCTTTTTCTTCTTGTCACCCTTCCTATGTGACTTGATGGAGGAAGCAGATTCCTCTTTGTACTTGTCGTCGGACTCTCTTGACGGAGTCCGTTCATTGTTCTTCCTTCTTGATCCTTCGTCCTTGTCGCCGGTGACTATCTCCCTCTTGACGTGATCTCTCGACATCACTTCAAGTTGTTAGACTCTTTATGAAGCACCGTGCTCAGATACCAATTGAAAGTCGCCTAGAGGGCGGTGAATAGGCGAAACCTGAAATTTACAAACTTTAAACACGCACTATGCTCGAGGTTAGTGTTGGAATTAAATCAGAGCACAGAAGAAAATTCTCCTTGCTTAGAGTTACTCAATCAATGCGGATAACGTTTGGGAGCAAACTCAAATCAATATGAGCAAGGGAACTTTTAGAGAGATGAAAGAGGGGAAACAAATCAATTGAAGATCAACAAGTGAACACGGTGATTTGTTTACTAAGGTTCGGTTCCAAAGAACCTAGTCCCTGTTGAGGAGGCCACAAAGGCCGGGTCTATTCCAACCATTTCCCTCTCTCAATCGGCCACTTAGACCGGTCGAGGTTTCTCCTTAATCACTTGGGTTACTAAGACCCTGCAAGGATCACCACACACTTAGGTGTTTCTTGCTAGCTTTACAAAGAACTTAGAGAATAAGAATGAGAAGGAGAAAGCAATCCAAGCAACAAGAGCAACAAAAGAACACAAAACACACTCTCTCAAGTCACTAAGCAATTGAGTTGATTTGGAGGCTTGGAGAGGATTTATTCTATTGATTGTGCCTTGGAGTGTAGTCTTTTGCTCTTGTATTGAATGTTGAGTTCAGAAAACTTGGATGACTTGAATGGTGGTGGTTGGGGGGTATTTATAGCCCCAACCACTATTCTAGCCGTTGTTGTCGATGGCACACCGGACAGTCCGGTGCGCACCAGACATGGCACTGTCCAGTGTCCGGTGCGTGCCACGTTAGCTGCCCATTGGGGTTTGGAGCGGTTGACCGTTGAAGTCCTTTGTCTTCTAGCTACACCGGACAGTCCGGTGGCACACCGGACATGTCCGGTCGTCCTGACATTGCTGCTCTGACTTTTGACTGCCCACTGTTCACTTTTGCAGTCGACCGTTGCGTGCAGGTAACTGTTCCTCTGTTGGCTCACCGGACACTGTTCGGTGCACACCGGACAGTCCGGTGAATTATAGCGGAGCGCCTCCCAGAAAACCCTAGAGTGGCCAGTTCGTTGGTGCCTTGACCTGGGCATCGGACAGTGTTCGGTGCGCCACTGGCAGCACTAATACTAGTCATTGCTCTAAACTTGGTTGAGTCCCCAACTTAATTTCTTTCTTGGTTTATGTTGAACCTTATGCACCTGAGATAAAATGACATCTAAGCACACTAGTTAGTCCACGTGGTTTGTGATGGTCGTGAAACACCAAAATCGATTATAGGAAATGTTTTAAGCTCAGTTCCCTTTCACAAACATACTTTGAGCACACTACAACTCCGAGACTCCGCGACCACGCCTCTGAAGTGTTCTAGAGAGATTTGAGAGCATTTCTTGAGTCGTTACTCTATCGTTTTGCTGTTGCGCTCTATTTTTCACATTTGTGTGTGTTGTTGCTACGTTGTGCTCTTGTGTGTGTATTCTATTCCCTCCTTTACTCTTGTTTTGATTGTGATCAATTATGTAAGGCATGATAGACTCCAATTTGTGGAGATTCCTCACAACTGGGATATTGATATAAGGAAGACAACAATGGCACTCAAGTTTGGTCTTCGGATCACTTGAGAGGGGTTGAGTGTAACCCTTGACCAAAGGAGGTCAACACAGCGTGGAGTAGGCATTGGCTGAACCACGGTAAAAATCGCTATGTCTCTTGTCCATTTTACTTATTGTGATTATTATCTCCTTGAGTTCTCATATTCCTTGTAATATTGCTCCTAAGTTTAATACTCATCTTAGAGCAGCAATCAAGTGAAGAGTTCTTTTTCTCCTCTCTTCTAATCCTAACTTGGTTTTGGTTCTCACTAACACATTTTATAAACCAAGTTTTTGTTGTTTAGAGCTAATTTTGTAAGATCATGTATTCACCCCCTCTAGGTGCTCTCAATTGGTATAGGAGTCGTTCTCTTCATCAAGGGACTAATCGCCCGAATAGATGGATCCTAAGGGCAAGAGGATTGTGATCGACGAGAAGGAGAAAGTGACTATTAACAACAATGAGCCAAAGGGATGAAAACCCATCGACTCAGACTTAAACAACAAGAAGAAGGACAAGAAGAAGAAGAGTCACATCAAGAAGATAGTCTACTACATCAGCGATGCCTCTACATCTTCACCGAAGAAGGACGATGACGTCTCTTCTTCCAAGAAAAAGACGGTTAACCAAAACTACTCTTTTGATTATCCCCACATTCCGTACAACTCAAATGCTCATTTATTGTCTATTCCTCTTGGTAAGCCCCCTCACTTTGATGGGGAAGATTATACGTTTTGGAGCCATAAAATGTGTAGTTATCTATTTTCTCTTCATCCTAGTATTTGGGAAGTAGTAGAAAATGGAATGCATTTTGATAGTAGTGATAATGCTATTTTTATTCATGAGAAAATTCATAAAAAATCTCAGGCTACTAATGTGCTTTTAGCATCTCTATGCAGGGATGAATATAACAAGGTTAGTGGCTTGGACAATGCCAAGGAGATATGGGACACCCTCAAAATCGCTCATGAGGGAAATGACACCACAATGATCACCATGATAGAGTTGGTGGAAGGCGATCTGGGGAGGTTCGCCATGAAGATGGGTGAGGAACCAACTGATACGTACAACAGGCTCAAGACCTTGGTGAACAAGATCCAAAGCTATGGGAGTATGAGATGGATGGATCACGACGTCATGCGCCTCATGCTAAGGTCATTTACTGTTATTGATCCTCATCTTGTTAATTTGATTCGTGAGAACCCTAGGTAAACTAAAATGTCGCTTGAAGAAATTCTTGGTAAGCTTGTGAGCGGGTGCATGATGGTAAAAAAAGTAAGGCACATCAACAACATTGCCAATGGACCTCTTCCTCACTATGAGCCGCAACACGTTGCACTCAAAGCAACAACCAATAAGGAGGCACTCCCCAACAAGGTGGCACAAGTTGAGGCGGTCGACCTTAATGAGGACAAAATGACACTTTTGATCAAGCGCTTCAAGACCGCTTTGAAAGGACGCAAGGACTACCCCAACAAGAACAAATCAAGGTGAAAGAGTTCATGCTTCAAATGCGGTAAGTTTGGTCATTTTATTGCTCAATGTCTCGATAATAAAAATGACTAGGACTAAGACAAGAAAGGGAATAAGGAGAAGAAGAAGATCTATACGAAGAAGAAGGGCGAGGCGCACATCGGTAAGGAATGAGACTCTGGCTGCTTCATCCGACTTCGACGACAAAGGACTTGTTGCCTCTGCCTTCAATAAGTCTTCTCTTTTCCCCAACGAGCGACACACATGCCTCATGGCTAAGGAAAAGAAGGTACATACACGTGACACTCCTAAGTACACTTCTAGTGTCGAGGAATTTGATGATGACATGGATTATAGTGGTCTTTTTAAGGGTTTGGATAGATCTAAAGTAGACAAAATTAATGAATTAATTGATCTCTTAATGAAAAGGATAGATTGCTAGAAAAGCAAGTTGATTTGATTTATGAGGAACATAATAAAGTTGTAGAAGTTGAAAATACCTAGTTGTAGAAGTAAAGAAGAATGAAATACTTGCTTGTGATTTATCTTCATGTCATTCTACTATCTCTAGTCTCAAAAATGCAAATGATGATTTAAATGGTAAAATAGACAAGTTGAATGCCTCTAGTTCTTCCTTGGAGCATGTTTCAATTTGTAATAAATGTAAAGATCATGATATTGATGCTTGTATTAATCATGTTTCTACTATTGCAAAGTTGAATGACGAAATTGTTCAATTAAATGTTCAACTCAAAAGTTGCAAGAATGAAGTAGAAGAAGTTAAATTTGCTAGGGATGCCTTCACCATTGGTAGACATCCCTCCATTAAGGATGGACTTGGTTTACAAAAGGGAACCAAGGACACAAAAAGCCAAAAGGCCCTCAAATTCACTAAGGAGAAGGAGAAGACACCTATGGCTAGTAGCTCGCATTCTTTTCATGAAGAGAAGAACCATGCTTATTTGTATTCTCATGTTAAAAATGTTTCTCATAATACTCATCATGATATTTGCAATGATAGTTCTTCTTTACCAAAGCGTCATTATGTTGTTTTTCCTCCTCGCACTATGATTGCTTCATCTAGTGGTTCTTATGCTCGTAGTAGGAGTAGACCTAGGCGTCGTGCATCTCAGGTTGTTTCTCACGCGCCTGAGGATAGGAATGCATCTCATGGTCCTTATATTCTATTTCATACTTTTGATGCTTCCTATGTAATTTATTGTAAGAATGATAGAATTTTTGCTACAAATGTGGGACCAAAATGCAAGAAAGGTAAGTTCTCATATTCACTTGTATTATTGCTACTAAGTTCAATACTCATCTTAGAGGAGCAATCAAGTGAAGAGTTCTTTTTCTCCTCTCTTCTAATCCTAACTTGGTTTTGGTTCTCATAACACATTTTATGAACCAAGTTTGTGTTGTTTAGAGCTAATTTTGCAGGATCACCTATTCACCCTCCTCTAGGTGCTCTTAATTAGGACGTTCACCTTTAGGGCATGTCACTTCTAGAACATTTGAAAGGAAGCATGATGCATTCTCTTTTAGTAACTTGTTTCTATAAGCATTTGTAGTAGGATGATACTTCTAGAACTTCCTTTTAGTCCCCCTTTTCCTAGGATGGGGAGTATGAGTAGAGTCCATACAATACAGGGGTATCTTCACTCTCCCTAGTGCATTCACCATAGGAATATGCAACTTTGACACTCCTCTTATATCAGTAAAGGCATATGATAGATTAATTGCTAAGTTTTACAGATATATTGTTCGTTGAACTTTGAGTTAAGTTTCTCTAATGTGTGGGTCAAGCAACTGGATGGTACTATCACTCTATCACTTTCATCTCATATGCATATGATGCAGTGATATTGTTGTGTTCAGCGCCATACTCACACACAATTATAATGTGATAACTGCTACAATAAGTGTCTTTGAACATGAGGAGAGGGCGAGTTGCTCCTACATACAAGAATGCTTCTTCAATAAAGATCCTTGTATCGCTAAGGAGGGCATCATTTGCTCTATTATTAGAGCCTACAATGCATCCATTGAAATAAGATTTCTTGTCCTATTCTGTAGTGTTCAAAAATATTTTATCTCTCTAAGTATTGAATTTGTGGTTGTGCCATCGATCATGCATAATTAATCATTTGCCTCCATCATGGGAAGTGGAAGTCTTATGTAAAGCCCAAAAAATTGGATCAGAATATTTTTTAATCAAAATCTTCTTACCTTTGAAGTTACATCTCCTAAAATAAATATGTTCTCTAATAAAAGAAAAATATCCTTATATCAATTAACTTACTCTTTCTACATGATTAATATTTGTTAACATTTAAACAAGGTATATACCCATAAATTATATTCAGTAGGAATTATTTTTCTCAACTAGTAAATATTTTCCGAGTGTATTAGTAGCATATTTAAAATCATTAGCTTAAATGAATAATTAATGTACATAAAACAAAACTTGCATTTACATGCTAGAATTTTACTGTAAGTTTTCATAGGAACTAGAATCTTGAATTCAGATGTGAATTTGAATTAAAAATAGAAATCTAAAAAAATAAATGAAATGGAGAAAATAAAATGGAAAAAGGAAAAAAGACCTGGCTGGGCCGGCACCACTGCTTTTAGCCCGTTCCCCAGTCTCACTCACCCGCACGCGTGCTTGCTCTCTCCCTGTCGCACGAGCCCGCTTTGTCGGTCGCACTACTGTGGATCTTCCTCTCATTTCCGTTTCTTACCCTCCCGCAACAGCCGCGACCAAAACCCGCTCTAGTCGCTCGAACCCAGCTGGCCTCACGTATCCAAGTCCGAATTACCCCTCATGTGACCATAAAACAGGGCATCGGGTCTCGAGCTTCCCCTTCCCTCGTCGTGTACCAGCCACCATCGCCGAGCGCCGCCGAGAGAGTGAAAGATCGTCGCTGTCATCCCCTTTCGTGATACCCGTCGCTCGGGCCAATAGATCTGCTCACTGTGTTCGCTAGTGCATTTGCAAGCCGGAGGAGACAAGTGAAGGAGCAAAGCACCGGTGCACCATCGGGAACCGTTCGCCAGAGAAAAGTCTCCGTCGCGCATCCGCCTCCATCGTCGACAGAGCTGTGGTTGCTTGGAGACTCGGTAAGGGACCCCCTTTGATGTTATCCTGGTCCTCGTCTCTGTTTTGCGCGGGTCAATTGGTGTCGGGGCCCCGGGGGCATGGTGTTGCGGTGCTCCGGCTTTCCCTCCGCCGTGTTGGTAGGGCGACACCGCCCGTGTGCTAGCATGGTTCGGGTGGGTGCGCGGTGACCGTCGATCTAAAATGGGCGGCTATGATTAAGCATCGTGTACCGGTTCGGTCGGATTGATTAGGACCGTGGATCGCGAGATAGAGGGATGAGATTAGAATTGAGGATGTTTAGAATCCCGGTCGTTGATCCAGCCATCGACGGCTGTGATCGGGCCTTGGATACTGGTTCGATCGGGGGTGTGGGTGCCATGGGATCATTGAAAGTCGCCTAGAGGGGGGGTGAATAGGCAAATCTGAAATTTATAAACTGTAAGCACAACTACAAGCCAGGGTTAGCGTTAGAAATAAAGTCGAGTCCAAAAGAAAGGGCGAAAACAAATCACAAGCAAATGAAGAGTGTGACACGATGATTTGTTTTACCGAGGTTCGGTTCTTGCAAACCTACTCCCCGTTGAGGTGGTCACAAAGACCGGGTCTCTTTCAACCCTTTCCCTCTCTCAAACGGTCACTTAGACCGAGCGAGCTTCTCTTCTTAATCAATTGGGACACCAAGTCCCTACAAGGACCACCACACAATTGGTGTCCCTTGCCTTGATTACAATTGAGTTGGAAACAAGAAAGAAGGAAGAAGAAAAGCAATGCAAACGCAAGAACTCAAATGAACACAATTGTCTCTCTCACTAGTCACTATTTGATTGGAATGATCTTTGGACTTGGGAGAGGATTTGATCTCTTGTTTGTGTCTTTGAATGAAGTCTAGAGCTCTTGTATGAGGTTTGAAGGCTAAAAACTTGGATGCAATGAATGGTGGGTGGTTGGGGGTATTTATAACCCCAACCACCAAAATAGCCGTTGGTGAAGGCTGCTGTCGTATGGCGCACCGGACACTGTCCGGTGCGCCAGCCATGTCACCCGACCGTTAGGGTTCGACCGTTGGAGCTTTTGACTTCTGGGCCACCGGACAGTCCGGTGGTGCACCGGACAGTTACTATTCACTGTCCGGTGCGCCTTCTGGCGCTGCTCTGACTTCTGCGCGTAGGCGCACACTGTTCACTTTTACTGTACTGTTGCAGAAGACCGTTGGCGCTGTGTAGCCGTTACTCCGCTGGCACACTGGACAGTCCGGTGCTACACCGGACAGTCTGGTGAATTATAGCGGAGCGGCTCCCAGAATTTCCGAAGGTGGCAAGTTTGAGTTGGGTTCCCTGGTGCACCGGACACTGTCCGGTGGCACACCGGACAGTCCGGTGCGCCAGACCAGGGCTGCCTTTGGGTTGTCTTTTGCTCTTTTTATTTGAACCCTTTCTTGGACTTTTATTGGTTTGTGTTGAACCTTTGGCACCTATAGAACTCATAATGTAGAGCAAACTAGTTAGTCACTTTAATTTGTGTTGGGCAATTCAACCACCAAAATTCATATAGGAAAAGGTGTAAGCCTATTTCCCTTTCAATCTCCCCCTTTTTGGTGATTGATGCCAACACAAACCAAAGCAAATATAAAAGTGCAGAATTGAACTAGTTTGCATAAGGTAAGTCCAAAGGTTGCTTGGAATTAAACCAATATTCATTTCATAAGATATGCATGGATGGTTTTCTTCTTATTTAAAATTTTGGACCACGCTTGCACCACTTGTTTTTTTTGCAAAGTTTTGGAAATTATTTTTCAAAATGTTTTGCAAATAGTCAAAGGTATATGAATAAGATTTTGAGAAGCATTTTCAAGATTTGAAATTTTCTCCCCCTGTTTCAAATGCTTTTCCTTTGACTAAACAAAACTCCCCCTTAATGAAATCCTCCTCTTAGTGTTCAAGAGGGTTTTATATATTAATTTTGAAGAGGGTATACCAATTTGAAATTATATCAAAATAAGATACCAATTGAAAAATCTTCTCTTAACACAAATTTGAAAGACTACATTTTGAAATTGGTGGTGGTGCGGTCCTTTTGCTTTGGGCTAATACTTTCTCCCCCTTTGGCATGAATCGCCAAAAACGGATACTTGAGTGAAATATAAGCCCTTTCAAACTTTCTCTCCCTTTGGTAAATAATATAGGAGTGAAGATTATACCAAATTGGAGAGCATTGTGGAGCGACAGCGAAGGATGAATAATTCGATGGAGTGGAGTGGAAGCCTTTTGTCTTCGCCGAGGACTCCATTTCCCTTTCAATCTATGACTTAGCATAATATTTACTTGAAAACACATTAGTCATAGCACATGAAAGAGATATGATCAAAGGTATAAAATGAGCTATGTGTGCAAAATATCAATCAAAATTCCTAGAATCAAGAATATTTAGCTCATGCCTAAGTTTGGTAAAAGATTTCTCATCTAATGGATTGGTAAAAATATCGGCTAATTGATCTTTGGCGTCAATATAAGCAATCTCAATATCCCCCCATTTGTTGGTGATCCCTCAAAAAGTGATACCGAATGGCTATGTGTTTAGTGCGGCTATGCTCAATGGGATTATCCGCCATGCAGATTGCACTCTCATTATCACATAGGAGAGGAACTTTGGTTAATTTGTAACCATAGTACCTAAGGGTTTGCCTCATCCAAAGCAATTGCGCGCAACAATGGCCTGCGGCAATGTACTCGGCTTCGGCGGTAGAAAGAGCTACCGAATTTTGTTTCTTAGAAGCCCAAGACACCAGAGATCTTCCCAAGAACTGGCAAGTCCCTGATGTGCTCTTTCTATCAATCTTACACCCTGCCCAATCAGCATCGAAATATCCAATCAAATCAAAAGTGGATCCCTTGGGTACCAAAGGCCAAACTTAGGAGTATAAACTAAATATCTCAAGATTTGTTTTACGGCCCTAAGGTGAACTTCCTTAGGATCGGCTTGGAATCTTGCACACATGCATACGGAAAGCATAATATCCGGTCGTGAAGCACATAAATAGAGTAAAGAACCTATCATCGACCGGTATACCTTTTGATCTACAGATTTACCTCCCGTGTCGAGGTCGAGATGCCCATTAGTTCCCATGGGTGTCTTGATGGGCTTGGCATCCTTCATCCCAAACTTGGTGAGTATGTCTTGAATGTACTTCGTTTGGCTAATGAAGGTGCCCTCTTGGAGTTGCTTGACTTGAAATCCTAGAAAATACATCAACTCCCCCATCATAGACATCTCAAACTTTTGAATCATGATCGTACTAAACTGTTCACAAGTAGATTTGTTAGTAGACCCAAATATGATATCATCAACATAAATTTGGCATACAAACAAATCATTTGCAATTGTTTTAGTAAAAAGCGTAGGATCGGCTTTGCCGACTTTGAAGTCATTAGAAATAAGAAAATCTCTTAGGCATTCATACCATGCTCTTGGGGCTTGCTTGAGCCCATAAAGCGCCTTAGAGAGTTTATAGACATGGTTAGGATACTCACTATCTTCAAAGCCGGGAGGTTGCTCAACATAGACCTCCTCCTTGATTGGTCCATTGAGGAAGGCACTTTTCACGTCCATTTGATAAAGCTTAAAGCCATGGTAAGTAGCATAGGCAAGTAATATACAAATTGACTCAATCCTAGCTACGGGTGCATAGGTTTCACCAAAATCCAAACCTTTGACTTGTGAATATCCCTTGGCCACAAGTCGGGCTTTGTTCCTTGTCACCACACCATGCTCATCTTGTTTGTTGCGGAAGACCCACTTGGTTCCTACAACATTTTGGTTAGGACGTGGAACTAAATGCCATACCTCATTTCTCGTGAAGTTGTTAAGCTCCTCTTGCATCGCCAGCACCCAATCCGAATCTTGAAGTGCCTCCTCTACCCTGTGTGGCTCAACAGAGGAAACAAAAGAGTAATGTTCACAAAAATGAGCAACACGAGATCGAGTGGTTACCCCCTTATGAATATCACCGAGGATGGTGTTCACGGGGTGATCTTGTTGGATTGCTTGGTGGACTCTTGGGTGTGGCGGTCTTGAACCCTCATCATCTTCCTTGTCTTATTATTTGCATCTCCCCCTTGATCATTGTCCTCCTCTTGAGGTGGCTCATCTTCTTGATCTTTATTTTCATCCTCTTGAGCTTGATCCTCATCTTGGGTTGGTGGAGATACTTGCATTGAGGAAGAAGGTTGATCTTGTGCCTGTGGGGGGTTTCGGATTCCTTAGGACACACATCCCCAATGGACATGTTCCTTAGTGCGACGCATGGAGGCTCTTCATCATCTAGCTCATCAAGATCAACTTGCTCTACTTGAGAGCCATTAGTCTCATCAAACACAATGTCACAAGAAACTTCAACTAGTCCAGTGGACTTGTTAAAGACTCTATATGCCCTTGTGTTTAAATCATATCCTAGTAAAAATCCTTGTACAACCTTAGGAGCAAATTTAGATTTTCTACCTCTTTTAACAAGAATAAAGCATTTGCTACCAAAGACTCTAAAATATGAAACATTGGGCTTTTTACCGGTGAGGAGTTCATATGATGTCTTCTTGAGGATTCGGTGAAGATATAACCGATTGATGGCGTAGCAAGCGGTGTTGACCGCCTCGGCCCAAAACCGATCCGAAGTCTTGTACTCATCAAGCATGGTCCTTGCCATGTCCAATAGAGTTCTATTCTTCCTCTCCACTACACCATTTTGTTGTGGCGTGTAGGGCGAAGAGAACTCATGCTTGATGCCCTCCTCCTCAAGAAAGCCTTCAATTTGTGAATTCTTGAACTCCGTTCCGTTGTCGCTTCTAATCTTTTTGATCCTTAAGACGAACTCATTTTGAGACCGTCTCAAGAATCCCTTTAAGGTCTCTTGGTTTGAGATTTTTCCTGCAAAAAGAACACCCAAGTGAAGCAAGAATAATCATCCACAATAACTAGACAGTACTTACTCCTGCCGATGCTTATGTAAGCGATCGGGCCGAATAGATCCATGTGGAGTAGCTCCAGTGGCCTGTCAGTCGTCATGATGTTCTTGTGTGGATGATGAACACCAATTTGCTTTCCTGCTTGGCATGCGCTACAAATCCTGTCTTTCTCAAAATGAACATTGGTTAGTCCCAAAATGTGCTCTCCCTTTAGAAGCCTGTGAAGATTCTTCATTCCAACGTGGGCTAGTCGGCGATGCTAGAGCCAACCCATGTTAGTCTTAGCAATTAAGCAAGTGTCGAGTTCAGCTCTATTGAAATCAACTAAGTATAGCTGACCCTCTAACACTCCCTTAAAAGCTACTGAATCATCACTTCTTCTAAAGACAGTAACACCTACATCCGTAAAAAGACAATTGTAGCCCATTTTGCATTATTGAGAAACAGAAAGCAAATTGTAATCTAATGAATTTACAAGAAAAACATTGGAAATAGAATGGTCAGGTGATATAGCAATTTTACCCAATCCTTTGACCAAACCTTGATTTCCATCCCCGAATGTGATAGCTCGTTGGGGATCTTGGTTTTTCTCATAGGAGGAGAACATCCTTTTCTCCCCAGTCATGTGGTTTGTGCACCCGCTATCGATGATCCTGAGAGCACCTAGAGGGGGGGGGGTGAATAGGTGATCCTGTAAAAACTTGAAACTTAATGCCACAAAACTTGATTAGGAGTTAGCGCAATTAAGCCAAGTGGCCAGAGAGGAGAACTTGCACAACACGATAACCACAAAGAGATCAACACAGAGATGACACAGTGGTTTATCTCGTGGTTCGGCCAAGTACAGAACTTGCCTACTCCACGTTGTGGCGTCCCAACGGACGAGAGTTGCACTCAACTCCTCTCAAGTGATCCAATGATCAACTTGAATACCACGGTGTTCTTGTTACTTTGCTCTTTTCCCGTTCGCGAGGAATCTCCACAACTTGGAGTCTCTCGCCCTTACAATAAGAATCAATATGAAGCACAAGAGTAAGGGAGGGAAGCAACACACTCAAAACCACAGCAAATACGCACACACACGATCAAGACTTGAGCTCAAAACAATATCTCAAGGTTCTCACTAGAACAGAGCTCAAATCACTAAGAATGTCAAACTAGTGCACAAGAGTGAAGTGTGAATGATCAACAATGCTCAAAGGTTGCTTGGTATTCTCCTCCATGCGCCTAGGGGACCCTTTTATAGCCCCAAGGCAGCTAGGAGCCGTTGAGAGCATTCCAGGAAGGCAATTCTTGCCTTCTGTAGCCTGGCGCACCGGACAGTCCGGTGCACCACTGGACACTGTCCGGTACGGATCTCTTTCCTTATTTGGTGAAGCCGACCATTGGCGCTTTGGAGCCGTTGGCGCACCGGACACTGTCCGGTGCACATCGGACAGTCCGGTGCCCCCTTCCGACCGTTGGCTCGGCCACGTGTCTCGCGCGGATCGCGCGGCCGACCGTTGGCTCACCGGACAGTCCGGTGCACACCGGACAGTCCGGTGAATTATAGCCGTATGCCGTTAATCACTTCCCGAGAGCAACAAGTTCGCCTGAGCCAGCCTGGTGCACCGGACAGTGTCCGGTGCACCGGACAGTCCGGTGCATCCAGATAGAGCTGACTTTTGCAGAACAAAGCCATCTTTAATTTCAACTTTATTTTTCCTGTTTCTAGCACTTAGACACAATACATTAGTCTCTAAAACAATGTACTAAGTCTGAGAAACATACCTTTATACTTGATTTGTGCTTTGTCCACCATTTAACATTTAGGTACTTGTGTTGGACACTAAATCACCAAAATACTTAGAAATGGCCCAAGGGCACATTTCCCTTTCAATCTCCCCCTTTTTGGTGATTTATGCCAACACAACATAAAGCAAGTAGAACAAGTGCAAAATCACTTCAAATAAGAACTCAAAATTGTTTTGATTCAAATTTGACATATATGGATCATTCTTTGCCACCACTTGGTTTGTTTTTGCAAATCAAACTCAATTTCTTATCTCTACGTCAAACACACATGTTGAAACATAAAGAGAGATATTTCACGAGAAATTGATCAAGGATTCAAAAACTCCCCCTTTTTCCCATAATTAAGCCTTCTCCCCACAAGAGACCAACTTTTGATAAGAAGAGGCAAACAAGAGTATTTTGACAAACAAAAGCTCTAACTCTACTATTTCCAAAATTCACAAGTGGTAGCTGATCCATTTATTGCTTTGGCCTTATTTTCTCCCCCTTTGGCATCAAGCACCAAAACGGAATCAATTTTGGCCCTTTAACCCCATTGCCTCACCAAAATCTTCAACTAAGAGTAAAAAGGCAATAAGAGTACAAGGATGAACTTGGAATAAGTTACTCTTTCATCGGAGTGCAGTGGAAGTCTTGCATGGTCCAAGTCCACCTTTTCCCTTTCAAACCTCCTTTGAGACTAAATTAAGCAAACTCAAGCACACAGTTAGTCTCAAAGGGTCAAGTTGTAGCGCATCTCCCCCTAAATATGTGCATCACTTGCAAGTGGACTTGTGAGGTCCGGGGAGTGTTTGTACAACTTGAGCACATAAGTAAACAACAAAATGCTTAAGGAACATGATCAAGGCATAAAACACATGTATGCTATAACTCAATCCAAGTTCCGCGAATCTAAGACATTTAGCTCACTACGCAACTTGCAAAAGGTCTGCTCATCTAAAGGCTTGGTAAAGATATCGGCTAGCTGGTTCTCGAAGCTAACATGAAACACTTCGATATCTCCCTTTTGCTGGTGGTCTCTCAAAAAGTGATGTCGGATGTCTATGTGCTTTGTGCGGCTGTGTTCAACAGGATTATCCACCATGCGGATAGCACTCTCATTATCACATAGGAGTGGGACTTTGCTCAAATTGTAGCCAAAGTCCCTGAGGGTTTGCCTCATCCAAAGTAGTTGCGCGCAACACTGTCCTACGGCAACATACTCGGCCTCAGCGGTGGATAGGGCAACGGAAGTTTGTTTCTTAGAACTCCATGACACCAGGGACCTTCCTAAGAATTGGCACATCCCTGATGTACTCTTCCTATCGACCTTACATCCAGCATAGTCGGAGTCTGAATATCCAATTAAGTCAAAGGTAGACCCCTTTGGATACAGATCCCGAAGCAAGGCATAGCGACTAAATATCTAAGAATTCGCTTCACAGCCACTAAGTGACACTCCCTTGGATCGGATTGAAATCTAGCACACATGCATACACTTAGCATAATATCCGGTCTACTAGCACATAAATAAAGTAAAGACCCTATCATAGACCGGTATGCCTTTTGATCAACGGACTTACCTCCTTTGTTGAGGTCGGTGTGTCCGTCGGTTCCCATTGGAGTCTTTGCGGGCTTGGCGTCCTTCATCCCAAACCGCTTGATCAAGTCTTGCGTGTACTTTGTTTGGGAGATGAAGGTCCCATCCTTGAGTTGCCTCACTTGGAACCCAAGGAAGTAGCTTAACTCACCCATCATCGACATCTCAAACTTTTGAATCATCACCCTGCTAAAATCTTCACAAGACTTTTGGTTAGTAGAACCAAATATTATGTCATCGACATATATTTGGCACACAAAAAGATCACCATCACATGTCTTAGTGAAAAGAGTTGGATCGACTTTCCCAACCTTGAAAGCATTAACAATTAAAAAGTCTCTAAGGCATTCATACCATGCTCTTGGGGCTTGCTTAAGTCCATAGAGCGCCTTAGAGAGCTTACACACGTGGTCGGGGTACCGTTCATCCTCGAAGCCAGGGGGTTGCTCCACGTACACCTCCTCCTTGATTGGCCCGTTGAGGAAAGCACTCTTCACATCCATTTGGAACAACCTGAAAGAATGGTGAGCGGCATATGCTAGCAAAATACGAATGGACTCTAGCCTAGCCACAGGAGCAAAACTCTCCTCAAAGTCCAAACCTGCGACTTGGGCATAACCTTTTGCCACAAGTGTAGCCTTGTTCCTTGTCACCACCCTGTGCTCGTCTTGTTTGTTGCGGAACACCCACTTGGTTCCCACAACATTTTGCTTGGGACGAGGCACCAGTGTCCAAACTTCATTCCTCTTGAAGTTAATGAGCTCCTCTTGCATGGCCAACACCCAGTCCGGATCTAGCAAGGCCTCCTCTACCCTGAAAGGCTCAATACAAGAGACAAAGGAGTAATGCTCACAAAAATTAACTAATCGAGACCGAGTAGTTACTCCCTTGCTAATGTCACCCAAAATCTGGTCGACGGAATGATCCCTTTGAATCATCGCTCAAACTTGGGTTGGAGGTGCCGGTTGCGCTTCTTCCTCCATTACATGATCATATTGCGCTCCCCCTTGATCACGCGCCTCGTCTTGATGAACCTGTTCATCGTCTTGAGTTGGGGGATGCACCATTGTTGAGGAAAAAGGTTGATCTCGCTCATTTTGTTCCTGTGGCCGCACATCTCCAATTGCCATTGTTGGGGACTTGTTCTCAAATGCTAAGAGTTAAGAACAAGGCAACATAAAAAGTGTTAAGTGTTAAAGTCCTTCGTCCTTCGAAGCATTATGTCCCTTCGGGAAATAATGAGTTTCGGACGAAGGTCATAAGAGACATACCTTCGTAAACATAACAAGTAATGACGAAGGACTCATATAAAGCATGAAATATAATATAAGCATCATCATAGAATCATTTCTATTTTATTAACATGGAAAAATAGAAATGATTTCAAATTACAAATGTACCTTCGGTCCTGAGAGAAGGTAAAAAGTACAAGCGTGACGCAAAAGCAAATGCCAAGTCAGCGTGTGAACAGTACGGGGGTACTGTTCATCTATTTATAGACACAGGACGCAGCCTGTGACGAATTACAATTATGCCCTTTACAAAAGTTTACAACATTATCTTAGACCTCTATGGATAAAAAGGTCATTCTATCTTTATGTCGGTTTGCAACGCCGAAGCTCTATAAAAAGGAACCTTCGGCCATTTCCTGGGGACGATTTCAGCCGAAGCTGCTTCTTCACGCAAGACCTTCGGCGCAACGAAGCATGGACCCAACAGTAGCCCCTTTCGCGGCGCTAGATCGTTTTTCGTAACGAGCTTGAACCGTGAAAAAATCCTCTCAAGCTTCGGGAAGCCGAAGGTCCAAAAAACACCTTCCCTGAGCTCGTTGCCGAGAAACGATCCATTTCCCGAGATCGTGTCGGTCCCACCTTGCAGAGTCACTGTTTGGTCTTTGCGGTCCACTGCGCAGCGAGTACAAGTTACTGCCCGCCTGGTGTAAAAACCCTGCCGCTTCGCCTTCTTACCTGCAGCACTATATAAACAGACGAGTAGGTGTGAAGTTACCACAGCATTTACTGCTATTTGCACTGTTTTGCTGCCAAAATTTTTAACCATCACCGAAGCTTGTTTGTCAGATTTGAACGAAGCTCTATCTTGAAGCCTGCTTCGGAGAAAAAAGTATCAAAGTTTCACAAGTTCATAATTAAATGGCCAGAGTTCGCTCTACAGCTAGGGTTGAGCGTGAGGGGGACGAAACTGAAGCTTCGGAGACTGTGCCCATCTCCGAAGCGATGCAGCGCTCCGGACTGGTGACTGCGGAAGAAATGCCTGCTGCCGAAGCAAACCCGACAGCTGCCGAAGGAGAAGGGAACATTGAAGAAACCGACTCCGAAGATGACTACCGTATTGCCATGCCCAGCAAACCCAGCCACCTAGACTTCGGAAAATCGACTGTTTCAAAGGTTGATCTCGCCAAGATGGTGAAAGCAGGTTTTTTCAGTGAAGATCAGAAGAAGCTACTTCGCTTCGGGGGAGAAGAGACCACCCCGAAGCCAGAGAAGGACGAGGTTGTCATCTTCAAAAGCTTTTTAAAGGCTAGGCTAAGATTCCCTGTTCACGAGATTGTTGCGGAGATATTGAAGAGGTTTGGCATCTACCTTCACCAGTTAACTCCTAACGCTATCGTTAGGCTTAGCGTTTATATTTGGGCCCTCCGAAGCCAAGCAGTGGAGCCTTTTGCTGACAGTTTCTGTCGAGTTCATGAATTGCATTATCAAACAAAGGCCAGAAAAGATGGGCTTCATGAAAACTTCGGTTGCTACAATTTTGCCTACCGGAAAACCGCAAAGTTTCCTGTAATCAGCTACCGAAGCAAATGGCCGGCAGGCTGGAAATCAGAATGGTTCTATGTCAAGGTTGATGAGGACAAGGAGAAGCTTGTGCAAAGTCCACTCGAGCTAACTTTCGGAGAAACCCGACCCCACTGCAACATGACACCAGAGGGTCAAACTCAACGGGCAATGGATGAATTCAGAATCATTGCAGAGCATATTGGTACCAGGGATCTGGTTCAAGAATTCTTAGCATTCAAAGTCTTCCCTACTCTGAAAAAATGGGAAATGCCAAAGTTAAAGGGGGAGAAGAAGGAAGGGGATCTTGTCCGGCTTCCTTACCACTTCAAATTCAAGAAATATTTTAAGAAGCCCTGCCAAGAGTGGCTGGATACAGTTGAGGTGATGTGTAATGAAATTCTTGGAAATTATTCGAAAAAAGAAGATCAACTGATGACAGCAGCCTTCGGCACCCGTCCGAAGCGAAGGCTGAACCGAGTGCTTGATGCACTGGGTTTCGAATATCCTGATTATGCGCAGCTGAACAAGGGTGCTGAGGGCCAGAGAAGAAAAAGAGCGGCCGAAGCTTTAAACAAGGATGAAGAACAACCACCAAAAAAGAAGAAAATTGTCAAGAGAAAAATATCAACTCCAAAGCGAAAACTATCCGAAGAAGAGGGGACCCCCACACCACCTTCTACTAGCGACGTGGAGGAAATTCTAAAGGTAATGACTGAACCCATGCCCACGAAGCTAAGTCCATTAGGGCCTCGACTGACGAAGCTTTTTCAAAAGGTGGCGGAGCCGGAAAAAACGAAGATAGCCAAAGCGAAAAGGCAAAGAATTATTGCCGTAACAGAAGTTATTGACAAGACGCCACCGAGGGCGTCAATTCAGAAAACACCAGCTGTTGAGGGCACAGAAAATGTCGAAGTCGCACCTTCGGAGGTCGCGGCTACCGAAGCCGCTACAGCCGAAGATGTAAACTTAGAATCTACTATTGAAGACATCAACAAAATTTTAACAGACATGGCTGCAGAAGAAGCTGCCACCACTGCTGAAGAAACCATGGCCACAGTGCCTGGGAAAGGGAAAGAAATAGCCGAAGACACTTCGGACGACGAAGCCTACTCATTTCAAAATTTAGTCGGGCAAAAACTGTCGAAGGCCGAAAAAGAAGAGCTTAAGGAATACGCCAAATCTTGCGGATACAAGCCAGGAGCTCTTCTATTTGGAGGCATTGATGATGAAAAACTGGGCTGCATCCGGGACTCAGCTGGTGCTAAGGTCATCGGTACTCTATCAAAGAGTATCGGTTTTCCAAAACTAGAGACAGACATCAGCCGCTACCGACGACAACATATCGTCGGCAGCTTATTTTATTCAAATTTCAAGGTAAACATCCTTCTCTCTAACTTCTATTGTTTTTTAATAATGGCAATATTCTTTAACGAAGGTTGTTTATTTGCAGAGCATGCTTCTAAGCAAAGCTTTGAGGATGCAGCAAGATCTAGAAGATAAGAAGCACGAAGCTATAATTGAAAATTTAGAGAGCAAGATAAAAGAACAATCAGCTATTATTGAAAAGAAAGACTTCGAACTTCAATCAACCGAAGGCTTGCTGGCAGAGACTGAAGCCAAAGTAGCAGAATTGAATTCGAAGCTTCTCTGCCAATCAAAACAATTTGAACAAGAGAAGCTAAAACTTGACTCGAAACTTGAAGCCGAAGTCCAAGCCAACTCAAATTTGAAGAAATCATTAACAAGCCTTCAGGATAAATGTTTGAATTTTAGCAACAATTGTATCCAACAACTAAAGAAGATCTTTTACTCAGTTGGAGCCAGCAGCGGGAAATTTACCCCTTCGGATGAAGATTTACCAAAAGCCTTCGATCATATCGAAGCTGAAATTGAAGAACTTGACGAAGTTATAGCTGGGCACGGTGACTTCTGTGCCTGGGTAGCTTCTCGGGGTACTGCTGCAGCATTCCTGAAGGCTGGCTGCGAGCATGGAAAGATTGTCAACAGGCCCAACTTCGCCCTGTCTCCATCAATTCTCGACGACATTCCTGACCTCGCCCGGAGCATCTCAAATAGATTCATAAAAATGATATGGACAAAAGGCGGGCGAGAGAAGGCTGGGGACGAAGCTCGAAGTCATCTTGAACCAGTAAGAAATCATACTTTGTACTTACCTCCTCCTTCACACTTGATTTTTACTCGGGATACCTTGATTCATGTAGGATGACGAAGCTGAAGGTGATACTTAAAGGATATGCCGCCGAAGCAGAAACCTGACGAAGATTATTAGGAGTAGACTAGAAAAAACTCAGGAGAATTTGTAACAACTTTTTGTAAATACAATTAATCTATTCTCAAGGAACTTTGTTCATACCTTGTAATATATTCTTACCCTTTTATTGAGACGCTTTGATGTGGACGAAATCAGTATTTTGAGCCGAAGGCGAAAAAACACCTTCCCTTCTTTTCGGACACAACGAAGCATAAAAGACCATTTCTTCTTTTTGCCAAAGCTTTTCTTTTTTGTACATGACGAAACATAAAAGACCGCTTCTTCCTCTTGCCGAAGCTTTTTCTTTTTTGTACATGACGAAACATAAAAGACCGCTTCTTCCTCTTGCCGAAGCTTTTTCTTTTTTGTACATAACGGAACATAAAAGACCACTTCTTCCTTTTGCCGAAGCAACCACTTAGGAACACAAATGCTATGAATGAATGCTTATGAATGCAAATGCTATGATGTAATGTGCGAATGAATGTCCAAAGCATATAACCGAAGCCACACTCAACCATTATTTCCTTGGAATCAACCACACATCAGCTCTGCATTCCCTTAGGAACGACTTTGGAGCTTCCTCGTCTTTTACTTAGACGGTATAAACTCTGCATTCCCTTAGGAACGTCTTTGGAGTTTCTTCGCCTTTTACTTAGGCGGTATAAGCTCTGCATTCCCTTAGGAACGTCTTTGGAGCTTCTTCGTCTTTTACTTAGACGGTATAAACTCTGCATTCCCTTAGGAACGTCTTTGGAGTTTCTTCGCCTTTTACTTAGGCGGTATAAGCTCTGCATTCCCTTAGGAACGTCTTTGGAGCTTCTTCTCTTTTTTCTTTTTCAGTTTCTGCACTCGATGGTGCGTTCTCAGCTGTTACATTTACATTTTTTGGGGGATTTTGCTCTTATAAGACTAAAAAAGGAAATTACACATGATGGCCCCATTAAAAACCTTTCTCCCCCTTCGGAAAGGAAAAGGGTGCCATGAAAAAGAAAAGAAAAAACATAAAAAATTACATCATGTTATACATAGTATCGCCGAAGCTCATCCGCATTCCAAGACCTTGGAATTTCGTTGCCATCCATGTCCTTCAATCTGTACGATCCAGGCCTTGACGAAGATACTACTAAGAATGGTCCTTCCCATTTCAACTGTAGCTTACCCACTGTATCTGGGTTAGCCACTCTCCGAAGCACCAAGTGTCCCGGCTCAATATTTTTTAGCCGGACTTTTCTATCTCGCCATTTAACTGTTTCAGCCTGATATTTATTGATATTCTCCACGGCCTGAAGCCTGATCCCTTCTAAAGCATCCTTTTCCACAAGGCAAGCATCTTCGGGACCTGATTCTGCCGAAGCTACTACTCTTATTGATCCAGCTTTTGCTTCCTCCGGAGTTATTGCTTCGTCACCGAATAATAATTTGAATGGGGTAAAGCCTGTAGACCTTGATGTTGTTGTATTGTGGCTCCACACCACTTTGATTAACTGATCTGGCCACTTTCCCCTGGGTTGATTGAAGATTAACTTCATTATTCCTGTCATTATAATGCCGTTGGCCCTTTCAACGAGCCCATTTGACTCCGGATGCCTGACTGATGCGAAATGGATCTTCGTTCCAATTTGATCACAGAAATTTCTGAAAGCTTCGGAGTCAAACTGCGTTCCATTATCTACAGTGATTGCCTTCGGTACCCCGAAGCGACAGACAATATTCTGCCAGAAAAACTTTTGGACAGTGGCCGAAGTTATTGTGGCCAATGGCTTCGCCTCAATCCACTTGGAAAAATACTCCACAGCCACTATAACATATTTTAGATTCCCTTGAGCCGGTGGTAATGGACCCAACAAGTCAAGGCCCCACCTTTGCAATGGCCAGATGGGTTGTATCAGCTGTGTCAAAGACGAAGGTTGTTTTTGATCTCTTGCACATTTCTGACAACCTTCGCACTTTTGCACTAACTCCGCCGCATCCGAAGCTGCCTTCGGCCAATAAAACCCTTGGCGGAAGACTTTCCCAAGTAATGGCCTGGATCCGATGTGGGATCCACACAGGCCTGCATGTATCTCTTTCATCAACTCTATACCTTCGGCTCTAGATAAGCACTTGAGCAGCGGAGCGCAAACTCCATGTTTGTATAATTCCCCTTCTATCATGACATACGGACGAGCTCTTGCCTCTATTCTTTTATTGTAAGCTTCGTCATCTGAAAGGAACTTACCCTGAAGGTAAGAGATTATTTCAGTTCTCCAATCTTCGCTGTAAACAGGAGATATGTTGAGGACTGCTCTTTCAAGGAGCTCCACTGAAGGTGCCTTTATTGTTTCGAAGAACACATCCGAAGGTAACGGCAGCCCCTGTGCCGCAGACTTAGCTAGCAAATCAGCATGCTCATTTTGTCCTCGAGGAATATTCTTGACAGAGAATCCTTCGAAGGATGCTTCGATCCTTCGGACCGTATCTAGATATTTTTCAAGCTTCGGATCTTTAGCCTTGCAACTTTTGTCAACATGACCCGAAACCACCTGGGAATCAGTTTTAAGAATTGCCCTTCTGATTCCCATTGCCTTTAATTTCCGAAGGCCCAGAAGCAGGGCTTCGTACTCAGCAATATTGTTCGTGCAGCTGAAATCAAGTCTTGCTGCATAACAAGTTTTGACCTTGGATGGTGAAACCAACACAGCAGCTGCACCTGCTCCGAAGATTCCCCAAGAGCCATCACAAAACACTGTCCACACTTCGGCATCTTTATTTGCTTCTTCATCCTGAGCCCCTGGCGTCCAGTCGGCAATGAAATCTGCCAATGCTTGAGACTGGATCGAAGATCTATGCACATAATCAATGTAAAATTCGTTGAGCTCTGCAGCCCATTTCCCAATCCGTCCAGTAGCTTCTCTATTTCTCATTATATCCTTCAACGGCTGCGAAGAAGGAACAATGATATTGTATGCCTGAAAATAATGCCGAAGCTTCCTGTCAATCTTTGGGCCCCTTTTCTTGTAGTTGGTGGCTCCATTCGAAGTATAGCTTCGATTTTATTTGGATTAGCTTCGATTCCCTTTGTTGAAACCAAGCATCCAAGAAATTTACCCTTCTTTACTCCGAAGACACATTTCTCTGGATTCAGCTTCAAACCAGCTTGTCTGAAGCTGGCGAAGGTCTCCTGCAGATCAACAATATGATTTTCCTGCTTCGTGCTTTTGACGATAATATCATCAACATAGGTCAACACATTTCTGCCTATTTGAGACTGAAGAACCTTCGCAGTCATTCTGCTGAAACTTCCTCTAGCGTTTTTGAGCCCCTCAGGCATCCGAAGATAGCAATACGTGCCACTTGGAGTTATGAAGCTAGTTTTCGGCTCATCTTCCTTTTTCATCCAGATTTGATGATATCCTGAGTAACAGTCCAAGAGACTCATGAGCTCTGAAGAAGCTGCTGCATCGACTAGAGAGTCTATCCTTGGCAACGGGAATTCGTCCTTCGGACAAGCCTTGTTGAGATCTGTGAAATCGATACACATTCTCCACTTGCCATTGGCCTTCTTCACCATAACAGTGTTAGCTAGCCACTCTGGATACTTCACTTCTCTGATAACTCCTGCACTGAGGAGTCTTTTTACTTCATTGCGAGCCCCTTCGGCCTTGTCATCAGACATTTTCCGAAGCCTCTGCTTTCGGGGTCTGAAGGATGGGTCAACATTGAGCGAATGTTCAATAACATCCCGATTTACTCCACAGAGATCATTAGCCGACCATGCAAAAACATCTTTGTTGTTGAATAAAAACCTTATCAAGGTTTTCTCCTGGTCTTCAGATAATTGCGAGCCCAACAGCACCTTCTGCTCTGCTATGTCCTCACACAATAGCATGGGCTTCGGCTGATCTGCTGAAGCTGCCTTCTCCCTTCTGAATTTGTACTGTTCACAAGCTTCAGTTCCATCTATATTATGGATTGCCTTGGAGTCGGTCCAGCTTCCTTCGGCCCTTCTAGCAGCTTCCTGGCTTCCATGGATAGCAATAGGCCCTTGGTCCGAAGGTATCTTCATGCAAAGATAGGCAGGATGAAGGATTGCTTCGAAGGCATTAAGAGTACCACGACCAATAATTGCATTGTAAGGATATTCCATGTCAACAATGTCAAACACAACTTGCTCAGTTCTAGTGTTGTTGATGAATCCGAAGGTTACTGACATGGTGATCTTGCCCAGTGCTACAATCTGTCTTCCTCCGAGGCCACAAAGAGGATGTGTAGCATCATGAATCTTATCTTCTGGCTCTTGCATTTGTCTGAAGGCTTTAGCAAATATGATGTCAGCTGCACTGCCTGTATCGACCAAGACATTGTGAACCAGAAATCCTTTGATAACACAAGAGATAACCATGGCATCGTTGTGTGGGTAATCTTTGAGCTGAAGGTCCTCTTGAGAGAAGGTAATAGGAATGTGAGACCATCTTGATTTGATGAAGGGTCCTTGCACCCCAACATGCTGTACTCTTCTCTGCGCTTCCTTCTTCTGCTTCTTGTTAGCTGGCTCTGAGGACGAGCCACCTGTGATCGGGAGCACCAGCTTCGGGTCCGAAGCAACTCCAGCTTGATTGTTGAACGAAGCCATCAGCTCAGAAAAGTGGAAGTGAGTTCACCGGAGGTGGGCGCCAATGTTGGGGACTTGTTCTCAAATGCTAAGAGTTAAGAACAAGGCAACATAAAAAGTGTTAAGTGTTAAAGTCCTTCGTCCTTCGAAGCATTATGTCCCTTCGGGAAATAATGAGTTTCGGACGAAGGTCATAAGAGACATACCTTCGTAAACATAACAAGTAATGACGAAGGACTCATATAAAGCATGAAATATAATATAAGCATCATCATAGAATCATTTCTATTTTATTAACATGGAAAAATAGAAATGATTTCAAATTACAAATGTACCTTCGGTCCTGAGAGAAGGTAAAAAGTACAAGCGTGACGCAAAAGCAAATGCCAAGTCAGCGTGTGAACAGTACGGGGGTACTGTTCATCTATTTATAGACACAGGACGCAGCCTGTGACGAATTACAATTATGCCCTTTACAAAAGTTTACAACATTATCTTAGACCTCTATGGATAAAAAGGTCATTCTATCTTTATGTCGGTTTGCAACGCCGAAGCTCTATAAAAAGGAACCTTCGGCCATTTCCTGGGGACGATTTCAGCCGAAGCTGCTTCTTCACGCAAGACCTTCGGCGCAACGAAGCATGGACCCAACAGCCATGGTGCGTATTGCGGCCGTTGGAACGTCTTCTTCATCTACATCATCAAGATCAACAACTTGCTCTCTTGAAGAGCCATTAGTCTCATCAAATACAACGTCGCTAGAGACTTCAACCAAACCCGATGATTTGTTGAAGACCCTGTACGCCTTTGTATTTGAGTCATATCCTAACATAAACCCTTCTACCGCTTTGGGAGCAAATTTGGAATTCCTACCCTTCTTCACTAGAATGTAGCATTTACTCCCAAAAACTCGGAAATACGAAACATTGGGTTTGTTACCGGTTAGTAGCTCATACGAAGTCTTCTTGAGGAGGCGATGAAGGTAGACCCGGTTGATGGCGTGGCAAGCCGTGTTCACAGCTTCCGACCAAAAGCGTTCGGGGGTCTTGAATTCTCCAAGCATCGTCCTCGCCATGTCTATAAGCGTCCTATTCTTCCTCTCTACCACACCATTTTGCTGTGGTGTGTAGGGAGCGGAGAACTCGTGCTTGATTACTTCCTCCTCAAGATACTCCTCCACTTGAAGGTTCTTGAACTCGGACCCATTGTCGCTTCTTATCTTCTTCACCTTTAGCTCAAACTCGTTTTGAGCTCTCCTTAGGAAGTGCTTGAGGGTCCCTTGGGTTTCAGATTTATCCTGCAAAAAGAATACCCAAGTGAAGCGGGAAAAATCATCAACTATAACAAGACCATACTTACTTCCTCCTATGCTTAGATAGGCGACGGGTCCGAAGAGATCCATATGAAGTAACTCCAGGGGTCTTGATGTGGTCATCACATTTTTTGCATGATGAGAGCTTCCCACCTGTTTCCCTGCTTGACAAGCTGCACAAGGTCTATCTTTTTCGAAGGTAACATTAGTTAGACCTATTACGTGTTCTCCCTTTAGAAGCTTGTGAAGGTTCTTCATCCCCACATGTGCTAAGCGGCGATGCCATAGCCAGCCCATGCTAGTCTTAGCAAGTAAGCATGCATCTAGACCGGCCTCATCTTTTGCAAAATCAACTAAATAAAGTTTGCCGTCTAATACACCCTTAAAAGCTAATGAACCATCACTTCTTCTAAAGACAGACACATCTACATTTGTGAATAGACAATTATATCCCATATTACATAATTGACTTACGGATAACAAATTATATCCAAGAGACTCTACTAAGAATACATTGGAAATAGAGTGCTCATTTGAGATTGCAATCTTGCCTAAACCTTTCACCTTGCCTTGGTTCCCATCACCGAATATAATTGAGTCTTGGGGATCCTTGTTCTTGACGTAGGAAGAGAACATCCTCTTCTCCCCCGTCATGTGGTTTGTGCATCCGCTGTCGATAATCTAGCTTGAGCCCCCGGATGCATAAACCTGCAAGGCAAATTTAGGCTTGAGTCTTAGGTACCCAACTCTTGTTGGGTCCTACAAGGTTAGTACAAATAGCCTTAGGGACCCAAATGCAAGTTTTATCTCCCTTGCATTTTGCCCCTAATTTTCTAGCAACTACTTTCTTATCCTTTCTACAAATAGCAAAGGAGGCATTTAAAGCATGATAAATTGTAGAAGGTTCATTAACTTTCCTAGGGACATTCGCAACATTTCTCCTAGGCATATGATGAACAACATTTCTCCTAGCTAAATTTCTATCATGCACATAGGAAGAACTTGAAGCAATCATTGCATTTGAACCATAAGCATTACAATTCCTATCATGATGAACATTTCTAGCAAATTTCCTATCATGGTATAAGAAAGCATGGTTCTTTTGCACACTATTTGCCATAGAGGCCTTCCCTTTCTCCTTGGCGGAGATGGAAGCCTTATAGCTTGTTAAGTTCTTGACTTCCCTCTTGAAGCCAAGACCATCCTTAATTGAGGGGTGTTTACCAATCGTGTAGGCATCCCTTGCAAATTTTAACTTTTCAAATTCATTCTTGCTAGTCTTAAGTTGGGCATTAAGACTAGCCACTTCATCATTTAATTTTGAAATGCAAACTAGGTGTTCACTACAAGCATCAACATTAAAGTCTTTGCACCTATTGCAAATTTCTACACAAGAGTTAGATTTATTTGCTACTTCTAGTTTAGCATTTAAATCATCATTAACATTCTTTAAAGAAGAAATGGTTTCATGACAAGTAGATAGTTCACAAGAAAGCATTTCATTCCTTTTAACTTCTAGAGCAAGAGAGTTTTGTGCACTAACAAATTTATCATGCTCTTCATATAAAAGGTCCTCTTGTTTTTCTAGTAATCTATTCTTGTCATTCAAAGCATCAATCAATACATTAATCTTATCGATCTTAGTTCTATCTAAGCCTTTGAATAAGCATGAATAATCTATTTCATCATCATCACTAGACTCATCCTCGCTTGAAGAAGCATAAGTAGTATTGTTTCGAGTACATACCTTCTTCTCCTTTGCCATGAGGCATGTGTGATGCTCGTTGGGGAAGAGTGATGACTTGTTGAAGGCGGTGGCGGCGAGTCCTTCATTGTCGGAGTCGGACGAGGAGCAATCCGAATCCCACTCCTTACCAAGATGTGCCTCGCCCTTCGCCTTCTTGTAGTTCTTTTTCTTCTCCCACTTTCCACTCTTCTTTTCCTGGTCACTATCATTATCAGGACAGTTAACGATAAAATGACCAATCTTACCGCATTTGAAGCAGGAGCGCTTCCCCTTCGTTTTGTTCTTGTTGGGGTGCTCCTTGCGACTTTTTAGCGCCGTCTTGAACCGCTTGATGATAAGGGCCATCTCTTCATCATTAAGCCCGGCCGCCTCAACTTGAGTCACCTTGATCGGTAGCGCTTCCTTGCTTCTTGTCGCTTTGAGGGCAACAGTTTGAGGCTCGTGGATTGGGCCATTCAATGCATCATCCACGTATCTCGCATCCTTGATCATCATTCGTCCGCTTACAAATTTTCCAAGAATTTCTTCGGGCGACATCTTGGTGTACCTAGGATTTTCACGAATATTGTTTACCAAATGTGGATCAAGTACGGTAAAGGACCTTAGCATTAGGCGGACGACATCGTGGTCTGTCCACCGCGTGCTTCCATAACTCCTTATTTTGTTGACAAGGGTCTTGAGCCTGTTGTACGTGTGGGTTGGCTCCTCCCCCCTTATCATCGCGAATCTCCCGAGTTCGCCCTCCACCAACTCCATCTTGGTGAGCATGGTGACGTCGTTCCCCTCGTGTGAGATCTTGAGGGTGTCCCAAATCTTTTTGGCGTTATCCAAGCCGCTCACTTTATGGTATTCATCCCTGCACAAAGATGCTAGAAGAACAGTAGTAGCTTGTGCATTTTTGTGAATTTGCTCATTTATGAACATGGGACTATCACTACTATCAAAATGCATTCCATTCTCAACTATCTCCCATATGCTTGGATGGAGAGAGAACAAATGACTACGCATTTTGTGACTCCAAAATCCGTAGTCCTCTCCATCAAAGTGGGGAGGTTTACCAAGTGGAATTGATAGTAAATGAGCATTGGTACTTTGAGGAATACGAGAGTAATCAAAAGAGAAGTTAGAGTTAACCGTCTTCTTTTTCTCGTAGTCGTTGCCGTCATCTCCTTGATGCGCCTTGTCTTCTTCTTCTTCCCGTCTCTTCTTTTGTGGCTTGAGCCCGAGTCCGTAGGCTTGTCATCTTTCGGCTCATTGAAGATAGACTCCTTCTCGTTGTTGTTGACCACCATCCCCTTTCCCTTAGTGTCGGGGACCATAATTAGGGGTACCCTCAAGACTCCTAAACCTCAGCTGGTAACCCCCATCAGCACAAAGCTGCAAAGGCCTGATGGGTGCGATTAAGTCAAGGATCGGTCCATTCGAGGGACGCGATCACGCCTCGCCCGAGCCCAGCCTCGGGCAAGGGCAGCCGACCTCGGAGGATTTACGTCTCGCCCGAGGCCCCCCTCCAGCAACGGACCCACCTTCGGCTCGCCCGAGGCCCAGTCTTCACCAAGAAGCAACCTTGGCCAGATCGCCACGCCAACCGATCGAATCGCAGGGGCATTTAATGCAAAGGTGACCTGACACATTTATCCTGACGCGCGCCCTCCAGACGATAGAGCCGAAGTGACCATAGTCACTTCGCCGCTCCATTGACCGGCCTGACAAGAGGACAGCGTCGTCTGCGCCGCTCCGACTGCTGTGCCACTCGACAGAGTGAGGCTGACAGCGGCCAAGTCTGGCTTCAGGCGCCATAGGAAACTCCGTTTCGCCCGACCCCAGGGCTCGGACTCGGGCTCAGCCCCGGAAGACGACGAACTCCGCTTCGCCCGACCCTAGGGCTCGGACTCGGGCTCAGCCCCGAAAGATGACAAACTCCGCTTCGCCCGACCCCAGGGCTCGAACTCAGGCTCAGCCCCGGAAGACGACGAACTCCGTTTCGCCCGACCCCAGGGCTCGGACTCGGGCTCAGCCCCGGAAGACGACGAACTCCGCTTCGCCCGACCCCAGGGCTCGGACTCGGGTTCAGCCCCGGAAGACGACGAACTCCGCTTCGCCCGACCCCAGGGCTCGGACTCGGGCTCAGCCCCGGAAGACGACGAACTCCGCTTCGCCCAACCCTAGGGCTCGGACTCGGGCTCAGCCCCGAAGGACGACGAACTCCGCTTCACCTGACCCCAGGGCTCGGACTCAGCCCTGGCCTCAGCCGATGGTCTCCGCCTCGCCCGACCCAGGGGCTCGGACTCGACCTCGGCCTTGGAAGACAGACTCGACCTCGACCTCGAAGGAGCCTCCACCTCGCCCAACCCAGGGCTCGGACCGACCATGTCACAGGAGGCGTCATCATTACCCTACTCCAAGCTGACTCAGGCTACGGGGAACAAGACCGGCGTCCCATCTAGCTCGCTTCGCTATACGAGTAATGATGGCGCCCCGCACGCTCTATGATGACGGCGGCTCTCAGCCCCCTTACGGAAGCAAGAGGACGTCAGCAAGGACTCGACAGCCCCGATAGTTGTCCTTCTGCCAGGCTCCAGCGCTCCTCCGACGACCACGACACCACACGAACCGGGTGCCAAAACCTCTCCGGCTACCACGATGGCATGTACTTAGGGCACTAGTTCTCCTCCGCTAGACACGTTAGCACACTGCTACACCCCCCATTGTACACCTGGATCCTCTCCTTACGCCTATAAAAGGAAGGTCCAGGGCCCTCTTACAGAGGGCTGGCCGCGCGGAGAAGGACAGGACGGCGCTCGCGCAGGGCCGCTCGCTCCCTCCCGCGTGGATGCTTGTAACCCCCTACTGCAAGCGCACCCGACCTAGGCGCGGGACAAACATGAAGGCCGCAGGTTTCACCTCTCACGCATGTCTCCCTCCGGCTTCTCTTCCCCCCTTCACGCTCCATCTCGCGCCGACCCATCTGGGCTGGGGCACGCGGCGACAATTTACTCGTCGGTCCAGGGACCCCCCGAGTTCGAAACGCCGACAGTTGGCGCGCCAGGTAGGGGCCTGCTGCATGTTGACGAACAGCTTCCCGTCAAGCTCCAGATGGGCAGTCTCCAGCAACCTTTCCAGCCCGGGACGGTGCTCCATTTCGAGAGTCTTGAGTTCATGTCCCTCGACGGCAGCTACGACATGATACTCCTTCCCCCGCCGCGCGACAGCGACAATGGCGGCCGACAACCCGCCCGCCGGCGGCGGAATTGACGACGTCTTCCCCGCGTGGTGGAAGAACAACATTCGAGCTCGCCCCGTCCCCTCCCCCGCCGACGGAGGAGGAGGCGGGGCAACCAAGGCCAAGCAGGAGGCGGCACCTCGTCGGCTGTCGAGCGAGTCGACAGCGCTGGCGCCCCAACGGGGGGCACGTCGGGCATCGACCTCGCGTCTGAGACGAAGACGAGCGTCGTCTCCCCACAACACGCCAACCCCAAGCAAACGGACGACGCCAGCACGCTCGCAAAGGACTTGCTGGGCGTCACCCTCGTACCTGAGACGGCGGTGCGGTCTACCCCTGACGTGACTTCGTCACCGCCCGTCGACCAAGAGGTACCGACCGATTCCCATCTCGTGCCTTTTGGATTCGGCCTCGACCCACCAAGCGACTTCGCTTCGGTGGACACCCTCATAGAGGCGAGTCCAAACCCTCTGGGGTATCGTATGCGGTCACCCTAGGACCGGCTGACGGCCGTCTCGACCTACGGACCCTCGGGGTCCGAGGAAGATGACGAGCCCAACTTTAGTTGGGATTTCTCCGGACTTGGTAACCCCAGTGCCATGCGGGACTTTATGACCGCGAGCGACTATTGCCTTTCCGACTGTTCCGACGGTAGCCGCAGCCTCGGCGACGAGGACTGCGGCCCAAGTCGTGAATGTTTCCACATCGATCTAGGGGGTCCCGACGAAGGCAACTATCTTGGTATGCCGGAGAACGGTGACCTCCCTAGGCCTGTGCCTCGCGTTGACATCCTTCGAGAGCTAGCTGTGGTCCCCGTCCCGGCGGGGGGTCATGACCCACAGCTCGAGCAAATCCGCGAGATGCAGGCCAGGCTCGACGAGGGAGCAGGAACACTTGAGCCGTTCCGCCGGGACAATGGGCGGGCCAACCTCTGGCCAAAGAAGTGCGTCATCTACCCCAGGGCATCCAGCACCGCGTCGCCGACGATGTTAGGGTAAGGCTGCCACCGGTTTCCAGTGGGGTCGGCCAGAACCTGGCTGCAGCGGCAATACTTCTCCATGCGATGCAGGAGCCATCTACCACCAAGGGACGGCGTATCCAGGGAGAGCTCAAGAATCTCCTAGAGGACGCCGCGGTCTGACGGGCCGAAACCTCCGCCTCCCGAAGGCAGGGGTACCCCTCGGAACATCGTGCCACGACTTCCCGATTCATGCGGGAAGCCTCGGTCCACACCGGGCGCACGCGCAACACAGCGCCTGCGGCCCCGGGTCGCCTCGGCAATGAGCACCATCACCGCAACCGTCGGTCCCACCTCGACGAGAGGGTGCGCCAAGGCTACCACCCCAGGCGTGGGGGACGCTACGACAGCGGGGAGGATCGGAGTCCCTCGCCCGAACCACCCGGTCTGTAGGCTTTCAGCCGCGCCATACGACGGGCGCCGTTCCCAACTCGGTTCCAAACCCCGACTACTATCACAAAGTACTCGGGGAGACGAGACCGAAACTGTGGCTCGCGGACTACCGGCTGGCCTGCCAACTGGGTGGAACGGACGATGACAACCTCATCATCCGCAACCTCCCCCTGTTCCTTTCCGACACCGCTCGCGCCTGGCTGGAGCACCTGCCTCCGGGGCAGATCTCCAACTGGGACGACCTGGTCCAAGCCTTCGTCGGCAATTTCTAGGGCACGTACGTGCGCCCTAAAAACTCCTGGGATCTCCGAAGCTGCCGCCAGCAGCCGGGAGAGTCTCTCCGGGACTACATCCGGTGATTCTCGAAGCAGCGCACCGAGCTGCCCAACATCACCGATTCGGATGTCATCGGCGCGTTCCTCGCTGACACCACCTGCCACGACCTGGTGAGCAAGCTGGGTCGCAAGACCCCCACCAGGGCGAGCGAGCTGATGGACATCGCCACCAAGTTCGCCTCTGGCCAGGAGGCGATTGAGGCCATCTTCCGGAAGGACAAGCAGCCCCATGGCCGCCCACCGGAAGATGTCCCCGAGGCGTCAACTCAGCGCGGCGCCAAGAAGAAAGGCAAGAAGAAGTCGCAAGCGAAACACGACGCCGCCGACGCGGACCTTGTCGCCGCCGTCGAGTACAAGAACCATCGGAAACCTCCCGGAGGTGCCAACCTCTTCGACAAGATGCTCAAGGAGCCGTGCCCCTATCATCAGGGGCCCGTCAAGCACACCCTTGAGGAGTGCGCCATGCTTCGGCGCCACTTTCACAAGGCCGGGCCACCCGCGGAGGGTGGCAGGGCTCGCGACGATGATAAGAAGGAAGATCACAAGGCGGGAGAGTTCCTCGAGGTCCATGACTGCTTCATGATCTACGGTGGGCAAGTGGCGAACGCCTCGGCTCAGCACCGCAAGCAAGAACGTCGGGAGGTCTGCTCGGTAAAGGTGGTGGCGCCAGTCTACCTAGACTGGTCCGACAAGCCCATCACCTTTGACCAAGACGACCATCTCGACCGCGTGTCGAGCCCGGGGAAATACCCGCTCGTTGTCGACCCCGTCATCGGCAACGTCAGGCTCACCAAGGTCCTCATGGACGGAGACAACAGCCTCAACATCATCTACGCCGAGACCCTCGGGCTCCTGCGGATCGATCTGTCCTTCGTCCGGGCAGGCGCTGCGCCTTTCCACGGGATCATCCCCGGGAAGCGTGTCCAGCCCCTCGGACGACTCGATCTACCCGTCTGCTTTGGGACACCCTCCAACTTCCGAAGGGAGACCCTCACGTTCGAGGTGGTCGGGTTACGAGGAACCTACCACGCAGTGATGGGGAGACCATGCTACGCCAAGTTCATGGCCGTCCCCAACTACACCTACCTCAAGCTCAAGATGCCGGGCCCCAACGGGGTCATCACCGTCGGCCCCACGTACAGACACGCGTACGAATGCGACGTGGAGTGCGTGGAGTACGCCGAGGCCCTCGCCGAATCCGAGGCCCTCATCGCCGACCTGGAGAGCCTCTCTAAGGAGGCGCTAGACGTGAAGCGCCACGCCGGCAACTTCGAGCCAGCGGAGACGGTTAAATCCGTCCCTCTCGACCCCAGCAACGACGCCTCCAAGCAGATCCGGATCGGCTCCAAGCTCGATCCCAAATAGGAAGCAGTGCTCGTCGACTTTCTCCGCGCAAATGCCGACGTCTTCACGTGGAGTCCCTCGGACATGCCCGGCATACCGAGGGATGTCGCCGAGCACTCGCTGGATATCCGAGCTGGAGCCCGACCCGTGAAGCAGCCTCTGCGCCGATTCGACGAAGAAAAGCGCAGAGCCATAGGCGAGGAGATCCACAAGCTAATGGCGGCGGGGTTCATCAAAGAGGTATTCCATCCCGAATGGCTTGCCAACCCTGTGCGTGTGAGAAAGAAAGGAGGGAAATGGCGGATGTGTGTAGGATACACTGGTCTGAACAAAGCATGTCCGAAAGTTCCCTACCCTCTGCCTCGCATCGATCAAATCGTGGATTCCACTGCTGGGTGCAAAACCCTGTCTTTCCTTGATGCCTACTCAGGGTATCACCAAATTAGGATGAAAGAGTCCGACCAGCTCGCGACTTCTTTCATCACACCTTTCGGCATGTACTGCTATGTTACCATGCCGTTCGGTTTGAGGAATGCGGGTGCGACGTACCAACGGTGCATGAACCACGTGTTCGGCGAACACATTGGCCGAACGGTCAAGGCCTACGTCGATGACAACGTAGTCAAGACGAGGAAAGCCTCTGATCTCCTTTGCGACCTTGAAGCGACACTCCGATGTCTCAAGGCGAAAGGCGTGAAGCTCAATCCCGAGAAGTGTGTCTTCGGGGTTCCCCGAGGCATGCTCTTGGGGTTCATCATCTCCGAGCGGGGCATCGAGGCCAACCCGGAGAAGATCGCGGCCATCACCAGCATGGGGCCCATCAAGGACTTGAAAGGCGTGCAGAGAGTCACGGGATGCCTTGCGGCTCTGAGCTGTTTCATCTCGCGCCTCGGTGAAAGAGGCCTGCCTCTGTACCGCCTCTTAAGGAAGGCCGAGTGCTTCACTTGGACCCCTGAGGCCGAGGAAGCCCTCGGGAACCTGAAGGCGCTCCTCACGAACGCGCCCATCTTGGTGCCCCCACTGCCGTAGAAGCCCTCTTGATCTACATCGCCGCGACCACTCAGGTGGTTAGCTCCGCGATCGTAGTTGAGAGACGAGAAGAGGGGCATGCATTGCCCAACTAGAGGCCAGTCTACTTCATCAGCGAGGTACTGTCCGAGACCAAGATCCGCTACCCACAAATTCAGAAGCTGCTGTACGCGGTGATCCTGACACGGCGGAAGTTGCGACACTACTTTGAGTCTCATCCGGTAACTATGGTGTCGTCCTTCCCCCTGGTGGAGATCATCCAGTGCCGAGAGGCCTCGGGTAGAATTGCAAAGTGGGCGGTGGAAATCATGGGCGAGACGATCTCGTTCGCCCCTCGGAAGGCCATCAAGTCCTAGGTCTTGGCGGACTTTGTGGCTAAATGGGTCGACACCCAGCTTCCAACAGTTCTAATCCAACCGGAACTCTGGACCATGTTCTTCGACGGGTCGCTGATGAAGACAGGAGCAGGCACAGGCCTGCTCTTCATCTCGCCCCTCGGGAAGCACCTACGCTACGTGCTACGCCTCCACTTCCCGGCGTCCAACAATGTGGCTGAGTACGAGGCTCTGGTCAACGGGTTGCGCATCGCCATCGAGCTAGGGGTCCGATGCCTCGACGCTCGCGGTGACTCGCAGCTCATCATCGACCAAGTCATGAAGAACTCCCACTGCCGCGACCCGAAGATGGAAGCCTACTGTGATGAGGTTCGGTGCCTGGAAGACAAGTTATACGGGCTCGAGCTCAACCACATCGCCCGACGCCACAACGAGACTACGGACGAGCTGGCTAAAATAGCCTCGGGGCGAACAACGGTTCCCCCGGACGTCTTCTCCCGAGACCTGCATCGACCCTCCGTCAAGACCGACGACACGCCCGAGCCCGAGAAGGCCTCGGCCCAGACCGAGGCACCCTCGACTCGGTCCGAGGCACCCTCGGCTCGGCCCGAGGCACCCTCGGCCCCTGAGGGTGAGGCACTGCGCATCGAGGAGGAGCGGAGCGGGGTCACGCCTAATCGAAACTGGCAGACCCCGTACCTGCAATATCTCCACCGAGGAGAGCTACCCCTCGACCGAGCCGAAGCTCGGCGGTTGGCGCGGCGCGCCAAGTCGTTCGTCCTGCTGGGAGACGGGAAGGAGCTCTACCACCGCAGCCCCTCGGGCATCCTCCAGCGATGCATTTCCATCGCCGAAGGCCAGGAGCTCCTACAAGAGATACACTCGGGGGCTTGCGGCCATCACGCAGCACCTCGAGCCCTTGTTGGAAACACCTTCCGACAAGGTTTCTACTGGCCGACGGCGGTGGCCGACGCCACTAGAATTGTCTGCACCTGCGAAGGGTGTCAGTTCTATGCAAGGCAGACCCACCTGCCCGCTCAGGCCCTACAAACCATACCCATCACCTGGCCGTTTGCTGTGTGGGGTCTGGACCTAGTCGGCCCCTTGCAGAAGGCACCCGAGGGCTACTCGCACCTGTTGGTTGCCACCGACAAATTCTCCAAGTGGATCGAGGTCCGACCCCTAAACAGCATCAGGTCCGAACAAGCGGTGGCGTTCTTCACCAACATCATCCATCGCTTTGGGGTCCCGAACTCCATCATCACCGACAACGGCACCCAGTTCACCGGCAGAAAGTTCCTGGACTTCTGCAAGGATCACCACATCCGGGTGGACTGGGCCGCCGTGGCTCACCCCATGACGAATGGGCAGGTAGAACGTGCCAACAGCATGATTCTGCAAGGACTCAAGCCTCAGATCTACAACGACCTCAACAAGTTCGGCAAGCGATGGATGAAGGAACTCCCCTCGGTGGTCTGGAGTCTGAGGACAACGCCGAGCCGAGCCACGGGCTTCACACCGTTCTTTCTAGTCTATGGGGCCGAGGCCATCTTGCCCACAGACTTAGAATATGGTTCCCCGAGGACGAGGGCCTACGCCGACCAAAGCAATCAAGCTAATCGAGAAGACTCACTGGACCAGCTGGAAGAGGCTCGGGACATGGCCTTACTACACTCGGCGTGGTACCAGCAGTCCCTGCGACGCTACCATGCTCGAGGGGTTCGGTCCCGAGACCTCCAGGTGGGCGACCTGGTGCTTCGGCTGTGACAAGACGCCCGAGGGCGGCACAAGCTCACGCCTCCGTGGGAAGGGCCGTTCGTCATCGCCAAAGTTCTGAAGCCCGGGACGTACAAGCTGGCCAACAGTCAAGGCGAGGTCTACAGCAACGCTTGAAACATCCGACAGCTACGTCGCTTCTACCCTTAAGATGCTTTCAAGTTGTTCGTATACCTCGTTCACACGCAAAGTTTAGTCATCAAGGAAGGGTCAGCCTTGCCTCGGCAAAGCCCGACCCTCCCTCGGGGGCTAAAAGGGGGGAACCCTCTCTGCGTCAAAATTTTCCTCGGAAAAAGATCTTTTCTGCCAGAATGTCTTTCGTGCCTTTCGACTACTTCGAAAGTGGATCCTGAAAACGACGGAGTACACGTAAGCAGCCAAGGCTGACCGAGCCGAGGGACTCCTACGCCTTCGGGATACGGATACCTCACTCATCACCTTCTGTGATAAGTAACTCGCGCTCAGATAGGTGATTCCGCGGACCGAACAAGTCTTCACGCTCGAAAGCTCCTCTGCCGAAACGGTTCTTCGGGCCTTCTCGACTGCGTCGGTGACAGAACCCTATGGACGAGTAAGAGTGCACGTAAGCGGCAAGGCCGACCGAGCCGAGGGATTCCTACGCCTCCGGGATACGGATACCTCACTCATCACCTTCCGTGAAAAGTAACTCTCGCTCGGACAAACAATTCTGTTACCAACAAATAAGTCCAGATACTCGAAACAAGAGGAAAAGGAACGCAGCTTTACAACACGACGATGGTGTGTTTAGGCCTCGGCGGCCGCAAAAAACATACACACACTACAAGATAATCCGATCCTGCAGACTCGGATCTTGACAGTTGAAGGGAGCAGCAGCACCCTCGGCGTCAACTACACCTTCGGCGAGGTCCGACCTAGCCTCGGACGGCGACGCGGTCGGAGGATCTCCACTCCAAAGGACGACATCAGCACCACGCCCGGGCCATCGCTACCAGGGCCTTCTCCAGGAATCCGGCTCGAGCAGACGGCTCGGGCCGGTCACCCCGAAGCCTCAGCCAGCTGTCCCCCGAGGACATCGGCTCGGCTTGTGGCCTCGGCAACTCAACTCCGGCGTCGGTCCCGCCAGTGGACGACCCGGCCAGGCTCCGGCCGACCAAATCTTCTTTCCGAAGCCAACTCTGCCTTTGTTCGTGCTGACACCGCTACCTCCGGCTTCGGCTCATCAAAGAGCGGCCGAGGGTTTCCTTTAACTAAGCAAGAGAAGCCTCGGATAGCAAGGCCGACCGAGCCGAGGGATTCCTACACCTCTGGGACACGGATACCTCACTCGTCACCTTTGCACGAGGCGACTCACGCTTGGTGAAGCGGTTCGGATAGCCGACAGGCGAGTCTTAGTGCTCGAAATGAGGAAAAAACACGGCTCCGTGCCGAACATACATACATGTTCAGGCCCCGACAGCCGCAATGAACAAGACGCTGGCACTCAAGGTGCCATTACAAACGGAACTCCGGTTCCACCTCCGCAGGTACGAACAACCCCACACGATTGGGGGGCCTGCGGAGCAACAGAAGGCCGACGGATGGCTCGCCGTCGCCCACTCCAGCAGCAGCGACAACGACCCCCGCTCCGGGTGGCCGAACTGCAGCAGCAATGTCCTCAGGGCAAACGCCGCTGCAACCTTGCCCGCGCCCACACCGACGCTCGAGGGGCGAGGACAAGTACAAAGAGCCGGAGGCCCCGAGCGCGGATGGTGGCGGTGATCTCGCCGGCGACGAGGACTTCTCTAGCCGCCACCTCCGCACCGACGACAGGAGCCGTCTGCCCACCGACAGATCCCCACTCGGATCCTCCTGGATGAGCGCAGCACCGATCTCCGTGTAGAGGTGTCGTACCGGGGCAAAGGCAGGACAGCCCCAGAACACGAACGCCGCCCTTGCAGCGCGCGACATCTTGGGCGGTCCTCTGGTGCGCGCGGCGCGACAACCGCCCTTGCGGCGAGAGGGGGCACCGCGTGCCGAGCCAGCGAGCCCAACGCGCTGAAGTTGACGACGCCCATCGTCGACCAGCCCCGCGTTGTCGGAGTCCGACCCTCCCGCTGGGCCGCTGAGCGCCCTCTCCTTTGAATGCTAAGGGAGAGGCTGACCCACGAACCCGCGCGGGAGGTAGAGCTCCAGCTCAGCCCGGCCCTCGCCCCAGCCAGGATGATGAACATCCTTGAAGCTGAGGGCGAGACCAAGATTGCAGCTGAGAGCACCTAGAGGGGGGGGTGAATAGGTGATCCTGTGAAACTTGAAAACTTAAGCCACAAAACTTGGTTAATCGTTAGCACAATAGTTGCCAAGTGGCTAGATAGGAATCCTCAACAAAATACAATAACCAACAAAGATCAATCACAGAGATGACACGGTGGTTATCCCGTGGTTCGGCCAAGACCAACGCTTGCCTACTCCACGTTGTGGCGTCCCAACGGACGAGGGTTGCAATCAACCCCTCTCAAGCGGTCCAAAGACCCACTTGAATACCACGGTGTTTTGCTTTGCTTATCTTTATCCCACTTGCGAGGAATCTCCACAAATTGGAGTCTCTCGCCCTTACACTTAAAGTTCACAAAGAAGTACGGAGTAAGGGAGGGAAGCAACACACACAAATCCACAGCAAAATGCGCACACACACGGCCAAGAATCGAGCTCAAAAGACTATCTCAAAGTTCTCACTAGAACGGAGCTCGAATCACTGAGAATGACAAACGGATGCGCAAAGACTGAGTGTGGATGATCAAGAATGCTCTAAGGTTGCTTGGTGTCCTCCTCCATGCGCCTAGGGGTCCCTTTTATAGCCCCAAGGCAGCTAGGAGTCGTTGAGAGCAATTCTGGAAGGCTGATCTTGCCTTCTGTCATCGGGCGCACCGGACAGTCCGGTGCACACCGGACACTGTCCGGTGCCCGATCTCCTTCCTAAAATGGCGCAGCCGACCGTTGCCCGCCAGAGAGCCGTTGGCGCACCGGACATGTCCGGTGCACACCGGACAGTCCGGTGCCCCCTTCTAGCCGTTGGCTCGGCCACGTGTCACGCGCAGATCGCGCGGCCGACCGTTGGCCCGGCCGACCGTTGGCTCACCGGACAGTCCGGTGCACACCGGACAGTCCGGTGAATTATAGCCGTACGCCGTCGGCGAATTCCCGAGAGCGCCGAGTTCACGCCGAGTCAGCCTGGCGCACCGGACACTGTCCGGTGCACCACCGGACAGTCCGGTGACCCACCGGACAGTCCGGTGCTCCCAGACTCAGCAGATTCTTGGCTGCTCGAGCCAAGACATTTCCAATTGGATTTTTCCTGTTTCCAGCACTTAGACACAATACATTAGTCCATAAAACAATGTACTAAGTCTGAGAAACATACCTTAATTCTTGATTTGTACTTTGTCCACCTTTTTACACTTAGGCACTTGTGTTGGACACTAAATCACCAAAACACTTAGAAATGGCCCAAAGGCACATTTCCCTTTCAATCTCCCCCTTTTTGGTGATTTATGCCAACACAACATAAAGCAAGTAGAACAAGTACAAAATCAAATCAAATAAGAACACAAAATTGTTTTGATTCAATTTTGACATATATGGATCACTCTATGCCACCACTTGGTTTGTTTTTGCAAATCCAACTCAAATTTCTATCTCTAAGTCAAACACACATGTTGAGACATAAAGAGAGTCATTCCAAGAGAAATTGATTCAAGATTTCAAAAACTTCCCTTTTTTTCATAATCAACACTTCTCCCCACAAGAAGCCAACTTTTGACAAGAGAGACAACAAAAGAGTTTTGACAAAAGCTCTATTCTACTGTTTTCAAAATCTCTCAAATGGTAGCTGATCCATTTATCGCTTTGGCCTTTATTTTCTCCCCCTTTGGCATCAAGCACCAAAACGGGATCAATCTTGGCCCTTTAACCCCATTGCCTCACCAAAATCTTCAATTAAGAGCAAAATAGGCAATAAGAGTTTAAAGATGAACTTGGAAAAGTTACTCTTTTCATCGGAGTGCAGTGGAAGTCCTTCATGGTCCAAGTCCACCTTTTCCCTTTCAAATCTCCTTCGAGACTAAATCAAGCAAACTCAAGCATATGGTTAGTCTCAAAGGGTCAAGTTGTAACACAACTCCCCCTAAATATGTGCATCAATTACACAAGGACTTGTGAGGTCCAGGGAATGTTTGTACAACTTGAGCACCATACTAAACAACAAAATGCAAAAAGGAACATGATCAAAGGCATAAACACATGTATGCTATAAATCAATCCAGGTTCCGCGAATCTAAGACATTTAGCTCACTACGCAACCTGCAAAAGGTCTTCTCATCTAGAGGCTTGGTAAAGATATCGGCTAGCTGGTTCTCGGTGCTAACATGAAACACTTCGATATCTCCCTTTTGCTGGTGGTCTCTCAAAAAGTGATGTCGGATGTCTATGTGCTTTGTGCGGCTGTGTTCAACAGGATTTTCCGCCATGCGGATAGCACTCTCATTATCACATAGGAGTGGGACTTTGCTCAGATTGTAGCCAAAGTCCCGGAGGGTTTGCCTCATCCAAAGTAGTTGCGCGCAACACTGTCCTGCGGCAACATACTCGGCCTCAGCGGTGGATAGGGCAACGGAAGTTTGTTTCTTAGAGTTCCACGACACCAGGGACCTTCCTAAGAATTGGCACGTCCCTGATGTACTCTTCCTATCGACCTTACATCCAGCATAGTCGGAATCTGAGTATCCAACCAAGTCAAAGGTAGACCCCTTTGGATACCAGAGCCCGAAGCAAGGCGTAGCAACCAAATATCTTAGAATTCGCTTCACCGCCACTAAGTGACACTCCTTAGGATCGGATTGAAATCTAGCACACATGCATACGCTAAGCATAATATCCGGTCTACTAGCACATAAATAAAGTAGAGACCCTATCATTGACCGGTATGCTTTTTGATCAACGGACTTACCTCCTTTGTTGAGGTCGGTGTGTCCGTCGGTCCCCATCGGAGTCTTTGCAGGCTTGGCGTCCTTCATCCCAAACCGCTTTAGCAGATCTTGCGTGTACTTCGTTTGGGAGATGAAGGTGCCGTCTTTGAGTTGCTTCACTTGGAACCCAAGGAAGTAGTTCAACTCGCCCATCATCGACATCTCGAATTTCTGCGTCATCACCCTGCTAAACTCTTCACAAGACTTTTGGTTAGTAGAACCAAATATTATGTCATCGACATAAATTTGGCACACAAACAAATCACCATCACATGTCTTAGTAAAGAGAGTTGGATCGGCTTTCCCATCCTTGAAGGCATTAACAATTAGAAAGTCTCTAAGGCATTCATACCATGCTCTTGGGGCTTGCTTAAGTCCATAGAGCGCCTTAGAGAGCTTACACACGTGGTCGGGGTACCGTTCATCCTCGAAGCCAGGGGGTTGCTCTACGTACACCTCCTCCTTGATTGGCTCGTTGAGGAACGCGCTCTTCACATCCATTTGGTACAACCTGAAAGAATGGTGAGCGGCATATGCTAGCAAGATACGAATTGATTCTAGCCTAGCCACAGGAGCGAAAGTCTCCTCAAAGTCCAAACCTGCGACTTGGGCATAACCTTTTGCCACAAGTCGAGCCTTGTTCCTCGTCACCACCCCGTGCTCGTCCTGTTTGTTGCGGAACACCCACTTGGTTCCCACAACATTTTGCTTGGGACGAGGCACCAGTGTCCAAACTTCATTGCGCTTGAAGTTGTTGAGTTCCTAGCAAGGCCTCTTCTACCCTGAAAGGCTCAATAGAAGAGACAAAAGAGTAATGCTCACAAAAATTAACTAATCGAGATCGAGTAGTTACTCCCTTGCTAATGTCACCCAAAATTTGGTCGACGGGATGATCCCTTTGAATCACCGCTCGAACTTGGGTTGGAGGTGCCGGTTGCGCTTCTTCCTCCATCACGTGATCATCTTGTGCTCCCCCTTGATCACACACCTCCTTTTGATGAACCTGTTCATCGTCTTGAGTTGGGGGATGCACCGTTGTTGAGGAAGAAGGTTGATCTCGTTCATCTTGTTCCTGTGGCCGCACTTCTCCAATCGCCATGGTTCGTATAGCGGCCGTCGGAACATCTTCTTCATCTACATCATCACAATCAACAACTTGCTCTCTTGGAGAGCCATTAGTCTCATCAAATACAACGTCGCTAGAGACTTCAACCAAACCCGATGATTTGTTGAAGACTCTATACGCCTTTGTATTTGAGTCATAACCTAACAAAAACCCTTCTACAGCTTTGGGAGCAAACTTAGAATTTCTACCCTTCTTCACTAGAATGTAGCACTTGCTCCCAAATACACGAAAGTAAGATACATTGGGTTTGTTACCGGTTAGTAGCTCATACGAAGTCTTCTTGAGGAGGCGATGAAGGTAGACCCTGTTGATGGCGTGGCAAGCCGTGTTCACAGCTTCCGACCAAAAGCACTCGGGGGTCTTGAACTCTCCAAGCATCGTCCTTGCCATATCGATTAGCGTCCTGTTCTTCCTCTCTACCACACCATTTTGCTGTGGTGTGTAGGGAGCGGAGAACTCATGCTTGATCCCTTCCTCCTCAAGGAACTCCTCCACTTGAAGGTTCTTGAACTCGGACCCGTTGTCGCTCCTTATCTTCTTCACCTTAAGCTCAAACTAATTTTGAGCTATCCTGAGGAAGCGCTTGAGGGTCCCTTGGGTTTCAGATTTATCCTGCAAAAAGAATACCCAAGTGAAGCGGGAAAAGTCATCAACAATAACTAGACCATACTTACTTCCTCCTATGCTCAGATAGGCGACGGGTCCGAAGAGGTCCATATGTAGCAGCTCCAGGGGTCTTGATGTTGTCATCACATTTTTGGTGTGATGAGAGCCTCCCACCTGTTTCCCTGCTTGACAAGCTGCACAAGGTCTATCTTTTTCGAAATGAACATTGGTTAGACCTATCACGTGTTCTCCCTTTAGAAGCTTGTGGAGATTCTTCATCCCCACATGTGCTAAGCGGCGATGCCACAGCCAGCCCATGCAAGTCTTAGCCATTAAGCATGCATCTAGACCGGCCTCTTCTTTTGCAAAATCAACTAAGTAAAGCTTGTCGTCTAGAATACCCTTAAAAGCTAGTGAACCATCACATCTTCTAAAGACAGACACATCTATATTTGTAAACAAACAGTTATATCCCATATTGCATAATTGACTAACAGATAACAAATTATATCCAAGAGACTCAACTAAAAACACATTAGAGATCGAGTGCTCATTAGATATTGCAATTTTACCTAACCCTTTTACCTTGCCTTGATTCCCATCACCGAATATTATTGAATCTTGGGAATCCTTATTCTTGACGTAGGAGGTGAACATCTTCTTCTCCCCCGTCATATGGTTTGTGCATCCGCTGTCAATAATCCAGCTTGAACCCCCGGATGCATAAACCTGCAAGGCAAATTTAGGCTTGGGACTTAGGTACCCAACTCTTGTTGGGTCCTACAAGGTTAGTCACAATTTTCTTAGGGATCCAAATGCAAGTTTTATCACCCTTGCATTTTGCCCCTAACTTCCTAGCAATCACCTTTCTATCCTTTCTACAAATTGCAAACGAAGCATTCAAAGCATGATATATTGTAGAAGGCTCATTAACTTTCCTAGGAACATTAACAACATTTCTCCTAGGCATATTATGAACAACATTTCTCCTACCAACATTTCTATCATGCACATAAGAAGAACTAGACGCAAACATGGCATGAGAATCAAAAACATATGAATCAAAAACATTATAACTTCTATTTGCATTTCTAGTATGTCTCCTATCATGATACATAAAAGCATGGTTCTTTTTAGCACTACCAGCCATAGGGGCCTTCCCTTTCTCCTTGGCGGGAATGGGAGCCTTATGGCTTGTTAAGTTCTTGGCTTCCCTCTTGAAGCCAAGTCCATCCTTAATTGAGGGATGTCTACCAATCGTATAGGCATCCCTTGCAAATTTTAATTTATTAAATTCGCTTTTGCTAGTCTTAAGTTGGGCATTAAGACTAGCCACTTCATCATTCAATTTAGAAATTGAAACTAGGTGTTCACTACAAGCATCAACATTAAAATCTTTACACCTAGTGCAAACCATAACATGTTCTACACAAGAGTTAGATTTACTAGCCACTTCTAGTTTAGCATTTAAATCATTATTAACACCTTTTAAAGTAGCAATGGTTTCATGACAAGAAGATAATTCACTAGAAAGCACTTCATTTCTTTTAACTTCTAAAGCATAAGATTTTTGTGCCTCTACAAATTTGTCATGCTCTTCATATAAAAGATCCTCTTGTTTTTCTAAGAGTCTATCCTTTTCATTCAAGGCATCAATCAATTCATTAATCTTTTCTACTTTAGTTCTATCCAATCCCTTGAACAAACTAGAGTAATCTATTTCTTCATCACTAGACTCATCATCACTAGAAGAATCATAAGTGACATTGTTTTGATTGCATACCTTCTTCTCCCTTGCCATAAGGCATGTGTGACGCTCGTTGGGGAAGAGGGATGACTTGTTGAAGGCGGTGGCGGCGAGTCCTTCATTGTCGGAGTCGGAGGAGGAGCAATCCGAATCCCACTCCTTTCCGATATGTGCCTCGCCCTTGGCCTTCTTGTAATGCTTCTTCTTCTCCCTTTTGTTCCCCTTTTCCTGGTCACTTTCATTATCGGGACAGTTAGCAATGAAATGACCAATCTTACCACATTTGAAGCACGAGCGCTTCTCCTTTGTCTTGGTCTTGCTTGGCTGTCCCTTGCGACCTTTAAGCACCGTCTTGAAGCGCTTAATGATGAGGGCCATCTCCTCATTATTTAGCCCGGCCGCCTCAACTTGCGCCACCTTGCTCGGTAGCGCCTCCTTGCTCCTCGTTGCCTTGAGAGCAATGGGTTGAGGCAAATGAATAGGACCGTTCAACGCGTCGTCCACATATCTTGCCTCCTTGATCATCATTCGCCCGCTTACGAACTTCCCCAGAACTTCTTCGGGCGACATCTTGGTGTACCTAGGATTTTCACGAATATTGTTCACCAAATGAGGATCAAGAACGGTAAAGGACCTTAGCATTAGGCGGACGACGTCGTGATCCGTCCATCGCGTGCTTCCGTAGCTCCTTATTTTGTTGATAAGGGTCTTGAGCCGGTTGTATGTTTGAGTTGGCTCCTCGCCCGTTATCATTGCGAACCGTCCTAGCTCGCCCTCCACCAACTCCATCTTGGTGAGTAAGGTGACATCGTTCCCCTCATGAGAAATCTTGAGGGTGTCCCAGATCTGCTTGGCATTGTCCAAGCCGCTCACCTTATGGTACTCGTCCCTGCACAAAGAGGCTAGCAACACAGTAGTAGCTTGTGCATTTTTATGAATCTGTTCATTAATAAACATGGGACTATCCGTACTATCAAAGTGCATTCCACTTTCTACAATCTTCCATATGCTAGGATGGAGAGAGAACAAGTGACTACGCATTTTGTGACTCCAAAATCCGTAGTCCTCTCCATCAAAATGAGGAGGTTTACCAAGTGGAATAGATAATAAATGAGCATTAGTACTTTGAGGAATACGAGAGTAATCAAAAGAAAAGTTCGAATTGACCGGTTTCTTTCTCTCGTATTCGTTGTGGTCGTCGTCCTTTTGGGAGGAAGTAGACTCATCGCTGTCGTAGTAGACGATCTCCTTGATGCGTCTTGTCTTCTTCTTCTTCCCATCTTTGCGTCTGTGGCCCGAGCCCGAGTCGTTGGACTTGTCATCCCTTGGCTCGTTGACGAAGGACTCCTTCTCCTTGTCGTTGATCACGATTCCCTTCCCTTTAGGATCCATCTCTTCGGGCGGTTAGTCCCTTTGTGAAGAGAATGGCTCTGATACCAATTGAGAGCACCTAGAGGGGGGGTGAATAGGTGATCCTGTGAAACTTGAAAACTTAAGCCACAAAACTTGGTTAATCGTTAGCACAATAGTTGCCGAGTGGCTAGATAGGAATCCTCAACAAAATACAATAACCAACAAAGATCAATCACAGAGATGACACGGTGGTTATCCCGTGGTTCGGCCAAGACCAACGCTTGCCTACTCCACGTTGTGGCGTCCCAACGGACGAGGGTTGCAATCAACCCCTCTCAAGCGGTCCAAAGACCCACTTGAATACCATGGTGTTTTGCTTTGCTTATCTTTATCCCACTTGCGAGGAATCTCCACAAATTGGAGTCTCTCGCCCTTACACTTAAAGTTCACAAAGAAGCACGGAGTAAGGGAGGGAAGCAACACACACAAATCCACAGCAAAATGCGCACACACACGGCCAAGAATCGAGCTCAAAAGACTATCTCAAAGTTCTCACTAGAACGGAGCTCGAATCACTGAGAATGACAAACGGATGCGCAAAGACTGAGTGTGGATGATCAAGAATGCTCTAAGGTTGCTTGGTGTCCTCCTCCATGCGCCTAGGGGTCCCTTTTATAGCCCCAAGGCAGCTAGGAGCCGTTGAGAGCAATTCTGGAAGGCTGATCTTGCCTTCTGTCATCGGGCGCACCGGACAGTCCGGTGCACACCGGACACTGTCCGGTGCCCGATCTCCTTCCTAAAATGGCGCAGCCGACCATTGCCCGCCAGAGAGCCGTTGGCGCACCGGACATGTCCGGTGCACACCGGACAGACCGGTGCCCCCTTCTAGCCATTGGCTCGGCCACGTGTCACGCGCAGATCGCGCGGCCGACCGTTGGCCCGGCCGACCGTTGGCTCACCGGACAGTCCGGTGCACACCGGACAGTCCGGTGAATTATAGCCGTACGCCGTCGGCGAATTCTCGAGAGCGCCGAATTCACGCCGAGTCAGCCTGGCGCACCGGACACTGTCCGGTGCACCACCGGACAGTCCGGTGACCCACCAGACAGTCCGGTGCTCCTAGACTCAGCAGATTCTTGGCTGCTCGAGCCAAGACATTTCCAATTGGATTTTTCCTGTTTCCAGCACTTAGACACAATACATTAGTCCATAAAACAATGTACTAAGTCTGAGAAACATACCTTAATTCTTGATTTGTACTTTGTCCACCTTTTTACACTTAGGCACTTGTGTTGGACACTAAATCACCAAAACACTTAGAAATGGCCCAAAGGCACATTTCCCTTTCAGCAGCCCGGCTCGCTTCTCCCCGCCATCGAACTGGAGGTCACCGTCTTGGGTGACCGCCGGCGAGGGGATGCGGCCGGGCTGCATGATGAAAATCCTTGAAGTCGAACGATGGCTGAAAGGTACCAACTTCCGCGAAGTTGCGTTCCTCCAACGACAAGGCGGAAGGATTGCGGGAGTTCCCCATCCGGGGGCTCGGAAGGTGGAAAGACGCGATGCATAAGGGGGCGCAAAGACATGGTCGCCTTTCAAGGGGATCACCCTCCTTTTAAAGGCGACTCTCCCCACTTGCGTCCTCAGCCATCGCGGGCTGAGTCTTCTCCAACACGCTCCAAGGTCCTCCCCCTACGGCACGGGGGCTGGGTCCCACGCGTCATGCAAGCTGGCCCAGGGCAGAAGAAGCCAAACTGCCGCGCGCGGTGCGTGCAACTGCCCAGCGGTTAGAAGCATTCCTCCACTATCGCCCAGACCAGCGGGTGAAAGGGCGGACAGCCATGCAGGCGGCATGCAACCGCGCCAAGTGGGTGCACCCCTTTGACTTCCAACGCACCCAGCATGGAGGCCCAGGCCCACACGTCATGCAACCGGCGCGCCGGTTGCTACGTGCGAGCAACTGCACCGCCACTCGCGCCACTACCGCGCCTCCTCGACTGCGGAACCAGTACCACGACTCGAGGCAACTCTACGTATGGCCCAACAGTGCCAGCCAGGCGAGACAGTCAATACGGCCAAAAACGGGCCGGCAGTAATGGCGGTGGCAGGCGGGCGGAAGCAGCGGTCACGTCGTCAGCCAAGCTTACGTCCCATCCAGGGACAGCAAGGGAACCCCCTCCCACGGCGTGAAGACGGCGCGCCCGTGTTCCGTTCCTCGAACGGCTCACGCACGCGCAACGGCTGCCCCGTGAACCGCTCGTCCCGTCGCATTAACTCTGTGGCAGGACAGGCGGCACCTTTGGCAGAAGAAGCGGGCGATGCTTCGCCTCCGCGCCCACTATTGGTCAGAGGTTCGAGGGCCAGCCCCTCGGAAGGGTTCAACGGCCGCCTCAGGCCACTCGGGCTCCGCGCCCACTACTGATCAGAGGTTCGAAGGCTGGCCCACGAAGGGTTCACAGCCGCCTCAGACACAGAGCGAGGGATGACCCTGGGTACGTTCGATACATAACCAAGGCTCATGCTACGCTCCCGAGGTACCCTAGGACATTTCCGAGACCAGCGGGAACGATCTTGTAACGAAATCTCATCAGAGGGAGGCATTGAGCCCTCGGACCCCGTCAAAAGGGGACCAGGTCCGGCAGATCACCCGCAGGTACTTTTGGAGCGCGCCTCCGGGCCTCTAGCCGACCCCTAACAAATGGGGCACGGGCGTCCACTCGGATTACCCGTCAGCAGCTCACTGGAAACACCATGTTCGGCGCCCTCCAGGGGCAACATGGCGCTTTCCCCCCTCCTTCTTGCGGAAAGGCGACGCAGGGGCGTATGTAAAAAAGTCGAGTTTGTCCTTGACCGTCCTCTCGCCCTGTGCGGAGGCTCGGGGGCTGCTCTCACAAACCTGGCTCCGGCCAATCCGTTGACAGCGTCAACATACCAGCCCGAGAACTTGGGACCCGACCGTGCACCCGGGCTACGGCCAGCTCGCATGAGGGAACAACCAGACCGGCCGAAGCATTGCGAAATGCATTAAGACCTCGAAGGAGTCAAACCACTCCTCCGAGGCCTCGGGGGCTACACCCGGCGGGTGCGCTCGCGCGCACCCACCGGAACAAAACGCAACCGATAAAGGCTGGTCCCCTTGCAAAAAAGTGCGACAAAATCCTCCAAGCGAGTATTAACACTCCCTTCGAGGCTCGGGGGCTACTGTCGGGGACCATAATTAGGGGTACCCTCAAGACTCCTAAATCTCAGCTGGTAACCCCCATCAGCACAAAGCTGCAAAGGCCTGATGGGTGCGATTAAGTCAAGGATCGGCCCATTCGAGGGACACGATCACGCCTCGCCCGAGCCTAGCCTCGAGCAAGGGCAGCCGACCCCGGAGGATTTACGTCTCGCCCGAGGCCCCCCTCCAGCAACGGACCCACCTTCGGCTCGCCCGAGGCCCAGTCTTCACCAAGAAGCAACCTTGGCCAGATCACCGCGCCAACCGACCGAATCACAGGGGCATTTAATGCAAATGTGACCTGACACCTTTATCCTGACGCGCGCCCTCCAGACGACAGAGCCGAAGTGACCGTAGTCACTTCGCCGCTCCACTGACCAGCCTGACAAGAGGACAGCGCCGCCTGTGCCGCTCCGACTGCTGTGCCACTCGATAGAGTGAGGCTGACAGCGGCCAAGTCCGGCTTCAGGCGCCATAGGAAACTCCATTTCGCCCGACCCCAGGGCTTGGACTCGGGCTCAGCCCCAGAAGACGACGAACTCCGCTTCGCCCGACCCTAGGGCTCGGACTCGGGCTCAGCCCCGAAAGACGACGAACTTCGCTTCGCGCGACCCCAGGGCTCAGACTCGGGCTCAGCCCCGGAAGACGACGAACTCCATTTCGCCCGACCCCAGGGCTCGGACTCGGGCTCAGCCCTGGAAGACGACGAACTCCGCTTCGCTCGACCCCAGGGCTCGGACTCGGGCTCAGCCCCGGAAGACGACGAACTCCGCTTCGCCCGACCCCAGGGCTCGGACTCGGGCTCAGCCCCGAAGGACGACGAACTCCGCTTCGCTCGACCCTAGGGCTCGGACTCAGCCCTGGCCTTAGCCGACGGTCTCCGCCTCGCCCGACCCAGGGGCTCGGACTCGACCTCGGCCTTGGAAGACAGACTCGACCTCGGAGGAGCCTCCACCTCGCCCAACCCAGGGCTCGGACCGACCATGTCACAGGAGGCGCCATCATTACCCTACCCCAAGCTGACTCAGGCTACGGGGAACAAGACCGGCGTCCCATCTGGCTCGCTCTGCTATACGAGTAATGATGGCGCCCCGCACGCTCTATGACGATTGCGGCTCTCAGCCCCCTTACGGAAGCAAGAGGACGTCAGCAAGGACTCGACAGCCCCGACAGCTGTCCTTCCGCCAGGCTCCAGCGCTCCTCCGACGGCCACAAAACCACACGAACCGGGTGCCAAAACCTCTCCGGCTGGCGCGATGGCATGTACTTAGGGCACTAGCTCTCCTCCGCTAGACACGTTAGCACACTGCTACACCCCCATTGTACACCTGGATCCTCTCCTTACGCCTATAAAAGGAAGGTCCAGGGCCCTCTTACAGAGGGTTGGCCGCGCGGAGAAGGACGGGACGGCGCTCGCGCAGGGCCGCTCGCTCCCTCCCGCGTGGACGCTTGTAACCCTCTACTGCAAGCGCACCCGACCTGGGCGCGGGACAAACACGAAAGCCGCGGGTTTCACCTCTCACGCCTGTCTCCGTCCGGCTTCTCTTCCCCCCTTCGCGCTCCGTCTCGCGCCGACCCATCTGGGCTGGGGCACGCGGCGACAATTTACTCGTCGGTCCAGGGACCCCCTGGGTTCGAAACACCGACACTTAGGATCCATCTCTTCGGGCGATTAGTCCCTTCTTGAAGAGAACGGCTCTGATACCAATTGAGAGCACCTAGAGGGGGGATGAATAGGTGATCCTGTAAAAACTTGAAACTTAATGCCACAAAACTTTATTAGGAGTTAGCGCAATTAAGCCAAGTGGCCAGAGAGGAGAACTTGCACAGCACGATAACCACAAAGAGATCAACACAGAGATGACACAGTGGTTTATCCCGTGGTTCGGCCAAGTACAGAACTTGCCTACTCCACGTTGTGGCGTCCCAACGGACGAGAGTTGCACTCAACTCCCCTCAAGTGATCCAATGATCAACTTGAATACCACGGTGTTCTTGTTACTTTGCTCTTTTCCCGTTCGCGAGGAATCTCCACAACTTGGAGTCTCTCGCCCTTACAATAAGAATCAATATGAAGCACAAGAGTAAGTGAGAGCACCTAGAGGGGGGGTGAATAGGTGATCCTGTGAAACTTGAAAACTTAAGCCACAAAACTTGGTTAATTGTTAGCACAATAGTTGCCAAGTGGCTAGATAGGAATCCTCAACAAAATACAATAACAAAGATCAATCACAGAGATGACACGATGGTTATCCCGTGGTTCGGCCAAGACCAACGCTTGCCTACTCCACGTTGTGGCGTCCCAACGGACGAGGGTTGCAATCAACCCCTCTCAAGCGGTTCAAAGACCCACTTGAATACCACGGTGTTTTGCTTTGCTTATCTTTATCCCACTTGCGAGGAATCTCCACAAATTGGAGTCTCTCGCCCTTACACTTAAAGTTCACAAAGAAGCACGGAGTAAGGGAGGGAAGCAGCACACACAAATCCACAGCAAAATGCGCACACACACGGCCAAGAATCGAGCTCAAAAGACTATCTCAAAGTTCTCACTAGAACGGAGCTCGAATCACTGAGAATGACAAACGGATGCGCAAAGACTGAGTGTGGATGATCAAGAATGCTCTAAGGTTGCTTGGTGTACTCCTCCATGCGCCTAGGGGTCCCTTTTATAGCCCCAAGGCAGCTAGGAGCCGTTGAGAGCAATTCTGGAAGGTTGATCTTGCCTTCTGTCATCGGGGGCACCGGACAGTCCGGTGCCCGATCTCCTTCCTAAAATGGCGTAGCCGACCGTTGCCCGCCAGAGAGCCGTTGGCGCACCGAACATGTCCGGTGCACACCGGACAGTCCGGTGCCCCCTTCCGACCGTTGGCTCGGCCACGAGTCGCGCGCGGATTCCGCGGCCGACCGTTGGCCCGGCCGACCGTTGGCTCACCGGACAGTCCGGTGCACACCGGACAGTCTGGTGAATTATAGCCGTACGCCGTCGGCGAATTCCCGAGAGCGCCGAGTTCACGCCGAGTCAGCCTGGCGCACCGGACACTGTCCGGTGCGCCACCGGACAGTCCGGTGACCCACCGGACAGTCCGGTGCTCCCAGACTCAGCAGATTCTTGGCTGCTCGAGCCAAGACATTTCCAATTGGATTTTTCCTGTTTCCAGCACTTAGACACAATACATTAGTCCATAAAACAATGTACTAAGTCTGAGAAACATACCTTAATTCTTGATTTGTACTTTGTCCACCTTTTTACACTTAGGCACTTGTGTTGGACACTAAATCACCAAGACACTTAGAAATGGCCCAAAGGCACATTTCCCTTTCAATCTCCCCCTTTTTGGTGATTTATGCCAACACAACATAAAGCAAGTAGAACAAGTACAAAATCAAATCAAATAAGAACTCAAAATTGTTTTGATTCAATTTTGACATATATGGATCACTCTATGCCACCACTTGGTTTGTTTTTGCAAATCCAACTCAAATTTCTATCTCTAAGTCAAACACACATGTTAAGACATAAAGAGAGTCATTCCAAGAGAAATTGATTCAAGATTTCAAAAACTTCCCCTTTTTTTATTATCAACACTTCTCCCCTCAAGAAGCCAACTTTTGACAAGAGAGACAACAAAAGAGTTTTGACAAACCAAAAGCTCTATTCTACTGTTTTCAAAATCTCTCAAGTGGTAGCTGCTTCCCTTTTTTTATTATCAACACTTCTCCCCTCAAGAAGCCAACTTTTGACAAGAGAGACAACAAAAGAGTTTTGACAAACCAAAAGCTCTATTCTACTGTTTTCAAAATCTCTCAAGTGGTAGCTGATCCATTTATCGCTTTGGCCTTTATTTTCTCCCCCTTTGGCATCAAGCACCAAAACGGGATCAATCTTGGCCCTTTAACCCCATTGCCTCACCAAAATCTTCAATTAAGAGCAAAATAGGCAATAAGAGTTTAAAGATGAACTTGGAAAAGTTACTCTTTTCATCGGAGTGCAGTGGAAGTCTTGCATGGTCCAAGTCCACCTTTTCCCTTTCAATCCTTCTTTGAGACTAAAGCATCAAACTCAAGCACAGGGTTAGTCTCAAAGGGTCAAGTTGTAACACATCTCCCCCTAAACATGTGCATCACTTTGCAACGGACTTGTGAGGTCCAGGGAGTGTTTGTACAACTTGAGCACCATTATTAAGCAACAAAATGCATAAGGAATATGATCAAAGGCATAAACACATGTATGTTACAAATCAATCCAGGTTCCGCGAATCTAAGACATTTAGCTCACTACGCAACCTGCAAAAGGTCTTCTCATCTAGAGGCTTGGTAAAGATATCGGCTAGCTGGTTCTCGGTGCTAACATGAAACACTTCGATATCTCCCTTTTGCTGGTGGTCTCTCAAAAAGTGATGCCGGATGTCTATGTGCTTTGTGCGGCTGTGCTCAACAGGATTTTCCGCCATGCGGATAGCACTCTCATTATCACATAGGAGTGGGACTTTGCTCAGATTGTAGCCAAAGTCCCGAAGGGTTTGCCTCATCCAAAGTAGTTGCGCGCAACACTGTCCTGCGGCAACGTACTCGGCCTCAGCGGTGGATAGGGCAACGGAGGTTTGTTTCTTAGAGTTCCATGACACCAGGGACCTTCCTAAGAATTGGCACGTCCCCGATGTACTCTTCCTATCGACCTTACATCCAGCATAGTCGGAATCTGAGTACCCAATCAAGTCAAAGTTAGACCCCTTTGGATACCAGATCCCGAAGCAAGGTGTAGCAACCAAATATCTTAGAATTCGCTTCACCGCCACTAAGTGACACTCCTTAGGATCGGATTGAAATCTAGCACACATGCATACGCTAAGCATAATATCCGGTCTACTAGCACATAAATAAAGTAGAGACCCTATCATTGACCGGTATGCTTTTTGATCAACGAACTTACCTCCTTTGTTGAGGTCGGTGTGTCCGTCGATCCCCATCGGAGTCTTTGCGGGCTTGGCGTCCTTCATCCCAAACCGCTTTAGCAGATCTTGCGTGTACTTCGTTTGGGAGATGAAGGTGCCGTCTTTGAGTTGCTTCACTTGGAACCCAAGGAAGTAGTTCAACTCGCCCATAATCGACATCTCGAATTTCCGCGTCATCACCCTGCTAAACTCTTCACAAGACTTTTGGTTAGTAGAACCAAATATTATGTCATCGACATAAATTTGGCACACAAACAAATCACCATCACATGTCTTAGTAAAGAGAGTTGGATCGGCTTTCCCAACCTTGAAGGCATTAACAATTAGAAAGTCTCTAAGGCATTCATACCATGCTCTTGGGGCTTGCTTAAGTCCATAGAGCGCCTTAGAGAGCTTACACACATGGTCGGGGTACCGTTCATCCTCGAAGCCGGGGGGTTGCTCCACGTACACCTCCTCCTTAATCGGCCCATTGAGGAAAGCGCTCTTCACGTCCATTTGGTACAACCTGAAAGAATGGTGAGCGGCATATGCTAGCAAGATACGAATTGATTCTAGCCTAGCCACAGGAGCGAAAGTCTCCTCAAAGTCCAAACCTGCGACTTGGGCATAACCTTTTGCCACAAGTCGAGCCTTGTTCCTCGTCACCACCCCGTGCTCGTCCTGTTTGTTGCGGAACACCCACTTGGTTCCCACAACATTTTGCTTGGGACGAGGCACCAGTGTCCAAACTTCATTGCGCTTGAAGTTGTTGAGTTCCTCCTGCATGGCCAATACCCAATCCGGATCTAGCAAGGCCTCTTCTACCCTGAAAGGCTCAATAGAAGAGACAAAAGAGTAATGCTCACAAAAATTAACTAATCGAGATCGAGTAGTTACTCCCTTGCTAATGTCACCCAAAATTTGGTCGACGGGATGATCCCTTTGAATCACCGCTCGAACTTGGGTTGGAGGTGCCGGTTGCGCTTCTTCCTCCATCACGTGATCATCTTGTGCTCCCCCTTGATCACACACCTCCTTTTGATGAACCTGTTCATCGTCTTGAGTTGGGAGATGCACCGTTGTTGAGGAAGAAGGTTGATCTTGTTCATCTTGTTCCTGTGGCCGCACTTCTCCAATCGCCATGGTTCTTATAGCGGCCGTTGGAACATCTTCTTCATCTATATCATCACAATTAACAACTTGCTCTCTTGGAGAGCCATTAGTCTCATCAAATACAACGTCGCTAGAGACTTCAACCAAACCCGATGATTTGTTGAAGACTCTATACGCCTTTGTATTTGAGTCATAACCTAACAAAAACCCTTCTACAGCTTTAGGAGCAAATTTAGAATTTCTACCCTTCTTCACTAGAATGTAGCACCTGCTCCCAAATACACGAAAGTAAGATACATTGGGTTTGTTACCGGTTAGTAGCTCATACGAAGTCTTCTTGAGGAGGCGATGAAGGTAGACCCTGTTGATGGCGTGCCAAGCCGTGTTCACGGCTTCCGACCAAAAACGCTCGGGGGTCTTGAATTCTCCAAGCATCGTCCTCGCCATATCGATTAGCGTCCTGTTCTTCCTCTCTACCACACCATTTTGCTGTGGTGTGTAGGGAGCGGAGAACTCGTGCTTGATCCCTTCCTCCTCAAGGAACTCCTCCACTTGAAGGTTCTTGAACTCGGACCCGTTGTCGCTCCTTATCTTCTTTACCTTGAGCTCAAACTCATTTTGAGCTCTTCTGAGGAAGCGCTTGAGGGTCCCTTGGGTTTCAGACTTATCCTGCAAAAAGAACACCCAAGTGAAGCGGGAAAAGTCATCAACAATAACTAAACCATACTTACTCCCTCCTATGCTTAGATAGGCGACGGGTCCGAAGAGGTCCATATGTAGTAGCTCCAGGGGTCTTGAAGTGGTCATCACATTCTTGCTGTGATGCGCTCCTCCCACTTGTTTACCTGCTTGACAAGCTGCACAAGGTCTATCTTTTTCGAATTGCATGTTAGTCAAACCTATCACGTGTTCTCCCTTTAGAAGTTTGTGAAGGTTCTTCATCCCCACATGTGCTAAGCGGCGATGCCACAGCCAGCCCATGCTAGTCTTAGCAATTAAGCATGCATCTAGACCGGCCTCCTCTTTTTCAAAATCAACTAAATAAAGTTTGCCGTCTAATACACCCTTAAAAGCTAGTGAACCATCACTTCTTCTAAAGACAGACACATCTACATTTGTAAATAGACAATTATATCCCATATTGCATAATTGACTAACAGAAAACAAATTATATCCAAGAGACTCAACTAAAAACACATTAGAGATAGAGTGCTCATTAGATATTGCAATTTTACCTAACCCTTTTACCTTGCCTTGATTCCCATCACCGAATATTATTGAATCTTGGGAATCCTTATTCTTGACGTAGGAGGTGAACATCTTCTTCTCCCCCGTCATATGGTTTGTGCATCCGCTGTCAATAATCCAGCTTGAACCCCCGGATGCATAAACCTGCAAGGCAAATTTAGGCTTGGGACTTAGGTACCCAACTCTTGTTGGGTCCTACAAGGTTAGTCACAATTTCCTTAGGGATCCAAATGCAAGTTTTATCACCCTTGCATTTTGCCCCTAACTTCCTAGCAATCACCTTTCTATCCTTTCTACAAATTGCAAAGGAAGCATTCAAAGCATGATATATTGTAGAAGGCTCATTAACTTTCCTAGGAACATTAACAACATTTCTCCTAGGCATATTATGAACAATATTTCTCCTACCAACATTCCTGTTGGGGACTTGTTCTCAAATCCTTAGAGTTAAGAACAAGACAACATAAAAAGTGTTAAGTGTTATAGTCCTTCGTCCTTCGAAGCATTATATCCCTTCGGGAAATAATGAGTTTCAGACGAAGGTCATGAGAGACATACCTTCGTAAACATAACAAGTGATGACGAAGGACTCACGTAAAGCACGGAATATAATATAAGCATCATCATTGAATCATTTCTATTTTATTAACATGGAAAAACAGAAATGATTTCAAATTACAAATGTACCTTCGGTCTTGAGAGAAGGTGAAAAGTACGAGCGAGACGCAAAAGCGAATGTCAAGTCAGCATGAACAGTACGGGAGTACTGTTCATCTATTTATAGACGCGGGACGCAGCCCACGTAAAATTACATCCATGTCCATTACATTTGTTAACGGTTTATGGAAATCTATTGAGGACCCCGAAGTCTTTTTATCTTTAAGTCGGTTCCCCCTGGTGCTATCGCGCCGAAGCTTCCCTGCGTACAGCTTCGGCTGCCTTCGACCTTCGCCTGGCTCAGCCTTCGTCCTGGTCGTGCTCCATATCCATAATTCTGAATCCGAAAATACCTGTTCATATAATTCACTTGGAAAGCATTGTCAAATCATGTTTTTGAGGACCTTCGGAGGACGAAGGCCCCCAACAGTAGCCCCTCGCAATATTAATTTGTAAATAATAAATTCAGATTGCGATATGGACGAAGGCCTTGAGCCGAAGGTCCGAAAAAACACCTTCCCTTTGCTAGAATAGCAACATTCACTGACAAGCGGGGCCTTTTAACTTTCAACGCCCTAGGCGTATAAATAAGAACACATCGTGAATTCATTTGGTACACACGCTTGCCTTTTGCTTCGGCCCACTAAAAATTTTTAGCTCTTGTTCATTGAGATTTGCTGGTCTTTTTGACTTCGAAGCTTCGGCCTCGGGAACAAATTTTTAGTGTTTCCGAAGATGTCTGAAGACAAGAAGATCCCTGCTGAGACGAAGCTGAGTCTCGAGGAGGAGAAGAATCTGGGGTTCCTGATAGCGATGGCAGAGACTAATACAGAGAAAATCACGAAGGAGATTCTCGAAGGTTTGTCCGAAGATACTGGTGATAGCGACAGCTATGATGTAGAAAGTGATGGGGAAGAGGCCGAAGATCGACCGTGGCGACCAAGTCACTCAGTTTTTGGGAAAACAACCATCAAGCAGAGTCACATTGATAATATGAGGGGGCGATACTTCCGAGACATATCTATTGTGAGAGCTGATGCCGGGGAAAAGACTTCTCCCACCCCTGAAGAGGATGAAGTTGTGATTTTCCGAAGCTTCCTCAAGGCTGGGCTTCGATTCCCCCTGAGCAATTTTGTTGTTGAGGTACTGAAAACATTCCAAATCTACCCTCATCAACTCACTCCCGAAGCTATTATAAGAATGGGGATTTTTGTCTGGGCTGTGAGAAGCCAAGGTTTGGAGCCAAACGCTAAAAGCTTCTGCAACATACACGAGTTATTGTATGAGACAAAGCCCTGGGGAAAGGAGCAATACCACAACAACTTTGGGTGCTACAGCTTCGGCGCCCGCTCCGGGTCAAGCTACCCTGTGCCAACCTTTCGGAAGAGGTGGCCCGGAGCCTGGATGTCTGAATGGTTTTATGTGAAAAATGATCTAACAGCGCAAAATAATGTCAAAAGTATCATTATGTACCCAATTTGGCAACGCTTCGGACTTCGAAGGCCGAAGGTTGAAATGGATGAGGCAGCCGAAGAATGCCAAAGAGCCTTCGGCGCAGTCTGCTCCTTCATTGGGACAAGGGACTTGGTCCAGGAGCACATTGCCTTCAGGGTATGGCCACTTGCAGAAAAGTGGGAAATGCCGAAAGAAACCATCAAAGAGTCCGACGAAGGCGGACTAGTCAGATTAAAATACACATTCAAATATGCAGATAAATTTATTGAACCTGATGATGACTGGCTGAAAAGCATTGAAACATTAAGTGATGAATTACTTGGGGCATACTCGAAGGCTGAAAATACTGCACTATCAGCAGCCTTCGGAGGCCGAAAGAAGAAGAGACTGAACCGAGTGTTCGATGCAATCGGGTTCTTCTACCCTGATTATTGTTATCCCATCCGAAGGCAAAAAAGGAAAAATATAACCTCTGAAAAAGAAGAAGCTGAAACCGCTCCTAGCGAGCCAGAACCAAAAGGAAAAAGGTTGAAGGTCTTCACACATCGACCACGCCATATTGAACCAGCTTCGGTGCCGGAGTTTACCGGGAAAACTTCTTCAGCCACCGAAGCTGAAAAACTAATCAAGTCAGCCTTGTTGCCAGAGATCGCAGAAACGGCCGAAGTGCCACCAAAGATTGAATCAGAACAATCAAACATTTTGTTGTCAGAAACAAAAGAGAAAACCGAAGCGTCGCTCACAGAAAAAATTGAGGAAGTAAAAGAAGCAACTGAGGGCTCCAAAACATTAGAAGTTTTGAGTCCTACAGCAATCGTTGGGACAGCAAAACACCAAAAGGGGCCATTAGTGACCCCAAAAAGGAAAAGAATGGTAAATGTACTAGACGTCTTGGAGACGATTAAGTCTTCAAGTACAATTTCAAAAAAGAGTGTTGATGTTGCTGAAGGTTCTACTGAAGCTTCGGCTCAACAAGCTGAAGCTGAAGCTGGGCCTTCAGAGCCCTTCAAAGAACAACCTTTTGAAGCCGAAGCAGTAAAAATTCCGGAACCAATATTAGTTGAAGAAACGGGCACCGTCATCCCCGAAGCACCTGCCGGCATGCATGATTACATCATACGACATGCTTCGGGGAAAAAGCTATCTGAGGAAGAAGCTTATGAGGCCAACCATTATGCAAAGGAGCTGAAATATCCGAAGGGGGCAGTAATATTCAATGGAACAAACGAAGATGACTTCTTATACTGCCTGCCTGATAACAAAGAGCTATCCGTCTGCCGAGAGATGGCGAGAAGCATAGGCTTTCCGAAGCTTGAAGCTGGGTTAAGTGCCATGACGAAAGAGGATCTCGCAGACAGCCTTGCGTATAATAGCTTGAAGGTACCGGAATTAAACACTTGAAAAAAAACCCCCTTATTATTTTTACGCACATCATTCCTTTTTCCTTATTTGAATTCTTTTTCGTATAGGGCCTGATCCTAAGCAACGCGCTAAGAGCGCAGAAGAGCGCCGAAGATGAAAGTTATGAAATTGCGTTTAATAATTTACGCTCCGAAGTTATCAAGCTGAGAAATGAAGCTTTGGAAAAAGATAAAATTCTGTTTACATTGGTGGATAAAGTGAAAAAAGACGAAGCCGCTTCAAAGGCCCAATCCGAAGCTCAAAAACGCGAGATTAAAGATCTTCGGAAACAACTGGCTAGAGCTAAAGAGGAGCGCGCGCTTGAGGAAACGAAGCGTGAACTTAGTGATTTTATGGTCAACAAATTGGAATCAAGAGTTAAGGAGCTTCGCACATCGCAGTGGAAATGCTATGTTAAATCTATAGAATGCGTAAATAAAATTAAAAACAGCTTTGCTAGCGTCGGCGCCTTTTCCAGCGAAGAGAATTTTTCTCGAGGCAATCCCGAAGATCCGCTGGAATGGATTAGCCACGAAGCAGAGGCCTTCGAAGAAATTCTGAACAGCCGTGGCGATATATGCGCTTTTTCAGGCGCTAGAGGAATTACTTCTGTGTTAGAAAAGAAGGGTTGCGGGCACGTAAAACTTTTAGCTCAGTCCGAAGCTACCTTACCCTTCGAAGATATCAAGGACCCCTCAGCCGAAGCAAGCGTGGTTGCTGGCAAATTTTTTACTGATATCTGGAACGACGGCGGCCGAGGAATGGCACAAGAAATTATCGAAAGGAGCGAAAAAGGCATCCACGAAGCTAGGAAAGTGGCAGAGACTGCCGAAAAAAGTACGGAGCCCGAAAGACAATTAGGTATTAATTAGTCGTTCTTATTGTGTTGCAGTTTTTGTTTCACACTCTACTCACAGTTTATAATAGTAATGAAAAAATGTTCTTTTGCTCCCGAAGGTACCGCATCGACTGTCGATCCCCAAACAAAAGGGGATGATGAAATTAAACAAATGGCCGAAGCTATCATGGACAAAGTTGTTGATCAACTTTTAAATGAAGTCGCCGAAGCAGTTTTAAGAGAAGACTAGATGTTATTTAGAAAAACAGTTAAATTGTAATCTATGTAACATTTGTACATTTGAATGTAATATACAAGTTTCTTTCCATTATTCAATTCTTTACGATGCATGAAACTGTACATACATACCATTTTTGAGCCTTCGGCGAAAAAACACCTTCCCTTCTTTTCATGCTTCGTGAAGAAAACATTTTTCGTTAAAACTGTTCCGAAAAAACACATCCATGCTTCGTAAAAACAGCCACTGAAGCTAATCGTCCATGCTTCGTGAAAGCATTCTCCGAAGCTATTTTCCGAAGATCATCATTATATTCCCTTGTGACTTTGCACAATTTGCATTTTCTCAAATCATTCTTTCGAAGGTTAGTACTGTGTGCCCTTCTTTTTGCCGTATGCAACATGATGTATGATGCTTATGCTATGCGAAATGATGTGATGATGTTATGTTATGCAAATGACGTCTGTTCCGAAGATACACACAAAACACATTCGTAAGCTCTGCATTCCCTTAGGAACGTCTTTGGAGCTTCTTCGTCTTTTACTTAGACGATCTCAGCGTTGACTTTTCGCTGTAAGCCTCCCTTAGGAGCTTCTTCGCCCTTTACTTAGGCGGTATCAGCGTTGACTTTTCGCTGTAAGCCTCCCTTAGGAGCTTCTTCGCCCTTTACTTAGGCGGTATCAGCGTTGACTTTTCGCTGTAGGCTCTGCATTCCTTTAGGAACGACTTCTGAGCAGAAAACTTACACTGCGCTCCCTTTGGAACGACTTTTTGTGACTTCACAAACTTACTCTGCGTTCCTTAGAACGACTTTTCGTTACTCCGAAGGATTTTTAATTCGAAGGTCCTCCTTGGCAACGGAAAAAATTTTAAGCTTCAGCAACTTAAGCTTGTGGATCAAATAGATCTTCCTCGTGGAAAACAACGACATTATTACATGAAAACTATCAATGTTTTTTTTTTTGCTTGACAGAAAATAAAACTGAATAAGAAAGACTGCTATCAAAGGTAGGATATGTGTCAATAAATGTGTTTCGACTCTGGCACAGTGCTGTTGACTGTGCGAGCCTCGGACTGCTCTCTGAAGTCCCTCTGCTGTGGAGCGTATTGACTCCCTTCTGGCTGTTGACCTTGCTGCAATGGAGGTGGGGGCGGAAGCTGTTGCCAGGAAGCTTGAGGTTGACTTGCGGAAGCTACGGAAGCTGCAGGGTGGTTGTCTATGTATTGTGGGATATAAGGCGGATGACACGAAGCAGTATGCATGACCTGCTTCGGCTGAGCTTGTTGAGATGCAGCTTCGGCAATTTCCTTTTGCTTCTGGATTGTAATGTGGCACGACCTAGTGGTATGGCCCTTGCCTTCTCCACAGAACAAGCAAAACAGTCTCCTTGGCTGATCTCCGAATCTTCCGCCGAAGCCCCTGGCGCCTCTGCCTCTTGGAGCTGGTGGCCGGAAGGAAGTTTGTTGTTGTCCCGAAGCCTGTGAGGAGCATTGCGGTCTGTTCTGATTCCCCTTATCATCATTCTGAGTGTTGTGGATGGATCGGACATGCCTCGGGTAATATCTCCCTCCGAAGCCCCTGGTCATTTCAGAAAATCTGAAGGCTTCCTCCCTCCTTTGGCGAAAGTCATTATCAGCCCGAATGTACTCGTCCATCTTTTGGAGTAGCTTCTCCAGAGTCTGAGGAGGCTTCCTAGCAAAGTATTGGGCTGCAGGTCCAGGACGAAGCCCCTTGATCATAGCTTCGATAACAATTTCATTGGGCACCGTTGGTGCCTGCGCCCTCAATCGTAAAAACCTTCGGACATACGCTTGAAGGTACTCTTCGTGATCCTGAATACACTGGAACAGGGCTTGAGCTGTGACCGGCTTCGTCTGAAATCCTTGAAAGCTGGTCAGTAACATATCCTTCAGCTTCTGCCATGAGGTTATTGTTCCTGGCCGGAGGGAGGAATACCAGGTCTGAGCAACATTCCTGACGGCCATGACGAAAGACTTTGCCATGACTGCAGCATTGCCCCCGTACGAAGATACCGTTGCTTCGTAGCTCATCAAGAATTGCTTCGGGTCGGAATGACCATCAAACATGGGGAGCTGGGGTGGCTTATAGGATGGTGGCCAAGGTGTAGCCTGCAGCTCAGCAGACAGAGGAGAAGCATCATCAAAAACAAAATTTCCCTGATGGAAATTATCATACCAGTCATCTTCGTTGACGAAGCCCTCCTGATGAAGGTCTTTCTGATGAGGCTTTCTGTTCTGCTCATCGTGAGTAAGATGGCGGACTTCCTCAGAGGCTTCGTCTATCTGCCTTTGCAACTCGGCTAGGCGGGCCATCTTCTCCTTCTTCCTTTGTACTTGTTGGTGTAGCATCTCCATATCCCTGATTTCTTGGTCTAGCTCCTCTTCCTGAAGTGTCGGGCTGACAGCCTTTCTCTTCTGGCTTCGGGCCTCCCGAAGAGAGACGGTCTCCTGGTTGATGTCCAACGGTTGCAGTGTTGAAGCCCCCGTCGCTGAAGCTTTCTTCGGCGCCATAGCTTCCGAAGGTGTTCAAAAAAGCTCGAAGTGGAAGTGAGTTCACCGGAGGTGGGCGCCAATGTTGGGGACTTGTTCTCAAATCCTTAGAGTTAAGAACAAGACAACATAAAAAGTGTTAAGTGTTATAGTCCTTCGTCCTTCGAAGCATTATATCCCTTCGGGAAATAATGAGTTTCAGACGAAGGTCATGAGAGACATACCTTCGTAAACATAACAAGTGATGACGAAGGACTCACGTAAAGCACGGAATATAATATAAGCATCATCATTGAATCATTTCTATTTTATTAACATGGAAAAACAGAAATGATTTCAAATTACAAATGTACCTTCGGTCTTGAGAGAAGGTGAAAAGTACGAGCGAGACGCAAAAGCGAATGTCAAGTCAGCATGAACAGTACGGGAGTACTGTTCATCTATTTATAGACGCGGGACGCAGCCCACGTAAAATTACATCCATGTCCATTACATTTGTTAACGGTTTATGGAAATCTATTGAGGACCCCGAAGTCTTTTTATCTTTAAGTCGGTTCCCCCTGGTGCTATCGCGCCGAAGCTTCCCTGCGTACAGCTTCGGCTGCCTTCGACCTTCGCCTGGCTCAGCCTTCGTCCTGGTCGTGCTCCATATCCATAATTCTGAATCCGAAAATACCTGTTCATATAATTCACTTGGAAAGCATTGTCAAATCATGTTTTTGAGGACCTTCGGAGGACGAAGGCCCCCAACAATTCCTATCATGCACATAGAAAGAACTAGAAGCAAACATGTCATGAGAATCATAAACATATGAATCAAAAACATTATAACTTCTCTTTGCATTTCTAGTATGTCTCCTATCATGATACATAAAAGCATGGTTTTTAGCACTACCAGCCATAGGGGCCTTCCCTTTCTCCTTGGCGGGAATGGGAGCCTTATGGCTTGTTAAGTTCTTGGCTTCCCTCTTGAAGCCAAGTCCATCCTTAATTGAGGGATGTCTACCAATCGTATAGGCATCCCTTGCAAATTTTAATTTATTAAATTCGCTTTTGCTAGTCTTAAGTTGGGCATTAAGACTAGCCACTTCATCATTCAATTTAGAAATTGAAACTAGGTGTTCACTACAAGCATCAACATTAAAATCTTTACACCTAGTGCAAACCATAACATGTTCTACACAAGAGTTAGATTTACTAGCCACTTCTAGTTTAGCATTTAAATCATTATTAACACCTTTTAAAGTAGCAATGGTTTCATGACAAGAAGATAATTCACTAGAAAGCACTTCATTTCTTTTAACTTCTAAAGTATAAGATTTTTGTGCCTCTACAAATTTGTCATGCTCTTCATATAAAAGATCCTCTTGTTTTTCTAAGAGTCTATCCTTTTCATTCAAGGCATCAATCAATTCATTAATCTTTTCTACTTTAGTTCTATCCAATCCCTTGAACAAACTAGAGTAATCTATTTCTTCATCACTAGACTCATCATCACTAGAAGAATCATAAGTGACATTGTTTTGATTGCATACCTTCTTCTCCCTTGCCATAAGGCATGTGTGACGCTCGTTGGGGAAGAGGGATGACTTGTTGAAGGTGGTGGCGGCGAGTCCTTCATTGTCGGAGTCGGAGGAGGAGCAATCCGAATCTCACTCCTTTCCGATATGTGCCTCGCCCTTGGCCTTCTTGTAATGCTTCTTCTTCTCCCTTTTGTTCCCCTTTTCCTTGTCACTTTCATTATCGGGACAGTTAGCAATGAAATGACCAATCTTACCACATTTGAAGCACGAGCGCTTCTCCTTTGTCTTGGTCTTGCTTGGCTGTCCCTTGCGACCTTTAAGCGCCGTCTTGAAGCGCTTAATGATGAGGGCCATCTCCTCATTGTTTAGCCCGGCTGCCTCAACTTGCGCCACCTTGCTCGGTAGCGTCTCCTTGCTCCTCGTTGCCTTGAGAGCAATAGGTTGAGGCTCATGACTAGGACCGTTCAACGCGTCGTCCACGTATCTCGCCTCCTTGATCATCATTCGCCCGCTTACGAACTTCCCAAGAACTTCTTCGGGCGACATCTTGGTGTACCTAGGATTTTCACGAATATTGTTCACCAAATGAGGATCAAGAACGGTAAATGACCTTAGCATTAGGCGGACGACGTCGTGGTCCGTCCATCGCGTGCTTCCGTAGCTCCTTATTTTGTTGATAAGGGTCTTGAGCCGGTTGTATGTTTGAGTTGGCTCCTCGCCCCTTATCATTGCGAACCGTCCTAGCTCGCCCTCCACCAACTCCATCTTGGTGAGTAAGGTGACATCGTTCCCCTCATGAGAGATCTTGAGGGTGTCCCAGATCTGCTTGGCATTGTCCAAGCCGCTCACCTTATGGTACTCGTCCCTGCACAAAGAGGCTAGCAACACAGTAGTAGCTTGTGCATTTTTATGAATCTGTTCATTAATAAACATGGGACTATCCATACTATCAAAGTGCATTCCACTTTCTACAATCTCCCATATGCTAGGGTGGAGAGAGAACAAGTGACTACGCATTTTGTGACTCCAAAATCCGTAGTCCTCTCCATCAAAATGAGGAGGTTTACCAAGTGGAATAGATAATAAATGAGCATTAGTACTTTGAGGAATACGAGAGTAATCAAAAGAAAAGTTCGAATTGACCGGTTTCTTTCTCTCGTATTCGTTGTGGTCGTCGTCCTTTTGGGAGGAAGTAGACTCATCGCTGTCGTAGTAGACGATCTCCTTGATGCGTCTTGTCTTCTTCTTCTTCCCATCTTTGCGTCTGTGGCCCGAGCCCGAGTCGTTGGATTTGTCATCCCTTGGCTCGTTAACGAAGGACTCCTTCTCCTTGTCGTTGATCACGATTCCCTTCCCTTTAGGATCCATCTCTTCGGGCGGTTAGTCCCTTTCTTGAAGAGAACGGCTCCGATACCAATTGAGAGCACCTAGAGGGGGGGTGAATAGGTGATCCTGTGAAACTTGAAAACTTAAGCCACAAAACTTGGTTAATTGTTAGCACAATAGTTGCCAACTGGCTAGATAGGAATCCTCAACAAAATACAATAACAAAGATCAATCACAGAGATGATACGGTGGTTATCCCGTGGTTCGGCCAAGACCAACGCTTGCCTACTCCACGTTGTGGCGTCCCAACGGACGAGGGTTGCAATCAACCCCTCTCAAGCGGTCCAAAGACCCACTTGAATACCACGGTGTTTTGCTTTGCTTATCTTTATCCCACTTGCGAGGAATCTCCACAAATTGGAGTCTCTCGCCCTTACACTTAAAGTTCACAAAGAAGCACGGAGTAAGGGAGGGAAGCAACACACACAAATCCACAGCAAAATGCGCACACACAAGGCCAAGAATCGAGCTCAAAAGACTATCTCAAAGTTCTCACTAGAACGGAGCTCGAATCACTGAGAATGACAAACGGATGCACAAAGACTGAGTGTGGATGATCAAGAATGCTCTAAGGTTGCTTGGTGTACTCCTCCATGCGCCTAGGGGTCCCTTTTATAGCCCCAAGGCAGCTAGGAGCCGTTGAGAGCAATTCTGGAAGGCTGATCTTGCCTTCTGTCATCGGGGGCACCGGACAGTCCGGTGCACACCGGACACTGTCCGGTGCCCGATCTCCTTCCTAAAATGGCGCAGCCGACCGTTGCCCGCCAGAGAGCCGTTGGCGCACCGGACATGTCCGGTGCACACCGGACAGTCCGGTGCCCCCTTCCGACCGTTGGCTCGGCCACGAGTCGCGCGCGGATTCCGCGGCCGACCGTTGGCCCGGCCGACCGTTGGCTCACCGGACAGTCCGGTGCACACCGGACAGTCCGGTGAATTATAGCCATACGCCGTCGGCGAATTCCCGAGAGCGCCGAGTTCACGCCGAGTCAGCCTGGCGCACCGGACACTGTCCGGTGCGCCACCGGACAGTCCGGTGACCCACCGGACAGTCCGGTGACCCACCGGACAGTCCGGTGCTCCCAGACTCAGCAGATTCTTGGCTGCTCGAGCCAAGACATTTCCAATTGGATTTTTCCTGTTTCCAGCACTTAGACACAATACATTAGTCCATAAAACAATGTACTAAGTCTGAGAAACATACCTTAATTCTTGATTTGTACTTTGTCCACCTTTTTACACTTAGGCACTTGTGTTGGACACTAAATCACCAAGACACTTAGAAATGGCCCAAAGGCACATTTCCCTTTCAGTAAGGGAGGGAAGCAACACACTCAAAACCACAGCAAATACGCACACACACGATCAAGACTTGAGCTCAAAACAATATCTCAAGGTTCTCACTAGAACAGAGCTCAAATCACTAAGAATGTCAAACTAGTGCACAAGAGTGAAGTGTGAATGATTAACAATGCTCAAAGGTTGCTTGGTATTCTCCTCCATGCGCCTAGGGGACCCTTTTATAGCCCCAAGGCAGCTAGGAGCCGTTGAGAGCATTCTAGGAAGGCAATTCTTGCCTTCTGTCGCCCCGATGAAGAGGACGTCGGGATAAAATGGTGCTGCTGTCGTGGCGACCTTCTTTCCGTTCTCCTTTGAGGGCGGAGGAACGGAAAGAACAACTTGCTTCCCCTTGGTCTCCTTCTTCCTCGCGATCTGTGTCCATTCTTTTGTCGGGGAAGTAGACAGTGGAGTTCTCCGGGTCAGCGGGCTCTCGGCCCCTGACTTTCTGAAGGTGATCTTTTTTCGAAGAGCTAGAGGTTGCGCTTCTCCGACATTTTCAGAGTTTGTTGGAGGAGACTTCTTTTTCGGCGAATCTGCAATGCGGCAGCGGCAGAGACAGATATCCCCCGGGTCCACTGGAAGAGTAAACGACCTCACAAAAGGCCCAAGGGCCCGATAAATCGTAAGGTCATTCTTTCGTGGGCCTGGGGAGGGACAATCAGCAAAGCAGGTTGACATGAGGCCGGATTGGTGCAAGCCCGGACGGCCCACAACGTTGAGCGAGCGACCACAACAGAGATCCGACTTTCCCGCGCTGGAGCCCCCATGCAACGGAGCCATGCGAGGATAGGTCGGTAGAACTATAGAGAGATAAATTCAAACAGTTCACTATCTTTTAGGTGCACATAGTTATCATATCCACGTGTATTGCCCCACGGTCGAGTATATAAGGCCTAGGGGGCACCCCTTCAGAACGATCGACCCTATACTCAGCCACCCACCTTAACTCTCTGCGTTCTCAATTCAGAGAGCTACCTTGTAATCTCATTCACCAAGCATACTCACCAGGACGTAGGGTGTTACGCATCTCTAAGCGGCCCGAACCTGTAAACATTGTCCACTGTCCCTCGTGCATCTGGCACGAACCATTTTGCTATAGTCGGCGACACCGTCCTACTCCTAAAAACACCTTAAGGGGCAACCCCGAGTGTGCGGTCGGACCCAAAACACCGACAGCTGGCGCGCCAGGTAGGGGGTGTGTCGACGATCCAAGCTAGCTCAATGGCGGTCACCTTCCACAGCAAGATCACCCTCTGTCCCGGATCCGTATTCTGCTTCGGAACAATCTCATCCATAGCAGATGAAGAGGGAACTCTACACTGCATTGCAGATTCGCCAAAAAAGAAGTCTCCTCCAACAAACTCCGAAAATGTCGGAGAAGCGCAACCTCCAGCTCTTCAAAAAAATATCGCGTTCAGAAAGTCAGGGGCCGAGAGCCCGCTGACCCGGAGAACTCCACTGTCTACTTCCCCGACAAAAGAATGGACACAGATCGTGAGGAAGAAGGAGACCAAGGGGAAGCAAGTTGTTCTTTCCGTTCCTCCACCCTCAAAGGAGAACGGAAAGAAGGTCGCCACGACAGCAGCACCATTCTATCCCGACGTCCTCTTCATCGGGAGAGTGGAGTCGCCTCCCGTCTCCGACGACGAGCCGACCGCACCCGGAGAAGAACCACCTCAACGAGAATCCCGCCGACGGAGAAACCGGCGCCGGAACGTTCGGCGACATCACGAGGCCGGAGAACGGAATCCGGAGCAACCTGTCTCACGGGACGAGGTCTCGGAGATAGGAGAAACCCTGGAGGAACGCGTCTTTAGGGAATGAAGGAACTCCCGACAACGAGATCGCCGCCGAGCTCAAGAACAAGCTGAGCAAGACGCAAGGCAACGCCGAGAGAATCCACTCTTCGGGCGCAACCTGAATCCTGACTTCGCCCGAGCCATGAACACGCCGAGCGAAGTTGGGGGAGTACTAGCTCGGATAGCTGATGGACTCCCTCGGACTCCCGACGCCGAGGGCTACCGACGACTGTTCACCCAGGCAACCAACCATCTTCTACCGCTTGCTCACCCGCCGAATGATCTACGACACGCCATCAACAGTCGCCGAGACGCACAAAGCTCCATCAATGCTTCGCGTGAACGACGACATGAGAATGAGATCCGCCGCCGGGAGGAATACGACAGGGATCATGGCATCCCAGCTCGGAGCCAGGCCACCAGAACTAAGTCGGCAACGGCCTTGACTGGCGGTACCACCCGGGGACGGTCGAGGAACCACAACAACTACTCCCCTCCCCGGGACAGACATCATCCCCGACGACAGGAGGACACGTGTGGAGTGTCTACTCTTACTCCACGCCTTAGGGCCATCCAATGGCCTCCTAACTTCAAGGTATCCAATGTCGACAAATATGAACCTAAGCAGGATCCAGGGGGCTGGCTAGCCGTCTACACCACCGCTGCTCGAGCTGCCGGGGCGTCCGAAGACGTGATGACCGCGTACTTACCCATTGTCCTCGGGCAAGACGCGCTGCAATGGCTGCGACATCTACCCCGACACTGCATCGACGACTGGGGCGACTTCAGTCGACGCTTCACCGCCAATTTCCAGTCCCTCTCCGACAAACCGGCGCAACCGTGGGACCTCAAATCCATCAAGCACCGGAGAGATGAAACTCTTCGGTCATACCTCAAAAGATTCCAGACCATGAGAAATCGTATCCCTGAGGTCACAGAGGCGGCCGTGATCGAGGATTTCTACAGAGGATCCAATGACTCGGCCTTCGTCCGAGCCATATTGCAGAAGGCGCCGACTACCTCCGAAGAGCTGTTCCGGGAAGCCGACCTCTACATCACCGCCGACGAGCGGACCCAGGACCTCATCGGAGGAGCGAAGCCCGCACCGGCGGCACCACGACGCGACGCGAACCAGTAGCCCGACAAACGCTGGGAGAAGAGACCTCGCGAAGAAGTACACGCCGCCGGACCACCAGCCTCTCGCGCCCGAGGACCTCGCGGAGGCGAGCGCACGCTGGACGACATCCTTGACGCCCCGTGCCCGTACCACAAGGACATGCGCCACACTCTTCGGAACTGCCGGGACTTCAAGCACTCCGTTGGGCACGGCCGACCTTTCCAACCTCTACCTCCTCCTCCGCCGAGGGGAGGACCAGAAGAACCACGGCAACCCCATCAGCAGGAGGAGGGAGGAGGAGGAGCTTTCCCGCGCGTTGACAGGGAGGTCAACGTCATCTTCGACGGACACGGGTCGCAGGAGAACAAAAGACAACAAAAGCTCAACGATCGCCAGATACTGGTGGCGACCACGGTCCTCCCGCCCCATACCGGTGGTCGGAGCACCCGATCACTTTCACTCGGGCGAATCAATGGCTCAACTTCGACCACCCTGGCAAATACCCGCTCCTCGTCGATCCGGTGATCCGAGAGAGCAGGGTGAAGAAGGTGCTAGTGGACGGGGGGAGCAGCATCAACGTCACCTTCCCCCGGACACTCCAAGGCTTGGGAGTTCACCTCAAAGAGCTCCACGAGTCGGACACTCCCTTCTTCGGCATCGTGCCGACTGAAGGGGAATACCCGCTGGGCCACATCTACATGCCCGTCACCTTCGGAACTCCGGAGAACTACAGAACCGAGTTCCTGAGGTTCGAAGTGGCGAACTTCGACTACGGGTACAACGCCATCATCAGGAGGCCGGGATTGGCCAAATTCATGGCCATTCCGCATTACATGTACATGATACTGAAGATGCCAGGACCACAAGGAATCATAACTGTGCGCGCCGACTTCCAAGGCGCCGCAGAGTGTTTCCGAGTGGCCATCCAAGCGGCCCTCACCACCAAGCCGTCGACGATTTCTTCAACACAGGCGAACTCTAAGCCTAAGGAGAACCTAACAGTACCGACAAACGAAGCTCAGGCCGTGACCTCTATGCGGCCGACTGTAGAAACTAAAAGGATCAACCTGGGGTTCGCTGATGAACGCAAGACTGCCATCATCAGCTCCAGCCTGGACGACAAATAGGAAAGCGCGCTCGTCCAGTTTCTGCAAGATAACCGAGATGTATTCGCATGGCAACCTGCGGATATGCCGGGAGTCCCAAGAGAACTAGCCGAGCACAAACTGAAGGTCTATCCCCAAGCAAGGCCGATCCGGCAAAAACTACGACGTTTCATGCCCGACAAGAGAGAGGCCATTCGCGCCGAGCTAGCTCGCTTGGTCACGGCTGGATTCATTAGAGAGGTGTTACACCCCGAGTGGTTAGCCAACCCTGTTCTTGTACTCAAAAAGAATAAAGTGGATTGGCGCATGTGCGTCGACTATACTGATCTCAACAAACATTGTCCAAAGGATCCCTTCGGGCTCCCGAGGATAGACCAGGTGGTGGACTCCACCGCTGGATGTTCTGTACTGTCTTTCCTGGATTGCTATTCCGGATACCATCAGATTAGTTTGGCAAAGGAAGACGAGGAAAAAACAGTGTTCATCACTCCGTTTGGTGCCTTCTGTTATACCTCCATGTCGTTCGGTCTCAAAAACGCTGGAGCAACTTATCAGAGAGCTATTCAAACATGCTTAGCCGACCACTGGGGCAAGCGTGTGGAGGCCTACGTAGATGATGTGGTAATCAAGACGGAGAACTCGGAAAACTTCATCGAAGACTTACAGCTGGTTTTCAACAGTCTGAGGCGGTATCGATGGAAGCTTAATCCCGAAAAATGTGTTTTTGGGGTACCAGCAGGAAAGTTACTTGGGTTTATTGTCAGCCACCGGGGAATTGAGGCTAATCCGGATAAGATTGAAGCTATCATGAAGATGGAAGCACCTCGATCACAAAAGAAGGTTTAGCGACTTACTGGATGTATGGCAGCTCTGAGCAGATTTATATCCAGGCTGGGAGAAAAAGGTTTACCGTTTTACAAGCTACTCAAGAAAGTGGATAAGTTTCAGTGGACTTCAGAAGCACAGGAAGCTCTAGATGCACTGAAGAAATTCTTGACGACACCACCAGTGCTGAAGCCGCCACGACGAGCCACGTCAACTCAACCAGCTGAAGATCTGCTACTGTATATCTCTTGCACGACTCACGTGGTAAGCACCGCGTTGGTAGTCGAGCGAGCAGAAGAAGGACATGCCTACCTAGTGCAACATCCTGTTTACTTCATCAGTGAAGTTCTGGGTCCCTCGAAGAAAAAGTATCCTCAAGTTCAGAAGCTACTATATGCAGTACTTCTAACTGCCCGCAAGCTACGTCACTACTTTGATGACCACAAAGTCATAGTAGTCACTGGTTTTCCGATAGGGGATATTCTTCACAACAAGGAAGCCATTGGCCGAATAGCCAAGTGGGCTTGTGAGCTGGGATCTCATGACATCGAATTTCGACCTCGCACTGCCATCAAAACTCAAGCATTGGTTGACTTCGTATCAGAGTGGACTGAACAACAAGTGCCAGATAACCCGGAGACTACAGAAGTATGGCAAATGTATTTCGACGGCTCGCTGAAGCTGCAGGGAGCAGGAGCAGGAATTCTCTTCACCGCACCTGGAGGCGAGCACCTCAAATATGCCCTCCAGTTGCTATTTCCAGCCTCCAACAATGCAGCCGAGTATGAAGCTCTGATCCATGGACTGAACATCGCCATATCATTAGGCATCAAGAGACTGATGGTGTACGGAGATTCTCTGGTACTCATTAGCCAGATAAACAAAGAATGGGATTGTTCAAGCGATTCAATGGGAAAGTACTGCACTGTCGTCCGAAAACTGGAAGATAAATTTGAGGGTTTGGAATTTCATCATGTAGAAAGAGATCGGAACACGGCAGCCGATGTATTGTCCAAGCTAGGATCCAGTCGAACTCAGGTTCCACCTGGAGTCTTTGTACAAGAAATACTACAGCCGAGCATCTCAATGGATCAAGCAGAAGAGTGTAATATTATAAATCAACCCGAGTCAGACTCTGATGACTGGAGAAGGCCAATCATCAGGTATATAAAGAATGAAGAGGAGGCAAATGACAAAAATTCAGCCGAGCGCATTGCCGGACAGTCGGCTCACTACACACTCATTGGGGAGACATTATACAGAAGGGGTGCATCAGGCGTCCTCATGAAGTGCATTCTCTCATCTACTGGGAAGCAACTTCTGGAGGAGGTCCATGTCGGGCAATGTGGAATACATGCGGCGTCCAAGACACTAGTCGAGAAGGTCTTCAGGTCAGGATTCTATTGGCCAATAGCGAAGAGTGATGCAGCCGAATTAGTTCAGAGGTGCGAAGCTTGCCAGTACTTGTCAAAACAACAACATTTACCAGCACAGCAACTGCAGACCATACCAGTGACTTGGCCCTTCGCATGCTGGGGACTGGATATGATTGGACCTTTCAAGAAGGCTCAAGGAGGATACACTCATGTACTAGTAGCAATCGACAAATTCACTAAATGGATAGAATTCAAACACATTGCCTCATTGACCTCAGCTAAGGCCGTGGAATTCATACAAGACATAATATTCAGATTCGGGATACCAAATAGCATCATAACTGACCTAGGATCCAACTTCATAAGTTCAGAGTTCTTCGACTTCTGCGAGCAAAAAAGCATTCAGGTCAAGTATGCTTCTGTAGCACATCCAAGAGCCAACGGGCAGGTTGAGCGAGCCAACGGGATGATACTGGAGGCACTCAGGAAAAAGGTCTTCGATAAGAATGAAAAGTTCGTAGGAAAATGGATAAGGGAATTGCCCTATGTCGTCTGGAGCCTAAGAACCCAGCCTAGCCGAGCTCTGCATGGAAACACTCCTTTCTTCATGGTCTATGGGTCAGAGGCAGCATTACCAGCCGACCTCAAGTTCGGAGCGCCAAGGTTGATCTTCGAAAGCATAGCAGAAGTCGAAGCCACCAGGCTGGAGGACATTGATGTACTCGAGGAAGAACGGTTGAACGCAGTAATCCAATCAGCACGATACCAGCAGACTCTAAGGCGCTATCACGACAAGGCCGTGCGGCAGCGATCCTTCTCAGCAGGAGATCTCGTCCTCCGCCGAATTCTAACGGGGGAGGGATGGCACAAGTTGTCGCCCTTATGGGAAGGACCCTTCATAGTAGCAGAAGTCACTCGGCCAGGATCATATCGTCTCACTCAGATGGACGGCACTGAAGTCGGGAACTCCTAGAACATAGAACACCTCAGGAAGTTTTATCCCTAGCTGTATTTCAAAAGCTATCGGGACGACGATGTACTCTGTAAAATGGAAATATGTCATCAATAAAAAAAGGCTTCAAAGATACTCAGTTTGTTCATGGTTAACTTGCATTCTTACTTAGCTCGGGGTGACCACTATGCCCTGCTGAACGGAGCAATCGGCTTAAGTCGGCAACGACTTAAACCGGTGCAACATGCTCGCGCTTACTTAACTCGGGGTGACCACTATGCCCTGCTAACGGAGCAATCGGCTTAAGTCGGCAACGACTTAAGGCGGTGCAACATGCTCGCGCTTACTTAACTCGGGGTGACCACTATGCCCTGCTAACGGAGCAATCGGCTTAAGTCGGCAACGACTTAAGGCGGTGCAACATGCTCGCGCTTACTTAACTCGGGGTGACCACTATGCCCTGCTAACGGAGCAATCGGCTTAAGTCGGCAATGACTTAAGGCGGTGCAACATGCTCGCGCTTACTTAACTCGGGGTGACCACTATGCCCTGCTAACGGAGCAATCGGCTTAAGTCGGCAACGACTTAACGCGGTGCAACATGTTCGCGCTTACTTAACTCGGGGTGACCACTATGCCCTGCTGAACGGAGCAATCGGCTTAAGTCGGCAACGACTTAAGGCAGTGCAACATGCTCGCGCTTACTTAACTCGGGGTGACCACTATGCCCTGCTAACGGAGCAATCGGCTTAAGTCGGCAGCGCCTTAAGCCGGTGCAACATGCTCGCACTTATATAATTCAGGGTGACCGCTAAGCCCTATTAACAAAAACAACCGACTTAAGTCGGTAGCAACTCAAGGCGATCTGACGCGCTTACGATTACTCATACAGGGATGACTTCTACATCCCGCAAACAAGTTTCAAAACCATCACACATCATTTTACTACTGCAAATTTTCGAACTGATGAATTCTGAAACAATAGGAGAATAACAATGTCGTTTAAGTACTGAAATGACGTCGTCTAACAAATGTCTGACCATGCTAACCGCGCGCTCAAGGCACGCAAAATGTTTCTCTATTTTGTGATGTCTTTCTCAGGAGCAATCGATGAGGAAGGGCGACTCGAGGAATCAGGGGCAGCATTCACGTCAGCCCTTATATCTTCGGGAACAACCACGCCGGGTCTCCTCATCAAGATTCGCCCCGCCCGAATGGCCTTGTCCATGGCTCTGTCGCGCTGGGCTCTGAGAGTAACGGAAGTTTCTTCAGCAACCTTGGCAGCCAGCCGAGCAGTTTCTAACTCCTGGGTGATGGATTTCTTGGAAGCTCGGAGTTCTTTGATAGTAGCGTCCTTCGCTGATATCAACTGCTTGAGCCGGGTCACCTCGTCCGTGGATTCCTGCAGCTTACAGCGTTGGTTGTCTAACTCCTCCATGGTGAAGCGATGACTCCTCTCCAGGATGGTCAGCGAGTTGCTAGAATCGCGATACAATCTGTCAGGACTGTTGCGAGAAGCAGCAAGGATACGTTTTTCTTCCTGCAAACAAAAGTCAACTCCCTCAAACATCAAGCAAGTAATAGGAGCACGACAAGGCAAAGCACAGTTTCATAAGTCACCTTTTCAGAATTAAGCTGAGCGTGAAGAGAAGAGCTCAGTGCATTGGCGTCATCTAAGGCAGCAGAGACCTGAGCTAGTTCAGTCTGACTTTGAGAATACTTTTCCTCAAAGTCAGAGCACCGCTGGACCAATTCAGCCTGATCCCGAGAATGTTTTTCTTCAAGAGTGGAAATCTGCCGAGTCATACCTAGCAGGAGACAATCAAACAAAAGGGGTCAGAATGTAAAGCAGTCTATAGTGAAGACAAAGAGAAGCAAAAAAGCACTAACCAGCATTGGTCGCCTCCAAGTCAGAGACACGATGTTGAAGTAACACTGGATTCCAACGTGCAAGAGACAAAGCTCCTTCTGGAACAGAAGTACCCTGTAACCTCAGCTGGCTAGCCATCCCGTCCACCAAAGCCTGATAAGGAGAACAGATGAGTGTAATGACAGCAGTTCATGCGGTGTAAAAATCAAGCTAAAGTATATCACAGTACCTGGAGGTTGGAAAAGAACGAAGGGACCCCCAAATCATGAGAGATCAATTGATGACCGGGCGTAAGGCCGCCACCCGAAGCAGCTTGCAACGAACCAGCAGGAACCAACTCAGTGCCATCAATAGAGCCCAAAACTTGGTCAGCGGGGACGCTGCCCTCTAAAGCGACCCCCTGGTCCAAAGCTTGGACTACCACCATGCAGCCGGAGTGCGGAGGCGATCCCGCATGAACGTCCATGGAAGTACAAGAAGGAGACCCCGCTCGGACACCCTCGGGGGCTGGGTCATAGTTTGCACTGCCCACTTGAGCCGGATCATCCCCGGCAGCACCCTCGGGGGCTGGGCAGTGGCTTGCACTTCTCACCCGAACCAAGTCATCCCCGACAACATCCTCGGGGGCTGGGTAAGTGTCAACACCATCCTTGGGATCCAAGTTCTCTGCGGTAGCCACCTCTAAGGCTGACGGGCCCTCAGTTATTTCCATGGGACCGGGACGATCCAAATCAGTCTCCCGACCCTCGAGATCGCGCTCTAAGGTCGACGAGGCACGGGATAACCTCAACCCAGCATCAAGCACATCAGCGCAAACCTTCATCACACCATCGTCTGCTGGCTCTGATAACAAATCCTCTGGAACCATATCCTCAAGAGTCTGATCAAAATTAGCCAGGGACAATTCTTGCAGACCAATGAGAGCAGACAAAGCAGGAGAAGGAACTCCACTACTTTCACCACTAGCGATGAACTGCCGACTGTTTTTCCGAGTCAAAGGAACTTCATCCTCTTCCTCCTCGTCGTCTTCATTAGCAACACAGGCAGCACCCCCATTGGGATCAGCAACAGATGGAGCACCCACATTGGGATCAGTAGCAGATTGAGTACACCCATTGGGGTCAGCGTCAATAAATTCAGTCACAGGCGCTTCTTCAGCAGCAGGAACCGAAGTACCAACGTCCCGATCCAAACTGGATACTCGCCGGAGGCGTCTCTTTTTCTTTTTCTGCTCATCAGCAGAAGGATCAGGTTGATTGGCTCGGAAAGGGCGCCTCGGGCGAGTACTGGCAGGCTTCTGAATATCCAAGGTCGTACCAGCCTCTGGGAGGGGCGCCACCACCAATGCCCCAGCAGGAGCAGCGTCAGAAGAGTCCTCAGCTAGCAAATCAAGCATAGCACTTATTTCTGCATCACTAGGATTCAGGGGCACCTCAAAATGGACCTGTCGTTCATCATCAGGAATCTCCCCGAACGAGGCAACCAAGGCGCTAACTTCTTCAGCAGAGGGTCGCACTCTAAGGCCCAAACTGCCATCAGTGACAGGTGGATTCGACACGAAAAGAGTGAAGGCCTTGGGAGGAGGCAAGTTCCAAGCTGAGTATGCCACTGGGGCACCAACATTTGACACCTTGCCTCTAAGGATCATCTCAAGTCGGTTCACCAAGTCTACAGAGGGAATTCTTCTGTTGGTAACCCGAGTTGAGTTGGCTAGGCCTCGATACAGATAAGCCGGGTATGCCCTGTCTTTCAACGGCTGAATATTCTTGAAGACAAAATCAGCAACCACAGCTTCAGCAGTCAGACCCCTCTCCTTCAGCAATCCAACTTCAGCTAGCAAAGCACCTGCCTCAGCTACTTCCTGATCCGTGGGGGACTCGGTCCAACTCGGGGTGCGAACGTCCGGCTGTCTTCCCGACCGAGGGGGGAGAGAGTTTCCATAACTCTGAACAATGAACCACTCCAAGCGCCATCCCTTGATGTTGTCTTTGAGAGGGATCTCAAGATACTCAGTCTTCCTCCCGCGGCGCATCTCCAAGCTAGCACCCCAACCAACTGATGTTGTCCTCCGGCCATCCCAGGGCGACAGTGATACAAGTACTTCCACAACCCAAAATGTGGCAGCACGCCAAGAAAGGCTTCGCATAAATGAACGAAAATGGAAATTTGCAGGATAGAATTGGGATTCAGATGGGTCAAGTTAAGATGGTAGAAATCAAGGAGGCCGCGGAAAAAGGGAGAAATGGGAAGACCGAGGCCGCGGAGAAGGAAAGGGGCGTAAATCACGGACTCATGGGTATCCTCTGTCGGGACAGTGACCCCATGACAAATCCGCCAAGAGCAGAGCTCCCTCGGGGGAAGAACCCCGATGGACACGAGGTGGAGAAGTTCGGGCTCGAAGATGACAGACATGTGGTTACCTGCGAAAGGCAACTGGCTGTTGGGATCGATTGGAGGAATCACCGCGGCAGACGAACTCGAGGCCTTCCTCTTGGGCGCCATCTCGATTATACCGGCGAGCATAGTGGGAGGCGAATTGTAGAGAGGATTCGGAAGCAAGAAAGCAAGAACTAGGGCACGGAAAGCAGAGGCGGCTAAAAGCGCAGCACTTATGGGATATTCCCGAGCCAGATACCGTTTCAAAAAGCGCCCAGTCAGCACCCGGCGGTTATTTCCAAAACGCCGGCGTGCCACGTCATCACCCGGCAGTTATTTCCAAAACACCGGTGCGCCACATCATCACTCGGCTATTATCCTCAAAGTGGCCCACGCAGCCCGCTATCGCTCGACGTTACCTCTAAAACGCTGACGTCGCCCTCAAGTCGCTCGACAGTTGACCCTAAAAACTCCGACATCGTATTCAGTCACTCGGCGTCACCTCTAAAACTCTAACGTCGTCCTCAAGTCGCTCGGCGTTACCTCTAAAACGCTGACGTCGCCCTCAAGTCGCTCGGCAGTTGACTCTAAAACTCCGACATAGTGTTAAGTCGCTCGACGTTACCTCTAAAACGCTGACGTCGCCCTCAAGTTGCTCGGCAGTTGACTCTAAAACTCCGACATAGTGTTAAGTCGCTCGGCGTTACCTCTAAAATGCTGACGTCGCCCTCAAGTCGCTCGGCAGTTGACTCTAAAACTCCAACATCGTGTTCAGTCACTCGGCGTTACCTCTAAAACGCTGACGTTGTCTTCAAGTCATTCAGCGTTACCTCTAAAACGCTGACGTTGTCTTTAGTCGCTCGGCAGTTACCTTTAAAACTCTGACGTCGTCTACAAGTTACTCGGCAGCTACTCTAAGAACGTCGAAATGATGTCAGAGTTATTTACTTACAAACTCCAAGGAAATCAACTTCACAAATAAGCGGGATGATTGGCACAGAGAAGGCAACATAATTTCTTCATTAAAGGGAAGATATCATACTTACAAATCAACTCATTATGAGTTGATACTTCCCTATTACTACTACTACTACATTACATTATACTAGTACTACTACTACTACACTACACTATACTACTCTACACTACTAAATACTACTACATTATTCTAACTATACTATACTAACATCTAAGGACCAGTGGCATCTAGCCACTGGCCCTGTTGCTGCCTCTGCCGCTACCGCCCCTGTTGCTGCCTCTGCCGCTGCCGCCCCTGTTGCTGCCCCTGCTGCTGCCGCTGCCGCTCCTACTGCTGCCGCCGTCGCCATCCTTGCTGCCGCTGCTGCCGCCCCTGCCGCCACCGTCACCGTCACCGCCGCCACCGCCGTCGTCGTCGTCATTGTCGTCGTCGTCGTCCTCGCCATCGCCGCCGCCGTCCTCCTCGGACGAGTCCTCCTCGCCCGAGGAGTACTCCGACTCATCCGAGCCCTCGAGCCCGAAGCGCTCGACGGCCCGGATGTAAGTCCAGACCTCCGCCGCGAGCCCCTGGGAGTCGTCTGAGTCGTCAGACGACTCAAGCAGGGGGATGGGAGCTGGAGACCCCTCAGACTCGGAGGAGAACTCCTCCTCTGAGTACTCCGAGTCACCAAAATCCTCCGATGGAGGAGTCGGCTCACGCTTGCGCTTGTTGTTCTTGCCCATGGTGGAAGCGAAAGGGTGAGAAGAAAAGCAAGCAGCAGAGAACAGCAAGAGATGAGAAAAAGCCGGAGAGACAACGACACTATTTACAGAAGAAGAAGGCAACCGCTCACCTCCAACCACGGTCACTGAACAGTCGCAAAGCATTCAATAAGCACTTCAACCCGTCTGAAGACACGTCAGGCGGCTGACGCCGTTTCACGCAACACAACACCCATTGGGACTCCAGTCAACAGCGCGGATGATATGATTACACCCGCCGTCACATCACATTACTACTCAGAAGCAGCAGGCTAAAACACTCAGCGTACCAAGCCGTCCCTTGCCCACACCCATTGGGGGGGACGCCCAGGAATTATCAGTATATTTTTCAAAACTGTCACATCCGTGCAGGGCATGCAATGAATACCTCAAGACAAAAATGAGATATCAGTAAGGATCAGAGGAAAGCCAAATATAGCCGATGAAGTACAAAATATGACTGACAGAAGCGACGTGAAGACTAGACAGAGAGCGTCCATCAAATGTCCAATCAGTCGCAGAGCGAATAAATTGCACCACCTAGCGAGATATGGGCAGATCACGAACTCGGTCGAAAAAGACAAAATACATGCTGACCTCTAAAGCATAATATGGATGACATAATGCTGACCTCTAAGGCATTCAGAAAAAAGAAAGGGTTATTCTCAGCAAAAGGACACAAAATGAAGACCTTTGAGAGGATTGTTTTCAAAAATCCACTCAAAGCTCGGGGGCTACACCCATTGGGTGCACCTTCGGTGCACCCCATGAATCACCATTTCAAGCCAAGATGGTGCCGACCTCTAAGGCGTAAAGACAAGATTAAAGACAAGGCTAGCCCTCAACCAAAGCGCAGGAGTAAAGATGAAAATAATCTCTGATGAAGACCTTCGAGTAGATTATTTTCTAAAATCTACTCGAAGCTCGAGGGCTACACCCATTGGGTGCACCTCCGGTGCACCCAATGAAGTTCAGGGTCCTACAAAATGAAATGCCGACCTCTAAGGCACAAGCACGAAACAAAGCTTTAGTTTACGAGTGGTCAAAGCAGGAGGAGACAGTAAGAAATCGTTTTCCCCAAATTACCTGCAAGCTGGACCTGGGATCTTTGGGCTGATTACATCAAAATCAACCCAAAGATCGGGGGCTTGTGGGGGACAGATATCCCCGGGTCCACTGGAAGAGTAAAAGACCTCACGAAAGGCCCAAGGGCCCAATAAATCGTAAGGTCATTCTTTCGTGGGCCTGGGGAGGGACAATCAGCAAAGCAGGTTGACATGAGGCCGGATTGGTGCAAGCCCGGACGGCCCACAACGTTGAGCGAGCGACCACAACAGAGATCCGACTTTCCCGCGCTGGAGCCCCCATGCAACGGAGCCATGCGAGGATAGGTCGGCAGAACTATAGAGAGATAAACTCAAACAGTTCACTATCTTTTAGGTGCACATAGTTATCATATCCACGTGTATTGCCCCACGGTCGAGTATATAAGGCCTAGGGGGCACCCCTTCAGAACGATCGACCCTATACTCAGCCACCCACCTTAACTCTCTGCGTTCTCAATTCAGAGAGCTACCTTGTAATCTCATTCACCAAGCATACTCACCAGGACGTAGGGTGTTACGCATCTCTAAGCGGCCCGAACCTGTAAACATTGTCCACTGTCCCTCGTGCATCTGGCACGAACCATTTTGCTACAGTCGGCGACACTGTCTTACTCCTAAAAACACCTTGAGGGGCAACCCCGGGTGTGCGGTCGGACCCAAAACACCGACAGCGCACCGGACAGTCCGATGCACCACCGAACACTGTCCGGTGCGGATCTCTTTCCTTATTTGGCGAAGCCGACCGTTGGCGCTTTGGAGCCGTTGGCGCACCGGACACTGTTCGGTGCACACCGGACAGTCCGATGCCCCCTTCCGACTGTTGGCTCGGCCACGTGTCTCGCGCGGATCGCGCGGCCGACCGTTGGCTCACCGGACAGTCCGGTGCACACCGGACAGTCCGGTGAATTATAGTCGTACGTCGTTCATCACTTCCCGAGAGCAGCAAGTTCGCCTGAGCCAGCCTGGTGCACTGTCCGGTGCACCACCGGACAGTCCGGTGCATCCAGACAGAGCTGACTTTGGCAGAACAAAGCCACCTTTAATTTCAACTTTATTTTTCCTGTTTCTAGCACTTAGACACAATACATTAGTCTCTAAAATAATGTACTAAGTCTGAGAAACATACCTTTATACTTGATTTGTGCTTTGTCCACCATTTAACATTTAGGTACTTGTGTTGGACACTAAATCACCAAAATACTTAGAAATGGCCCAAGGGCACATTTCCCTTTCAGATCCAACTTGATACCCCGGATGCATAAACCTACAAAATAATTTTAGGCCTTGTTCTTAGGTACCCAAACGGTCTTGGGTCCTTTGACATTAGAAACAAGCACCTTGGGTACCCAAACATAAGTCTTTGAGCCCTTGTGTTTGCCCCCAACATATTTGGCAACTATTTTGCCTGATTTGTTAGTAAGCACATAAGAAGCATCAAAAGTCTTAAATGAAATATTAGGTTCATTTGATGCTATATGAGTTTTCTTCTTAGGCAATTTAGCATGGGTTGATTGCCTAGAATTAGATGCCTCACTCCTATACATAAAAGCATGATTAGGGCCAGAGTGAGACTTCCTAGAGTGAATTCTCCTAATTTTGTGTTCGGGATAACCGGTAGGGTATAAAATGTAACCCTCGTTATCCTGAACCATGGGAGCCTTGCCCTTAACAAAGTTAGACAATCTTTTAGGAGGGGCATTAAGCTTGACATTGTCTCCCTGTTGGAAGCCAATGCCATCCTTAATGCCAGGGCGTCTCCCACTATAGAGCATGCTTCTAGCAAATTTAAATTTTTCATTTTCTAAGTCATGCTCGTTAATTTTGGCACTAAGTTGAGCTATGTGATCATTTTGTTGTTTAATTAAAGCTAGGTGATCATGAATAGCATCAACATTAATGTCTCTACATCTAGTGCAAATAGTAACATGCTCAATGGTAGATATAGAGGGTTTGCAAGTTTTTAAATCAACAATCTTAGCATGTAAAATAGCGTTCTCATCTCTAAGATTGGAAATAGAAGTATTGCAAACATCTAAGTCTTTAGCCTTAGCAATTAATTTTTCATTCTCATTTCTAAGGCTAGCAAGAGAGGCATTCAATTTTTCAATCTTAGCAAATAAACTAGCATTATCATTTCTAAGATTGGCAATTGAATCATCATAAATATTTGACTTCTCAACCTTAGCAATCAAATTAGCATTCTCAATTCTAAGGTTGGAAATAGTGTCATGGCAAGTGCTTAGCTCACTAGTTAATTTTTCACATTTTCTACCTCTAGAGCATAAGCATTTTTAACCTTAACATGCTTTTTGTTTTCCTTAATAAGGAAGTCCTCTTGGTTATCCAGGAGTTCATCCTTCTCATGAATAGCACTAATCAATTCATTTAATTTCTCTTTTTGTTGCATGTTAAGATTGGCAAAAAGAGTGAGCAAGTTATCCTCATCATCACTAGAATTATCCTCATCACTAGAGGTTGCATACTTAGTGGAGGATCTTGATTTTACCTTCTTCTTCTTGCCATCCTTTGCCATGAGGCACTTGTGGCCGACGTTTGGGAAGAGAAGACCCTTGTTGACGGCGATGTTGGTGGCGTCCTCGTCGGAGGAGGAGTCGGTGGAGCTCTCGTCGGAGTCCCACTCCCGGCAAACATGGGCATCGCCGCCCTTCTTCTTGTAGTATCTCTTCTTTTCCTTCTTCTTTCCCCTCTTGTCATCACCCCTGTCACTAGAAATAGGACATTTTGCTATAAAGTGACCAGGCTTACCACATTTGTAGCAAACCTTCTTGGAGCGGGGTTTGTAATCCTTTCTCCTCCTTTGCTTGAGGATTTGGTGGAAGCTCTTGATGATGAGCGCCATTTCCTCATTGTCGAGCTTGGAGGCGTCGATGGGGATCTTACTTGGTGTAGAATCCTTCTTTTCTTCTTCCGTCGCCTTGAATGCGACGGGTTGCACCTCGGATGTTGAGGTGGCACCTTGCTCGTTGATTTTCTTGGAGCCTTTGATCATCAATTCAAAGCTTACAAATTTTCCTATCACTTCCTCGGGAGACATTAGTTGATATCTTAGATCACCACGAATTAATTGTACTTGAGTAGGATTAAGAACTACGAGTGATCTAAGAATAACCTTGACCATTTCATGGTCATCCCATTTGGTGCTCCCGAGGTTGCGCACTTGGTTCACCAAGGTCTTGAGCCGGTTGTACATGGCTTGTGGCTCCTCCCCTTGGTGAAGCATGAAGCGACCGAGCTCCCCCTCAATCGTCTCCCGCTTGGTGATCTTGGTCATCTCATCTCCTTCGTGCGCGGTCTTGAGCACGTCCCAAATCTCCTTTGGACTCTTCAACCCTTGCACCTTATTATACTCCTCTCGACTTAGAGAGGCGAGGAGTATAGTAGTGGCTTGGGAGTTGAAGTGTTGGATTTGTTCGACCTCCTCCGAATCGTAATCCTTGTCCCCCTTCTTTGGTACCCGCGCTCCATACTCAACAATATCCCATATACTTTTGTGGAGTGAGGTTAGGTGATGTATCATTTTATCACTCCACATAGAATATCTTCACCATCAAACATAGGTGGTTTGCCTAATGGGACGGAAAGTAATGGAGTGCGTTTAGAAATACGTGGGTAGCGAAGGGGCATCTTACTATACTTCTTGCGCTCATGGCGCTTAGAAGTGACGGATGCCGATTTCGAGCCGGAGGTGGAGGGTGACGAAGAGTTGGTCTCGTAGTAGATGAGAGCACCTAGAGGGGGGTGAATAGGTGATCCTGTAAAACTTGAACTTAATGCCACAAAAACTTGGTTAAACGTTAGCACAGTATTGCCAAGTGGCTAGAGAGGAGTCTCAACAAAACACAATAACCACAAGAGATCAATCACAGAGATGGCACAGTGGTTTATCCCGTGGTTCGGCCAAGACCAACGCTTGCCTACTCCACGTTGTGGCATCCCAATGGAAGAGGGTTGCACTCAACCCCTCTCAAGTGGTCCAAAGACCCACTTGAATACCACGGTGTTTGCTTTTCTTTTCTATATCCCGTTCGCGAGGAATCTCCACAACTTGGAGTCTCTCGCCCTTACAAAGATGTTCACAAAGAAGCACGGAGTAAGAGAGGGATTAGCAACTCACACAAGACACAAAGATCACAGCAAGTACGCACACACAAGACCCAGACTTAAGCTCAAAAGACTAGCACACTAGAACGGAGCTCAAATCACTAGAATGTCGAACAAGTGCGCAAGAATGGAGTGTGAGTGATCAAGAGTGCTCAAGGAATGCTTGGTTTTCTCCTCCATGCGCCTAGGGGTCCCTTTTATAGCCCCAAGGCAGCTAGGAGCCGTTGAGAGCAATCCAGGAAGGCAATTCTTGCCTTCTGTCGCCTGGCGCACCGGACAGTCCGGTGCACCACCGGACACTGTCCGGTGCGGATTTCCTTCCTTATTTGGTGAAGCCGACCGTTGGCAGCCTTGGAGCCGTTGGCGCACCGGACACTGTCCGGTGCACACCGGACAGTCCGGTGCCCCCTCCCGACCATTGGCTCGGCCACGTGTCTCGCGCGGATCGCGCAGCCGACCGTTGGCCCGACCGACCGTTGGCTCACCGGACAGTCCGGTGCACCACCGGACAGTCCGGTGAATTTTAGTCGTACGCTGTTAATCATCTCCCGAGAGCGACGAGTTCGCCTGTGAACGGCTCACCGGACAGTCCGGTGCACCACCGGTCAGTCCGGTGAATTATAGTCGTACACCACCGTCGAACTCTCGAGAGCAGCAAGTTCGCCAGAGCCAGTCTGGCACACCGGACACTGTCTGGTGCACCACCGGACAGTCCGGTGCACCCAGACTGCGCTGACCTTGGCTGAACTTAGCCATCTCTTCTCCAATTCGATCTTTCCTGTTTCCAACACTTAGACACAATATATTAGTCCATAAAACAATGTACTAAGTCTAGAAACATACCTTTTGACATGATTTGCACTTTGTTCACCACATTGCATAGATCAACACAAAAGCACTTGCGTTGGCACTCAATCACCAAAATACTTAGAAATGGCCCAAGGGCACATTTCCCTTTCAATCTCCCCCTTTTTGGTGATTTATGCCAACACAACATAAAGCAACTAGAACAAGTGCAATATCGATGCAAATGAAAACTCAATATAGTTTTGATTCATATTTGGCATATATGGATCACTCTTTGCCACCACTCGGTTTGTTTTTGCAAATCAAGCTCAAATTTCTATCTCTAAGTTAAACACACTTGTTAAGACATAAAGAGAGTCATTCCAAGAGAAATTGATTCAAGATTTCAAAAACTCCTCCTTTTTCTCATAATCAACACTTCTCCCCACAAGAAGCCAACTTTTGACAAGAGAGAATAAAAGAGTTTTGACAAACCGAGTTTTGACAAACCAAAAGCTCTATTCTACTATTTTCAGAAACTCTCAAGTGGTAGCTGATCCATTTATTGCTTTGGCCTTTATTTTCTCCCCCTTTGGCATCAAGCACCAAAACGGGATCAATTTTGGCCCTAGAACCCCATTGCCTCACCAAAATCTTCAGTAAGAATACAAAGGCAATAAGAGTACGAAGATGAACTTGGAAAAAGTTACTCTTTCATCGGAGTGCAGTGGAAGTCTTGCATGGTCCAAGTCCACCTTTTCCCTTTCAAACCACCTTTGAGACTCCTTTGTTGAGGTCGGTGTGTCCGTCGGTTCCCATTAGAGTCTTTGCGGGCTTGGCGTCCTTCATCCCAAACCTCTTGATCAAGTCTTGCGTGTACTTGGTTTGAGAGATGAAGGTTCCATCCTTGAGTTGCCTCACTTGGAACCCAAGGAAGTAGCTTAACTCGCCCATCATTGACATCTCGAATTTCTGAGTCATCACCCTGCTAAACTCTTCACAAGACTTTTGGTTAGTAGATCCAAATATTATGTCATCGACATAAATTTGACACACAAAGAGATCACCATCACAAGTCTTAGTAAAAAGAGTTGGATCGGCTTTCCCAACCTTGAAAGCATTAGCAATTAAAAAGTCTCTAAGGCATTCATACCATGCTCTTGGGGCTTGCTTAAGTCCATAGAGCGCCTTAGAGAGCTTACACACGTGGTCGGGGTACCGTTCATCCTCGAAGCCAGGGGGTTGCTCCACGTATACCTCCTCCTTGATTGGCCCGTTGAGGAACACGCTCTTCACATCCATTTGGAACAACCTGAAGGAATGGTGAGCGGCATATGCTAGCAAAATACGAATGGACTCTAGCCTAGCCACAGGAGCAAAATCTCCTCAAAGTCCAAACCTGCGACTTGGGCATAACCTTTTGCCACAAGTCGTGCCTTGTTCCTTGTCACCACCCCGTGCTCGTCTTGTTTGTTGCGGAACACCCACTTGGTTCCCACAACATTTTGCTTGGGACGAGGCACCAGTGTCCAAACTTCATTCCTCTTGAAGTTGTTGAGCTCCTCTTGCATGGCCAACACCTAGTCCGGATCTAGCAAGGCCTCCTCTACCCTGAAAGGCTCAATAGAAGAGACAAAGGAGTAATGCTCACAAAAATTAACTAATTGAGACCGAGTTGTTACTCCCTTGCTAATGTCACCCAAAATTTGGTCGACGGGATGATCCCTTTGAATCGTCGCTCGAACTTGGGTTGGAGGTGCCGGTTGTGCTTCTTCCTCCATCACATGATCATCTTGTGCTCCCCCTAGATCACACGCCTCCTCTTGATGAACCTGTTCATCGTCTTGAGTTGGGGGATGCACCATTGTTGAGGAAGAAGGTTGATCTTGCTCATCTTGTTCCTGTGGCCGCACATCTCCAGTCGCCATGGTGCGTATTGCGGCCGTTGGAACTTCTTCTTCGTCTACATCATCAAAATCAACAACTTGCTCTCTTGGAGAGCCATTAGTCTCATCAAATACAACGTCGCTAGAGACTTCAACCAAACCTGATGATTTGTTGAAGCCTCTATACGCCTTTGTATTTGAGTCATAACCTAATAAAAACCCTTCTACAGCTTTGGGAGCAAACTTAGAATTTCTACCTTTCTTCACTAGAATGTAGCATTTGCTCCCAAATACACAAAAGTAGGATACATTGGGTTTGTTACCGGTTAGAAGCTCGTACGGAGTCTTCTTGAGGAGGCGGTGAAGGTAGACCCTGTTGATGGCGTGGCAAGCTGTGTTCACGGCTTCCGACCAAAAACGTTCGGGTGTCTTGAACTCTCCAAGCATCGTCCTTGCCATGTCTATCAGCATCCTGTTCTTCCTCTCTACCACACCATTTTGCTGTGGTGTGTAGGGAGCGGAGAACTCGTGCTTGATCCCTTCCTCCTCAAGGTACTCCTCCACTTGAAGGTTCTTGAATTCGGACCCACTGTCGCTCCTTATCTTCTTCACCTTGAGCTCAAACTCATTTTGAGTTCTCCTGAGGAAGCGCTTGAGGGTCCCCTGGGTTTCAGATTTATCCTGCAAAAAGAATACCCAAGTGAAGCGGGAAAAATCATCAACTATAACAAGACCATACTTACTTCCTCCTATACTTAGATAGGCGACGGGTCGGAAGAGGTCCATATGAAGCATCTCCAAGGGTCTTGATGTGGTCATCACATTTTTGGTGTGATGAGAGCTTCCCACCTATTTCCCTGCTTGACAAGCTGCACAAGGTCTATCTTTTTTGAAATGTACGTTAGTTAGACCTATCACGTGTTCTCCCTTTAGAAGCTTGTGGAGGTTCTTCATCCCCACATGTGCTAAGCGGCGATGCCACAGCCAGCCCATGCAAGTCTTAGCAATTAAGCATGCATCTAGACCGGCCTCTTCTTTTGCAAAATCAACCAAATAAAGTTTGCCGTCTAGTACACCCTTAAAAGCTAGTGAGCCATCACACCTTCTAAAGACAGACACATCTACATTTGTGAATAGACAATTATATCCCATATTGCATAATTGACTAACAGATAACAAATTATATCCAAGAGACTCAACTAAAAACACATTAGATATAGAGTGCTCGGATGAAATAGCAATTTTACCTAACCCTTTTACCTTGCCTTGGTTCCCATCACCGAATATTATTGAATCTTGGGGATCCTTGTTCTTGACGTAGGAAGAGAACATCCTCTTTTCCCCCGTCATGTGGTTTGTGCATCCGCTGTCGATAATCCAGCTTGAACCCCCGGATGCATAAACCTGCAAGGCAATTTTAGGCTTGGGTCTTAGGTACCCAACTCTTGTTGGGTCCTACAAGGTTAGTCACAATTGTCTTAGGGACCCAAATGCAAGTGTTATCTCCCTTGCATCTTGCCCCTAACTTCCTAGCAATCACCTTCTTATCCTTTCTACAAATAGCAAATGAAGCATTGCAAGCATGATATATTGTACAAGGTTCATTAACTTTCCTAGGAACATTAACAACATTTCTCCTAGGCATATTATGAACAACATTTCTCCTAGCAACATTTTTATCATGCATAACATGGGAACTAGAAGCAGTCATAGCATGAAAATCAAAAGCATCATAAGCATTACAACTCCTATAAGCATTTCTAGATTGTCTCCTATCATGGTATATAAAAGCATGGTTCTTTTGCACACTACTAGCCATAGGGGCCTTCCCTTTCTCCTTGGCGGAGATGGGAGCCTTATGGCTTGTTAAGTTCTTGGCTTCTCTCTTGAAGCCAAGACCATCCTTAATTGAGGGGTGTCTACCAATCGTGTAGGCATCCCTTGCAAATTTTAGCTTGTCAAATTCACTCTTGCTAGTCTTAAGTTGGGCATTAAGACTAGTCACTTCATCATTTAATTTAGAAATGCAAACTAGGTGTTCACTACAAGCATCAATGTCAAAATCTTTACACCTAGTGCAAATCATAACATGTTCTACACAAGAGTTAGATTTATTTGCTACTTCTAGTTTAGCATTTAAATCATTGTTAATTCTCTTTAAGCTAGAGATAGAGTCATGACAGGTAGACAATTCACTAGAAAGCATTTCATTTCTTTTAACTTCTAGAGCAAGTGAATTTTGTGCACTAACAAATTTATCATGCTCTTCATATAAAAGGTCTTCTTGTTTCTCTAAGAGTCTATCCTTTTCATTCAAGGCATCAATCAATTCATTAATCTTATCTATTTTAGTTCTATCCAATCCCTTGAATAAACTAGAGTAGTCTATTTCTTCATCACTAGACTCATCATCACTAGAAGAATCATAAGTAGTACTGTCTCGAGTACATACCTTCTTCTCCTTCGCCATGAGGCATGTGTGACGCTCGTTGGGGAAGAGGGATGACTTGTTGAAGGCGGTGGTGGCGAGTCCTTCATTTTCGGAGTCGGATGACGAACAATCTGAGTCCCACTCCTTGCCAAGGTGTGCCTCGCCCTTAGCCTTCTTGTATGCCTTCTTCTTCTCCCTCTTTCCCCCTTGTTCCTGGTCACTATCATTATCGGGACAGTTAGCAATAAAATGACCAATCTTACCACATTTGAAGCATGAGCGCTTCCCCTTTGTCTTGGTCTTGCTTGGCTGTCCCTTGCAACCCTTTAGCGCCGTCTTGAAGCGCTTGATGATGAGGGCCATCTCTTCATCATTTAGCCCAGCCGCCTCAACTTGCGCCACCTTGCTAGATAGCGCCTCCTTGCTCCTTGTTGCCTTGAGAGCAATGGGTTGAGGCTCATGGATTGGACCATTCAACGCGTCGTCCACGTACCTTGCCTCCTTGATCATCATTCGCCCGCTTACGAATTTTCCAAGGACTTCTTCGGGCGACATCTTGGTGTACCTAGGATTTTCACGAATATTGTTCACCAAATGTGGATCAAGTACAGTAAAGGACCTTAGCATTAGGCGGACGATGTCGTGGTCCGTCCATCGCGTGCTTCCGTAGCTCCTTATTTTGTTGATAAGAGTCTTGAGCCGGTTGTATGTTTGGGTTGGCTCCTCGCCCCTTATCATCGCGAATCTTCCAAGCTCGCCCTCCACCAACTCCATTTTGGTGAGTAAGGTGACGTCGTTCCCCTCATGTGAGATCCTGAGGGTATCCCAGATCTGCTTGGCATTGTCCAAGCCGCTCACCTTATGATACTCGTCCCTACACAAAGAGGCTAACAACACAGTAGTAGCTTGTGCGTTTCTATGAATCTGCTCATTGATAAACATAGGACTATCCGAGCTATCAAATTTCATTCCACTTTCCACAATCTCCCATATGCTCGGATGGAGAGAGAATAGGTGACTACGCATTTTGTGACTCCAAAATCCGTAGTCCTCTCCATCAAAGTGAGGATGTTTGCCAAGTGGAATGGAGAGCAAATGAGCATTTGTACTTTGCGGAATACGAGAGTAGTCAAAAGAAAAGTTCGAATTAACCGGTTTCCTTCTCTCGTAGTCGTTGTCGTCGTTGTCCTTTTGGGAAGAAGTGGACTCATCGCTGTCGTCGTAGTAGACGATCTCCTTGATGCGTCTTGTCTTCTTCTTCTTCCCATCTTTGCGTTTGTGGCCCGAGCCCGAGTCGGTAGGCTTGTCATCCTTGGGCTCGTTGACGAATGACTCCTTCTCCTTGTCATTGATCACAATCCCCTTGCCCTTAGGATCCATCTCTTCGGGCGGTTAGTCCCTTTCTTGAAGAGAACGGCTCTGATACCAATTGAGAGCACCTAGAGGGGGGTGAATAGGTGATCCTGTAAAACTTGAACTTAATGCCATAAAAACTTGGTTAAACGTTAGCACAGTATTGCCAAGTGGCTAGAGAGGAGTCTCAACAAAACACAATAACCACAAGAGATCAATCATAGAGATGGCACAGTGGTTTATCCCGTGGTTCGGCCAAGACCAACGCTTGCCTACTCCACGTTGTGGCGTCCCAACGGACGAGGGTTGCACTCAACCCCTCTCAAGTGGTCCAAAGACCCACTTGAATACCACGGTGTTTGCTTTTCTTTTCTATATCCCGTTCACGAGGAATCTCCACAACTTGGAGTCTCTCGCCCTTACAAAGATGTTCACAAAGAAGCACAGAGTAAGAGAGGGATTAGCAACTCACACAAGACACAAAGATCACAGCAAGTACGCACACACAAGACCCAGACTTAAGCTCAAAAGACTAGCACACTAGAACGGAGCTCAAATCACTAGAATGTCGAACAAGTGCGCAAGAATGGAGTGTGAGTGATCAAGAGTGCTCAAGGAATGCTTGGTTTTCTCCTCCATGCGCCTAGGGGTCCCTTTTATAGCCCCAAGGTAGCTAGGAGCCGTTGAGAGCAATCCGGGAAGGCAATTCTTGCCTTCTATCGCCTGGCGCACCGGACAGTCCGGTGCACCACCGGACACTGTACGGTGCGGATTTCCTTCCTTATTTGGCGAAGCCGACCATTGGCAGCCTTGGAGCCGTTGGCGCACCAGACACTGTCCGGTGCACACCGGACAGTCCGGTGCCCCCTCCCGACCGTTGGCTCGGCCACGTGTCTCGCGCGGATCGCGCAGCCGACCGTTGGCCCGGCCGACCGTTGGCTCACCGGACAGTCCGGTGAATTTTAGCCGTACGCCGTTAATCATCTCCCGAGAGCGACAAGTTCGCCTGTGAACGGCTCACCGGACAGTCCGGTGCACCACCGGACAGTCCGGTGAATTATAGCCGTACACCGCCGTCGAACTCCCGAGAGCAGCAAGTTCGCCAGAGCCAGTCTGGCACACCAGACACTGTCCGGTGCACCACCGGACAGTCCGGTGCACCCAGACTGCGCTGACCTTGGCTGAACTTAGCCATCTCTTCTCCAATTCGATCTTTCCTGTTTCCAACACTTAGACACAATATATTAGTCCATAAAACAATGTACTAAGTCTAGAAACATACGTTTTGACATGATTTGCACTTTGTTCACCACATTGCATAGATCAACACAAAAGCACTTGCGTTGACACTCAATCACCAAAATACTTAGAAATAGCCCAAGGGCACATTTCCCTTTCAGTAGACCACTTTCTTCTTCTTCTTCTTGTCACCCTTTCGTTGAGACTTGATGGAGGAAGAGGATTCCTCCTTGTGCTTGTGGGCGGACTCCCTTGAGTGCGTTCTCCCCGAGCTTGCGGACTTATCGCCGGCCCTAATCTCCCTCTTGGCAGATGCTCCCGACATCACTTTGAGCGGTTAGGCTCTAATGAAGTACCGGCTCTGATACTAATTGAAAGTCGCCTAGAGGGGGGTGAATAGGCAAATCTGAAATTTATAAACTTTAAGCACAACTATAAGCCGGGGTTAGTGTTAGAAATAAAGTCGAGTCCAAAAGAGAGGGCGAAAACAAATCACAAGCAAATGAAGAGTGTGACACGAGATTTGTTTTACCGAGGTTCGGTTCTTGCAAACCTACTCCCCGTTGAGGTGGTCACAAAGATCGGGTCTCTTTCAACCCTTTCACTCTCTCAAACGGTCACTTAGACCGAGTGAGCTTCTCTTCTCAATCAATCGGGACACCAAGTCCCTATAAGGACCACCACACAATTGGTGTCTCTTGCCTTAATTACAATTGAGTTAGAAACAAGAAAGAAGGAAGAAGAAAAGCAATCCAAGCGCAAGAACTCAAATGAACACAATTGTCTCTCTCACTAGTCACTATTTGATTGGAATGATCTTTGGACTTGGGAGAGGATTTGATCTCTTGTTTGTGTCTTTGAATGAAGTCTAGAGCTCTTGTATGAGGTTTGAAGGCTAAAAACTTGGATGCAATGAATGGTGGGTGGTTGGGGGTATTTATAACCCCAACCACCAAAATAGACGTTGGTGAAGGCTGCTGTCGTATGGCGCACCGGACAGTCCGGTGGTGCACCAGACAGTTACTATTCACTGTCCGGTGCGCCTTCTGGCGCTGCTCTGACTTCTGCGCGCGCAGGCGCGCACTGTTCACTTTTACTGTATCGTTGCAGACGACCGTTGGCGCTGTGTAGCCGTTACTCTGCTGGCACACCGGACAGTCCGGTGCTACACCAGACAGTCCGGTGAATTATAGCGGAGCGGCTCCCAGAATTCCCGAAAGGTGGCAAGTTTGAAGTTGGGTTCCCTGGTGCACCGGACAGTCCGGTGCGCCAGACCAGGGCTGCCTTTGGGTTGTCTTTTGCTCTTTTTATTTGAACCCTTTCTTGGACTTTTATTGGTTTGTGTTGAACCTTTGGCACCTGTAGAACTCATAATCTAGAGCAAACTAGTTAGTCCAATTAATTTGTGTTGGGCAATTCAACCACCAAAATTCATATAGGAAAAGGTGTAAGCCTATTTCCCTTTCAATCATCACTGGCGCGTACCGTTTCATCCTGGCATAATTCTAATCGGGACCGTCCATATCTGATCACATGACGAGGATTAGACGATACCGCTTCAGCTTTGTAGTTTTGAAAAGGAAGCCCTGGACTTTTTACTAATCAACCCGCCGTCCACTATATTCAAAGAAACATAGCAACTAGGTCCTGAAATTTGCAGGTGACCCCATGAGCTTCTAGAAAATTGTGGCTGCAGCCCAAAGGTTAATAAAATGGGTAAAATTAATAAATAAAATGATTTTTAGTATAAAAATAATTCCAGAAACTTGTTTGATTCATATTTAATTCATTTTAACTTCCTTTTGATCCATTCTAGTTGTATTAAATTCATATTAATAGTGTTTATCATCTAGCAACATTATTTTGTTACGAAACATAGGTTAAAATTATGCACTTAGTTTGTTCTATATTAAACACTGAAATCTTCAGAAAATCATAACTTTTTAACTGTAACTCTGAATTTAGTGATTCTCAAAGCTACGATCTCGTTACAATGCGTAGAATATTATTGTACATTTTGTTCTTATGTTTGGTGTTATGTTAATTTTGCATATACCATGTTTGTTTGTATTACTACGATTAGCAGCGAGGTTACAAGAATCTTGAAGACCAAGCTGGTACCTAGGAATCTTGAGTCTCAGGCAAGTTGTGCCCTTGATCACTTTTCTTTACCTAATAATGTTCCTGTTAATCACTGTGACATGCTCAGGTTAATCTGATGGGAGATAATAGGTTTCCCTAGACTTGTTTATCCCACACCTTGTCTACCACTGAACTTTTTGGGTAGTTTTGCTATTGCTCTACCTGGTTTTGGGATTAATATTACATTATGATCATGTTCCGGTTATACTATTGTTTTAATTATTGTTCATGACAAGATCATTGTGTTAATTGGAACTTGGAGCTTAACTTGAGATATCCGTGCTACCACAAGGGTGGAATGGGACGCCCTTGGCTGACTAATTAGGAAAGCTAGTGGAGGACTACCTTACCCGAAAGGGGCAAGGGCGGTAGAGGAGCTGCGTATAGGGAGGTTCTCGGGTCGATCATGTTGCGATGGCTTTTCGGACGAGGGATTCCTATATTACCCTTCTAAAAAACCGTAGCGGGTTTTCTGAAGCTAATGGAACTTTGTAAAGGCCTCGTAGTGGATCCCTAGCTAACCCTGGCTAGACGGGATACACGACTTGTGGGTAAAGGGCGCAACCTCTGCAGAGTGTAAAATTGGTATATCGGTCGTGCTCGTGGTCATGAGCAGCTCATGACTCTCGCATGATTAATTTATGGAACTAAACTTAATCTGTCATATGCATTGCATCGTGGGTGTTATTATCAAATGTGATCTCTTATTTAATTGGGTTGATATCTACTTATACTTAGTAACTGCTAATAAAATTTTGATCAACTTTAAAAGCAATGCTCAGCTTTAACCATCTCCTTTGGTAAGCCTTACACTTAACATGAGCTCCCACCTTTGGTGAGTTCATGCACATTATTCTCCACAACTTATTGAGCGATGAATGCATGTGAAAGGGAAATGGCCTCAACATTTCCTATAATCAATTTTGGTGTTTGACGACCATCACAAACCTTATGGACTAACTAGTTTGCCTAGTTGATCATTTCTAAGGTGCATAAGTTTATCTACAACTATTCTAAGTTGGCTATCTAGAATACCATAGATTATTCCGAACATGAGAAGCTTTTTGGAAAAACACCTATGCGCGGATCGTCCGGGCCCTTGCGGCGGACCGTCCGTGACACCAGGGTGAGCCTCAGATAGGAACACTGCAAAAACACAAGTTAACACTACGGATCGTCCGAAGGAGAAGCGAGCACCGTCCGAGACCAAGCGCGGACCGTCCGGTCGTTGAAAACCCAGAAAAACCCGAAGGTGACGGGTTCGGTAAAATGCATTTTTAGCGTCCTCGCGGACCGTCCGCGACTACTTTATTTGGCATCTAACGACGCATTAAATGCACTACAACTGTTGATATAGTCATTACTGCTGACCGTTGCGATTCTAGTCGTTGATGTGCAGGGGCGGACTGTCCAGACAGGGGACACGAACCGTCCGCGGTCGGCAGAAAAGGGGCAACGGCTAGGAAGTGGTTGGAGGCTATAAATACAACCCCAACCACCTCCATTCACTTCATCCAAGCACTCTACTCATTCACATTCAATACAAGAGCTAGCAATCCATTCCAAGACACATTCAAAGCTTCCAATCTCTCCAAGTCCCACGATTAAGACAAGTGATCATTGGTGCTTAGTGACTTGAGAGAGTGTGTTCCGTGTGTTATTTGTCGCTCTTGTTGCTTGGTTTTCGTAATCGTGCTTTCTTCATCTCTTTCTCAACCTTCTTAGTTAATTGTAGAGCAAGCAAGAGACACCTAATTGTGTGGTAATTCTTATGGGGTCTTAGTGACCCGTGTGATTAAGGAGAAGCACTCAACCGGTCTAAGTGACCGATTGAGAGAGGGAAAGGATTGGAATAGACCCGGCCTTTGTGGCCTCCTCAATGGGGACTAGGTTCTTTGGAACCGAACCTCGGGAAACAAATCACCATGTTCATTTGTGTTGATCTCCACTCGATTTGTTTCCCCTTTCCTCTCTCTCTCTAAAGTTCCCTTGCTCATATTGATTTGAGTTTGCTCCCAAGGTTATCCGCATTGATTGAGAAACTCATAGAAAGGAGAACTATCTTTCGCACTCTGAATTATTCCTAACGCTAACCTCGGGCATAGTGCGTGTTCAAAGTTTATAATTTTCAGGTCTCGCCTATTCACCCCCCTCTAGGTGACTTTCAGTGTGTGAGCTCACCCTTGTTGTACTCACATCCCCCTAGGTCAAGAACAAGTACCGCTGGATGAGGCGCATGAAGGATGCTGTGATGAGTTCGTGAGTGGTCTAGGCCGTCGTCTCCTAGTCAACTTTGGTTGCTGGATCGTTGTCTACGTATGATGTAATTATTTAACTATTTTGTACAAAATCCCGTTATATATTAATGATGTGACATTCGTTTCAGCACCATGAGTCATCATATATGTGAGACTTGATCCTAGCACACATGGTGATTATTCGCGCCCGGGTTTTTGACCCCTAAAAATCGGGTGTGACATCTTATTTCAAATAGATATAATATCAATCTAATTTATCACTTAGGATGATAACATATAATAGAACAAGCACAATTAAACCATATGACATGGAGGTATATTGGGCGGCCAAGCGGCGTCACGGAGGGTTTGGGTGGCCAGGTGGTCGTCATGGAGGTTTTGGGTGGCCAGGTGGTTGGCGTGGCTAGCCTAGCCAACATGACAGAGTTCGCCAGCTCGTCCACATGGCCGACATAGGTCAGTTTTCTATTGATCTTTGTGTTGCTAAATAATCCATCACAATAGTTATATAGTTTTGTATTATTCCTTGATTTACTGACTTTTATAGGATATTCCTATATGTGGCAAGTTTAACAAAAAGCCTTGAAAATGTGGAATGCCTTAGAGACACGTATGATGACATTTCCAATGTTGAGAGTGATAATTTGAATCCTATGAGCGATAATCCAATCATACCGAAAAAGCCAACAAGAACCATTTGGTGTTGAGAATTTTGATGAGGATGCCAAGAATGAGCATGTGGATACAATTCATGATTGGGATTATCAAGAGGACAAAATTCTAGAGGTGTATGAGCTCTCTCCTATCATTAGAAATGAAAAGAAAAGATCTCGGATTATCTTAGAAATACCTAAGAACACCAAATCTAGCACGTTGTTTGTTGTTCAAGAACAAATTACAAGGATTGTTCATTCAATCTCCTCTTGGTCATTAAATAAGCAAGGTGACATCACCATCAAGGAAGTCATGGATCTTGTTCTGAAGTGTGGGGCAGATTATGCTAGTAATGAGCATGACATTACTACCCAATTGTTTGTGAAAAGGGATCACAGGGAGATGTTCTTGGCCCTCTCTACGAACGAAATTAGGTTCCAATGGCTTACTAGATGATACAAGGATAAGTACGAAAAATGAATTTCATTTGAACAATTTGTATCTTATTTAATTGTTGAACATTTTTAGATTATATTTGCTTTGAACATTTATGGGTTACTTCTATAATTTTAGATTATATTTGGACTTTGAACGTTTGGAATGTGAAAAATAAAGTGGCAAATTCTCTACAAAATGACAAACTATCCAATGCGAAAGAAAAAAATAGTTGTGGCGACGGTGGTACTCCATAACTACATTCGTGAACATGAAAGTGATGATTTAAAGTTTGATCGTGTTGAACGTGATGGGGATTATGAACCTACAATATCGGAAGTATGCAGTGCCATCTCATAGATCAACCTCAACACCTAATGTACGTACTATAGACTCCTTTCGTGATGAGTTAGGGACGACGATTTCTATGTATTGGAGATAGTCATGTAATAGTAGATGCGAATTATATGATGGTACTTGGTTTATTTTATTAATGTTGATGAACATCAATTAATATGACACAATGTGGTTTTATTTGAAGTCTATTTTGTTCAAATTTGACGAAAATCATACAAACAAAACACTATTTATTCATCAAGTAAAACAATACATTATTCAAGGGTATTCGATACATTTTTCATCTAAATCTTAATTTTTTGGACCTAAAGCTAGGCTGCAAGCAAAACACACACAAAAAACTCTAAAACTCTACGGTGGAGGTGTTCCATGGTAGAATTGGTAGAGTAGAGCTTGATTTGATGGAGATGGAGCAAATAAGATAAGTGCCAAACACCTTCAAAGTGTAGGTTTCCGATGGAAAAGACTGCCTTGCTCATTTGAAGGTAAATGATAAGAAGCTTCCAATCACTCCTCGTGTAACGGATTAAAAAATATATTTTTATATGAGAAAAAATGTCGACCATAGAAATTTATTAAAGTAATTTGAGGGAGATTGAAATGAAATTTTAATAAACTGGAAAGGAAAATCCAAATCACCATCCTGAATTCCTGATAAAGTAAAGCACGACAGTGAAGAAAACCGTGTGGCCTCCCAATAAAAACGCCACCCCGCCCTCCACTCGCCGGAGCCCGACCGCCGGGATGCCTCGAGATTTGCGACCAGCCGGGATGCGCCTGTTCGGCGTCACCATCGCGCCGGTGCCTGAGGCGAATCCTCCGGGACGAAATCCGAGCCCCAACCCACCCGTGGCTGCCAGGGAGGACGTGATGCGCAAGTGCAAGAGCATGGGCAACCTCGCGGCCCTTGGCGCTGGCCTGGACGGTGGAGGAGGATGCGCGGACGGCGGAGTTGCTGGCGACGGGTACCTCTCCGATGGCGGGCTGATGCAGTCGTGCGGAAAGCGGCGGAGGGCGCAGGAGAGGAAGAAAGGTGCCGTCTTTTGCTCTTGTTTTGCGTTGGAAATCTTTGTTTTTTGATGCAGAGAAGCACAGAAATACACAAAGATCTGGTGACCAATAATACCGTTTCTATGGTAGGAATGTTTTTAGTTTGATACTTTTTTAAAAAAAATCTTTGGAGGTAGGAAGGTGCGGCATTTCTGTTTTTTTTATACAGAAATGCTATTGCTATGTATGTGTGCAAGTTTTATAGGGTTCGCAAAGATAAACAATTGTGCTATATCTATATGATTGGTCTGCTGGTTTATGTGTTGAGCGCATAAAGCACGTTTCTTTGCTACAATTATACCTTTTTGTATGTGTATCCATTTGTTGTTTTGGCATATTGATTCGTTTAATATGTAAGCATCCTATGTTTTTTGTTAGTTTGTGACTGTATCTTGTACTTTTATAATAGAGTTTGGCTTGACAATACACTGTGGTGGATGATTGGGGGATATAGAACTTGGATTTCATACATCTAATGATGTTATGTGATGTTGACTAGTTCAGCTGCATAAATGATTTATAAACTTGATGTTGTGTCTGTCAAGATGGGAGCTTAGTACTCCCTCCGTTTCAAATTATAAGTTGTTCTAGCTTTTCTAGGTTCATAGTTTTGGCTATGTATTTACATATACACTATGCCTTGGACATAACTTTTACTACATATCTAGAAAAGCTAGAATGACTTATAGTTTAAAATGGAGGGAATAAGGGTGAAGACAGTCACCAGAACTGTCTTTGATGTATGTGGCTATGTTGAACCCTGCCACTTGTATACTTTTGTTCGCATCACCACAGGCATAAGGAAAAGTTTCAATGCTTCTGTTCCAGTGACTTGTAATTGGATATTGGGTTGATTCTAGTCATCTTGTGCTCAGAAAAGACGGGCTGTTTGTCTTCTTTCAGGAAAGTGGCGGTTGCGATGTTGAATTCAGCTATTTTCCAGTGCTTGGTTTGCTCATATACTGTCAACCTGATGGAACAGCTCTAGTTGATAACTCATTTTGGCATCACACTGATGCATGCAGCCCTGTTTGATGTCATCATTTGGCTTTGTAGTAAGTCATCTGGGAGCCAGTTTTTCTGTTGGCTGAGGCATGATGAAACACTGAAACCCAAGCTGAAAGTTGTTGGCTGATTGCAGTTATAGTTCTATTTGATTGGTTACTATATTAGTTTGTTAGTCTTGTTTCTCTTGTCATGTTTACTATTATAATATCCACTTTTCACCAACTTGTTGTTTCTATCTTATACATTGGAACGATATCCCATTTGTTTTTGCTATGCATAGCATGTGGCCATGCTTGTTAATGATGATTAAGTAACTCATACAAACTTATACTAAATATACTTTAATAAATAATGAATAATTTATACCAATTTGTCTTTATTTCCCATATTAGTTTTAAGAAATTAAGAGTTAATGGCGACTTCAATTTAGTTGCTTATACTACCGTCTTAGCCTCTACTATGGCACAACTTTTATGCCTATCAACAACACAACAACAACAATAGCAACAACAACAAAGCCTTTTATCCCAAGCAAGTTAGGGTAGGCTAGAGTTAAAAACCCAATAGAACCCACAAGTCATGGCTAGGGCACATGGATAACTGTTTTCCATGCACTCCTATTTTAAGGCTAAATCCTTGGGTGTATCCCATCCTTTCAAGTCTCCTTTATTGCTTCTTCCCATGTCAACTTTGGTCTTTCTCTCTTCTCATTGCTATTGTGTCTTAGGATCCTACTACATACTGGCGCATCTAGAAGTCTTCGTTGGACATGTCCAAACCATCTCAACCGATGTTGAATAAGCTTTTCTTCAATTGGTGTTACCCCTATCCTATCACATATATAACTTAGAGTACTCTATAACTTATGCTTATTGACAACCTAAAACTATTTAGCAAAATAGTGTTGATAGTGATTTGATAATATCCTTTGTGTCGGGTGGCAAGTAGGTTGTTGTATAGCCATTTGAATAGTGTTTGAATTATAGGAAAAAAGTAGATTCAGGAATCGTTGTTTAACAAGGTTGAGTTGAAGGTATTGATTCTTCTAATTTCTAAGTGGTTTTGAAGGTTTTGTTAGATATTCAGTAAGATGAGTAGAATACACACATTTTTTTCGAACACGCAGGAGAACTGTGTACCATTTCTGTTATGTATGGCCAAGCCTATGTTAGGCGCAATAGGGCCAAGGCTGCCCAGGTGGGGCCCAAGGCCCAATAGCTAATAGATAAGCTCTATCTAGTTAGTTATACTTATCCAAAGTTAGTAGATAAAGATCAGCTCTATCTAGATAGTTATACTTATCCAAAGTTAGTAGATAGACTTGAGATAGCTCTATATATAGATCTGTAAACTCTGGAATAAAGATAAGCAGAATTCCAATCTATTCTGGCTTCCCAGAGGGAGCCAGAGTCTCCTGTGATCTTCTCCCTGCGCGCAACCCAGCCAGGATCACGACGGCGCCCCAGCGCCGCCACCCTGGTCGCACCAAATCCCCTCCCTACAATCTGCGCAATCTGCTCGGTAGAATCCGTAGTTCTACCAATCTGGTATCAGAGGACTCGACGATCATGAGTTCCTCCAAGTCGCCGTCACCGGGACAGCAGCCGCCGCCGGCCTCAAGCCCGCCCGCAGCGCCGGTCGTCTCCCTGGCCGCGGTCCCTGCGTCGTCGGAGGCCATGGCGCTCGGCCCTCCCGGCGCGGCCATCAACCAGCAGGCCGCCCTCGCGCTCACACCGGCCCAGATCGCGGCGTCCTTGGCGGATCTCAGCCACGCCGTGCGCGATATGCAGATCACCATGAACGCCATGATGACAGGCCACCTCCCCTTCCCCAATCCACAAGCCGCCCATCCACCCCAGCCGCCGCACCCGTCCCTGACAGCGCAGCCACCGCCGGCTGCACTGCCCCCACCCACGCAGCCACCTGCGCCACTCCCTTCACTCGTCCGGCAACCAATTTCTTACCAGTACGGCATGCCGATCGACCCCGGGCCTTCATCCACCGCATCACCGACCACAACCCCCATCCATATGATCCGCTTCCCACCATCCCCATCCCCCATCCCATCTTGGGCGAGGGCGCGCCTACGGTTTCCCCACCAGTGTACTCTGAGGCACTCCCGCGACCGGCGCTCACGACTTCCTTACCCAGCAGCACCGTCGGTGGGCCTCCCGGGATGCTGTTAGGAGGCGGCGACGGCCCCCTGTTCCCGGGTCGGGGGCCCTTGCGCCCCCACGTACCCGCAGCGACAGCAGCGTGGTCACCGTACCACGGGCTGCCTCAGGACGACGACGTGGAGACCGTAGCCTACGGGGGCGCTGAGGCGAGCGCGCCTCCACGCTACTACAAACTTGATTTCGCCACATACGATGGCTCCGAGGATCCGCTGAACTGGCTAAATCATTGTGAGCAGTTCTTCCGGGGGCAGCTCACGCCAGCCTCGGATCGCACGTGGCTGGCCTCGTACCATCTTAAGGGGCCGGCACAGACGTGGTACTATGCCCTGGAACAGGACGAGGGCATGCCGTCTTGGGATCGCTTCGCCGAGCTGTGTCGCCTTCGCTTCAGTCCAGCAGTGCGCGGTTCTCGCCTTGCGGAACTGGGACGCCTCCCCTTCCTGTCCACGGTCCAGGAGTACTCGGACCGCTTCCAGGCGTTGCTGTGTCGAGCTCGGGACGTCTCCCCCATGCAGAAGACGGAGCTATTCGTGGGCGGCCTTCCCGAGTACTTGCGGGTGGACGTTGAGCTGCGCGACCCGCAGGATCTACAAACTGCCATGTACTTGGCACGGGCGTTCGAACGGCGCGCGGCGGCCTGGCCCCCATTCCAGCAGCGCGGGTCGCGACCACCGCAACGGGCGCAGGGCTCGAGTCGTGTGACACCAGCACCGCCCGGGGCTCTACCGACCGGTACGACGACACCAGGCGATAGTACGACTCCGACACGCTCGTTTCGCCGATTGTCCCCGGGCGAGCAGCAGGAGCGGCGCCGGCAGGGGCTCTGCTTCAACTGCGATGAACCCTACGTTCGGGGACACGTCTGCCAGCGACTGTTCTACTTGGAGGTCGACGACTTCCTCGACGAGGCGTCCGGTGAGGGTGGGGTCGACCCCCTTGAGGAGCCGGCCGCCCCAGACGTCACGGGAGCCAACGCGTTGGTGGTCTCGTTACACGCGCTGGCGGGCATCCGGACGGACAAGACGCTGCTGCTACCAGTCACCATCAACGGCGAGCGACTACTCGCGCTCATGGACACAGGGTCAACCCACAACTTCCTCAACGCTGACACGATGAGCCGCCTCAGGTTAGCTATGGCGGGTGGCGAGCACCTTCGGGTCACGGTGGCCAACGGTGACCGCCTACCCTGCGCCGGCATCGCCCGCGACGTCCCCGTCATCATCAACGACGAGTCCTTCTCCATCACGTGCGTCGGGATGCGCCTGGGCTGCTTCGACTTCATCCTCGGCGTGGACTTCCTTGAGACGCTGGGCACCATCCAGTGGAACTTCCGAGCACTGACCCTGTCGTTCCAGCGCCAGGGCTGGCGCATCCACTGGCAGGGTGTGCGGGCCACGCAACAGCCTGCCCCGCAGTAGCGGGCTGTGGCAGTCGTCGACACTGCCCAACAGCCCCTCATGGACGTCCTTCTGCAGCAACATGGCACCATCTTCGACGAGCCCACGAGACTGCCCCCGGCCCGCCCCTACGACCATCGCATCCACCTGCTGCCCGGTACAGCTCCGGTGGCCGTACGACCGTACCGGTACGCACAACTGCAGAAGGACGAGCTGGAGCGACAGTGTGAGGCCATGCTCACACAAGGCATCATACGACCCAGCACGTCGCCGTTCTCCGCTCCGGTGCTCTTGGTTCGCAAGGCGGACCGCTCGTGGCGTTTCTGCATCGACTACCACGCCCTCAACGCCAAGACGTCCAAGGACAAGTTCCCGATCCCGGTGGTGGACGAGCTCCTCGACGAGCTCCATGGAGCCCGTTTCTTCTCCAAGCTGGACCTACGCTCAGGCTACCACCAGGTGCGGATGCACACCGATGACATCGCCAAGACGGCGTTCCGCACCCATCATGGCCACTATGAGTTCCTGGTCATGTCGTTCGGCCTCTCGAACGCGCCTGCTACTTTCCAGGCCCTGATGAACGACGTACTCCGCCCATATCTTCGGAAGTTTGTGCTTGTCTTCTTCGACGATATCCTGATCTACAATGCATCATGGGCGGAGCACCTCCAGCATGTGGGCATCGTCCTCGAGACATTGCAGGCACACCACCTCCACCTGAAGCGCTCCAAGTGTTCCTTCGGCGCCACATCAGTGGCCTATCTGGGCCATGTCATCTCCGAGGGTGGGGTCGCCATGGACGCCGACAAGGTCGCGACAGTGGCCTCCTGGCCGCCCCCGCGGTCTGCACGAGGCCTCCGGGGCTTCTTGGGACTAGCAGGGTACTACCGGAAGTTCATCAAAGACTTCGGCCTCATTGCAGCCCCGCTGACACGTCTCTTGCGACGAGACGCGTTTGCCTGGGACGATGACGCGACAACATCCTTCCACGCCCTAAAGCACGCCCTAACGACGGGTCCAGTGCTCCAGATGCCGGACTTCGCCAAGCTCTTCGTCGTCGACTGTGACGCGTCAGGTGCAGGGTTCGGTGCTGTCCTTCATCAGGGCGCGGGACCTCTCGCCTACTTCAGCAAGCCATTTGCAGCCCGCCACCTTAAGTTGGCGGCCTACGAGAGGGAGCTCATCGGCCTCGTGCAGGCCGTCCGTCACTGGCGCCCGTACTTGTGGGGGCGCCACTTTTTTGTTCGGACTGACCACTACAGTCTCAAATTCTTGCTGGATCAGCGCTTGTCCACAGTTCCTCAGCATCAGTGGACCAGCAAGTTGTTCGGTTTCGATTTCTCGGTGGAATACAGGCCGGGGCGCCTGAACACCGTGGCCGACGCCCTGTCCAGCCGCGACTCGGAGGCTGCCGTGGAGGACACGACTATGGCAGCACTGGCCATCTCGGGCCCGACATTCTCCCTGCTGGACGACATCAGGCGGGCGCTGGCAGCTGCACCTGACGGGCAGCACCTCCTCCAGCAGCTGCGGGACGGCGTATTGGCTGCGCCATGGTGCCTCGTCGACGGGCTGCTCCTGCACGGCACACGCATCTTCGTGCCGAACTACGACGACCTGCGCCACCAGGTGCTGACACTGGCGCACTCGGCAGGTCATGAGGGCATCCAGAAAACCCTCCATCGACTACGGGCAGACTTCTACATGCCACATGATCGCGCGCTCGTCCAGGACTGGGTGCGCACCTGCACCACGTGCCAGCAAAACAAGACACTGGCGCAGCAGCCGAGCGGCCTCCTGCAACCCCTTGAGGTGCCGTCCCAGGTGTGGGTCGACATCTCCATGGACTTCATCGAGGGGCTGCCCAAGGTGGCAGGCAAGTCCGTCATCCTCACGGTGGTGGATCGCTTCTCCAAATACGCCCACTTCATCGCCCTCGGCCACCCCTACACCGCGTCGTCCGTAGCACGGGCATTCTTCGACGGCATCGTACGACTGCACGAGTTCCCGTTGTCTATTGTTAGTGACCGGGACCCCGTCTTCACCGGGCACGTGTGGCGCGACCTCTTCAAGATGGCGGGGGTGACACTAAAGATGAGCACCGCCTTCCACCCACAGACGGATGGACAATCGGAGGTGGTCAACAAAATTATTGCGATGTATCTTCGGTGTGTCACCGGCGATCGACCGCGGGCATGGGTGGATTGGCTGTCCTGGGCGGAGTATTGCTATAATACCTCCTACCACACAGCATTGCGTGCCACTCCCTTCGAGGTGGTCTATGGCAGATCCCCACTGTCCATGCTACCTTACACGACAGAGACGACACGTATTGAGGCCGCAGACGACATGCTACGCTCCAGAGATGAGATGCTGGCCGAGGTGCGCCAGCGCCTTTTGCAGGCCCAGCAGCTCGCCAAGAAGTATTACGATGCCGGGCATCGGGAGGTCCAGTTCCAGGTGGGCGACTGGGTGTGGCTACGCCTGCTACACCGCACCTTTCAGTCCCTCCATCCGCGCGCGAAGGGAAAGCTGGGACCTCGCTACGCAGGCCCTTTCCGTGTCCAGGAAAGGATTGGGTCGGTAGCCTACCGCCTGCAGTTGCCAGATGGTGCTCGCATCCATGATGTCTTCCACGTCAGCCTGCTGAAGCCGCACCGTGGGGATCCTCCTGCAACTCCGGGGACGCTTGACCCAGTGATGGATGGTCGGCTGCTTCCTGTGCCGGCCAAGGTGCTTCGCGCTCAACTTAGGCGGGGCGTGTGGCAGGTTCTCGTACAGTGGCGTGGACTGGCTGAAGATGACGCCACATGGGAAAAGCTTGAAGAGTTTCGTGCTGCTTACCCCAACTTACAGCTCGAGGACGAGCTGTTTGAGAAGGCGGGGAGAGATGTTATGTATGGCCAAGCCTATGTTAGGCGCAATAGGGCCAAGGCTGCCCAGGTGAGGCCCAAGGCCCAATAGCTAATAGATAAGCTCTATCTAGTTAGTTATACTTATCCAAAGTTAGTAGATAAAGATCAGCTCTATCTAGATAGTTATACTTATCCAAAGTTAGTAGATAGACTTGAGATAGCTCTATATATAGATCTGTAAACTCTGGAATAAAGATAAGCAGAATTCCAATCTATTCTGGCTTCCTAGAGGGAGCCAGAGTCTCCTGTGATCTTCTCCCTGCGCGCAACCCAGCCAGGATCACGACGGCGCCCTAGCGCCGCCACCCTGGTCGCACCAAATCCCCTTCCTACAATCTGCGCAATCTGCCCGGTAGAATCCGTAGTTCTACCAATTTCATTAATAGGAGAAGAAAAAAAGCGGGACATAAACATCCACACACTGACCCACACCCATACTGAGACAGCTGGAGTGCGCACAAGACACAGAGCTGAGAGACAGCCAAAACAGATAAAAAAACACCACCTGGACTAAACAACTAAGCCATTAAGAATATTACTCTGAGCTGTCAACAAGACTAGCCCCTTGGCGCCAGCAGAACTCCAGCACCAAAGCTCATTGCCGGCTGAGATCAGGGCTGTAGCAAGATATGGTGATTTGCCATTGAACACAGTCATTCCTTTGCCGCCAAAGAATCCAATCTCCCAACACAATAAGAGAGTTGAGCCCTTTCTGGAGCTCCTTTCCCATGGCGTTAACACAATTCTTCCACCAGTCATCGAAGATAACATCAGACGGCTGCGGACAAAGAGCAGTGAGCCCCATCTTTGGAGAAGAAAGAACCAGAACTGCCTGCTGAAAACACAGTTTACTAAGATATGATTAATCGTCTCATCTTCCTGTTCACAAAGGGGACAACAGCTCGGTCGGGAGAGATTTCTCTTAGCCAATCGATCCGATGTCCAGCATTGATTGTGGATCACAAGCCAGATGAAGAAAGTGAACTTAGGAGGAGCCCAAGTCTTCTAGACACGATCAAAAGCCTCCCACTGCAAGGATCCTTGGAAGATGGCTGCATAAGCCGAGGTTGCTAAATATTTTCCGGAACTGGACAGCCTCCAAAAGTGTCTATCTGGCAATGCCGGGCTGCAGGTTAACCCCTTCGAAAGCTTCCCAAAGAAGTGTGATTTCCATGAGCACCTCTCAGGATAAAACACCCTGAAGGTCTTGAATCCATCTTGAATCTGTCAAGGCTTCCAGAACTATTCTTTTGTTTATTATACTCTTCGAGACCATCAAGAAAAGGTTGGAGCCAAATCCTCCATCCGTTGCCCAGCCAGCCACCTGTCACTCCAGCTTACACATATTTGAAAAGTAAAGCTTATCCCTACAGCAAGCCATTTAGCAAACTGTTAAAAACTGAAAACCTGCAATAATGAAAGTTTTTGACTTTTTGCCCACTATCGTAGTTAATTTTTTATTTGAAAAATTCTTTATTGCATTGGATATTTATGATGTTTGTTTGGTTCTTGTTTACCTTTTTTGTTTAGACGACGACAACTTATATGGAAATCAGGAGAGTCATCTAACAATTTTTATTATTTTTGTGGGAAATTCTATTAGTGAATCATTCCAAGAGCCAACTCAAGAAGTTTTACTATGTTCAATTGAAGAAGAGATATGCATGCCTCTATTTCCATATCTGGTAATACTTATTAAATAGTTTTATTCTGCTTTGCTTCAGCTGTTCCTTGGACTGAAGAGGAGCATAGAACATTTCTTGCTGGTCTTGAAAAGCTAGGGAAGGGAGATTGGAGGGGTATAGCAAAAAAATTTGTTACCACCAGAACACCAACTCAAGTTGCAAGTCATGCTCAGAAATATTTTCTTAGACAAACTAATCCAAATAAGAAGCGCAGATCTAGTCTTTTTGACATGATGCCCAGAGAGCTGGTACTTTCTGTCAATCTTTGCAGTATTGCACTGACATCACAAAAAATGTTTTTAACCAATGCTTAACAAACCTATGAATTGCAGTCACCAACACCAAACTGCCCCGTATTACCACCATCCATGGCAAAAGTACATGACGTGGTAGCTATGACGAAACAACTCCAGAATAGCAACTTGGTATGCTCATGCTCCTTATATTTGATTTCAATAACATACTTCCATTACTGAATTGGAATTGCCAATCTCACTTTCAGGAAGGAGCCTCATCTTCCAATGCAGCTAATGTAGTATCTCAAGTAGGAAGAGATCTCCCCCCAGTTCCGTCTTTTAAGGCAACAAATATAGATTCAAGTTTCAGCAAATTTAGCCACATGGTAATGCTACTATATTATCTCTTCTGTTATACGTACTATTATGTGTTAATCCACTCCCAACAGAGTTGCTAAAAGCTGGATAGGAGATATTATATGGTTTTCCCTTGATTTATACATACCCAGTCACAAAAGCGTATTGTTTTGTATGTTGATGTGATCCCTGATACAGTACTTTGACCACTAATTATAGTATTAAACATATTCAAATATAGCAAGATTCTAATGAAAACTTTGCAAGGCAAATCTAGCTATACCATTTAAAAAAATTGAGTTATTACTAAATATATTGATGATAAAGTTGAAACATGTTGACTGCGTGCAACGAAAACAACCATGTTTGTGATGGGTTTGGATATTTATGGTCTTATGGAGTCCAAAAATTTTGGTGTTGGTCCACTTCTATGACTAACTGCTTTTTTACCCACACCCACACCCACGGTGAGTTCTTTTTTATATACTTACTTACACGACATCGGCATAATTATCTTACTATAGTGCCGCAGATCACCATTACCACTAACTAGACGAGCCTTAGGTATTGGACTATTGGAGTACACTAGTGCTCCCGCAATAAATAAAATGGAAAACCAAAAGCCTACTCATGTTTACCTAGAGGACCTATCACGAGGAAAGTCAAGTTTCATTTAGTGGTTTTCTAGGTTTGCTCAGTCTCTCCCCATTGAATGATCATCGGAACCATCACTAAGAAATGAATTGAAAATGTAGGTACAAAAACATCAATCATCATACAAAGTTGAAGTTTTGAAATAGACAAGAAGGAAAGGTATTCAGCTGCCAAAAAAATAGTAATTAGAATACAAGGAAACCTGTTCCTCTTGGTGAATTTTGTATTCTCTGTTTCTCATGTGTGAAGACATGCACTGCCATTGGACACTAAGCCACCCTAATCCTTACCTCTAATCTTGTAGAACCTATTGTGATGATTTGGATGGTCGGCTGTTGGATACACTGTTGGAGCTCTGAATAGTTGGGCTGCGCAATGAATAGGTGTTGTGTTACACACTCGCTGCAGTTTAGTGTAACCTATTAGCCTCATCTATAAATCCAACAAGTACCAGCTAAATAACCCCCTATGGTACTTGAAGTTAATCCACTGTTCACGGAAGCTCTTGACCTTCTAAACTAAAGTTGGCAATTTAACCGCGACCGACAGGGGGTCTATGTGGTATCAGAAATCTCTCTTATTAAGGCGATGTGGAAAGATGTCTTCTTTACTATCTTGTGTTCAAGTGCCGATATTTTATATGACCTAGATTTAAAGTAATTGATTATTGGTTAACGGATGCTGTTGTCCTTTGCCAGGAGCGCTACTGGAGAACTCCCTACCCGTCCAGACCAATTCCTAGAGCCCCTGAAGGGACGTCTTCATCAACTCCTGTTGCTGCCAGTACAGCTGTTCCAGCCTCCGAAGCTAACCTGACTGCATATACTAGCACATTCTTGAGCCAGCGAGCTGATACCCCATCATTGCCTCCGAAGGGTGATCCTCCTCCATCAGAGGATGATGATCTGGAACTGACTGTCGCTCCACCATCCCAACAGAATATGACCAATATGTCCTCCCAGAATGCGGTAGGCGTGATTCAAGTCATCTAAGCTAATTTTTTTTCTCTCTCTAGAAGTTACTGTGGGTATTTACAGTTCACCGAATAAGTACTAACATTCTATCAGCAAATACATCAGTATAATAAGATCATGAGTGACAAGACACAGTAGATGTTAAGCGCGTTAATGTGGGGGGTCTGTTGTGCATCTGCATCCCCTTTTCACTTGTGTTGGTACTTATCTAGGGATTGGTGCAAGCTTAGCCGATTGTTTTCACTGCACTTGTGTTGCTAATTATCTTGTGTACATGCATGGTTCTCTCTACATTAGGCCCAGACAGAAGGCATCTCACATTATGATATTGAATATTATCAATGGGGGGAAACAGAATGTTGGCTGGCACTGCCACCATTATTATTGGCTTTCCACCCGGCAGTTGGTACTGTCGTAGCACAAGAGTAGCTTGGTGTATTTCTGGTGTGCCTGAATGTAGTTGTTATGTGGAGAAGCAATACTTGGTGCAGATTGCGAGAAATTTGTAATTTTGCCACTCTCAGTTTTGGCTTCCTGTTATTATGCCATCATGTGTCTATGACTGGTGGGACCATATGTGTCTATGACTGGTGGACCTGATGGTATATTGGCGAAGCCCACAAATAGGGCTGGGCAAAATACTCGTGGCTCGTGAGCTCGCTCGACTCGTGGCCAGCTCGGCTCGGCTCGACTCGGCTCGTTTCAATTTTATCACGAGCTGATCTAACATCTCAGCTCGGTTCGTTAACGAGCCAGCTCGACACGAGCTCGAGCCAGCTCGTTAGCTCGAATGAGCTAGAATTTATCTGTAAAACAAAGCCTATACTTGTATTGGATGAATTAATAAGTGATGAACTATGTTAGTTTAGGGTTTAAATGTTGTGATATATAAAATTATGAGTATTGTTAGTCTTTTCTAGTGTTAAATTAGTATAAAATTAACTAGCAATTGATTATATTGTTGTATATATACATGTATAATATTTTTTGTTCTGGCTCGCGAGCTAAACGAGCCAGCTCGAGCTCGCAAACGAGCCGAGCCGAGCTGGTTCTCTGGCTCGGTTGCTTAACGAGCCGAGCCGAGCCAGCTCGTTTCCTTAACGAGCCAGCTCGAGCTCGGTCGAGCCGAGCCGAGCTGGCTCGATATCCACCCCTACCCACAAATCATAATGGCAAAATTACCAATGTCTCACAGATCGCATATTAGACTGTATTGTGTTATGTGGCCCGAGGCCCGTTATGTGTAATGGGTTCTGTTATGTGTTATGGGTCTAGAGCCCAATCTATGTATAGCCTATTAGATGTTTTTTGTTCGTGGTATCTATTCCCTTTCTTTTCTGTTTGATTGGGTCAGTCCGTAACGGTTCACACCGTAAATGGATACGGAACCATATCCTTTTGTTACCACTCCCTAGCTAGTGTTAATACATAATGTTAACTAACCAAACATATCTCGCTTTCTGTTTCCGTTGTCATGTAACCAATAGCAGTGGGATTCATTCATGTTATGTTAACCGCTCCCTACCGCCTTATAGTTAGAGAAAGGTGAGCGAGATCTGAGTCGTTGGATCTTATGTTAGCGATTTAATTAAACAAGGGGGTACACTAACTTGTAATTGTGATGCTCATCTCTAGCTAGATCATCAGCCACACGTCTTCCTTCCACCTCCCAACACCCAGCAGCTTCGACGAACAACAACTCACTATGCCCAGAGCACGGTGAAACAATCAAGGGTGGTCTTACCGAGGATCAAGGCGGCAATGGCGTGACCCTCGATGAATAACGACTCAGCGGCGAGGCCGACACTCTATTGAGCAATTACGATAACTTCAATCCTCCTCTCGCTTGACTGGGTTGCGGCACCCTTTTGTGTACTCTCTCGAACACCTCGGTTTCTCTTGAGGTTCAAGCTATAATACAAATAGGTCCTGGATTTTATAAAACATACCCTAAACTTTTAAATAAGTACTTGTTCGCTTCATATTAAAGTCGACTGTTTACGACCTAGTAGGTTATATCTAGATTTGTTTTCGTTATACCTTGTTTACACTTGGTTTACTTATTATTGGGTAGACTTACTAGTGCTCTACTTGGTTTTTGGGTTAATGTTATTGTCGGAGGTAAATTTCAGCCAGGTGGCGGAATGCACCCGCCTAATTCTAAGAATGAGGGGGTGCATAGGGTTTGCCTGTGGAGATGGCAAGGACACAAGAACATTCAAAGATTTAGAGTGGTTCGGACCGTCAGAGCGTAATACCCTATATCCAATGTGAGTTGTATTGCTTGAGAGCTTGAGCATGGTGAGTCTGAATGAGCTTGTCCCTTGTAATGCATGTGTTTTATCTTTTATAATTCAAGGGTGGCACGTACAAGTGTGTTGAGAAGCCCCGACAGGTGGGCCCCAGCGACCTAGTATAAAACAATGTACAACATGGAGCCTTAAATGTTGCGACCGATGGAGTTCTTCTCCCTTGGCCTTCACGTGGATCTTCTGATCTAGCTGCCTTCGTCCTGTCTGCCGGCTCAAGCCGGCTACGGAAGGGAGTCTGGTACACTGACGTATGTAGGGGCTGGCCATGCTAACGTGCACAGGAATTATGGTGATGGACCTAAGTTGTCGCCTTCGGTCGATGGTGCAGTGGGCACTTTACCTGAGCCAGTGGTAGTTCATGATTTCCGCCCACGCGTGCGGCGCTGAGACACACCGCTCGCCTCGGTAACACGTGGCTTACTGTGCGAGCCATACGCGTGGCACTGACACACAACTGTTTTCCTCGGTAACGCGCGAAGCGGTCATTCGAGCTTGCGCGACCGGCCAAAAACCTGCCCATGCCCTGTGCACAACAGGGCACGCCTCAGCCGCTCGCATTGAATGTGGGCGGCGAGCTTGCTTCCAATCGAAGGCTTGTGCCCACGGGCCACGTGGCGGCTTCAGACCTCTATCTAAGCGGAGAGCAGGGACCAAGAGCATATGCTGACTTGATGACATGCCCCCATGACTAGGCCCATATGGCGCACGGGGAGGTCCGGGACCCTCGCACGAGGGTCCAAACAGCACACGTGGAGGTCGGGGACCCACATGCGGGGTCCAGACTCATGGTAGTAGTCCCTGAGCATTTTTATCCCTGTGGCACGTGGCGGCACCAGACCCATCTCCGAGCAGGGAGCGGGTCTGGAGGCCAATGGCCTCGTTAGACGGGTATGGACCCATGGGCTCGGCTACTCAGTTTCTTAGTACGTGGTTAGAGATAACCACACGAGTGTCTGCCTTGACACAGTTGGAGAGGGTACCCTGCCGACAATTATATATGAAACATTGATCATGTTTTATTATTGTTGGTTTATTTATTATGCATGATAAGATCACCTTTTTATTTGGAACATGGAGCGACAACCCGAGAAAACAATGCAACCACAAGGACTACTATGACTTTGGTTTTGGTTGATTAATTAGGGAAGCTAGTTATGGATTAGCCTTAATCAAAAGGGGCAAGAGAGGAGGCATTACTCAAGTATAGGGAGGTTCTCGAGCTGATCTGTTATGTGGTAGTTCTTCAGACAAGGGATTCCTATACCGTCAAGTTCTGTGGTTGTTCTTGCGTATCCTTGGGAGTCGCATTTGACTACTTTCAGGTAGATCCTATGGTATCTTCAGGTTACTATCGACTACATGCTTCTTCTTCTTCGGTGCTTCTCCACATATGAGTTGGTTGTCTACACCGACGCTAATTGGACCGAGTGCACTAACACTCGCCGGTCTATCCCCGGTTGTGCGATGTTTCTTGATGACAAAACCTCATCTCTTGGTCCTCCAAGTATCAGCCTGTGGTCTCCCGCTTCGGTGCTAAGGGCTGAAGCTGAGTATTAGGATATCGCTAATGGGGTGGTTGAGGCGAGCTGGCTGAGCCAGCTCCTTCAGGAGTTTCATAGCTCCCTTACTAGGAGTACGCTTGTCTACTGCGGGAATGTTAGCGTCGTGTACCTCTCCACCAATCCCGTCCAACACCAGTGTAAGAAGCATACTGAGATCGATCTTCACTTTGTTTGTGAGTGTGTTACCGTTGGGGTCGGGGACGTTCATTTCCTGCACATCTCGACGATCTCGTGGTTCACCAATGTCTTCACCAAGGGGCGTCCATCCTCAGTGTTCTCAGAGTTTCGATCGAGTCTCAACTACTATCATGACTAAAATTTTAACGGCAGGTGAAAGTCGCCTAGAGGGGGGGTGGATAGGCGAAACCTGAAAATTAAAACTTTATCCCCCAACTAGATCCTTTGATTAGTGGTTAGAACAAGATGAACAATTATTGAAGTATAAAAACTAAGTTCTTGCTAGTAAAGAGTATAGCTTTCAAATAATGCGGAAGTGATAAATCAATACAACTAATAATTCTATGATAACAAAGCAAGAAAGCTTAGATGAAAAAGAGCACTAACTCAAGTTCTTTTCTTGCGGAGTGTTGCTTCACTTAAATGAGAGTTTAACTTGAAGCAACACCAAATGATATGAGCAAAGAATAGTGCAAGAGAACTTAGAGTAAGGGAAAGCAAACAAATCACAAGCAAAAGCACAATGAACACGGGTGATTTGTTTTACCGAGGTTCGGCCCTCGAAGGCCTAGTCCCCGTTGAGGAGTCCACTTAAGGACGGGTCTTTTTCAACCCTTTCCCTCTCTCCCGATCACACAAGGATCGGCGAGCTCTTCTTCTTCTCAAGGATCACTCTCGATCCCACAAGGACCACCACAATCTTTGGTGTCTCTTGCTAGCTTTTACAAGCCTCCAACACTTTGGAGGAAGTTCGAATGGGAGTCAAAAACTCCACGCGCAAATGAACACAAAGATGTAGCACACACTATCTCTCAATGAATCTCACAAGGCGCTAGGGCTAAACTCAATTGAGTAGCTCTCAATTGCTTGCTCTCTCTTTTGTGGCACTTGTGTTGGTTGTAGTGGACTAAATCTTGTGTATAGGATGGATCAATGAATGTATGTGGTTGGGAGGGCTTGAGTATGTCAACTAGATGACTTGGAATGTTGCTTGGACTCCCACACCTTGAAGTGGCCGGTTGGGGTGGTATTTATAGCCACCATCCAATTTTGTAGCCGTTGGAGAAGCTGCTGGCGATGGGCGCACCGGACAGTCCGGTGCACACCGGACATGTCCGGTGCCCAGCCACGTCATCCTATCCGTTGAGATTGGAGCTGGTCGACCGTTGGAGGCTTTGTCCTCATGTGGCACCGGACAGTCCGGTGCACACCGGACAGTCCGGTGCCTCTCTGATCCTCTGCTCTGACTTCTGCCGCGTGTACTGTTCTGCACTGTTTACTGTCAGAGTCGACCGTTGGCGCGAAGATGACCGTTGCTCCGCTGGCACACCGGACAGTCCGGTGCACACCGGACAGTCCGGTGAATTTTAGTGGAGCGGCTGCCGCGCGAACCCGAGGCTGGCGAGTTCTGGAGACCGCGCTTCCTTGGAGCACCGGACATGTCCGGTGCACACCGGACAGTCCGGTGAATTATAGCGCGCCGGCTTCCGAGAATTCCCGAGGGCGAAGAGTTTGAGTCTGAGTCCCCTGGTGCACCGGACAGGTACTGTTCACTGTCCGGTGGCACACCGGACAGTCCGGTGCGCCAGACCAGGGGTGCCCTCGGTTGCCCCTTTGCTCCTTTATTGAATCCAAAACTTGGTCTTTTTATTGGCTGAGTGTGAACCTTTTACACCTGTATAATCTATACACTTGGGCAAACTAGTTAGTCCAATTATTTGTGTTGGGCAATTCAACCACCAAAATTATTTAGGAACTAGGTGTAAGCCTAATTCCCTTTCAATCTCCCCCTTTTTGGTGATTGATGCCAACACAAACCAAAGCAAATAGAGAAGTGCATAATTGAACTAGTTTGCATGATGTAAGTGTAAAGGTTGCTTGGAATTGAGCCAATATAACTTCTTTACAAGATATGCATGGAATGTTCCTCTCTTATGTAACATTTTGGACCACGTTTGCACCACATGTTTTGTTTTTGCAAATCCCTTTTGTAAATCCCTTTCAAAATAGTCGAAGGTAAATGAATAAGAGTTTGCAAAGCATTTTTTAAGATTTGAAATTTTCTCCCCCTGTTTCAAATGCTTTTCCTTTGACTTCAACAAAACTCCCCCTAAAAGAGATCCACCTCTTAGTGTTCAAGAGGGTTTTGATATACCATTTTTGAAATAATACTTTCTCCCCTTTTTGAACACAATAGGATACCAAATGATAAATACTTTTGGAAAGCACTAAGTTTTTGAAATTTGTGGTGGTGGTGCGGTCCTTTTGCTTTGGGCTCATTTCTCCCCCTTTTTGGCATGAATCGCCAAAAACGGAATCATTAGAGCCCTCGAAGTAATTTCTTCCCTTTGGTCATAAGTAAATGAGTTAAGATTATACCAAAGGCGAAGTCCGGTCTTTTAGCTTTGGGCTCTTACTCTCTTCTAGAGACGAAGTCCTTTTCTTTGATGCTTATTTCTCCCCAAGGAATAGAGAGTTGCTTGGAGTGATGGCGAAGTATGATATACGGAGTGGAAGCCTTTGTTTTCGCCGAAGACTCCATTTCCCTTTCAATCTACGACTTAGCATAGTAATATACTTGGAAACATATTAGTCGTAGTCATGGTACGGGAATAATAGGATATATGCATTTGTACCAAAATGAAAGAGATATGATCAAGAGATATGTCAATTAAGCATGATCATAGTTCTATATAACATAGATTTCTCCCCTAAATATGTGCCTTGAGAGGAATACATATTTTGGCCTTAAATGCCAAGTGCACATAATTAGGTTAATGAGAACAAGTCTATATCATAGAGAAAGTGAAGTGCATTGAGTCATAGAATATGAGTGATGCTCAAGACAGTTTATGCACTTATGAAAGCATGTTGCGAACATTTTAAGCATTTTCCTTTAAGGATTTCAAAGAGACTTAAGGACCATCCACCTTTGGAACAAAGGTAGCTTATCCTCGTCACAAGGTTAAGCTTTAAGCTCTTTGACAATAGAATCACTTCATCTAGTTTTAGCAAAGATGCAATAATGCATGAGAGAAAATTTTTTTAAGAGGTTAAACTAGGTATGAAGCAGGGATAAATGCAAAGGACATGCTTTCTCTTCCTTATGTATAAGATATGCAAAGAATGCTTATAAGAGGAAGATTTAGGTACAAGTTTAAATGAAAGGAAGTGATTTTACCCTTTTGTACCTTCTCATAGAGACGCTCTCTTCATTGTGCTTTGTCCTTAGTCTTAGTTGCTTAAGACCTATACTCAATGACAATATATGGAAATACTTTGCACAAGAGAGAGTTCTACAACTAGTGATCTTCTTCAAGTTATTGTTAGCATATATCAAATGGATCACAAGTTGCATAAATGAATCATGAATTCTCCTTTTTCCTTAGTGCATATCAAGATAGATGTCAATTAAAATTACCAATTGAGATCAAATTGAAATTACATGAGGCACTAAGAAACATAAGTGATAATCGAAGTTGTTCAATGATCAACCAACATGCGATCAAGAAGACAACAAAGACATTAAATTTTCAATCAAGCTTAAAAATAGGAGAATCCAATAAGCATGCTACCTTTTTTAAAAAATGAGAGCAATGATCCTTGATAAAAGCGATATTACTTTAACAAGTTTGATAGATGTGAAGTAGCATACTATATGAGAAACATTATTCTCATGCATGAGACTATATGAAATTACTAAGATAAAGCAATAGTCTCAACATAATCAAAGTATAATAATGGACTCCCCCTAAAGATATGCATCAAGTAATTTAAAGAAATGATTTCGATGCATTCACTTTTAAGAACATAAAGGGAGAAGCATTATACATTTTGATCAAGGCTCATAAATTTAGCAATAAACAACTTAAGCCTTGCAACCTCATAATGAAAAAGGATTTAGAATGCTTACAACCACACCATTGATTGTTGTGAAAACCTTATTGTCCAAGTAGGTGTTGTTGTCCTTGATGTTCTTTCTTTTTCATTTGAGTGTCCTCCCTTTATATTTGTCTCTTTTTCCTTCCAAACTTATTGAAAATACTCAAGAGATATGTTAATAGCGCAAGGGAGTGTATGATGAAAGATGATTACTTTAGATAATTAGCATACAAAATTTATCATCCACAAGTCACACAGACATGAAGCAAAATCCTCAACATTAGTGCATTTCATTTGAGAAAAATGAGTGAGCACCTTTTAAGCATTTTAATAATCATTGGAGATTTTACTTTATCATATTGAAGTTAGTTAATCATCACTTGGAAGCAAATCAATATGATAACATGTATATAAATATCGCAAAGGCATTAAATAGATTCTAATGGACATAAGCATTAAGAAAATGATATTTGAATGCACACTTAGTTAATTTCGGTCCAATAAAGAATCTATTCCTCTCAAGAGTAGAGTATGATAACTTAGATTAAATACTCATTGAGATGGGAACTAAACTTAATTTAAGAAGATGAGTTCCCATACCTTTGCTTTTATCTTTCTTCTTTTGAGTGAAGATCAACCCATGAGGCTTGTGTACTTTCCCTTCTATGCATATTTATAAGTAAGCTCAAGAGATACGTTAGCAACACAAGCACTAGTTTCCATTTAGTAATCATTTTGATAAAGAATGAGAAGTTAGATTAACAAAACATGGAAACTCCATAGCATGAACTAGATTATTCATAGATGATGTTATGCTTAATTTTAACTCATAAAACAAGCATAACTAATCCTTTGAGATTATAGGAATAAATCTAAATCATGATTTGGAAAGCGATAAATGTGAAAGAATCATATCCAATTGAGCAATAAGAGATAGAATTTCCTAGACATGATGAGATACGCATTTCCATAGAGAAACTTATTCTCTACAAGTGAGACTACTTAAATTACTTAGATAAAAACAATAGTCTCACTTTTCTAGCTATAGAGAGAATTTTTCCTTTTATAAGTGTCCTAAGTATTTGAATTTCTTATATGACACCTTATTCTTTTAAGAACATGAAATATCTCTTTATACCTAGAACATGGCAATAATTTAAAAACATGTAGATTGTCATAATATAGAATTGATAAATACACAATCTACCATATGAAAGGAATTTCTTCAAAGAATGATGACATAATTTTAAAACATCCTTAAGTGCTTTCTATTTCTATGTGACTACACAAGACACATGACAAATTAAGATAATTGCACTTAAGAATATAAATGTTACCATCCTTTGACTTTCCTCCATGTTGTAGGCTTTGAAATTCCGCACATGATAATTCTTTAATTCCTACAACATCAATATCTTCCCCGAGATGATATGGGTTTTGAATAACATATTGAAACAACCTTGGGTCAATCTTGAATATGTAGATCATTTGAAGATTGATAGCTTGAGTTGATAAGAATTGAATTAACTTCCTCAAACACCCCAAAGGTTCATATCATCTCCTTCTCCTACAAATCTTGTCAAGCACATTTTGGTACCCATCGCTTGATGGGTCCGTTAAGGTTAGTAAACAAAGATCTAGGAACCCAAGTGTCCTTTGTGCTAGCGCTTGGTAAACTTGTTACCTTTCTAGCACAAGTTGCAATTTTGGGTTGCCTAGTTACATGAAAATTAATTGACAAGCTAGGAGTGGAATTGTTACCAATGGGACAATCCTTGCATTGATGTCCCTTTCTTCGGCATGTGTAGCATAGGCGTTTTTCAAGTTTTGAAGTTTTCTTCTTTCCTTGCTTGTTGCCTGCTACATGGTTAGTAAAAACTTTCTTTTCTAACCCTATGCCTTTTTGTTTTAAATGGGGACAAGATCTAAGCAAGTGTCCCTTCTTAGAGCATTTAAAACAAAGTCTATCATCCTTGTTAATAATCAAGCCATTAATATAGGGACATGACCTAATCAAGTGCCCCATTTCAAAGCATTCACTACACCTCTTAATGTGAAGTGTGGCTTGATCATTACCTTGGATGTTACCTTTTGTGGAGGCGTGGTTGAGGCTTTTGGAGGAGGTGTTGAATTTCATCTTTTGTTTCCTCCTCATGGCAATCCTCAAATCCTTGACATTTTCTTTAAGGGATGTAGTGCATGCCACGGTTGTTCCCGTCTCAAGCTTCTTCACCATGTGATCACGGTTATCTTGAGAAGGTTGGGCAATGCATTTCCCTTTTAGTTGTGTCAAGCTCTTCTTTAGCCTCTCATTTTCTTCTTTGAGCTTTTGATATGAATCATCATTTGTTCCTGCAAATTCTAGCTCAAAGGAAGATTTGCTTGTTGACAAACAACAAGCATTAGCACATGGTAATATAGTATTAATTTGAATACATGTGCACGAGTGAGGTTGTTGGGATTTTAAGTTCTCTATCACAACCTCATGAGCAATGTTTAATATGATATGATTATCCATAAGATTTTCATGAGAACATAAAAGCATATCATATTTATCTTGAAAAGCTAGATTTTCAACTTTTAGCTTTTCTACTTGGTCCTTGAGCAAGGTATTCCTATTTACTAATTGAGAGATACAATGTGAAGCGTTATCTTGCTCAATTGAAATAGTTTCATACCTGTGGACCAAATCAACATGAGAGCACTTTAGCTCCTCATGTTCTTTAGTCAACTCGTCAAGGTGTTGCATCTTTATGGAGAGAATATCTTCTAGCCTTTGACGAGCTTCGCTTTGTTCTCTCGCTCTTTCTAGAAGTTTGAGCATGACCGCCTTATCTTTTTGGCTTAGGCGAGTGTAGAGATGCACAAAGCTTCTTTCTTCCTCCTCATCCTCATTTGTGCTCCCGCTATCATTTTCATTAGCCACACAACACATGTGGGAATCGAAATGGGAAGACAAACCTTTTGGAGAGGTGGATTCATCGTTTGGTCTCCATTGTTCATTTTCTTCTTCTTCCTTGCAAGGGTTAGTATCACAAATACCAAAGGAAGTAGAAGCACAAAATGAACTATCATTTTTGGACTCATCAAATTTGCTTCTAATTCTAGTCCAAATATCATGCGCATCATGGACGGATTCATCATAGTTTGATATGAAGGCACGATAATCTTCTTTGCTAAGAGAATTGTTTAAGATGTCAAAAGCTAGGTAGTTTAAGCGATAACATCTTTGATCCTCCTCGGAATTAATTTTTCCATTAAAACTAGAGGGAAAAATACTCTTGTCAATAATTTGTTCTAATTGAGGATGTATGGTTCTAAAGGCATTTATCACACTAGTAGACCATGAATCATAATTAGAACAATCATCAAGTAATATCTCAAGAGTTACCTCCTTTTGAGTTGCGTTCGTTGGAGGAGTCTTCTTGTTCTTTTGGGATCTTCTACGAGCCATCACTTCGAGTTGTTAGACTCAAGATGAAGTGCCTAGCTCTGATACCAATTGAAAGTCGCCTAGAGGGGGGGTGGATAGGCGAAACCTGAAAATTAAAACTTTATCCCCCAACTAGATCCTTTGATTAGTGGTTAGAACAAGATGAACAATTATTGAAGTATAAAAACTAAGTTCTTGCTAGTAAAGAGTATAGCTTTCAAATAATGCGGAAGTGATAAATCAATACAACTAATAATTCTATGATAACAAAGCAAGAAAGCTTAGATGAAAAAGAGCACTAACTCAAGTTCTTTTCTTGCGGAGTGTTGCTTCACTTAAATGAGAGTTTAACTTGAAGCAACACCAAATGATATGAGCAAAGAATAGTGCAAGAGAACTTAGAGTAAGGGAAAGCAAACAAATCACAAGCAAAAGCACAATGAACACGGGTGATTTGTTTTACCGAGGTTCGGCCCTCGAAGGCCTAGTCCCCGTTGAGGAGTCCACTTAAGGACGGGTCTTTTTCAACCCTTTCCCTCTCTCCCGATCACACAAGGATCGGCGAGCTCTTCTTCTTCTCAAGGATCACTCTCGATCCCACAAGGACCACCACAATCTTTGGTGTCTCTTGCTAGCTTTTACAAGCCTCCAACACTTTGGAGGAAGTTCGAATGGGAGTCAAAAACTCCACGCGCAAATGAACAAAAAGATGTAGCACACACTATCTCTCAATGAATCTCACAAGGCGCTAGGGCTAAACTCAATTGAGTAGCTCTCAATTGCTTGCTCTCTCTTTTGTGGCACTTGTGTTGGTTGTAGTGGACTAAATCTTGTGTATAGGATGGATCAATGAATGTATGTGGTTGAGAGGGCTTGAGTATGTCAACTAGATGACTTGGAATGTTGCTTGGACTCCCACACCTTGAAGTGGCCGGTTGGGGTGGTATTTATAGCCACCATCCAATTTTGTAGCCGTTGGAGAAGCTGCTGGCGATGGGCGCACCGGACAGTCCGGTGCACACCGGACATGTCCGGTGCCCAGCCACGTCATCCTATCCGTTGAGATTGGAGCTGGTCGACCGTTGGAGGCTTTGTCCTCATGTGGCACCGGACAGTCCGGTGCACACCGGACAGTCCGGTGCCTCTCTGATCCTCTGCTCTGACTTCTGCCGCGTGTACTGTTCTGCACTGTTTACTGTCAGAGTCGACCGTTGGCGCGAAGATGACCGTTGCTCCGCTGGCACACCGGACAGTCCGGTGCACACCGGACAGTCCGGTGAATTTTAGTGGAGCGGCTGCCGCGCGAACCCGAGGCTGGCGAGTTCTGGAGACCGCGCTTCCTTGGAGCACCGGACATGTCCGGTGCACACCGGACAGTCCGGTGAATTATAGCGCGCCGGCTTCCGAGAATTCCCGAGGGCGAAGAGTTTGAGTCTGAGTCCCCTGGTGCACCGGACAGGTACTGTTCACTGTCCGGTGGCACACCGGACAGTCCGGTGCGCCAGACCAGGGGTGCCCTCGGTTGCCCCTTTGCTCCTTTATTGAATCCAAAACTTGGTCTTTTTATTGGCTGAGTGTGAACCTTTTACACCTGTATAATCTATACACTTGGGCAAACTAGTTAGTCCAATTATTTGTGTTGGGCAATTCAACCACCAAAATTATTTAGGAACTAGGTGTAAGCCTAATTCCCTTTCAGCAGGGATGTTAGACGGTAGGATGTTACACTGTGTATTGTATTGTGTTGTGCTGGCTGTTATGGTTTTGTTATGTGTTGTGGGCCTAGAGCCCAATACATATATAGCTTGTTAAGATTGGAGGAAAAAACTTAGAAGTGGCTACTGTACATTGTATCCTAGTTACTAATCAATGGAATCTAATTATTCCCATAGATCCTCCTCTTTCGTTGAATTGAGAGAACCCTACTATATGAATCAAGGTTGTTCGCTTCGGATTAAAGTCGCATGTTTAAACTACTGCAATCTATATAGATAAAACACTATAGAAGAAGTAGAAACCGATACAGATTAAAGCCAAGTGAACATGCTAAAAGTTGTTTAGCATTCTCGGCTTGCATCAGTCGCATCATATCCTTGGGAGTCGCACCTGATTACTGTTAAGTAGATCCTCAGGTACCTTCAGGGTACTATCGACTACATGCTTCTTCTTCTTCGGTGCTTCTCCGCATATGAGTTGGTTGTCTACACTGACGCTAATTGGACCGAGTGCACTAACACTCACCGGTCTATCCCCGGTTGTGTGGTGTTTCTTGATGACAAAACCTCATCTCTTGGTCCTCCAAATGTGAGCCTGTGGTCACCCGCTTCGGTGCTGAGGGCTGAAGCTGAGTATTAGGATATTGCTAATGGGTGGTTGAGGTGAGCTGGCTCCTCCAAGAGTTTCACAACCCCCTTACTAGGAGCACGCTTGTCTAGTGCGGGAATGTTAGCATCGTGTACCTCTCCATCAATCCCATCCAACACCAGTGTAAGAAGCATACTAGGATCGATCTTCACTTTGTTCATGAGCGTGTTACTGTTGGGGACGTTCGTTTCCTGCACGTCTCGACCATCTCGCGGTTCACCGATGTCTTCACCAGCAAGAGGCGTCCATCCTCAGTGTTCTCAGAGTTTCGATCAAGTCTCAACAACTATCATGACTAGAATTTTAACTACAGAGATGTTAGACGCTAGGATGTTACATTGTGTATTGTGTTGTGTTGTGTTGTGCCGGCCGTTATGGTTTTGTTATCTGTTGTGGGCCTAGAGCCCAATGCATATATAGCCGGTTAAGATTGGAGGAAAAAACTTAGAAGTGGCTACTGTACATTGTATCCTGGTTACTAATCATGGAATCTAATTATTCCCGTAGATCCTCCTCTTTCGTTGAATTGAGAGAACCCTACTATATGAATCGGTCGCATCCCCCTTTCCCCCCACAATTGACTGGCCATCCAAATTATTAGAACGCGCATGCACAAAAGCGAAGAAAACTCAAAAGAATTAAAAAAAAAAGCGGCACCCGCGCACTCATCACGTACGCTAGAATTAAGTAATATACAGCAAAAGTCTCGGCATGCATCAAACTGCTGTCGGTTGTGGTTCTCGAGCCGAAAAAAGGTGAAACTGGAAGAGGACCGGAGAAGACGATCGACGCAGAGACAAGGCAGCAGGAACGACGACTGAACAACAGTGATGAACTGTCGGCTAGAATTGATGCCCACTATATACTACTACACGACCACACTGCGTTTCAAACCCTAACAAACTCTGATGTTGCAAGTGCCGAAAACGAAGGATGGATCGGCCGGTCGATGGTCGTTGGATATGTACATGTCAAAGTGATCGATCGGTCGATTGCTTCGTCATCGCACTATTATTCTGTGGCTAGCCCTAGCTGCATCCTTACGAAAACTAAACCCAGAGACCACCGCATGCTGCAGCTGAGAGACAGAATCATGACACACTAGTAGCTAAGCTAGCTAGTATAGTAGTCGTGCTGATGTATGCGGCTATATATTATTACGAAAACTTATGTGTAAAGTCTTCATCGAATGTTTTTCAGATTTTGCCAAGTAATTCAGACACTCGACAAATCAGCTGTTTCCGTAGTGAAGCTAAGGCTCATCGTCTGTCATGCCGCAGCTGCCCCTCTTATTTATGGAATAATATATAAGCAATTAGGGACTGAAGGAGTAGTACATGTATGTGAAGTAAACCTATAGCAGTATTATTCATATGGTATATATAGTAAAGATATAAAAAAACCGAAGGAGAGAAACTAAAGGGCGCTTTATTTTTACTTTAATCCGTCGGTCGTCCACAGTGACATGCGATGGATCGTATCGATCAGCTGCATGTGACGCTCCAGCTAATTCCTTTGCTTTGCACAAGTCCAACCCCCACCTAATTAATGACCCACACGCACGCAGCTGAATATCTATCTATGTATGCGTGCAAAAGTTCTCTCTCGCGTTGTTTCACCGACGAAATTAATCTACTCCAGTTGTATATTTATTCACACACGTACTCATGGATTATGCATGCATATACATGTGTGTAGTTGGATCGAATGAGACATTACTGTTCATTTCCACATATTTTTTCCTAGACAGTTATACATGCATTTCCACATATTATCCCTCCTCCCATGTTGTTGAGGGACTTCAGCAAACACACTTACCACTACCGGAATCGACGGCTTTGTCGAGTGCCTGAAGCACTCGGCAAAGCCTTAAAAACACTCGGCAAAGGTTTTGCCGAGTGTGACACTCGACAAAACACTCGGCAAAGAGGGCTCGGTACACAGTCCATCGGCAAAACCTTTTTTGCCGAGTAATTTTTCTCGGGCACTCGACAAAGAAAAGCAGCCGTTACGGCGTCGGGTGACGGAGACAGTGTAACGCCCTGAATTAGGGGGTAGAATTTTTTCTTCTTTTCTCTCACCAAATTCAGGCGTTACTCTTTCCTTTTTCCCTTTTCTTCTCGCTAAGCCTTGTTTTTTTTCAAAAGTTATAGCGAGAATTAGCTCGACATCTTGTGTAAGCAAAACCTAGAACTATTTTTATTTGTTGCATCATACCGGATTATGCACTCTTTTGTTTGTGGTTGAGTGAAGTGGAGAACTAGGCATATAAGAAATTGTGGAAATTAGAAAAAGAAAAGCCTTTTCTTTTTCTCTCTCCCCCCTTCTCCCCTTTTGGCCCAGCCACCCCCTTCCCCTTGGCCCATGCGGCCCAGCCGCGCGCCCCCTCCCCCCTTTGGGCCCAGCCGGCCCAACCGCCCCCTCCCCTTTTCTTTTTTCCAAAAATCCTCCCCGCGGGCCCCGCCCGTCATCCCTCTCTCTCCCTCACCCTAACCCTAACCCTAGCCGCCGCCGCCCCTCCCCGGCGCCGCCGCCGCCGTCCTCCCCTCCGGTGAGGCCCTCCCTCCTGCCTCCCCCTCCCTCCCCCTCCCCTCCCTCCGGCGCCCTCCCCGCGCCTGGCCCCGGCCCCGGCGAGCTCGGCCCCGGCCCCGACCTCGCCCGCCCGGCCGCTCGGCTCGGCCGCCCCGGCGCCCCCGTCCCGCGCCGGCGTCCCCCGTCCCCGACCCCGCTCGGCCCCGCGCCCGGCCCCGCCCGCCCGCCCTGCGCCGCTCTCCGGCGAGCCCGGCCTGGCCACCCCCGGCTCGGCCGCCCCGCGCCCGGCCGCCCGCTCGGCCGCCCGCGCCCAACCGCCCTCGGCCCCTCGCGCCCGGTCGCCCGCCCCTCGCCCCGCCTCGGCCACCCCCGGCCCCGGCGCGCCCCGCTCCGGCGACCCCGCCCCCGTCCGCCCCGCCCTCGGCCGCTCCAACGAGCCCCGCCCCCGTCCGCCCCGCCCTCGGCCGCCTCGCCTCCGGCGAGCCCCGCGCCGCCCCGGCTCGGCCGCCCGCCTCCCGGCGAGTTCGGCCGCCCCCTCCGGCGAGCTCGGCCGCCCCGTGCCCCGGCTCGGCCGCTCCCGTCGCGCCCCGGCTCGGCCACCCGGCCTCGCCCGGTCGTGTCCTTGCCCGGCCGCGTCCTCGCTCGCCCGTGCTCGCTTGCCCCGGCGCGCTTGCCCGCTCGCCCCGCCGTGCCTTGCTCGCGTCGTGACGGCCCCGGCGTGGCCTCGAGCTCGGCCCAGCGTGCCTTTAGCGCGCGGCTTTGAGCTCGGCTAGCGCTCGGCCCCGACGTGCGCACGGCTAGTTCGTGGCGTGTGCGTGCGGCCTCGCGCGCGTGCTCGCGTAGTGCGCGTGCCTTGGCACGACCCGTCGTGCCCCGTCTACCCCCCCCCCTATGTCCTATGTGCGCTAATCACGTGTTTATATTTATAAGATAGGAGTCTCAATTTGGAAATTGGTTACGTTAGTTAATTTGTATAGCTAATCATCTATCTCATTCAATGATAATCTACTAAAAGTGGTCACGTTTACATTAGTGCATGTAGCTAATTCTTTTGTTAGAACCAATTGGAACTAGAGCACGTGACGTCTAGTTATTCGTTTACCTGTAGTGCGTCCCGGGCATAAGCTTTAACTCTCGCGAGACCTTTTCTCATTTCTTTCTAACCATGGTGAATTCATTATCGTATGTGATATTCTATGCATATTTACTTTATTTGTTCTCTTGTATGGTGTACTGTTTGTTTCCTAATTTGAATGGATGGATGTATGTATGCTTGCAATCGCATAGAGAACGATCCGGTTGAAGAGCCCGAGGAACTCGCAGGAGAAGCCCCTGAGCAGCAGTCGGTTGGTGGAGGCAAGTGTCCCTTGACCTATCTCTGTCCTATTCATTCTTTAATTCACCTCCCGCTTTACACATTTATGCCTAAGGATTGACTAGCTTTGTTATCCATGTCCTTGTTTACCTATTTGGGTTGGATTATTATTGTCTAGCTTTATGCTATTGCTTAACTCTAATCAATGAACATGATGAGATTATCTATGATACGCTGTTTCCCCTCTCTTATGATGATGTTATACTTGTGGTCTTCAAGGGGGCTCGAGCGGTTTCTCGAGTGCCTCTCCGTAAGGACCTGTTCTATGGATGACCGCCCGGGAAAACAGTGCAACCATGAGGGTGGAATGGGATGCCCTTAGCTGAATAATTAGAGGATCCAGGGTGTAGTTCACTTAGCCGTCGTGCCGTCAATGGGGCTCGGTGTATGCGGCTCGCTCTGCCAAGTTTGGGTTCGCCCCTTGGGGAGGAGTGCGGTGCATTTAGGAAACCTAACGGGTGGCTACAGCCCCGGGGAATCTTTGTAAAGGCTACGTAGTGATGCCCTGCTAGGCCACCTAGGTAGTGGTTAATGGGGAGTAGCTCTCTCCGGGCAGAATGGGAATCACGGCTTGTGGGTAAAGTGCACAACCTCTGCAGAGTGTTTGAAAACTGATATATCAGCCGTGCTCGCGGTTATGAGCGGCCAAGGGAGCTCCAGTGATTAGTGGTACTTGATCAGAGACATTATGGTATAGGTGGCTATGAGATCGATGGTTCTGGTTATGACTATGGTGCTGGTAAGTGGTATTCTTTCCGTTTGGAAAGGGTACATCGGGCTAATAACTTGGGTTAATGCTAAAACCTGGCTTTCTATTAGTAAATAATAATCTGACCAACTAAAAGCAACTGCTTGACTTATCCCCACATAAAGCTAGTCCACTACAGCCAAACAGGATACTTGCTGAGTATGTTGATGTGTACTCACCCTTGCTCTACACACCAAACCCCCCATCCCCAGGTTGTCAGCATTGCAACCACTGCTCAGGAGAAGATGAAGCTGTGGAAAGAGACCTTCAGGAGTTCCAAGACTACGACGAGTTCTAGGCGTGGGCTAGCGGCAACCCCCAGTCGGCTGCCTGTGAAGGCCGCGTTTATCTACGTTTCTTTTCCGCACTTTGATTTATTGTAAGGACTATATGGACGTCTCATACGTATGATATAATCGACTATTATTTCCCTTTTTAATACTATTTGAGCACTATGTGATGATGTCCATGTTATGTAACTGCTGTGTACGTGAATAACTGATCCTGGCACGTACATGGTTCGCATTCGGTTTGCCTTCTAAAACCGGATGTGACATAAGTGGTATCAAAGTCGTGCTGACTGTAGGACCGCTAACCTAGAATAGAATGGTCGTTCTAAGGATTATAGACCTCTGTCCTTGCCTTGACTTTGATATCCCTTCAAAAGTTGGTCATACCGACCAAACCTATGTTTTACTATATATTATACCTTGCTGAAAATTATGTTTTATTCTAATCCTTCATTTATTTATGGTTCATTACTTGCTGGTCATATTAATTCTGTTCTCACTCTTTTGCTTGCGGTGTCTTTTGTAGATGGCTCGACTTAGACACACTGCACGAAAGTCCGTCATCCCCTTCTTACCCTCCCGCCTTGCTGAGCGTCCGCTTTGCCGTCTCGTGGCCAGACAGTCCAACCACTTGGAGAGACTGCACCACCGCCTGCATGAGGAGCAGGAGCGTCGACGACAGGAGCTGCAGGGCTCTTCTTTCTCGCTCCAACAGGAGATAGAGTCTGTGAGGAGCTGCTCCCCTGTGCTTCCCCTGGAGGCGCCCCCTGCACCGCCACTGGGCGCCCCAGCCTCTGGAGTAGCTGCTGGAGGAGACCCAGACGATGGAGGTGGCGACGACAGCTCAAGCCACGACACCGACTTCTCTGCCGACCAGGAGCCGGAAGGATGGGTTGCTCGACCCATCACTCGCGACGCTGCTCGCGGGTGTCACTTCCATGATGCGCTCGACACCCTGCTACGTCGGGCACTTAACCGGCGTACTTGGTCCATCGAGTATCGCTGTGTGGTCTACCAACATAGTCGCGGGGTCTACCCGGACCGCTGGTAGGCGACCTGCTTGGTGCACCACCCGGAGAACAGTCTCCAGGGTGCAGAGGCCTGCTCAGAGCACTATTCTATCTCTGAGCGGGACTCAGCTGAGGCGGCCATGCAAGATGCTGCACGGCGTGCGCTTTCGCACTACTGCTCGGTTCTCGGTGGGGTAGCTGACGGTCTTGACCTGAAGTATTACCCCCGCCGTCCATCTGGCAGCACAGGAGGCGTGATTGTTTCACCTGTTGGTGAGGACAATCCTAGGTTGAGCAGCACAGTCAACCTAGCCGCCGTGCTAAACACGGAGCTGGACCATGCATTAGACGAGCTGAGTAGGGCTCGTGCTGAGATCGCCCTGCTGCGGGCTGAGCGCGCGGAACGTCGTCACCTGGATGATGGTTCCCCCGCTCCCGTCGGGACTCAGCACCCGTACCGCTCACCTCGGCGTGGACGCCAGCCTTATGGCAATCCCGACTGCAAGACCAAGATAAATCTAGAACCATAGATCGTTAGAGTTGGATCTTGTAATTAATACGAAATATATACGTAGAAGCTACGGTCTTAGCGTTAGTCTCGCTCTTAGTTAAGTCTTAGTTAGACAGGGTAGTTTGCTATATCCTGTGCATTTATGTTTGTCATGATGAACTATGTTTGGTTTGGATCTTTGTAATGACTGTCACCAGAGTGTGGGTATCCCCTGCATTTTGGTTTACCTATTATGTTAATGGAGTTAGTTATATAGCTGGGAAACCTTTTATTCCACTTTCCCCTTTATCTGAGAAGCTGTGTGGTCTGTGTTAGAGATCAATGAAGATGCTCATCTGTACAGTGCTGTTGAAGAATTCTATACTCTTTTCTTATGCTGCAAGATTTGCCAGATCAGTTCTAATGTGTGGTTGCATTCTGCAGATGTCAGAGAACAGGCGCAGAGGAGGAAGGCGTGCTCAGCAGGAGCGAGCCGCTCAACAGGAGGAGGTGCCCCAGCAACAGCACCTGCCGCCCCCGCCCCCGATGTCGATCGAGCAGATGTTTCTGATGCAGACTCAGGCAGTTCAAGCCATCGGTCAGACTCTGGCCGCCATTCAGCAGCAACAGCAGCAGGCCCCACCTCAGCCTCAGATGCCTCAGATGCCCAGAGACAAGCGTGCTGAATTCATGAGAGGTCATCCACCAACGTTCGCTCATTCTTCTGACCCCATGGATGCTGAAGACTGGCTGCGCACTGTGGAGCGGGAGTTGCACACCGCTCAGTGCGATGACAGGGAGAAAGTCCTGTATGGTCCCCGTCTGTTGAGAGGAGCAGCTCAGTCATGGTGGGAGTCTTACCTCGCCACCCATGCCCACCCCGACACCATCACCTGGGAAGAGTTTAGAGGTAGCTTTCGTCAGTACCATGTTCCTGCAGGTCTGATGACGGTGAAGAAGGAGGAGTTCCTGGCCCTTAAGCAAGGGCCATTGTCTGTCAGTGAGTACCGGGACAGGTTTCTGCAGTTGTCTCGCTATGCTCCTGAAGATGTCAACACCGACGCCAAGCGGCAGTACCGTTTCCTGAGAGGCTTGGTTGACCCTCTGCAGTACCAACTGATGAATCATACCTTCCCCACATTCCAGCAACTGATTGACAGAGCAATCATGACAGAGAGGAAGCGTAAGGAGATGGAGGATCGTAAGCGCAAGATCAGTGGACCCCAGCCTGGAAGCAGCAATCGTCCTCGTTTCTCAGGCAATCAACCTCAGCGTTCAGGCAGAACCAGCATCCACCTCAGCAACATCAGTAGTCCAAAGGCAGTATCCTCAGCATCAGTACCAGAACCGTCAGAGCAATCAGTCAGGAGGTCAGTTTCAGAGGCAGAATCAGCAGGCACCTCGTCTTCCTGCCCCAGCCCAGCAGAACAGTCAGGCAACACCAGCTCAGGTCGGAAACAGAGCATGTTTCCACTGTGGAGAGCAAGGCCATTGGGTGATGCAATGTCCGAAGAAGGCAGCCCAGCAGCAATCAGGCCCCAATGCCCCAGCAAAGCAGAACGTGTCTCAGCCTGGAGCGGGCAACCGCTCTCAGCCGCGTTATAACCAAGGGAGACTGAACCACTTGGAGGTTGAAGCAGTTCAGGAGACCCCCGGCATGATAGTAGGTATGTTCCCAGTCGACTCCCATATCGCAGAAGTGTTATTTGATACTGGAGCAACACATTCTTTCATTACTGCATCATGGGTAGAAGCACATAATCTTCCAATTACTACCATGTCAACCCCCATTCAAATTGACTCAGCCGGTGGTAGAATTCGAGCCGATAGCATTTGTTTGAATGTAAGTGTGGAAATAAGGGGGATAGCGTTTCTCGCTAACCTTATAGTAATGGGTACTCAGGGAATAGATGTCATCCTAGAGATGAATTGACTAGATAAGTATCAGGCAGTTATCAGTTGTGATAAAAGGACAATCAAGTTGGTGTCCCCACTAGGAGAGGAAGTTGTGACCGAGTTAGTCTCGCCTGAGCCAAAGAAAGGAAGTTGTTATCAGATGGCTGTCGATAGCAGTGAAGCAGACCCAATTGAGAGGATCAAGGTTGTGTCCGAGTTCCCAGATGTGTTTCCAAAGGACTTACCGGGTATGCCACCAGAGCGGAAAGTTGAGTTTGCCATAGAGCTTCTTCCTGGAACCGCCCCTATCTTTAAGAGGGCTTACAGAATATCTGGACCAGAGTTGGTTGAACTTAAGGAGCAGATTGATGAGCTGTCAGAGAAAGGTTACATTCAGCCAAGCACCTCGCCTTGGGCCGCTCCTGTCTTGTTTGTGGAAAAGAAAGATGGCACCAAAAGGATGTGTATCGATTATCGAGCTCTGAATGAAGTCACGATCAAGAACAAGTACCCTTTACCCAGAATAGAAGATCTGTTCGACCAGTTGAGAGGAGCCAGTGTGTTCTCCAAGATTGATTTGAGGTCAGGTTATCATCAGCTCAGGATCCGACCTTCGGACATTCCGAAGACGGCATTCATTACCAAGTATGGGTTGTATGAGTTCACTGTGATGTCTTTTGGCCTAACCAATGCACCAGCGTTCTTCATGAACTTGATGAACAGTGTATTCATGGATTATCTTGACAAGTTTGTGGTGGTATTCATTGATGACATTCTAGTTTATTCTCAAAGCGAAGAAGAGCATGCAGGTCATTTGAAGATGGTATTGCAGAGATTGCGAGAGCACCAGTTGTATGCAAAGTTGAGCAAATGTGAATTCTGGATCAATGAAGTCCTGTTCTTGGGTCACATAATCAACAAAGAAGGATTGGCCGTGGATCCGAAGAAAGTGGCAGATATTCTGAACTGGAAAGCGCCAACGGATGCTCGAGGAATCAAGAGTTTCATTGGAATGGTCGGATATTATCGGTGATTCATTGAAGGGTTTTCGAAGATTGCGAAACCAATGACAGTGTTGCTAGGCAACAAGGTTGAGTTCAAGTGGACCCAGAAATGTGAAGAGGCATTCGAAGCGCTGAAAGAGAAGTTGACAACAGCGCCTGTCCTAGTCTTGCCTGATGTGCACAAGCCCTTCTCGGTGTATTGTGATGCTTGTTACACAGGTTTGGGATGTGTGTTGATGCAAGAGGGAAGAGTTGTGGCTTACTCGTCCCGACAGTTGAAGGTTCATGAGAAGAATTACCCAATCCATGACCTAGAGTTGGCAGCAGTCACGCACTGAAGACATGGAGGCACTACCTGTATGGACAGAAATGTGATGTTTACACAGACCACAAGAGTCTGAAGTACATATTCACTCAGTCAGAGTTGAATATGAGGCAGCGAAGATGGTTAGAGTTGATCAAAGATTATGAGTTGGAGATTCATTACCATCTGGGCAAAGCGAATGTAGTGGCAGATGCTTTGAGCAGGAAGAGTCAAGTCAATCTGATGGTCGCTCGTCCGATGCCTTACGAGTTGGCCAAAGAGTTTGACAGGTTGAGCCTCGGATTTCTGAACAATTCGCGAGGAGTCACAGTTGAGTTGGAACCTACCTTGGAGCGCGAAATCAAAGAAGCGCAGAAGAATGATGAGAAGATCAGTGAGATCCGGCGACTGATTCTAGATGGCAGAGGCAAAGATTTTCGAGAAGATGCAGAAGGTGTGATATGGGTCAAAGACCGCTTGTGTGTTCCCAATGTCCAATCCATTCGAGAGTTGATTCTCAAGGAAGCTCATGAGACAGCTTATTCGATTCACCCTGGTAGTGAGAAGATGTATCAGGATCTGAAGAAGAAATTCTGGTGGTACGGAATGAAGAGGGAAATCGTAGAGCATGTGGCTATGTGCGATAGTTGCCAAAGAATTAAGGCAGAGCACCAGAGACCTGCGGGATTGTTGCAACCGTTGCAGATCCCTCAGTGGAAATGGGATGAAATCGATATGGATTTCATAGTCGGATTGCCTCGCACTCGAGCCGGCTACGATTCCATCTGGGTAGTAGTGGACCGCTTAACCAAGTCAGCCCACTTCATACCTGTCAAGACCAACTACAGCAGTGCAGTATTGGAAGAATTGTATATGTCTCAGATCGTTTGTCTTCATGGTGTGCCAAAGAAGATAGTGTCAGACCGAGGAACGCAGTTCACCTCTCATTTCTGGCAACAGTTGCATGAAGCCTTGGGCACACATCTGAATTTCAGTTCAGCTTATCATCCGCAGACAGATGGCCAGACCGAAAGGACCAATCAAATTCTTGAAGATATGCTGAGAGCCTGTGCGTTGCAAGATCAGTCCGGATGGGACAAGAGATTGCCTTACGTAGAGTTTTCCTATAACAATAGTTACCAGGCCAGTTTGAAGATGTCACCATTTTAGGCGCTCTATGGAAGGAGTTGTAGAACTCCGTTGCAATGGGATCAGCCTGGAGAAAAGCAGGTGTTTGGGCCAGACATTTTGCTTGAAGCCGAAGAGAACATCAAGATGGTCCGAGAGAATCTGAAGATAGCGCAATCAAGGCAGCGAAGCTATGCAGACACAAGAAGAAGAGAGCTGAGTTTCGAGGTCGGAGACTTTGTCTATCTGAAAGTGTCACCGATTAGAGGAGTCAGAAGGTTCGGAGTCAAAGGCAAGCTAGCACCCCGCTACATTGGTCCGTACCAAATTCTCTCAAGGCGTGGAGAAGTGGCATATCAGCTCAGTCTGCCAGAGAATCTGTCCGCAGTGCATGATGTTTTTCATGTGTCTCAGTTGAAGAAGTGCTTGCGTGTGCCAGAAGAGCAGTTGCCAGTGGAAGGTCTCGAAGTCCAGGAGGACTTGACCTACGTTGAGAAGCCAGTGCAGATCCTTGAGGTTGCAGATAGAGTCACCCGAAGGAAGACCATCCGAATGTGTAAAGTCAGATGGAATCACCATTCTGAGGAAGAAGCAACCTGGGAGCGTGAAGATGATTTGATGGCTAAATACCATGAGCTCTTTGCTAGCCAACCCTGAATCTCGAGGGCGAGATTCTTTTAACGGGGATAGGTTTGTAACGCCCTGAATTTGGGGGGTAGAATTTTTTCTTCTTTTCTCTCACCAAATTCAGGCGTTACTCTTTCCTTTTTCCCTTTTATTCTCGTTAAGCCTTGTTTTTTTTCAAAAGTTATAGCGAGAATTAGCTCAACATCTTGTGTAAGCAAAACCTAGAACTATTTTTATTTGTTGCATCATGCCGGATTATGCACTCTTTTGTTTGTGGTTGAGTGAAGTGGAGAATTAGGCATATAAGAAATTGTGGAAATTAGAAAAAGAAAAGCCTTTTCTTTTTCTCTCCCCCCTTCTCCCCTTTTGGCCCAGCCGTCCCCTTCCCCTTGGCCCATGCGGCCCAGCCGCGCGCCCCCTCCCCCCCTTTGGGCCCAGCCGGCCCCCCTCCCCTTTTCTTTTTTCCAAAAATCCTCCCCGCGGGCCCCGCCCGTCATCCCTCTCTCTCCCTCACCCTAACCTTAACCCTAGCCTCCGCCGCCCCTTCCCCCGCGCCGCCGCCGCTCCTCCCCGGCGCCGCCGCCGTCCTCCCCTCCGGTGAGGCCCTCCCTCCTCCCTCCCCCTCCCTCCTCCCTCCCCTCCCTCCGGCGCCCTCCCCGCGCCCCGTCGCGCCCGGCCCCGGCCTCGGCGAGCTCGGCCGCGGCCCCGGCGCCCCCGTCCCGCGCCGGTGTCCCCCAACCCCGCTCGGCGCCGCGCCCGGCCGCGCCCGCCCTCCCCGCGCCCGCCCTCCCCGCGCCCACCCGCCCCGCGCCGCTCTCCGGCGAGCCCGGCCCGGTCGCCCCGGGCTCGGCGAGCTCGGCCCCGGCCCCGGCCACCCCCGGCTCGGCCGCCCGCGCCCAACCGCCCTCGGCCCCTCGCGCCTGGTCGCCCGCTTGGCCGCCCGCCCCTCGCCGCGGCTCGGCCGCCCCGCCTCGGCCACCCCCGGCCCCGGCGCGCCCCGCTCCGGCGAGCCCCGCCCCCGTCCGCCCCGCCCTCGGCCGCCTCGCCTCCGGCGAGCCCCGCGCCCGCTCGGCCCCGCGCCGCCCCGGCGAGTTCGGCCGCCCCCTCCGGCGAGCTCGGCCGCCCCGTGCCCTGGCTCGGCCGCTCCCGTCGCGCCCCGGCTCGGCCACCTACCCCCACGCCCGGCCTCGCCCGGCCGTGTCTGTTGGGTCTATGCTTCGGCGCCGAAGGTCTTCAAGGGAGAAGTGGCTTAAAATGTGTGAGCAGGTATCTTCGGACTCGTATCAGAAAGGGAAAAGCTGCAAAGGTTGACACAGCGCCGAAGCTGTGAAGCAGGAAAGCTTCGGCATGTTCGCAGAAAAGGGAACCGACTTAAAGATGAAAAGGCCATTTAGACCTCGATAGAGTGCTATAGAATTATCACCAAATGTAAAGGGCATGTATGTAATTTTGTATGGGTTGTACCCCGTGTCTATAAATAGGTGAACAGTACCCCCGTACTGTTCACGTTGACTTGGCATTTGCTTCTGCGTCACACTTGTATTTTCATCTCCTTCCAAGCCGAAGGTATATTTATAATTCGATATTGTCTCTATTTCTCTATGATGATATAATAAAGTTAAATGAATGATGTTATATGATTATTCATATTATCTTTTATGTTTCATATGCTTCGTCTTTCATTATCGTATACTGTGATGATGAAGGTTCGTCCTTCATGACCTTCGTCCAAAGATCGTTATATCCTAAGGGAAATAATGTTTCAAAGGACGAAGGACTTTATCGTTTAACATTTTCTGTGTTGCCTTGTTCTTAACTCATAGCATTTGAGAACAAGTCCCCAACATTGGCGCCCACCTCCGGTGAACTCACTTCCACTTTTTGAGCTGATGGCTTCGTTCAACGACCAAGCTGGAGCTGCTTCGGATCCGAAGCTGGTGCTCCCGATCACAGGTGGCTCGTCCTCAGAGCCAGCTAACAAGAAACAGAAGAAGGAAGCACAGAGAAGGGTACAGCATGTTGGGGTGCAAGGACCCTTCATCAAGTCAAGATGGTCTCACATTCCTATTACCTTCTCTCAAGAGGACCTTCAGCTCAAAGATTACCCACACAACGATGCCATGGTTATCTCTTGTGTTATCAAAGGATTTCTGGTCCACAATGTCTTGGTTGACACAGGCAGTGCAACTGATATCATATTTGCTAAGGCCTTCAGACAAATGCAGGAGCCAGAAGATAAGATTCATGATGCTACACATCCTCTCTGTGGCTTCGGAGGAAGACAGATTGTAGCATTGGGCAAGATCACCATGTCAGTGACCTTCGGGTTCATCAACAACACTAGAACTGAGCAAGTTGTGTTTGACATTGTCGACATGGAATACCCTTACAATGCAATTATTGGTCGTGGTACTCTTAATGCCTTCGAAGCAATCCTTCATCCTGCCTATCTTTGCATGAAGATACCTTCGGATCAGGGACCCATCGCTATCCATGGAAGTCAGGAAGCTGCAAGAAGGGCCGAAGGTAATTGGACTGACTCAAAAGCAATCCATAACATCGATGGAGCTGAAGCTTGTGAACAGTACAAATTCAGAAGGGAGAAAGCAGCTTCAGCAGACCAGCCGAAGCCTATGCTCTTATGTGAGGACATAGCAGAGCAGAAGGTGATGTTAGGCTCTCAGTTATCCGAAGAGCAGGAGAAAACCTTGATAAGGTTTTTGTTCAATAACAAGGATGTTTTTGCATGGTCAGCCAATGATCTCTGCGGAGTTAATAGAGATGTTATCGAGCACTCACTCAATGTCGATCCATCCTTCAGACCCAGAAAGCAAAGGCTTCGGAAAATGTCAGATGATAAGGCCGAAGGTGCTCGCAACGAAGTCAAAAGACTCCTCAGTGCAGGAGTTATCAGAGAAGTGAAGTACCCAGAATGGCTGGCTAACACTGTTATGGTAAAAAAGGCCAATGGCAAGTGGCGAATGTGCATTGATTTTACAGATCTTAACAAAGCTTGCCCGAAGGATGAATTCCCACTACCAAGGATAGATTCTTTAGTTGATGCAGCAGCTTCTTCAGAGCTCATGAGTCTGTTAGACTGTTATTCAGGCTATCACCAAATTTGGATGAAGCAGGAAGATGAGCCGAAGACTAGCTTCATAACTCCAAGTGGCACATATTGCTATCTTCGGATGCCTGAGGGGCTCAAAAACGCTGGAGGAAGTTTCAGCCGAATGACTGCGAAGGTTCTCCAATCTCAAATAGGCAGAAATGTGCTAACTTATGTTGATGACATCATTGTCAAAAGCACGAAGCAGGAGAATCATATTGCTGATCTGCAGGAGACCTTTGCCAGTTTCAGGCAAGCTGGCTTAAAGTTAAATCCAGAAAAATGCGTCTTCGGAGTGAAGAAGGGGAAATTTCTTGGATGCTTGGTTTCAACAAAGGGGATTGAAGCTAATCCAAGTAAAATTGAAGCTATACTTCGGATGGAGCCACCAACCACAAAGAAGGGGGCTCAAAGATTGACAGGAAGATTGGCATCTCTCAATAGATTCATATCCAGATCAGCAGAGAGAAACTTACCATTCTTCGAAGTACTGAAGTCAGCTGAAGTCTTTCAATGGGGACCAATCCAACAGAAGGCCTTTGAAGAGCTAAAACAGTACTTAATAGATCTAACAACATTGACTCCACCAATGCCAGGGGCTCCTTTGTTATTGTATGTGGCAGCTTCGCACTCAGCGGTAAGTGCAGCGCTGGTCCAGGAGAAGCTTGATGGTCAAGTCAAGAGGCAGGCCCCAATATATTTTGTATCCGAGGTTCTTAGTTTGTCAAAGAAAAATTATACAGAGCTGGAGAAGGTATTGTATGCTGTCTTGATGGCCTCCAGGAAGCTTCGGCACTATTTCCAAGCTTACAACATAATTGTTCCTTCATCACAACCTCTGAAGGATATTATGAGGAATCGAGAAGCTACTGGAAGGATTGGAAAATGGGCTGCAGAGCTCAATGAATTTTGTATTGAATATGTTCATAGATCTTCGATTCAGTCACAGGCGCTGGCAGACTTTATTGCTGATTGGACGCCAGGGACTCAGGAGCAGGAAACGAATAAAGACAACGAAGCCTGGACAGTGTTTTGTGATGGATCTTGGGGAACCTTCGGAGCAGGAGCGGCTGCTGTGTTGGTTTCACCTTCCAAAGTCAAAATTTGTTATGCGGCAAAGCTTGATTTTAATTGCACAAATAACATTGCTGAGTACGAAGCATTGGTTCTAGGTCTTCGGAAGCTAAAAGCAATGGGAATCAGAAGGGCCATACTTAAAACTGATTCCCAGGTTGTTTCGGGTCATATTGACAAAAGTTGTAAGGCTAAGGATCCGAAGCTTGAAAAATATCTGGATATGGTTCGAAGAGTCGAAGCTTCCTTCGAAGGGTTTTCTGTCAAGAATATCCCTCGAGGACAAAATGAGCATGCTGATCTGCTAGCTAAGTCAGCAGCACAGGGGCTGCCTTTACCTTCGGATGTGTTCTTCGAAACAATAAAAGCACCTTCGGTGGAACTTCTTGAAAGAGCAATTCTTAATATATCTCCTGTTTTTAGCGAAGATTGGAGAACCGAAATCATCTCTTACCTTCAGGGTAAATTTCTTTCAGATGACGAAGCTTATAACAAGAGGATAGAGGCAAGAGCTCGTCCATATGTCATGATAGAAGGGGAGTTGTACAAACATGGAGTTTGTGCTCCGCTGCTCAAATGTTTATCCAGAACCGAAGGTATAGAGTTAATGAAAGAAATACATGCAGGCCTGTGTGGATCTCACATCGGATCTAGGCCGTTACTTGGAAAAGTTTTCCGTCAAGGGTTTTACTGGCCGAAGGCAGCTTCGGATGCAGCAGAATTGGTTCAAAAGTGCGAAGGTTGTCAGAAATGTGCAAGAGATCAAAAACAACCTTCGTCCTTAACACAGCTCATACAACCCACTTGGCCATTGCAAAGGTGGGGTCTTGACTTGTTAGGTCCGTTACCACCGGCCCAAGGGAACCTGAGGTATGTTGTAGTAGCTGTGGAATATTTTTCTAAATGGATTGAGGCGAAGCCTTTAGCCACAATAACTTCGGCTACCGTCCAAAAGTTTTTCTGGCAAAATATTGTTTGTCGTTTCGGGGTGCCAAAGGCTATCACTGTGGACAATGGAACACAGTTTGATTCCGAAGCTTTCAGGGATTTCTGTGACCAAATTGGTACGAAGATCCATTTTGCATCAGTTAGGCACCCGGAGTCAAATGGACTCGTTGAAAGAGCCAACGGCATTATAATGACAGGAATAATGAAGTTGATCTTCAATCAACCCAGAGGAAAATGGCCAGATCAGTTAATCAAAGTGGTGTGGAGCCACAACACGACAACATCAAGGTCTACAGGCTTCACTCCATTCAAGTTGTTATTTGGTGACGAAGCAATAACTCCAGAAGAAGCTAAAACCGGGTCAATAAGGATAGTAGCTTCGGCAGAATCAGATTCCGAAGCTGCTTATTCTATAGAAAAAGATGCTTTAGAAGGGATCAGACTGCAAGCCGTGGAGAATATCAATAAATATCAAGCTGAAACAGTTAAATGGTGGGATAGAAAGGTTCGGCTAAAAAATATTGGGCCAGGGCACTTGGTGCTTCGGAGGGTGGCCAACTCGGAAACAGTGGGCAAATTGCAGTTGAAATGGGACGGGCCTTCTTAGTAGCATCTTCGTCGAGACCCGGTTCATACAGATTGAAAGATATGGACGGCAATGACATTCCTAGATCTTGGAATGCGGATGAGCTTCGGCGATATTATGTATAATTCGATGTAATTTTTCATATTTTTAGTTCTTCTTTCATGGCACCCTTTTCCTTTCCGAAGGGGGAGAAAGGTTTTTAATGGGGCCATCACGTGTAATTTTCTTTTTTAGTTCTATAAGAGCAAAATCCCCCAAAGAATGTAAATGTAAAAGCTGTGACTGCACCATCGAGTGCCAACAAAAAAAAAGAAAGAGAAGCTCCAAAGACGTTCCTAAGGGAATGCAGAGCTTACAGCGAAAAGTCAACGCTGATTCCGCCAAAAGTAAAGGCGAAGAAGCTCCAAAGACGTTCCTAAGGGAATGCAGAGCTTACAGCGAAAAGTCAACGCTGATTCCGCCAAAAGTAAAGGCGAAGAAGCTCCAAAGACGTTCCTAAGGGAATGCAGAGCTGAGGTGTGATTGTTTTTAAGAAAATATTGGCTATGAATATGGCTTCGGATACGTGTTTGGCCATTCATTTGCACATCACATTACATCATAGCATTTGCATTCATAAACATTCATCTAGGCATATGTAGGATAATCATCTTCATCGCATAAAATGGTTGCTTCGGCAAGAAGAGAAAAAAGAAAGGGAAAAATTTCTATGAAGGAGAGCTTCGGAGAAAAGGAAAATGTTGTTTTCTATGAAGGAGAGCTTCAGAGAAAAGGAAAATGTTGTTTTCTATGCTTCGTTGCGTACGAAAAGAAGGGAAGGTGTTTTTTCGCCTTCGGCTCAAAAAAGGAAATTTCGTCCACATCAAAGCATTTCTCATACATCAGTGAAAGGTTAAGGATATATTACAAGGTATGAACAGCATACATTAAAAACAAGTTTTTGTTTACATTTACAAAAGTTATCTCAAAAGTTTTTCAAGTACTGTCTGCAGTCTACTATCTAAATCTCCAAGGAGCTTCGGCTTCGGCGTTATTTTTGATCATCAGCTTCGGCTTCGTCATCCTACATGAATAAGGTCGTTTGGAAGTCAGAATCAAGTTTACAGGAAAAGGTAAGCACAAGGTATGATTTCTTACTGGATCAAGGTGGCTACGAGCTTCGTCTCCAGCTTTCTCTCGACCACCTTTTGTCCATATCATTTTTACAAATCGATTCGAGATGCTTCGGGCGAGATCAGGGATGTCATCCAGGATTGATGGTGACAAAGTAAAATTTGGCCTATTGACAATTTTCCCATGATCACAGCCAGCCTTCATGAAGGCTGCAGCAGTCCCTCGAGAAGCCACCCAGGCACAGAAGTCACCATGCCCAGCTATGACTTCGTCGAGCTCGTCAATCTCCCCCTCAATGTGTTCGAAGGTTTTTGGTAGATCTTCAGCTGAGGGGGTAAATTTTTCGCTGCTAGCTCCAACCGAGTAAAAAATCTTTCTTAGTCGTTGAATGCACTTGTTGCTAAATTCCAGGCATTTTTCTTGAAGATTTGTCAGTAGTTTTCTCAAATCCGAATTTTGCTGAGCTTCGACTTCAAGTTTTGCATTGAGATCTTGTTTTTCTCGTTCGAACTGCTCAGACTGGCGGAGAAGCTTCGAGTTCAGTTCTGATATTTTTGCTTCAGCTTCCGCCAGTAAGCCTTCGGCTGCCTGGAGCTCAAAGTTCTTTTTCTCAAAAGCATCTGATTGCTCCTTTATTTTGTTTTTCAAATTTCCGATTATAATTTCATGCTTTTTATCTTCAAGATCTTGCTGCATTTGCAAGGCTTTGCTCAATAACATACTCTACACAAACACAACTTTCGTTAGACATGTTTTTATTAGAAGCAATAAAGGTTAAGGGACAAGACATTCACCTTGAAGTTGGAGTAAAATAAACTACCAACGACATGTTGTCGTCGGTAGCGGCTGATGTCTGCTTCAAGCTTCGGGAATCCAATACTCTTGGACAGAGTACTGATGACTTTGGCCCCTGTTTGGTCCCGAATACACTCTAATTTCTCGTCATCAACGCCTCCGAAGAGGAGTGCCCCAGGTTTGTATCCACAGGATTGGGCATACTCTTTAAGCTCTTCTATTTCAGCTTTTGTTAGATGTTCTCCAACTAAGTTTTGGAACGCGAAAGCTTCGTTTTCTGAAGCTTCATCAGCAATTTCTTTTCCTTTCTTTGACGCTGCGGTCACAGTCTCTTCGGCAGCAGTGGCAGCTTCTTCTGCAGCCATGTCTAGCAGCATTTGGTCAATATGTTCAATTGTGCTCTCTAAATTCAAATCTTCAGCTGAGGTAGCTTCGGCGGCTGCGGCCTCCGAAGGTGCAATTTCAATATCTGCCCCCTCTAAAGCTGCTCGTGTTTTTTGGGCCGAAGCTCTTGGCGGTGTTTTGTCAATTACCTCTGCCACGGTAATGATTCTGTGTTTCCTTGCCTTGATTGTTTTCTCCGATTTCTCGGGCTCCTTGTCCTTCTGAAAAAACTTTGTCAGTTGAGGACCCAGTGGACTTAGCTTCGCAGGTAAGGATTCAGTCATTACCTTCAGAATTTCCTCGACAACAGCAGCAGAAGGTGATGCGGGAGTTTCTTTTGCTTCGGATATTTGTTGCTTCGGAGAAGAAGCTTTCCTTTTCTTCGGAATTTTCTTCGTTACTGGCTCTTTTTCACCTTCATCTAAGGCTTCAGTTACCCTTTTCCTTTTTTGGCCTCCGGCACCTTTGTTCAAATTTTCGTAGTCTGGGTATTCGAAACCCAAGGCGTCCAACACTCGATTTAGCCTTCGTTTCGGACGAGTGCCGAAGGCTGCGGTCATCAATTGATCTTCTTTTTTGGAATAATTGCCAAGTATTTCATTACACATTGCTTCAGTCGTATCTAGCCACTCTTGGCAGGGTGCTTTAAAGTACTTTTTAAACTTGAAATAGTAAGGTAAACGTACGAGTTCACCTTCTTTCTTTTCCCCCTGTAGCTTCGGCATTTCCCATTCTCTCAAACTGGGAAAAACTTTGAATGCTAAAAACTCTTGAACCAGGTCCCTTGTGCTGATATGCTCTGCAATGATTCTGAATTCACTCATTGCTTGTTGTGTTGGACCTTCGGGTGTCATATTGCAGCGAGGTCGGGTTTCTCCGAAGATTAATTCCAGCGGGCTTTGAACAAGCTTTTCCTTGTCCTCATCAACCTTGACATAGAACCACTCTGATTTCCAGCCCGCTGCCCACTTGCTTCGGTAGCTAATTACAGGGAACTTTGTAGTTTTCCGATAGGCAAAGTTATAGCAACCAAAATTATCGTGTAATCCATCTTTTCTAGCCTTTGTTTGATAATGTAGCTCGTGAACCCGGCAGAAGCTGTCTGCAAATGGTTCCACTGCTTGGCTTCGGAGTGCCCAGATGTAAACAATAAGCCTAACGATAGCGTTAGGGGTCAGCTGATGAAAATAGATACCGAACCTCTTCAGTACCTCTCCAATAATCCCATGTAGGGGGAACCTTAATCCAGCCTTTAGAAAACTTTTAAAAATAACAATCTCATCCTTCTCTGGCTTCGGGGTAGTCTCTTCTCCACCGAAGCGCAACAACTTCTTCTGATTTTCAGTAAAAAAGCCCGCTTTTACCATCTTGGACAAGTCAGCCTTCGAAACAGTAGATTTCCCGAAGTCCAAGTGGCTCGGTTTGCTTGGCATGGCAATGCGGTAATCATCTTCGGAATCAGTTTCCTCAATATCTTCTTCCTCTGCTTCAGCGATTGCTTGTTCTGCTTGTTTTGCATCATCATGAGGGATCTTTTCTGAAGTCACTAGACCCGATCGTTGCATGGCTTCGGAGATGGGAAGAGTCTCCGAAGCTTCAGTTTCCTCCCCCTCGCGCTCAACTCTGGCGGTAGAGCGGACTCTGGCCATTCAATTATGAACTTGTGAAACTTTAAAATTTTCTTCCTCCGAAGCAGGTTTCAAACTGGAGCTTCGTTCGTTTCTAACAGACAAGCTTCGGCGATGGTTAAAAATTTTGGCAGGAAAACAGTGCAAATAGCAATGAATGCTGTGGTAACTTCACACCTACTCGTCTGTTTATATAGTGTTGCAGGTAAGAAGGCGAAGCGCCAGAGTTTTTACACCAGGCGCACACCCGCTTGCGCTCGCTGCGCGGTGGACCGCAAGGACAAACAGTAAACTCTGCAAAGTGGGACCGCTGCGTGCTGGGAAATTAAATCGTTTCTCGGCAACGAGCTAAGGGAAGGTGTTTTTTGGACCTTCGGCTCCCCGAAGCTTAAGAGACTTTTTTCACGGATCAAGCTCGTTACGAAAAACGATCTAGCACCGCGAAAGGGGCTACTGTTGGGTCTATGCTTCGGCGCCGAAGGTCTTCAAGGGAGAAGTGGCTTAAAATGTGTGAGCAGGTATCTTCGGACTCGTATCAGAAAGGGAAAAGCTGCAAAGGTTGACACAGCGCCGAAGCTGTGAAGCAGGAAAGCTTCGGCATGTTCGCAGAAAAGGGAACCGACTTAAAGATGAAAAGGCCATTTAGACCTCGATAGAGTGCTATAGAATTATCACCAAATGTAAAGGGCATGTATGTAATTTTGTATGGGTTGTACCCCGTGTCTATAAATAGGTGAACAATACCCCCGTACTGTTCACGTTGACTTGGCATTTGCTTCTGCGTCACACTTGTATTTTCATCTCCTTCCAAGCCGAAGGTATATTTATAATTCGATATTGTCTCTATTTCTCTATGATGATATAATAAAGTTAAATGAATGATGTTATATGATTATTCATATTATCTTTTATGTTTCATATGCTTCGTCTTTCATTATCGTATACTGTGATGATGAAGGTTCGTCCTTCATGACCTTCGTCCAAAGATCGTTATATCCTAAGGGAAATAATGTTTCAAAGGACGAAGGACTTTATCGTTTAACATTTTCTGTGTTGCCTTGTTCTTAACTCATAGCATTTGAGAACAAGTCCCCAACAGTGTCCTCGCCCGGCCGCGTCCTCGCTCGCCCGTGCTCGCTTGCCCCGGCGCGCTTGCCCGCTCGCCCCGTCGTGCCTTGCTCACGTCGTGACGGCCCCGGCGTGGCCTCGAGCTCGGCCCAGCGTGCCTTTAGCGCGCGGCTTTGAGCTCGGCTAGCGCTCGGCCCCGACGTGCGCACGGCTAGTTCGTGGCGTGTGCGTGCGGCCTCGCGCGCGTGCTCGCGTAGTGCGCGTGCCTTGGCACGACCCGTCGTGCCCCGTCTACCCCCAGACGCCCCGTCTACCCCCCCCCCCCCCCCCCCGTGTCCTATGTGCGCTAATCACGTGTTTATATTAATAAGATAGGAGTCTCAATTTGGAAATTGGTTACGTTAGTTAATTTGTATAGCTAATCATCTATCTCATTCAATGATAATCTACTAAAAGTGGTCACGTTTACATTAGTGCATGTAGCTAATTCTTTTGTTAGAACCAATTGGAACAAGAGCACATGACGTCTAGTTATTCGTTTACCCGTAGTGCGTCCCGGGCATAAGCTTTAACTCTCGCGAGACCTTTTCTCATTTCTTTCTAACCATGGTGAATTCATTATCGTATGTGATATTCTATGCATATTTACTTTATTTGTTCTCTTGTATGGTGTACTGTTTGTTTCCTAATTTGAATGGATGGATGTATGTATGCTTGCAATCGCATAGAGAACGATCCGGTTGAAGAGCCCGAGGAACTCGCAGGAGAAGCCCCTGAGCAGCAGTCGGTTGGTGGAGGCAAGTGTCCCTTGACCTATCTCTGTCCTATTCATTCTTTAATTCACCTCCCGCTTTACACATTTATGCCTAAGGATTGACTAGCTTTGTTATCCATGTCCTTGTTTACCTATTTGGGTTGGATTATTATTGTCTAGCTTTATGCTATTGCTTAACTCTAATCAATGAACATGATGAGATTATCTATGATACGTTGTTTTCCCCTCTCTTATGATGATGTTATACTTGTGGTCTTTAAGGGGGCTCGAGCGGTTTCTCGAGTGCCTCTCCGTAAGGACCTGTTCTATGGATGACCGCCCGGGAAAACAGTGCAACCATGAGGGTGGAATGGGATGCCCTTAGCTGAATAATTAGAGGATCTGGTGTGTAGTTCACTTAGCCGTCGTGCCGTCAATGGGGCTCGGTGTATGCGGCTCGCTCTGCCAAGTTTGGGTTCGCCCCTTGGGGAGGAGTGCGGTGCATTTAGGAAACCTAACGGGTGGCTACAGCCCCGGGGAATCTTTGTAAAGGCTACGTAGTGATGCCCTGCTAGGCCACCTAGGTAGTGGTTAATGGGGAGTAGCTCTCTCCGGGCAGAATGGGAATCACGGCTTGTGGGTAAAGTGCACAACCTCTGCAGAGTGTTTGAAAACTGATATATCAGCCGTGCTCGCGGTTATGAGCGGCCAAGGGAGCTCCAGTGATTAGTGGTACTTGATCAGAGACATTATGGTATAGGTGGCTATGAGATCGATGGTTCTGGTTATGACTATGGTGCTGGTAAGTGGTATTCTTTCCGTTTGGAAAGGGTACATCGGGCTAATAACTTGGGTTAATGCTAAAACCTGGCTTTCTATTAGTAAATAATAATCTGACCAACTAAAAGCAACTGCTTGACTTATCCCCACATAAAGCTAGTCCACTACAGCCAAACAGGATACTTGCTGAGTATTTTGATGTGTACTCACCCTTGCTCTACACACCAAACCCCCCATCCCCAGGTTGTCAGCATTGCAACCACTGCTCAGGAGAAGATGAAGCTGTGGAAGGAGACCTTCAGGAGTTCCAAGACTACGACGAGTTCTAGGCGTGGGCTAGCGGCAACCCCCAGTCGGCTGCCTGTGAAGGCCGCGTTTATCTACGTTTCTTTTCCGCACTTTGATTTATTGTAAGGACTATATGGACGTCTCAGACATATGATATAATCGACTATTATTTCCCTTTTTAATACTATTTGAGCACTGTGTGATGATGTCCATGTTATGTAACTGCTGTGTACGTGAATAACTGATCCTGGCACATACATGGTTCGCATTCGGTTTGCCTTCTAAAAATGGGTGTGACAGACAGCGTCTTTGCCGAGTGTCCCAACCTTTGCCGAGTGTCTGTCTGACAGCACTCGGCAAAGAATCCACCAGAGGGGTCCCCATGTCAGGTACGAGTGCTTAGTATGGCACTCGGTAAAGTGTGCTTCTTTGCCGAGTGCCAGAGCCATTACACTCGACAAAGAACCTATACCAGTGCCCAGGTCTTGGTTCTTTGCCGAGTGCTATGGCCCTGACACTCGGCAAAGCACCTCTTTACCGAGTGTCACACTCGGCAAAGTGACCAGTATACATCTTTTTTATTTGGTTTCAATGTGGATCTCTTAGGTTTCTACACATAGTGCGTCACAGTTTTCTCGAAACCTTATCAAATTTTTATCACAGCCTCTACATATGATATCATGACACGTGGACAAGTTTCATGATTTTCTGACTTTGTTTGTGTTTTATACAATTTTTAAACATATGGATGGCAAGTTCACGGCCATGTTTAGTGAGCATGTTGCTCGAAGTTTTCGGACCGTTCCTGAAATCGGTCGTAACTTGTACTAAATAACATGTGTATCATTTTTGCATGCACGATTATCCAAGTTTCGAGTGACTTGCAGTTCAAATCTAAATTTTTCGAAAAAATTCAAATAAACGAACTAAATCTACTAGCTAGTGAAAACACTGTTATAATTGTCCCAAAATGGTACATGTAGGTCTACATAGTGTAGGAACATACCACAAAAAGTTTGGTGGCCAAAATAAAAATATACTTTGCCAAGTGTTAATAGAAGACACTTGGTAAAGACCCTCTTTGCTGAGTGCCAGATATTTGACACTCGGCAAAAAATATGCTTTGTCGAGTGCCGCTTTCGGCCCTCGGCAAAGGCTGACGGCCATCAGCTGTAGACGGCCGCTAACGGCCCTTTGCCGAGCGCCATCTTTGCCGAGTGTTTGCCGCTCGGCAAAGCAGTCTTTGCCGAGTGTCCCGTACTCGGTAAACAAGCTCTTTACCGAGCGCAGGACTTTGCCGAGTGCGGCTCTCGCAAAGCCTTCTTTGTCGAGTGCCCGATAAAAAGCACTCGGCAAAGACCCGGATTTCGGTAGTGTACCCTGGCCCCACAACTAGACCATTATTGGTGCCATGCTGCCTAGCCCACTCGCTCATGCCACCACCGTAAATCAGTGGCGGAGGACGGAATAATAATTAGGTATGGCTGAAGAAGGATAAAAAAGAAAAAAACATGATGCAACATGTAGGACTTGAACTTAGAACCTATTGATTGCAAGCAGCATGCACTTACCATTACATCAAATATGATTTTTAGGTATGACTCTAGCCATAGTAGGCCATAATGGATGCTCCGCCACCACTACCGGAATCAGCTTCTTTGCCGTGTGTTCTAAACACACGGCAAAGGCTATTTTACACTCGGCAAAGCCTTTGCCGAGTGTAACACTCGGCAAAGAACGCTCGGCGAACTGTACATCGGCAACAGCTTCTTTGCCGAGTACTTTTTGTCGGGCACTCGGCAAAGACTTTGCCGAGTGCCATTTGGCACTCGGCAAAGAAAAGTCACCGTCACGGCGCCAAGTGACGGTGACGGATCCTTTACCGAGTGCCAACGGCGACACTCGGCAAAGACTGGTCTAGTGGACCCCACAGCCAGTCTCTGTGCCGAGAGCCCTAGTAGGCACTCGGCAAAGGAGGTTTCTTTGCCGAGTGTCTGGTGGACTGGCACTCGGCAAAGAACCCTCCAGTGGGCCCCTTTGCCAGTCCCTTTGCCGAGTGCCTTGGCAACGGCACTCGGCAAAGACATCTTTGCCGGTTCCCAGGTTTCCTTCTTTGCCGAGTGCCATTGTCAGCACCCGGCAAAGATGGCACTGCGGTAAATCAATCTCCGGTTTCACATCTAAAAGCTCACCGGAATATGTATATGAACTCTAACCTAGTAGAGACGTACTAGAGACCTCACCGGAAATGAAGAAGATGACACCAGAAAGACGTTGGACGACGACGCTAAGCCATGGCATTCATTGATTGGTGACGAAAATGGTTGAGTGTCGCTAGCTATATATTGCTAAAACACTCAAGTTTATTACTATACAAATGTTCCAAATAGCCCGCTATACATTTTATGTATACTCTACCACTACAATATTGCCGATTATTTTGCCGTTACTGATGATATAGCTATGTGAATCCCGCTATTTGGCTTAGCCACGAAATATGTTCGGCACCGCGAATATTTCATTTATCTTTGAATAGGAGGAGATTTAATCCCCACGAATTCCACTAAATCTACCTCTAACCAAACAAAACGCTAATTAGGGGCATAAATCGATGCTAACTTTTAATTATCCGCAAACAGAAAGAGACTGTTTGAAACTAACGAACGACGCAACTCAACATTGGAATTTATAGTGATACTCCGACCTTATACAGTTCATGTTGCCATGCACAATAATCTAACCAAGGATGCTCCTTAGTGTCAACTACATGTACCCCCCCCCCCCACACACACACAATATATATATATATATATATATATATATATATATATATATATATATATATATATACTTAGGTAAGTCATTTCGTTTATTATTTAGATTACAAATATTTGTAGAACTGTTTAAATTGATTTTATAAACTACAGTTCCACATTAGAGCGAGCTAATTAAAACCTGAAGCCATTCCAAACACCCCAATAATAATCAGCTACATGGCGAAAGGGCCTCTAGCGTAATGGTTAAGGCTTCCGAGTAGCACCTCCAGGTCCTGGGTTCGATCCCCCTCGGGGACGAATTTCTGGCTTGGTTAAAAAAATCCTCTTGCTGTGCCCCACCCGCTCCCGGGTTACGTCCTGCACGCCACCCTCCGGTTGGGCCGTTGCAGAGTGGGCGGTGACGGCCCGCTAGTGATGGGGGGCCAGGGTTCAGGGATTTTCTCGGCCGGGACCATGTTTCGGTCTCTTCTTAATATAAAACCGGGAGGGCGGTCTTTCCGTCCCCGGCCGAGTTCGTAATAATCAGCTACATGCATATGTCATGTTGCAGGAATATAATCAGAGCTGATAAACGGACAAGAAAAATGATGATCGATATCATTGTTTTCATCAGGCCGGCTAACTGTATATAAAAGAGAAGACTAAAGTAGCCATACGATAACGGACGACTATATATATTGTGCATGTAATTAAACAGTGAACTAATATATACACATATATATATAGCACCGCTGCATATGGGTCCCTTTCATGTCGTCGTTATCTGTCTTGGACGGACGTAGCTGTCAACATGGGCCTATTATGCCTGGCCGGCCATCTTAATCGTTTCAGGATGAAGCTGCCGTCGTCGATGGATCAGTCGTGTTCAGACACCTTGTTGTTCCTATAGCTCTCGTTGTCTATAGTAGCTACTACTAGCTGCTGCTAGGATCGGAGGGTTTGCACTGCCGAATGCTGGAGCACTGTTCACTGTGCCCTACTGCTGCTGCTCTGCTAGCTGGCCTGGCTAACGTCGTTGCACCTAACAATTAATGTTCATTCGATCGAGAAATATGGAGCCCAAATCAATCGATTACTATACTTCCTCAAAAAAAAAATTGTGTGCTCGCTCGTTGTTCTTGCATTATATTAATGGTCGGGCAAGGAATCAAATTACAGGGTGATCGAGCGCTCTGTACATGCGCATGTGCACACAAACATGCATGCATGCCGCATTTTGCATTGTGTGTGTGTGTTTGTGTGCTGTGGTGGCGATCGATCGATGTGACATGCCGCAGGGAACATTCTTGGGCGTGGTAGCTAGGTAGGTGGTGGTGCAACAACAAGGGCGGCCGCGCGACCAACAACTTGCACTGGTCGATCTCCACGACGACGGATCGACAAATTAATTTCATGCTTGCGTTCTAAGGAACCATGCATGCATATGCGAATTCAAACGCATGCATTGCATGCATGGGTACCTGCATGATGCATATATATAGAGAGAGGACCGGTTTTAGTAGTACATGATGCATGGATCGATCGATCAAGTTGTGCATATATATAGTATATTGATTATTAAAACCGGCGCATATGCAGTAGTACGACTCTTGTTGATTAGTGTTTAAGCAAGAGGTATGCCGTTCCTAATTAAGCAAGCAAGAGAGTATACCACGACCACTACATGCAAGCATGCCTGTGTTGCCGCTTTGCTAAGCCATCTCGTTTAGCGCTAATTAATCAAAGTGCATGCGCATATGTTTTGTTATCTGCTTCTCTAATAAGCCAGTTTCCAATAATAATATAATACACCAAGAGCTGTTATATATATGCATGGTGTGATATATATAATTAATTAGTTATGTGTTCATGCATGCGCAACAATAATGGTTACACCGACACCGACAGTTCTTGAGAGGCAAATTAAAATCACATGTACATGTACTAGTGTTGTTGGCAGCAGCTTGTTCCTACCACTGAAATAATATTTTATGTATCCATATCTTATTAGCAAAGTATATATAGGGCCTCCTTTGGAACGTGAGGATTTTTCTCATTTCCTGCGTTTTTTCTGTGAAAATGAATTGATTCCCGTAAAGTTTATTTCTCAGAAATTCCTACATTAATTTCAAAGGAGGGCTTTAGCCAGCAAGGCGCTGCACGGACAACCGAAAAGACAAATAAGCCTACCACGAGGGGATCGATCAGAAACAAAGAAGAAAGATAGAGATTATATGGAGGGATATTTCTTTACCCATTCACATATCGGTCTCACATATAAGGGCTTGTTCGGTTACACCAATCTAGGAGAGGATTGGAGGGGTTTAAATCTCCTCATAGTCAAAATTGGAGGGGTTTAAATCTCCTCCTAGTCATTTTTGACTTGGAGGGGATTTAATCCCCTCCGATCCTCTTCTAGTTTGGTGTAACCGAACATGTCTTGAAGAGTTGTACGTAGTTTTCTCGATCTACTATATATAGTACCTCTGTCCTATATGCATGGAATTGAAGATACTTCTCTTTGCATGCATGCATGCATGTGTGCCTTTCTCACTTGTGAGTGTCAGCATATATGCTAATTTTGATATCATGCATGGACAATATATACATATCCATGTGACACCATCTGTTACTATTGATTGGTGTTTATGACTTGCTGGATTATCAATACAAATACAATGGAGCATAAATTTATTTCGTTCTTACATTATGAAAACACTATATAGCAGTTATTGTAAAACCTTCAACACACCTAATGTTCATTTAATGTTATAAGTTTAGACAAAAAAAAGTTTTAGGTGGATTAAATTAGTCATGTTCTAATCTTCTCGTCGGATTGATCTAGTACTCCTGACTTTCGCCCTCTCCTCCTTAGTCCAGTCCTCGCATCTATATGTTCGGTCCTATTCAATCTGACGTCATCCGAACCAGTCTGCCACGATGCCGACCGCCACTGCCTCCTCCTTCCTGACGCTCAATGTTTTTCGATCCCAGGCCCTCCTGACACCCTCACCTCACTTGTTATCGTCACGACGCCGACACATCACTACCGGAATCGCGTTCTTTGCCGAGTGTCTAAGACACTCGACAAAGACTATTTTACACTCGGCAAAGGCTTTGCCGAGTGTTACACTCGGCAAAGAACACTCGGCAAAGATTTTATCGGCAAAGAGTTCTTTGCCGAGTGCTTTTTTTCGGACACTCGGCAAAGTCAAAAAGCACTCGGCAAAGAAAAACACTCGGCAAATTAAGAATCGAAAAAATTAAAAAAAAACAGCAAAACATTTTTTAAATTCTAGAAACAACTCTCCAATCCTACCCTATTACCTTACCCGTTGTCCTATCATTTTTCACTATTATTTTGAATCAAACTTATATGTTTTGTAAATGGTGAGATTCGAACTCGCAACCTCTCTCTCGCGCATACCCTCCTATACCACTACACTACTACACCAATTATGTTTATATTACGTTTTCATTCCCCATGTACTATAACAAATCGAGAGTAATTTGATTATTTAAGGCACTAAATGAGTTCATTTGAAAATGTGACCAACTATAAAGTTGCATAACTTTTTGAGATCTAAAAGTTTTATTTTAATAGTTTCTACATCCGAGACCGTTTATAAAATTTGAATTTTAAATTTAAAAACTTCACACGAAATTTTCAATGATAAGATGATTTCAAATCAAAAAATTGTCAACTACAAAGTTTCATTACATTTCAAGACCTACAACTTTTATTTTGGTGGTTTTTCCATCCGAGACGGTTTGAAAAATTCAAATTTCAAAATTCAAATATAGTTTTGCATAACAAGATGATTTCAAACTAAAACATTGTCAACTACAAAGTTTCATAACTCTTCAATACCTACAACTTTCATGTTGGTGGTTTTTCCTTTCGAAGTCGTTTTCAAAATTCAAATTTTAAATTTTTTAAATTCAGACGTAGTTTTCGTTGACAATATGACTTCAAATGAAAAGGTTGTCAACAATAAACTTCTATAACTTCTCAAGATCTACAAAGTTTATTTTGGTTGTTTGGTAATTTGTTTATCTCAGATGATGATTCTAACAATATGCACAAATTCTATACGTCTCTCTCGTAGTTTCATAAACTACGAGAGAGATATAGGTTTTATGAACAAATTTATTTTTATTTTGTCATATGAAGAAATGTTCAATATATAAATTGTACATCATGATGAGTTATACAAATTTGTAGTTGAAAACTTTTTCATTTGAATTAATTTACTACTTTAAAATGTGATTTTAAAATTGTCTTTGCCTAGTGTTGGAGAAAAAACACTCGGCAAAGAGCTCTTTGCCGAGTGTTGTATTTGTAACACTCGGCAAAGAGCCCTTTGCCGAGTGTCAAAAAAAATACACTCGGCGAAGAAACTTTGGTCTTTGCTAAATCCTTGGGTGTATCCCATCCTTTCAAGTCTCCTTTATTGCTTCTTCCCATGTCAACTTTGGTCTTTCCCTCTTCTCATTGCTATTGTGTCTTAGGATCCTACTACATACTGGCGCATCTAGAAGTCTTCGTTGGACATGTCCAAACCATCTCAACCGATGTTGAATAAGCTTTTCTTCAATTGGTGTTACCCCTATCCTATCACATATATAACTTAGAGTACTCTATAACTTATGCTTATTGACAACCTAAAACTATTTAGCAAAATAGTGTTGATAGTGATTTGATAATATCCTTTGTGTCGGGTGGCAAGTAGGTTGTTGTATAGCCATTTGAATAGTGTTTGAATTATAGGAAAAAAGTAGATTCAGGAATCGTTGTTTAACAAGGTTGAGTTGAAGGTATTGATTCTTCTAATTTCTAAGTGGTTTTGAAGGTTTTGTTAGATATTCAGTAAGATGAGTAGAATACACACATTTTTTTCGAACACGCAGGAGAACTGTGTACCATTTCTGTTATGTATGGCCAAGCCTATGTTAGGCGCAATAGGGCCAAGGCTGCCCAGGTGGGGCCCAAGGCCCAATAGCTAATAGATAAGCTCTATCTAGTTAGTTATACTTATCCAAAGTTAGTAGATAAAGATCAGCTCTATCTAGATAGTTATACTTATCCAAAGTTAGTAGATAGACTTGAGATAGCTCTATATATAGATCTGTAAACTCTGGAATAAAGATAAGCAGAATTCCAATCTATTCTGGCTTCCCAGAGGGAGCCAGAGTCTCCTGTGATCTTCTCCCTGCGCGCAACCCAGCCAGGATCACGACGGCGCCCCAGCGCCGCCACCCTGGTCGCACCAAATCCCCTCCCTACAATCTGCGCAATCTGCTCGGTAGAATCCGTAGTTCTACCAATCTGGTATCAGAGGACTCGACGATCATGAGTTCCTCCAAGTCGCCGTCACCGGGACAGCAGCCGCCGCCGGCCTCAAGCCCGCCCGCAGCGCCGGTCGTCTCCCTGGCCGCGTCCCTGCGTCGTCGGAGGCCATGGCGCTCGGCCCTCCCGGCGCGGCCATCAACCAGCAGGCCGCCCTCGCGCTCACACCGGCCCAGATCGCGGCGTCCTTGGCGGATCTCAGCCACGCCGTGCGCGATATGCAGATCACCATGAACGCCATGATGACAGGCCACCTCCCCTTCCCCAATCCACAAGCCGCCCATCCACCCCAGCCGCCGCACCCGTCCCTGACAGCGCAGCCACCGCCGGCCGCACTGCCCCCACCCACGCAGCCACCTGCGCCACTCCCTTCACTCGCCCGGCAACCAATTTCTTACCAGTACGGCATGCCGATCGACCCCGGGCCTTCATCCACCGCATCACCGACCACAACCCCCATCCATATGATCCGCTTCCCACCATCCCCATCCCCCATCCCATCTTGGGCGAGGGCGCGCCTACGGTTTCCCCACCAGTGTACTCTGAGGCACTCCCGCGACCGGCGCTCACGACTTCCTTACCCAGCAGCACCGTCGGTGGGCCTCCCGGGATGCTGTTAGGAGGCGGCGACGGCCCCCTGTTCCCGGGTCGGGGGCCCTTGCGCCCCCACGTACCCGCAGCGACAGCAGCGTGGTCACCGTACCACGGGCTGCCTCAGGACGACGACGTGGAGACCGTAGCCTACGGGGGCGCTGAGGCGAGCGCGCCTCCACGCTACTACAAACTTGATTTCGCCACATACGATGGCTCCGAGGATCCGCTGAACTGGCTAAATCATTGTGAGCAGTTCTTCCGGGGGCAGCTCACGCCAGCCTCGGATCGCACGTGGCTGGCCTCGTACCATCTTAAGGGGCCGGCACAGACGTGGTACTATGCCCTGGAACAGGACGAGGGCATGCCGTCTTGGGATCGCTTCGCCGAGCTGTGTCGCCTTCGCTTCAGTCCAGCAGTGCGCGGTTCTCGCCTTGCGGAACTGGGACGCCTCCCCTTCCTGTCCACGGTCCAGGAGTACTCGGACCGCTTCCAGGCGTTGCTGTGTCGAGCTCGGGACGTCTCCCCCATGCAGAAGACGGAGCTATTCGTGGGCGGCCTTCCCGAGTACTTGCGGGTGGACGTTGAGCTGCGCGACCCGCAGGATCTACAAACTGCCATGTACTTGGCACGGGCGTTCGAACGGCGCGCGGCGGCCTGGCCCCCATTCCAGCAGCGCGGGTCGCGACCACCGCAACGGGCGCAGGGCTCGAGTCGTGTGACACCAGCACCGCCCGGGGCTCTACCGACCGGTACGACGACACCAGGCGATAGTACGACTCCGACACGCTCGTTTCGCCGATTGTCCCCGGGCGAGCAGCAGGAGCGGCGCCGGCAGGGGCTCTGCTTCAACTGCGATGAACCCTACGTTCGGGGACACGTCTGCCAGCGACTGTTCTACTTGGAGGTCGACGACTTCCTCGACGAGGCGTCCGGTGAGGGTGGGGTCGACCCCCTTGAGGAGCCGGCCGCCCCAGACGTCACGGGAGCCAACGCGTTGGTGGTCTCGTTACACGCGCTGGCGGGCATCCGGACGGACAAGACGCTGCTGCTACCAGTCACCATCAACGGCGAGCGACTACTCGCGCTCATGGACACAGGGTCAACCCACAACTTCCTCAACGCTGACACGATGAGCCGCCTCAGGTTAGCTATGGCGGGTGGCGAGCACCTTCGGGTCACGGTGGCCAACGGTGACCGCCTACCCTGCGCCGGCATCGCCCGCGACGTCCCGTCATCATCAACGACGAGTCCTTCTCCATCACGTGCGTCGGGATGCGCCTGGGCTGCTTCGACTTCATCCTCGGCGTGGACTTCCTTGAGACGCTGGGCACCATCCAGTGGAACTTCTGAGCACTGACCCTGTCGTTCCAGCGCCAGGGCTGGCGCATCCACTGGCAGGGTGTGCGGGCCACGCAACAGCCTGCCCCGCAGTAGCGGGCTGTGGCAGTCGTCGACACTGCCCAACAGCCCCTCATGGACGTCCTTCTGCAGCAACATGGCACCATCTTCGACGAGCCCACGAGACTGCCCCCGGCCCGCCCCTACGACCATCGCATCCACCTGCTGCCCGGTACAGCTCCGGTGGCCGTACGACCGTACCGGTACGCACAACTGCAGAAGGACGAGCTGGAGCGACAGTGTGAGGCCATGCTCACACAAGGCATCATACGACCCAGCACGTCGCCGTTCTCCGCTCCGGTGCTCTTGGTTCGCAAGGCGGACCGCTCGTGGCGTTTCTGCATCGACTACCACGCCCTCAACGCCAAGACGTCCAAGGACAAGTTCCCGATCCCGGTGGTGGACGAGCTCCTCGACGAGCTCCATGGAGCCCGTTTCTTCTCCAAGCTGGACCTACGCTCAGGCTACCACCAGGTGCGGATGCACACCGATGACATCGCCAAGACGGCGTTCCGCACCCATCATGGCCACTATGAGTTCCTGGTCATGTCGTTCGGCCTCTCGAACGCGCCTGCTACTTTCCAGGCCCTGATGAACGACGTACTCCGCCCATATCTTCGGAAGTTTGTGCTTGTCTTCTTCGACGATATCCTGATCTACAATGCATCATGGGCGGAGCACCTCCAGCATGTGGGCATCGTCCTCGAGACATTGCAGGCACACCACCTCCACCTGAAGCGCTCCAAGTGTTCCTTCGGCGCCACATCAGTGGCCTATCTGGGCCATGTCATCTCCGAGGGTGGGGTCGCCATGGACGCCGACAAGGTCGCGACAGTGGCCTCCTGGCCGCCCCCGCGGTCTGCACGAGGTCTCCGGGGCTTCTTGGGACTAGCAGGGTACTACCGGAAGTTCATCAAAGACTTCGGCCTCATTGCAGCCCCGCTGACACGTCTCTTGCGACGAGACGCGTTTGCCTGGGACGATGACGCGACAACATCCTTCCACGCCCTAAAGCACGCCCTAACGACGGGTCCAGTGCTCCAGATGCCGGACTTCGCCAAGCTCTTCGTCGTCGACTGTGACGCGTCAGGTGCAGGGTTCGGTGCTGTCCTTCATCAGGGCGCGGGACCTCTCGCCTACTTCAGCAAGCCATTTGCAGCCCGCCACCTTAAGTTGGCGGCCTACGAGAGGGAGCTCATCGGCCTCGTGCAGGCCGTCCGTCACTGGCGCCCGTACTTGTGGGGGCGCCACTTTTTTGTTCGGACTGACCACTACAGTCTCAAATTCTTGCTGGATCAGCGCTTGTCCACAGTTCCTCAGCATCAGTGGACCAGCAAGTTGTTCGGTTTCGATTTCTCGGTGGAATACAGGCCGGGGCGCCTGAACACCGTGGCCGACGCCCTGTCCAGCCGCGACTCGGAGGCTGCCGTGGAGGACACGACTATGGCAGCACTGGCCATCTCGGGCCCGACATTCTCCCTGCTGGACGACATCAGGCGGGCGCTGGCAGCTGCACCTGACGGGCAGCACCTCCTCCAGCAGCTGCGGGACGGCGTATTGGCTGCGCCATGGTGCCTCGTCGACGGGCTGCTCCTGCACGGCACACGCATCTTCGTGCCGAACTACGACGACCTGCGCCACCAGGTGCTGACACTGGCGCACTCGGCAGGTCATGAGGGCATCCAGAAAACCCTCCATCGACTACGGGCAGACTTCTACATGCCACATGATCGCGCGCTCGTCCAGGACTGGGTGCGCACCTGCACCACGTGCCAGCAAAACAAGACACTGGCGCAGCAGCCGAGCGGCCTCCTGCAACCCCTTGAGGTGCCGTCCCAGGTGTGGGTCGACATCTCCATGGACTTCATCGAGGGGCTGCCCAAGGTGGCAGGCAAGTCCGTCATCCTCACGGTGGTGGATCGCTTCTCCAAATACGCCCACTTCATCGCCCTCGGCCACCCCTACACCGCGTCGTCCGTAGCACGGGCATTCTTCGACGGCATCGTACGACTGCACGAGTTCCCGTTGTCTATTGTTAGTGACCGGGACCCCGTCTTCACCGGGCACGTGTGGCGCGACCTCTTCAAGATGGCGGGGGTGACACTAAAGATGAGCACCGCCTTCCACCCACAGACGGATGGACAATCGGAGGTGGTCAACAAAATTATTGCGATGTATCTTCGGTGTGTCACCGGCGATCGACCGCGGGCATGGGTGGATTGGCTGTCCTGGGCGGAGTATTGCTATAATACCTCCTACCACACAGCATTGCGTGCCACTCCCTTCGAGGTGGTCTATGGCAGATCCCCACTGTCCATGCTACCTTACACGACAGAGACGACACGTATTGAGGCCGCAGACGACATGCTACGCTCCAGAGATGAGATGCTGGCCGAGGTGCGCCAGCGCCTTTTGCAGGCCCAGCAGCTCGCCAAGAAGTATTACGATGCCGGGCATCGGGAGGTCCAGTTCCAGGTGGGCGACTGGGTGTGGCTACGCCTGCTACACCGCACCTTTCAGTCCCTCCATCCGCGCGCGAAGGGAAAGCTGGGACCTCGCTACGCAGGCCCTTTCCGTGTCCAGGAAAGGATTGGGTCGGTAGCCTACCGCCTGCAGTTGCCAGATGGTGCTCGCATCCATGATGTCTTCCACGTCAGCCTGCTGAAGCCGCACCGTGGGGATCCTCCTGCAACTCCGGGGACGCTTGACCCAGTGATGGATGGTCGGCTGCTTCCTGTGCCGGCCAAGGTGCTTCGCGCTCAACTTAGGCGGGGCGTGTGGCAGGTTCTCGTACAGTGGCGTGGACTGGCTGAAGATGACGCCACATGGGAAAAGCTTGAAGAGTTTCGTGCTGCTTAACCCAACTTACAGCTCGAGGACGAGCTGTTTGAGAAGGCGGGGAGAGATGTTATGTATGGCCAAGCCTATGTTAGGCGCAATAGGGCCAAGGCTGCCCAGGTGAGGCCCAAGGCCCAATAGCTAATAGATAAGCTCTATCTAGTTAGTTATACTTATCCAAAGTTAGTAGATAAAGATCAGCTCTATCTAGATAGTTATACTTATCCAAAGTTAGTAGATAGACTTGAGATAGCTATATATATAGATCTGTAAACTCTGGAATAAAGATAAGCAGAATTCCAATCTATTCTGGCTTCCTAGAGGGAGCCAGAGTCTCCTGTGATCTTCTCCCTGCGCGCAACCCAGCCAGGATCACGACGGCGCCCTAGCGCCGCCACCCTGGTCGCACCAAATCCCCTCCCTACAATCTGCGCAATCTGCCCGGTAGAATCCGTAGTTCTACCAATTTCATTAATAGGAGAAGAAAAAAAGCGGGACATAAACATCCACACACTGACCCACACCCATACTGAGACAGCTGGAGTGCGCACAAGACACAGAGCTGAGAGACAGCCAAAACAGATAAAAAAACACCACCTGGACTAAACAACTAAGCCATTAAGAATATTACTCTGAGCTGTCAACAAGACTAGCCCCTTGGCGCCAGCAGAACTCCAGCACCAAAGCTCATTGCCGGCTGAGATCAGGGCTGTAGCAAGATATGGTGATTTGCCATTGAACACAGTCATTCCTTTGCCGCCAAAGAATCCAATCTCCCAACACAATAAGAGAGTTGAGCCCTTTCTGGAGCTCCTTTCCCATGGCGTTAACACAATTCTTCCACCAGTCATCGAAGATAACATCAGACGGCTGCGGACAAAGAGCAGTGAGCCCCATCTTTGGAGAAGAAAGAACCAGAACTGCCTGCTGAAAACACAGTTTACTAAGATATGATTAATCGTCTCATCTTCCTGTTCACAAAGGGGACAACAGCTCGGTCGGGAGAGATTTCTCTTAGCCAATCGATCCGATGTCCAGCATTGATTGTGGATCACAAGCCAGATGAAGAAAGTGAACTTAGGAGGAGCCCAAGTCTTCTAGACACGATCAAAAGCCTCCCACTGCAAGGATCCTTGGAAGATGGCTGCATAAGCCGAGGTTGCTAAATATTTTCCGGAACTGGACAGCCTCCAAAAGTGTCTATCTGGCAATGCCGGGCTGCAGGTTAACCCCTTCGAAAGCTTCCCAAAGAAGTGTGATTTCCATGAGCACCTCTCAGGATAAAACACCCTGAAGGTCTTGAATCCATCTTGAATCTGTCAAGGCTTCCAGAACTATTCTTTTGTTTATTATACTCTTCGAGACCATCAAGAAAAGGTTGGAGCCAAATCCTCCATCCGTTGCCCAGCCAGCCACCTGTCACTCCAGCTTACACATATTTGAAAAGTAAAGCTTATCCCTACAGCAAGCCATTTAGCAAACTGTTAAAAACTGAAAACCTGCAATAATGAAAGTTTTTGACTTTTTGCCCACTATCGTAGTTAATTTTTTATTTGAAAAAATCTTTATTGCATTGGATATTTATGATGTTTGTTTGGTTCTTGTTTACCTTTTTTGTTTAGACGACGACAACTTATATGGAAATCAGGAGAGTCATCTAACAATTTTTATTATTTTTGTGGGAAATTCTATTAGTGAATCATTCCAAGAGCCAACTCAAGAAGTTTTACTATGTTCAATTGAAGAAGAGATATGCATGCCTCTATTTCCATATCTGGTAATACTTATTAAATAGTTTTATTCTGCTTTGCTTCAGCTGTTCCTTGGACTGAAGAGGAGCATAGAACATTTCTTGCTGGTCTTGAAAAGCTAGGGAAGGGAGATTGGAGGGGTATAGCAAAAAAATTTGTTACCACCAGAACACCAACTCAAGTTGCAAGTCATGCTCAGAAATATTTTCTTAGACAAACTAATCCAAATAAGAAGCGCAGATCTAGTCTTTTTGACATGATGCCCAGAGAGCTGGTACTTTCTGTCAATCTTTGCAGTATTGCACTGACATCACAAAAAATGTTTTTAACCAATGCTTAACAAACCTATGAATTGCAGTCACCAACACCAAACTGCCCCGTATTACCACCATCCATGGCAAAAGTACATGACGTGGTAGCTATGACGAAACAACTCCAGAATAGCAACTTGGTATGCTCATGCTCCTTATATTTGATTTCAATAACATACTTCCATTACTGAATTGGAATTGCCAATCTCACTTTCAGGAAGGAGCCTCATCTTCCAATGCAGCTAATGTAGTATCTCAAGTAGGAAGAGATCTCCCCCCAGTTCCGTCTTTTAAGGCAACAAATATAGATTCAAGTTTCAGCAAATTTAGCCACATGGTAATGCTACTATATTATCTCTTCTGTTATACGTACTATTATGTGTTAATCCACTCCCAACAGAGTTGCTAAAAGCTGGATAGGAGATATTATATGGTTTTCCCTTGATTTATACATACCCAGTCACAAAAGCGTATTGTTTTGTATGTTGATGTGATCCCTGATACAGTACTTTGACCACTAATTATAGTATTAAACATATTCAAATATAGCAAGATTCTAATGAAAACTTTGCAAGGCAAATCTAGCTATACCATTTAAAAAAATTGAGTTATTACTAAATATATTGATGATAAAGTTGAAACATGTTGACTGCGTGCAACGAAAACAACCATGTTTGTGATGGGTTTGGATATTTATGGTCTTATGGAGTCCAAAAATTTTGGTGTTGGTCCACTTCTATGACTAACTGCTTTTTTACCCACACCCACACCCACGGTGAGTTCTTTTTTATATACTTACTTACACGACATCGGCATAATTATCTTACTATAGTGCCGCAGATCACCATTACCACTAACTAGACGAGCCTTAGGTATTGGACTATTGGAGTACACTAGTGCTCCCGCAATAAATAAAATGGAAAACCAAAAGCCTACTCATGTTTACCTAGAGGACCTATCACGAGGAAAGTCAAGTTTCATTTAGTGGTTTTCTAGGTTTGCTCAGTCTCTCCCCATTGAATGATCATCGGAACCATCACTAAGAAATGAATTGAAAATGTAGGTACAAAAACATCAATCATCATACAAAGTTGAAGTTTTGAAATAGACAAGAAGGAAAGGTATTCAGCTGCCAAAAAAATAGTAATTAGAATACAAGGAAACCTGTTCCTCTTGGTGAATTTTGTATTCTCTGTTTCTCATGTGTGAAGACATGCACTGCCATTGGACACTAAGCCACCCTAATCCTTACCTCTAATCTTGTAGAACCTATTGTGATGATTTGGATGGTCGGCTGTTGGATACACTGTTGGAGCTCTGAATAGTTGGGCTGCGCAATGAATAGGTGTTGTGTTACACACTCGCTGCAGTTTAGTGTAACCTATTAGCCTCATCTATAAATCCAACAAGTACCAGCTAAATAACCCCCTATGGTACTTGAAGTTAATCCACTGTTCACGGAAGCTCTTGACCTTCTAAACTAAAGTTGGCAATTTAACCGCGACCGACAGGGGGTCTATGTGGTATCAGAAATCTCTCTTATTAAGGCGATGTGGAAAGATGTCTTCTTTACTATCTTGTGTTCAAGTGCCGATATTTTATATGACCTAGATTTAAAGTAATTGATTATTGGTTAACGGATGCTGTTGTCCTTTGCCAGGAGCGCTACTGGAGAACTCCCTACCCGTCCAGACCAATTCCTAGAGCCCCTGAAGGGACGTCTTCATCAACTCCTGTTGCTGCCAGTACAGCTGTTCCAGCCTCCGAAGCTAACCTGACTGCATATACTAGCACATTCTTGAGCCAGCGAGCTGATACCCCATCATTGCCTCCGAAGGGTGATCCTCCTCCATCAGAGGATGATGATCTGGAACTGACTGTCGCTCCACCATCCCAACAGAATATGACCAATATGTCCTCCCAGAATGCGGTAGGCGTGATTCAAGTCATCTAAGCTAATTTTTTTTCTCTCTCTAGAAGTTACTGTGGGTATTTACAGTTCACCGAATAAGTACTAACATTCTATCAGCAAATACATCAGTATAATAAGATCATGAGTGACAAGACACAGTAGATGTTAAGCGCGTTAATGTGGGGGGTCTGTTGTGCATCTGCATCCCCTTTTCACTTGTGTTGGTACTTATCTAGGGATTGGTGCAAGCTTAGCCGATTGTTTTCACTGCACTTGTGTTGCTAATTATCTTGTGTACATGCATGGTTCTCTCTACATTAGGCCCAGACAGAAGGCATCTCACATTATGATATTGAATATTATCAATGGGGGGAAACAGAATGTTGGCTGGCACTGCCACCATTATTATTGGCTTTCCACCCGGCAGTTGGTACTGTCGTAGCACAAGAGTAGCTTGGTGTATTTCTGGTGTGCCTGAATGTAGTTGTTATGTGGAGAAGCAATACTTGGTGCAGATTGCGAGAAATTTGTAATTTTGCCACTCTCAGTTTTGGCTTCCTGTTATTATGCCATCATGTGTCTATGACTGGTGGGACCATATGTGTCTATGACTGGTGGACCTGATGGTATATTGGCGAAGCCCACAAATAGGGCTGGGCAAAATACTCGTGGCTCGTGAGCTCGCTCGACTCGTGGCCAGCTCGGCTCGGCTCGACTCGGCTCGTTTCAATTTTATCACGAGCTGATCTAACATCTCAGCTCGGTTCGTTAACGAGCCAGCTCGACACGAGCTCGAGCCAGCTCGTTAGCTCGAATGAGCTAGAATTTATCTGTAAAACAAAGCCTATACTTGTATTGGATGAATTAATAAGTGATGAACTATGTTAGTTTAGGGTTTAAATGTTGTGATATATAAAATTATGAGTATTGTTAGTCTTTTCTAGTGTTAAATTAGTATAAAATTAACTAGCAATTGATTATATTGTTGTATATATACATGTATAATATTTTTTGTTCTGGCTCGCGAGCTAAACGAGCCAGCTCGAGCTCGCAAACGAGCCGAGCCGAGCTGGTTCTCTGGCTCGGTTGCTTAACGAGCCGAGCCGAGCCAGCTCGTTTCCTTAACGAGCCAGCTCGAGCTCGGTCGAGCCGAGCCGAGCTGGCTCGATATCCACCCCTACCAACAAATCATAATGGCAAAATTACCAATGTCTCACAGATCGCATATTAGACTGTATTGTGTTATGTGGCCCGAGGCCCGTTATGTGTAATGGGTTCTGTTATGTGTTATGGGTCTAGAGCCCAATCTATGTATAGCCTATTAGATGTTTTTTGTTCGTGGTATCTATTCCCTTTCTTTTCTGTTTGATTGGGTCAGTCCATAACGGTTCACACCGTAAATGGATACGGAACCATATCCTTTTGTTACCACTCCCTAGCTAGTGTTAATACATAATGTTAACTAACCAAACATATCTCGCTTTCTGTTTCCGTTGTCATGTAACCAATAGCAGTGGGATTCATTCATGTTATGTTAACCGCTCCCTACCGCCTTATAGTTAGAGAAAGGTGAGCGAGATCTGAGTCGTTGGATCTTATGTTAGCGATTTAATTAAACAAGGGGGTACACTAACTTGTAATTGTGATGCTCATCTCTAGCTAGATCATCAGCCACACGTCTTCCTTCCACCTCCCAACACCCAGCAGCTTCGACGAACAACAACTCACTATGCCCAGAGCACGGTGAAACAATCAAGGGTGGTCTTACCGAGGATCAAGGCGGCAATGGCGTGACCCTCGATGAACAACGACTCAGCGGCGAGGCCGACACTCTATTGAGCAATTACGATAACTTCAATCCTCCTCTCGCTTGACTGGGTTGCGGCACCCTTTTGTGTACTCTCTCGAACACCTCGGTTTCTCTTGAGGTTCAAGCTATAATACAAATAGGTCCTGGATTTTATAAAACATACCCTAAACTTTTAAATAAGTACTTGTTCGCTTCATATTAAAGTCGACTGTTTACGACCTAGTAGGTTATATCTAGATTTGTTTTCGTTATACCTTGTTTACACTTGGTTTACTTATTATTGGGTAGACTTACTAGTGCTCTACTTGGTTTTTGGGTTAATGTTATTGTCGGAGGTAAATTTCAGCCAGGTGGCGGAATGCACCCGCCTAATTCTAAGAATGAGGGGGTGCATAGGGTTTGCCTGTGGAGATGGCAAGGACACAAGAACATTCAAAGATTTAGAGTGGTTCGGACCGTCAGAGCGTAATACCCTATATCCAATGTGAGTTGTATTGCTTGAGAGCTTGAGCATGGTGAGTCTGAATGAGCTTGTCCCTTGTAATGCATGTGTTTTATCTTTTATAATTCAAGGGTGGCACGTACAAGTGTGTTGAGAAGCCCCGACAGGTGGGCCCCAGCGACCTAGTATAAAACAATGTACAACATGGAGCCTTAAATGTTGCGACCGATGGAGTTCTTCTCCCTTGGCCTTCACGTGGATCTTCTGATCTAGCTGCCTTCGTCCTGTCTGCCGGCTCAAGCCGGCTACGGAAGGGAGTCTGGTACACTGACGTATGTAGGGGCTGGCCATGCTAACGTGCACAGGAATTATGGTGATGGACCTAAGTTGTCGCCTTCGGTCGATGGTGCAGTGGGCACTTTACCTGAGCCAGTGGTAGTTCATGATTTCCGCCCACGCGTGCGGCGCTGAGACACACCGCTCGCCTCGGTAACACGTGGCTTACTGTGCGAGCCATACGCGTGGCACTGACACACAACTGTTTTCCTCGGTAACGCGCGAAGCGGTCATTCGAGCTTGCGCGACCGGCCAAAAACCTGCCCATGCCCTGTGCACAACAGGGCACGCCTCAGCCGCTCGCATTGAATGTGGGCGGCGAGCTTGCTTCCAATCGAAGGCTTGTGCCCACGGGCCACGTGGCGGCTTCAGACCTCTATCTAAGCGGAGAGCAGGGACCAAGAGCATATGCTGACTTGATGACATGCCCCCATGACTAGGCCCATATGGCGCACGGGGAGGTCCGGGACCCTCGCACGAGGGTCCAAACAGCACACGTGGAGGTCGGGGACCCACATGCGGGGTCCAGACTCATGGTAGTAGTCCCTGAGCATTTTTATCCCTGTGGCACGTGGCGGCACCAGACCCATCTCCGAGCAGGGAGCGGGTCTGGAGGCCAATGGCCTCGTTAGACGGGTATGGACCCATGGACTCGGCTACTCAGTTTCTTAGTACGTGGTTAGAGATAACCACACGGGTGTCTGCCTTGACACAGTTGGAGAGGGTACCCTGCCGACAATTATATATGAAACATTGATCATGTTTTATTATTGTTGGTTTATTTATTATGCATGATAAGATCACCTTTTTATTTGGAACATGGAGCGACAACCCGAGAAAACAATGCAACCACAAGGACTACTATGACTTTGGTTTTGGTTGATTAATTAGGGAAGCTAGTTATGGATTAGCCTTAATCAAAAGGGGCAAGAGAGGAGGCATTACTCAAGTATAGGGAGGTTCTCGAGCTGATCTGTTATGTGGTAGTTCTTCAGACAAGGGATTCCTATACCGTCAAGTTCTGTGGTTGTTCTTGCGTATCCTTGGGAGTCGCATTTGACTACTTTCAGGTAGATCCTATGGTATCTTCAGGTTACTATCGACTACATGCTTCTTCTTCTTCGGTGCTTCTCCACATATGAGTTGGTTGTCTACACCGACGCTAATTGGACCGAGTGCACTAACACTCGCCGGTCTATCCCCGGTTGTGCGATGTTTCTTGATGACAAAACCTCATCTCTTGGTCCTCCAAGTATCAGCCTGTGGTCTCCCGCTTCGGTGCTAAGGGCTGAAGCTGAGTATTAGGATATCGCTAATGGGGTGGTTGAGGCGAGCTGGCTGAGCCAGCTCCTTCAGGAGTTTCATAGCTCCCTTACTAGGAGTACGCTTGTCTACTGCGGGAATGTTAGTGTCGTGTACCTCTCCACCAATCCCGTCCAACACCAGTGTAAGAAGCATACTGAGATCGATCTTCACTTTGTTTGTGAGTGTGTTACCGTTGGGGTCGGGGACGTTCATTTCCTGCACATCTCGACGATCTCGTGGTTCACCAATGTCTTCACCAAGGGGCGTCCATCCTCAGTGTTCTCAGAGTTTCGATCGAGTCTCAACTACTATCATGACTAAAATTTTAACGGCAGGTGAAAGTCGCCTAGAGGGGGGGTGGATAGGCGAAACCTGAAAATTAAAACTTTATCCCCCAACTAGATCCTTTGATTAGTGGTTAGAACAAGATGAACAATTATTGAAGTATAAAAACTAAGTTCTTGCTAGTAAAGAGTATAGCTTTCAAATAATGCGGAAGTGATAAATCAATACAACTAATAATTCTATGATAACAAAGCAAGAAAGCTTAGATGAAAAAGAGCACTAACTCAAGTTCTTTTCTTGCGGAGTGTTGCTTCACTTAAATGAGAGTTTAACTTGAAGCAACACCAAATGATATGAGCAAAGAATAGTGCAAGAGAACTTAGAGTAAGGGAAAGCAAACAAATCACAAGCAAAAGCACAATGAACACGGGTGATTTGTTTTACCGAGGTTCGGCCCTCGAAGGCCTAGTCCCCGTTGAGGAGTCCACTTAAGGACGGGTCTTTTTCAACCCTTTCCCTCTCTCCCGATCACACAAGGATCGGCGAGCTCTTCTTCTTCTCAAGGATCACTCTCGATCCCACAAGGACCACCACAATCTTTGGTGTCTCTTGCTAGCTTTTACAAGCCTCCAACACTTTGGAGGAAGTTCGAATGGGAGTCAAAAACTCCACGCGCAAATGAACACAAAGATGTAGCACACACTATCTCTCAATGAATCTCACAAGGCGCTAGGGCTAAACTCAATTGAGTAGCTCTCAATTGCTTGCTCTCTCTTTTGTGGCACTTGTGTTGGTTGTAGTGGACTAAATCTTGTGTATAGGATGGATCAATGAATGTATGTGGTTGGGAGGGCTTGAGTATGTCAACTAGATGACTTGGAATGTTGCTTGGACTCCCACACCTTGAAGTGGCCGGTTGGGGTGGTATTTATAGCCACCATCCAATTTTGTAGCCGTTGGAGAAGCTGCTGGCGATGGGCGCACCGGACAGTCCGGTGCACACCGGACATGTCCGGTGCCCAGCCACGTCATCCTATCCGTTGAGATTGGAGCTGGTTGACCGTTGGAGGCTTTGTCCTCATGTGGCACCGGACAGTCCGGTGCACACCGGACAGTCCGGTGCCTCTCTGATCCTCTGCTCTGACTTCTGCCGCGTGTACTGTTCTGCACTGTTTACTGTCAGAGTCGACCGTTGGCGCGAAGATGACCGTTGCTCCGCTGGCACACCGGACAGTCCGGTGCACCCCGGACAGTCCGGTGAATTTTAGTGGAGCGGCTGCCGCGCGAACCCGAGGCTGGCGAGTTCTGGAGACCGCGCTTCCTTGGAGCACCGGACATGTCCGGTGCACACCGGACAGTCCGGTGAATTATAGCGCGCCGGCTTCCGAGAATTCCCGAGGGCGAAGAGTTTGAGTCTGAGTCCCCTGGTGCACCGGACAGGTACTGTTCACTGTCCGGTGGCACACCGGACAGTCCGGTGCGCCAGACCAGGGGTGCCCTCGGTTGCCCCTTTGCTCCTTTATTGAATCCAAAACTTGGTCTTTTTATTGGCTGAGTGTGAACCTTTTACACCTGTATAATCTATACACTTGGGCAAACTAGTTAGTCCAATTATTTGTGTTGGGCAATTCAACCACCAAAATTATTTAGGAACTAGGTGTAAGCCTAATTCCCTTTCAATCTCCCCCTTTTTGGTGATTGATGCCAACACAAACCAAAGCAAATAGAGAAGTGCATAATTGAACTAGTTTGCATGATGTAAGTGTAAAGGTTGCTTGGAATTGAGCCAATATAACTTCTTTACAAGATATGCATGGAATGTTCCTCTCTTATGTAACATTTTGGACCACGTTTGCACCACATGTTTTGTTTTTGCAAATCCCTTTTGTAAATCCCTTTCAAAATAGTCGAAGGTAAATGAATAAGAGTTTGCAAAGCATTTTTTAAGATTTGAAATTTTCTCCCCCTGTTTCAAATGCTTTTCCTTTGACTTCAACAAAACTCCCCCTAAAAGAGATCCACCTCTTAGTGTTCAAGAGGGTTTTGATATACCATTTTTGAAATAATACTTTCTCCCCTTTTTGAACACAATAGGATACCAAATGATAAATACTTTTGGAAAGCACTAAGTTTTTGAAATTTGTGGTGGTGGTGCGGTCCTTTTGCTTTGGGCTCATTTCTCCCCCTTTTTGGCATGAATCGCCAAAAACGGAATCATTAGAGCCCTCGAAGTAATTTCTTCCCTTTGGTCATAAGTAAATGAGTTAAGATTATACCAAAGGCGAAGTCCGGTCTTTTAGCTTTGGGCTCTTACTCTCTTCTAGAGACGAAGTCCTTTTCTTTGATGCTTATTTCTCCCCAAGGAATAGAGAGTTGCTTGGAGTGATGGCGAAGTATGATATATGGAGTGGAAGCCTTTGTTTTCGCCGAAGACTCCATTTCCCTTTCAATCTACGACTTAGCATAGTAATATACTTGGAAACATATTAGTCGTAGTCATGGTACGGGAATAATAGGATATATGCATTTGTACCAAAATGAAAGAGATATGATCAAGAGATATGTCAATTAAGCATGATCATAGTTCTATATAACATAGATTTCTCCCCTAAATATGTGCCTTGAGAGGAATACATATTTTGGCCTTAAATGCCAAGTGCACATAATTAGGTTAATGAGAACAAGTCTATATCATAGAGAAAGTGAAGTGCATTGAGTCATAGAATATGAGTGATGCTCAAGACAGTTTATGCACTTATGAAAGCATGTTGCGAACATTTTAAGCATTTTCCTTTAAGGATTTCAAAGAGACTTAAGGACCATCCACCTTTGGAACAAAGGTAGCTTATCCTCGTCACAAGGTTAAGCTTTAAGCTCTTTGACAATAGAATCACTTCATCTAGTTTTAGCAAAGATGCAATAATGCATGAGAGAAAATTTTTTTAAGAGGTTAAACTAGGTATGAAGCAGGGATAAATGCAAAGGACATGCTTTCTCTTCCTTATGTATAAGATATGCAAAGAATGCTTATAAGAGGAAGATTTAGGTACAAGTTTAAATGAAAGGAAGTGATTTTACCCTTTTGTACCTTCTCATAGAGACGCTCTCTTCATTGTGCTTTGTCCTTAGTCTTAGTTGCTTAAGACCTATACTCAATGACAATATATGGAAATACTTTGCACAAGAGAGAGTTCTACAACTAGTGATCTTCTTCAAGTTATTGTTAGCATATATCAAATGGATCACAAGTTGCATAAATGAATCATGAATTCTCCTTTTTCCTTAGTGCATATCAAGATAGATGTCAATTAAAATTACCAATTGAGATCAAATTGAAATTACATGAGGCACTAAGAAACATAAGTGATAATCGAAGTTGTTCAATGATCAACCAACATGCGATCAAGAAGACAACAAAGACATTAAATTTTCAATCAAGCTTAAAAATAGGAGAATCCAATAAGCATGCTACCTTTTTTAAAAAATGAGAGCAATGATCCTTGATAAAAGCGATATTACTTTAACAAGTTTGATAGATGTGAAGTAGCATACTATATGAGAAACATTATTCTCATGCATGAGACTATATGAAATTACTAAGATAAAGCAATAGTCTCAACATAATCAAAGTATAATAATGGACTCCCCCTAAAGATATGCATCAAGTAATTTAAAGAAATGATTTCGATGCATTCACTTTTAAGAACATAAAGGGAGAAGCATTATACATTTTGATCAAGGCTCATAAATTTAGCAATAAACAACTTAAGCCTTGCAACCTCATAATGAAAAAGGATTTAGAATGCTTACAACCACACCATTGATTGTTGTGAAAACCTTATTGTCCAAGTAGGTGTTGTTGTCCTTGATGTTCTTTCTTTTTCATTTGAGTGTCCTCCCTTTATATTTGTCTCTTTTTCCTTCCAAACTTATTGAAAATACTCAAGAGATATGTTAATAGCGCAAGGGAGTGTATGATGAAAGATGATTACTTTAGATAATTAGCATACAAAATTTATCATCCACAAGTCACACAGACATGAAGCAAAATCCTCAACATTAGTGCATTTCATTTGAGAAAAATGAGTGAGCACCTTTTAAGCATTTTAATAATCATTGGAGATTTTACTTTATCATATTGAAGTTAGTTAATCATCACTTGGAAGCAAATCAATATGATAACATGTATATAAATATCGCAAAGGCATTAAATAGATTCTAATGGACATAAGCATTAAGAAAATGATATTTGAATGCACACTTAGTTAATTTCGGTCCAATAAAGAATCTATTCCTCTCAAGAGTAGAGTATGATAACTTAGATTAAATACTCATTGAGATGGGAACTAAACTTAATTTAAGAAGATGAGTTCCCATACCTTTGCTTTTATCTTTCTTCTTTTGAGTGAAGATCAACCCATGAGGCTTGTGTACTTTCCCTTCTATGCATATTTATAAGTAAGCTCAAGAGATACGTTAGCAACACAAGCACTAGTTTCCATTTAGTAATCATTTTGATAAAGAATGAGAAGTTAGATTAACAAAACATGGAAACTCCATAGCATGAACTAGATTATTCATAGATGATGTTATGCTTAATTTTAACTCATAAAACAAGCATAACTAATCCTTTGAGATTATAGGAATAAATCTAAATCATGATTTGGAAAGCGATAAATGTGAAAGAATCATATCCAATTGAGCAATAAGAGATAGAATTTCCTAGACATGATGAGATACGCATTTCCATAGAGAAACTTATTCTCTACAAGTGAGACTACTTAAATTACTTAGATAAAAACAATAGTCTCACTTTTCTAGCTATAGAGAGAATTTTTCCTTTTATAAGTGTCCTAAGTATTTGAATTTCTTATATGACACCTTATTCTTTTAAGAACATGAAATATCTCTTTATACCTAGAACATGGCAATAATTTAAAAACATGTAGATTGTCATAATATAGAATTGATAAATACACAATCTACCATATGAAAGGAATTTCTTCAAAGAATGATGACATAATTTTAAAACATCCTTAAGTGCTTTCTATTTCTATGTGACTACACAAGACACATGACAAATTAAGATAATTGCACTTAAGAATATAAATGTTACCATCCTTTGACTTTCCTCCATGTTGTAGGCTTTGAAATTCCGCACATGATAATTCTTTAATTCCTACAACATCAATATCTTCCCCGAGATGATATGGGTTTTGAATAACATATTGAAACAACCTTGGGTCAATCTTGAATATGTAGATCATTTGAAGATTGATAGCTTGAGTTGATAAGAATTGAATTAACTTCCTCAAACACCCCAAAGGTTCATATCATCTCCTTCTCCTACAAATCTTGTCAAGCACATTTTGGTACCCATCGCTTGATGGGTCCGTTAAGGTTAGTAAACAAAGATCTAGGAACCCAAGTGTCCTTTGTGCTAGCGCTTGGTAAACTTGTTACCTTTCTAGCACAAGTTGCAATTTTGGGTTGCCTAGTTACATGAAAATTAATTGACAAGCTAGGAGTGGAATTGTTACCAATGGGACAATCCTTGCATTGATGTCCCTTTCTTCGGCATGTGTAGCATAGGCGTTTTTCAAGTTTTGAAGTTTTCTTCTTTCCTTGCTTGTTGCCTGCTACATGGTTAGTAAAAACTTTCTTTTCTAACCCTATGCCTTTTTGTTTTAAATGGGGACAAGATCTAAGCAAGTGTCCCTTCTTAGAGCATTTAAAACAAAGTCTATCATCCTTGTTAATAATCAAGCCATTAATATAGGGACATGACCTAATCAAGTGCCCCATTTCAAAGCATTCACTACACCTCTTAATGTGAAGTGTGGCTTGATCATTACCTTGGATGTTACCTTTTGTGGAGGCGTGGTTGAGGCTTTTGGAGGAGGTGTTGAATTTCATCTTTTGTTTCCTCCTCATGGCAATCCTCAAATCCTTGACATTTTCTTTAAGGGATGTAGTGCATGCCACGGTTGTTCCCGTCTCAAGCTTCTTCACCATGTGATCACGGTTATCTTGAGAAGGTTGGGCAATGCATTTCCCTTTTAGTTGTGTCAAGCTCTTCTTTAGCCTCTCATTTTCTTCTTTGAGCTTTTGATATGAATCATCATTTGTTCCTGCAAATTCTAGCTCAAAGGAAGATTTGCTTGTTGACAAACAACAAGCATTAGCACATGGTAATATAGTATTAATTTGAATACATGTGCACGAGTGAGGTTGTTGGGATTTTAAGTTCTCTATCACAACCTCATGAGCAATGTTTAATATGATATGATTATCCATAAGATTTTCATGAGAACATAAAAGCATATCATATTTATCTTGAAAAGCTAGATTTTCAACTTTTAGCTTTTCTACTTGGTCCTTGAGCAAGGTATTCCTATTTACTAATTGAGAGATACAATGTGAAGCGTTATCTTGCTCAATTGAAATAGTTTCATACCTGTGGACCAAATCAACATGAGAGCACTTTAGCTCCTCATGTTCTTTAGTCAACTCGTCAAGGTGTTGCATCTTTATGGAGAGAATATCTTCTAGCCTTTGACGAGCTTCGCTTTGTTCTCTCGCTCTTTCTAGAAGTTTGAGCATGACCGCCTTATCTTTTTGGCTTAGGCGAGTGTAGAGATGCACAAAGCTTCTTTCTTCCTCCTCATCCTCATTTGTGCTCCCGCTATCATTTTCATTAGCCACACAACACATGTGGGAATCGAAATGGGAAGACAAACCTTTTGGAGAGGTGGATTCATCGTTTGGTCTCCATTGTTCATTTTCTTCTTCTTCCTTGCAAGGGTTAGTATCACAAATACCAAAGGAAGTAGAAGCACAAAATGAACTATCATTTTTGGACTCATCAAATTTGCTTCTAATTCTAGTCCAAATATCATGCGCATCATGGACGGATTCATCATAGTTTGATATGAAGGCACGATAATCTTCTTTGCTAAGAGAATTGTTTAAGATGTCAAAAGCTAGGTAGTTTAAGCGATAACATCTTTGATCCTCCTCGGAATTAATTTTTCCATTAAAACTAGAGGGAAAAATACTCTTGTCAATAATTTGTTCTAATTGAGGATGTATGGTTCTAAAGGCATTTATCACACTAGTAGACCATGAATCATAATTAGAACAATCATCAAGTAATATCTCAAGAGTTACCTCCTTTTGAGTTGCGTTCGTTGGAGGAGTCTTCTTGTTCTTTTGGGATCTTCTACGAGCCATCACTTCGAGTTGTTAGACTCAAGATGAAGTGCCTAGCTCTGATACCAATTGAAAGTCGCCTAGAGGGGGGGTGGATAGGCGAAACCTGAAAATTAAAACTTTATCCCCCAACTAGATCCTTTGATTAGTGGTTAGAACAAGATGAACAATTATTGAAGTATAAAAACTAAGTTCTTGCTAGTAAAGAGTATAGCTTTCAAATAATGCGGAAGTGATAAATCAATACAACTAATAATTCTATGATAACAAAGCAAGAAAGCTTAGATGAAAAAGAGCACTAACTCAAGTTCTTTTCTTGCGGAGTGTTGCTTCACTTAAATGAGAGTTTAACTTGAAGCAACACCAAATGATATGAGCAAAGAATAGTGCAAGAGAACTTAGAGTAAGGGAAAGCAAACAAATCACAAGCAAAAGCACAATGAACACGGGTGATTTGTTTTACCGAGGTTCGGCCCTCGAAGGCCTAGTCCCCGTTGAGGAGTCCACTTAAGGACGGGTCTTTTTCAACCCTTTCCCTCTCTCCCGATCACACAAGGATCGGCGAGCTCTTCTTCTTCTCAAGGATCACTCTCGATCCCACAAGGACCACCACAATCTTTGGTGTCTCTTGCTAGCTTTTACAAGCCTCCAACACTTTGGAGGAAGTTCGAATGGGAGTCAAAAACTCCACGCGCAAATGAACAAAAAGATGTAGCACACACTATCTCTCAATGAATCTCACAAGGCGCTAGGGCTAAACTCAATTGAGTAGCTCTCAATTGCTTGCTCTCTCTTTTGTGGCACTTGTGTTGGTTGTAGTGGACTAAATCTTGTGTATAGGATGGATCAATGAATGTATGTGGTTGGGAGGGCTTGAGTATGTCAACTAGATGACTTGGAATGTTGCTTGGACTCCCACACCTTGAAGTGGCCGGTTGGGGTGGTATTTATAGCCACCATCCAATTTTGTAGCCGTTGGAGAAGCTGCTGGCGATGGGCGCACCGGACAGTCCGGTGCACACCGGACATGTCCGGTGCCCAGCCACGTCATCCTATCCGTTGAGATTGGAGCTGGTCGACCGTTGGAGGCTTTGTCCTCATGTGGCACCGGACAGTCCGGTGCACACCGGACAGTCCGGTGCCTCTCTGATCCTCTGCTCTGACTTCTGCCGCGTGTACTGTTCTGCACTGTTTACTGTCAGAGTCGACCGTTGGCGCGAAGATGACCGTTGCTCCGCTGGCACACCGGACAGTCCGGTGCACACCGGACAGTCCGGTAAATTTTAGTGGAGCGGCTGCCGCGCGAACCCGAGGCTGGCGAGTTCTGGAGACCGCGCTTCCTTGGAGCACCGGACATGTCCGGTGCACACCGGACAGTCCGGTGAATTATAGCGCGCCGGCTTCCGAGAATTCCCGAGGGCGAAGAGTTTGAGTCTGAGTCCCCTGGTGCACCGGACAGGTACTGTTCACTGTCCGGTGGCACACCGGACAGTCCGGTGCGCCAGACCAGGGGTGCCCTCGGTTGCCCCTTTGCTCCTTTATTGAATCCAAAACTTGGTCTTTTTATTGGCTGAGTGTGAACCTTTTACACCTGTATAATCTATACACTTGGGCAAACTAGTTAGTCCAATTATTTGTGTTGGGCAATTCAACCACCAAAATTATTTAGGAACTAGGTGTAAGCCTAATTCCCTTTCAGCAGGGATGTTAGACGGTAGGATGTTACACTGTGTATTGTATTGTGTTGTGCTGGCTGTTATGGTTTTGTTATGTGTTGTGGGCCTAGAGCCCAATACATATATAGCTTGTTAAGATTGGAGGAAAAAACTTAGAAGTGGCTACTGTACATTGTATCCTAGTTACTAATCAATGGAATCTAATTATTCCCATAGATCCTCCTCTTTCGTTGAATTGAGAGAACCCTACTATATGAATCAAGGTTGTTCGCTTCGGATTAAAGTCGCATGTTTAAACTACTGCAATATATATAGATAAAACACTATAGAAGAAGTAGAAACCGATACAGATTAAAGCCAAGTGAACATGCTAAAAGTTGTTTAGCATTCTCGGCTTGCATCAGTCGCATCATATCCTTGGGAGTCGCACCTGATTACTGTTAAGTAGATCCTCAGGTACCTTCAGGGTACTATCGACTACATGCTTCTTCTTCTTCGGTGCTTCTCCGCATATGAGTTGGTTGTCTACACTGACGCTAATTGGACCGAGTGCACTAACACTCACCGGTCTATCCCCGGTTGTGTGGTGTTTCTTGATGACAAAACCTCATCTCTTGGTCCTCCAAATGTGAGCCTGTGGTCACCCGCTTCGGTGCTGAGGGCTGAAGCTGAGTATTAGGATATTGCTAATGGGTGGTTGAGGTGAGCTGGCTCCTCCAAGAGTTTCACAACCCCCTTACTAGGAGCACGCTTGTCTAGTGCGGGAATGTTAGCATCGTGTACCTCTCCATCAATCCCATCCAACACCAGTGTAAGAAGCATACTAGGATCGATCTTCACTTTGTTCATGAGCGTGTTACTGTTGGGGACGTTCGTTTCCTGCACGTCTCGACCATCTCGCGGTTCACCGATGTCTTCACCAGCAAGAGGCGTCCATCCTCAGTGTTCTCAGAGTTTCGATCAAGTCTCAACAACTATCATGACTAGAATTTTAACTACAGAGATGTTAGACGCTAGGATGTTACATTGTGTATTGTGTTGTGTTGTGTTGTGCCGGCCGTTATGGTTTTGTTATCTGTTGTGGGCCTAGAGCCCAATGCATATATAGCCGGTTAAGATTGGAGGAAAAAACTTAGAAGTGGCTACTGTACATTGTATCCTGGTTACTAATCATGGAATCTAATTATTCCCGTAGATCCTCCTCTTTCGTTGAATTGAGAGAACCCTACTATATGAATCGGTCGCATCCCCCTTTCCCCCCACAATTGACTGGCCATCCAAATTATTAGAACGCGCATGCACAAAAGCGAAGAAAACTCAAAAGAATTAAAAAAAAAAAGCGGCACCCGCGCACTCATCACGTACGCTAGAATTAAGTAATATACAGCAAAAGTCTCGGCATGCATCAAACTGCTGTCGGTTGTGGTTCTCGAGCCGAAAAAAGGTGAAACTGGAAGAGGACCGGAGAAGACGATCGACGCAGAGACAAGGCAGCAGGAACGACGACTGAACAACAGTGATGAACTGTCGGCTAGAATTGATGCCCACTATATACTACTACGACCACACTGCGTTTCAAACCCTAACAAACTCTGATGTTGCAAGTGCCGAAAACGAAGGATGGATGGATCGTCGGCCGGTCGATGGTCGTTGGATATGTACATGTCAAAGTGATCGATCGGTCGATTGCTTCGTCATCGATCGCACTATTATTCTGTGGCTAGCCCTAGCTGCATCCTTACGAAAACTCTAAACCCAGAGAGACCGCATGCTAGCTGCAGCTGAGATACAGAATCATGACACACTAGTAGCTAAGCTAGCTAGTATAGTAGTCGTGCTGATGTATGCGGCTATATATTATTACGAAAACTTATGCGTAAAGATTTTATCGAATGTTTTTCAGATTTTGCCAAGTGATTCAGACACTCGGCAAAGCAGTTGTTTCCGGTAGTGAAGCTAATGGTCATAGTCGGCAAAGCAGCTGTTTCCGATAGTGAAGTTAATGGTCATAGTTGGCAAAGCAGCTGTTTCCGGTAGTGAAGCTAATGCTCATAGTATGTCATGCAGCTGCCAAGCAACTGGGGACTGAAGGAGTAGTACATGTATGTGTACGTGAAGTAAACCTATAGCAGTATTCATATGGTATATATAGTAAAGATATAAAAAAACCGAAGGAGAGAAACTAAAGGGCGCTTTATTTTTACTTTAATCCGTCGGTCGTCCACAGTGACATGCGATGGATCGTATCGATCAGCTGCATGTGACGCTCCAGCTAATTCCTTTGCTTTGCACAAGTCCAACCCCCACCTAATTAATGACCCACACGCACGCAGCTGAATATCTATCTATGTATGCGTGCAAAAGTTCTCTCTCGCGTTGTTTCACCGACGAAATTAATCTACTCCAGTTGTATATTTATTCACACACGTACTCATGGGTGATGCATGCATATATATGTGTGTAGTTGGATCGAATGAGACATTACTGTTCATTTCCACATATTTTTTCCTAGACAGTTATACATGCATTTCCACATATTATCCCTCCTCCCATGTTGTTGAGGGACTTCAGCAAACACACTTACCACTACCGGAATCGACGGCTTTGTCGAGTGCCTGAAGCACTCGGCAAAGCCTTAAAAACACTCGGCAAAGGTTTTGCCGAGTGTGACACTCGGCAAAGGATTTACCGAGTGTGACACTCGGCAAAACACTCGGCAAAGAGGGCTCGGTACACAGTCCATCGGCAAAACCTTTTTTGCCGAGTAATTTTTCTCGGGCACTCGACAAAGAAAAGCAGCCGTTACGGCGTCGGGTGACGGAGACAGTGTAACGCCCTGAATTAGGGGGTAGAATTTTTTCTTCTTTTCTCTCACCAAATTCAGGCGTTACTCTTTCCTTTTTCCCTTTTCTTCTCGCTAAGCCTTGTTTTTTTTCAAAAGTTATAGCGAGAATTAGGTCGACATGTAAGCAAAACCTAGAACTATTTTTATTTGTTGCATCATGCCGGATTATGCACTCTTTTGTTTGTGGTTGAGTGAAGTGGAGAATTAGGCATATAAGAAATTGTGGAAATTAGAAAAAGAAAAGCCTTTTCTTTTTCTCTCTCCCCCCTTCTCCCCTTTTGGCCCAGCCGCCCCCTTCCCCTTGGCCCATGCAGCCCAGCCGCGCGCCCCCTCCCCCCCTTTGGGCCCAGTCGGCCCAACCGCCCCCTCCCCTTTTCTTTTTTCCAAAAATCCTCCCCACGGGCCCCGCCCGTCATCCCTCTCTCTCCCTCACCCTCACCCTAACCCTAACCCTAGCTGCCGCCGCCCCTTCCCCGGCGCCGCCGCCGCCCCTCCCCGGCGCCGCCGCCGCCGTCCTCCCCTCCGGTGAGGCCCTCCCTCCTCCCTCCCCCTCCCTCCTCCTCCCCTCCCTCCGGCGCCCTCCCCGCGCCCGGCCCCGGCCCCGGCGAGCTCGGCCCCGGCCCCGACCTCGCCCGCCCGGCCGCTCGGCTCGGCCGCCCCGGCGCCCCCGTCCCGCGCCGGCGTCCCCCGCCCCCGACCCCGCTCGGCCCCGCGCCCGGCCGCGCCCGCCCGCCCCGCGCCGCTCTCCGGCGAGCCCGGCCCGGCCACCCCCGGCTCGGCCGCCCTCGGCCGCCCGCTCGGCCGCCCGCGCCCAACCGCCCTCGGCCCCTCGCGCCCGGTCGCCCGCTTGGCCGCCCGCCCCTCGCCGCGGCTCGGCCGCCCCGCCTCGGCCACCCTCGGCCCCGGCGCGCCCCGCTCCGGCGAGCCCCGCCCCCGTCCGCCCCGCCCTCGGTCGCCTCGCCTCCGGCGAGCCCCGCGCCCGCTCGGCTCCGCCCCGCGCCGCCCCGGCTCGGCCGCCCGCCTCCCGACGAGCTCGGCCGCCCCGTGCCCCGGCTCGGCCGCTCCCGTCGCGCCCCGGCTCGGCCACCCGCCCCCGCGCCCGGCCTCGCCCGGTCGTGTCCTTGCCCGGCCGCGTCCTCCCTCGCCCGTGCTCGCTTGCCCCGGCGCGCTTGCCCGCTCGCCCCGCCGTGCCTTGCTCGCGTCGTGACGGCCCCGGCGTGGCCTCGAGCTCGGCCCAGCGTGCCTTTAGCGCGCGGCTTTGAGCTCGGCTAGCGCTCGGCCCCGACGTGCGCACGGCTAGTTCGTGGCGTGTGCGTGCGGCCTCACGCGCGTGCTCGCGTAGTGCGCGTGCCTTGGCACGACCCGTCGTGCCCCGTCTACCCCCCCCCCCCCCCCCCCCCCCGTGTCCTATGTGCGCTAATCACGTGTTTATATTAATAAGATAGGAGTCTCAATTTGGAAATTGGTTACGTTAGTTAATTTGTATAGCTAATCATCTATCTCATTCAATGATAATCTACTAAAAGTGGTCACGTTTACATTAGTGCATGTAGCTAATTCTTTTGTTAGAACCAATTGGAACTAGAGCACGTGACGTCTAGTTATTCGTTTACCCGTAGTGCGTCCCGGGCATAAGCTTTAACTCTCGCGAGACCTTTTCTCATTTCTTTCTAACCATGGTGAATTCATTATCGTATGTGATATTCTATGCATATTTACTTTATTTGTTCTCTTGTATGGTGTACTGTTTGTTTCCTAATTTGAATGGATGGATGTATGTATGCTTGCAATCGCATAGAGAACGATCCGGTTGAAGAGCCCGAGAAACTCGCAGGAGAAGCCCCTGAGCAGCAGTCGGTTGGTGGAGGCAAGTGTCCCTTGACCTATCTCTGTCCTATTCATTCTTTAATTCACCTCCCGCTTTACACATTTATGCCTAAGGATTGACTAGCTTTGTTATCCATATCCTTGTTTACCTATTTGGTTTGGATTATTATTGTCTAGCTTTATGCTATTGCTTAACTCTAATCAATGAACATGATGAGATTATCTATGATACGCTGTTTCCCCTCTCTTATGATGATGTTATACTTGTGGTCTTCAAGGGGGCTCGAGCGGTTTCTCGAGTGCCTCTCCGTAAGGACCTGTTCTATGGATGACCGCCCGGGAAAACAGTGCAACCATGAGCGTGGAATGGGATGCCCTTAGCTGAATAATTAGAGGATCCGGGGTGTAGTTCACTTAGCCGTCGTGCCGTCAATGGGGCTCGGTGTATGCGGCTCGCTCTGCCAAGTTTGGGTTCGCCCCTTGGGGAGGAGTGCGGTGCATTTAGGAAACCTAACGGGTGGCTACAGCCCCGGGGAATCTTTGTAAAGGCTACGTAGTGATGCCCTGCTAGGCCACCTAGGTAGTGGTTAATGGGGAGTAGCTCTCTCCGGGCAGAATGGGAATCATGGCTTGTGGGTAAAGTGCACAACCTCTGCAGAGTGTTTGAAAACTGATATATCAGCCGTGCTCGCGGTTATGAGCGGCCAAGGGAGCTCCAGTGATTAGTGGTACTTGATCAGAGACATTATGGTATAGGTGGCTATGAGATCGATGGTTCTGGTTATGACTATGGTGCTGGTAAGTGGTATTCTTTCCGTTTGGAAAGGGTACATCGGGCTAATAACTTGGGTTAATGCTAAAACCTGGCTTTCTATTAGTAAATAATAATCTGACCAACTAAAAGCAACTGCTTGACTTATCCCCACATAAAGCTAGTCCACTACAGCCAAACAGGATACTTGCTGAGTATGTTGATGTATACTCACCCTTGCTCTACACACCAAACCCCCCCATCCCTAGGTTGTCAACATTGCAACCACTGCTCAGGAGAAGATGAAGCTGTGGAAGGAGACCTTCAGGAGTTCCAAGACTACGACGAGTTCTAGGCGTGGGCTAGCGGCAACCCCCAGTCGGCTGCCTGTGAAGGCCGCGTTTATCTACGTTTCTTTTCCGCACTTTGATTTATTGTAAGGACTATATGGACGTCTCATACGTATGATATAATCGACTATTATTTCCCTTTTTAATACTATTTGAGCACCGTGTGATGATGTCCATGTTATGTAACTGCTGTGTACGTGAATAACTGATCCTGGCACGTACATGGTTCGCATTCGGTTTGCCTTCTAAAACCGGGTGTGACATAAGTGGTATCAAAGCCGTGCTGACTGTAGGACCGCTAACCTAGAATAGAATGGTCGTTCTAAGGATTATAGACCTCTGTCCTTGCCTTGACTTTGATATCCCTTCAAAAGTTGGTCATACCGACCAAACCTATGTTCTACTATATATTATACCTTGCTGAAAATTATGTTTTATTCTAATCCTTCATTTATTTATGGTTCATTACTTGCTGGTCATATTAATTCTGTTCTCACTATTTTGCTTGCGGTGTCTTTTGTAGATGGCTCGACTTAGACACACTGCACGAAAGTCCGTCATCCCCTTCTTACCCTCCCGCCTTGCTGAGCGTCCGCTTTGCCGTCCCGTGGCCGGACAGTCCAACCACTTGGAGAGACTGCACCACCGCCTGCATGAGGAGCAGGAGCGTCGACGACAGGAGCAGCAGGGCTCTTCTTTCTCGCTCCAACAGGAGATAGAGTCTGTGAGGAGCTGCTCCCCTGTGCTTCCCCTGGAGGCGCCCCCTGCACCGCCACTGGGTGCCCCAGCCTCTAGAGTAGCTGCTGGAGGAGACCCAGACGACGGAGGTGGCGACGACAGCTCGAGCCACGACACCGACTTCTCTGCCGACCAGGAGCCGGAAGGATGGGTTGCTCGACCCATCACTCGCGACGCTGCTCGCGGGTGTCACTTACATGATGCGCTCGACACCCTGCTACGTCGGGCACTTAACCGGCGTACTTGGTCCATCGAGTATCGCTGTGTGGTCTACCAACATAGTCGCGGGGTCTACCCGGACCGCTGGGAGGCGACCTGCTTGGTGCGCCGCCCGGAGAACAGTCTCCAGGGTGCAGAGGCCTGCTCAGAGCACTATTCTATCTCTGAGCGGGACTCAGCTGAGGCGGCCATGCAAGATGCTGCACGGCGTGCGCTTTCGCACTACTGCTCGGTTCTCGGTGGGGTAGCTGACGGTCTTGACCTGAAGTATTACCCCCGCCGTCCATCTGGCAGCACAGGAGGCGTGATTGTTTCACCTGTTGGTGAGGACAATCCTAGGTTGAGCAGCACAGTCAACCTAGCCGCCGTGCTAAACACGGAGCTGGACCATGCATTAGACGAGCTGAGTAGGGCTCGTGCTGAGATCGCCCTGCTGCGGGCTGAGCGCGCGGAACGTCATCACCTGGATGATGGTTCCCCCGCTCCCGTCGGGACTCAGCACCCGTACCGCTCACCTCGGCGTGGACGCCAGCCTTATGGCAATCCCGACTGCAAGACCAAGATAAATCTAGAACCATAGATCGTTAGAGTTGGATCTTGTAATTAATACGAAATATATACGTAGAAGCTACGGTCTTAGCGTTAGTCTCGCTCTTAGTTAAGTCTTAGTTAGACAGGGTAGTTTGCTATATCCTGTGCATTTATGTTTGTCATGATGAACTATGTTTGGTTTGGATCTTTGTAATGACTGTCACCAGAGTGTGGGTATCCCCTGCATTTTGGTTTACCTATTATGTTAATGGAGTTAGTTATATAGCTGGGAAACCTTTTATTCCACTTTCCCCTTTATCTGAGAAGTTGTGTGGTCTGTGTTGGAGATCAATGAAGATGCTCATCTGTTCAGTGTTGTTGAAGAATTCTATACTCTTTTCTTATGCTGCAAGATTTGCCAGATCAGTTCTGATGTGTGGTTGCATTCTGCAGATGTCAGAGAACAGGCGTAGAGGAGGAAGGCGTGCTCAGCAGGAGCGAGCCGCTCAACAGGAGGAGGTGCCCCAGCAACAGCACCTGCCGCCCCCGCCCCCGATGTCGATCGAGCAGATGTTTCTGATGCAGACTCAGGCAGTTCACACTACAAGAAAATTGACCTTCTATGACCTTCTGATGGTATCATAAGCGTCACAGAAGGTGCGTAATTAAAGGTCTTCTATGATGAAACGTAATAAATAATGACGTTCCTAAGAATATTCCTCCTTAGGAACGTCATAATTTTTTATGTTTCGTCACAGAAGACCTTTAATTACGCACCTTCTGTGACGCTTATAATACCATCAGAACGTCATAGAAGGTCAATATTCTTGTAGTGTCAAGCCATCGGTCAGACTCTGGCCGCCATTCAGCAGCAACAGCAGCAGGCCCCACCTCAGCCTCAGATGCCTCAGATGCCCAGAGACAAGCGTGCTGAATTCATGAGAGGTCATCCACCAACGTTCGCTCATTCTTCTGACCCCATGGATGCTGAAGACTGGTTGCACACTGTGGAGCGGGAGTTGCACACCGCTCAGTGCGATGACAGAAAGAAAGTCCTGTATGGTCCCCGTCTGTTGAGAGGAGCAGCTCAGTCATGGTGGGAGTCTTACCTCGCCACCCATGCCCACCCCGACACCATCACCTGGGAAGAGTTCAGAGGTAGCTTTCGTCAGTACCATGTTCCTGCAGGTCTGATGACGGTGAAGAAGGAGGAGTTCCTGGCCCTTAAGCAAGGGCCATTGTCTGTCAGTGAGTACTGGGACAGGTTTCTGCAGTTGTCTCGTTATGCTCCTGAAGATGTCAACACCGACGCCAAGCGACAGTACCGTTTCCTGAGAGGCTTGGTTGACCCTCTGCAGTACCAACTGATGAATCATACCTTCCCCACATTCCAGCAACTGATTGACAGAGCAATCATGACAGAGAGGAAGCGTAAGGAGATGGAGGATCGTAAGCGCAAGATCAGTGGACCCCAGCCTGGAAGCAGCAATCGTCCTCGTTTCTCAGGCAATCAACCTCAGCAGTTCAGGCAGAACCAGCATCCACCTCAGCAACATCAGCAGTTCCAAAGGCAGTATCCTCAGCATCAGTACCAGAACCGTCAGAGCAATCAGTCAGGAGGTCAGTTTCAGAGGCAGAATCAGCAGGCACCTCGTCTTCCTGCCCCAGCCCAGCAGAACAGTCAGGCAACACCAGCTCAGGTCGGAAACAGAGCATGTTTCCACTGTGGAGAGCAAGGCCATTGGGTGATGCAATGTCCGAAGAAGGCAGCCCAGCAGCAATCAGGCCCCAATGCCCCAGCAAAGCAGAACGTGTCTCAGCCTGGAGCGGGCAACCGCTCTCAGCCGCGTTATAACCAAGGGAGACTGAACCACTTGGAGGTTGAAGCAGTTCAGGAGACCCCCGGCATGATAGTAGGTATGTTCCCAGTCGACTCCCATATTGCAGAAGTGTTATTTGATACTGGAGCAACGCATTCTTTCATTACTGCATCATGGGTAGAAGCACATAATCTTCCAATTACTACCATGTCAAACCCCATTCAAATTGACTCAGCTGGTGGTAGAATTCGAGCCGATAGCATTTGTTTGAATGTAAGTGTGGAAATAAGGGGGATAGCGTTTCTCGCTAACCTTATAGTAATGGGTACTCAGGGAATAGATGTCATCCTAGGGATGAATTGGCTAGATAAGTATCAGGCAGTTATCAGTTGTGATAAAAGGACAATCAAGTTGGTGTCCCCACTAGGAGAGGAAGTGGTGACCGAGTTAGTCTCGCCTGAGCCAAAGAAAGGAAGTTGTTATCAGATGGCTGTCGATAGCAGTGAAGCAGACCCAATTGAGAGGATCAAGGTTGTGTCCGAGTTCCCAGATGTGTTTCCAAAGGACTTACCGGGTATGCCACCAGAGCGGAAAGTTGAGTTTGCCATAGAGCTTCTTCCTGGAACCGCCCCTATCTTTAAGAGGGCTTACAGAATATCTGGACCAGAGTTGGTTGAACTTAAGGAGCAGATTGATGAGCTGTCAGAGAAAGGTTACATTCAGCCAAGCACCTCGCCTTGGGCCGCTCCTGTCTTGTTTGTGGAAAAGAAAGATGGCACCAAAAGGATGTGTATCGATTATCGAGCTCTGAATGAAGTCACGATCAAGAACAAGTACCCTTTGCCCAGAATAGAAGATCTGTTCGACCAGTTGAGAGGAGCCAGTGTGTTCTCCAAGATTGATTTGAGGTCAGGTTATCATCAGCTCAGGATCCGACCTTCGGACATTCCAAAGACGGCATTCATTACCAAGTATGGGTTGTATGAGTTCACTATGATGTCTTTTGGCCTAACCAATGCACCAGCGTTCTTCATGAACTTGATGAACAGTGTATTCATGGATTATCTTGACAAGTTTGTGGTGGTATTCATTGATGACATTCTGGTTTATTCTCAAAGCAAAGAAGAGCATGCAGGTCATTTGAAGATGGTATTGCAAAGATTGCGAGAGCACCAGTTGTATGCAAAGTTGAGCAAATGTGAATTCTGGATCAATGAAGTCCTGTTCTTGGGTCACATAATCAACAAAGAAGGATTGGCCGTGGATCCGAAGAAAGTGGCAGATATTCTGAACTGGAAAGCGCCAACGGATGCTCGAGGAATCAAGAGTTTCATTGGAATGGCCGGATATTATCGGCGATTCATTGAAGGGTTTTCGAAGATTGCGAAACCAATGACAGCGTTGCTAGGCAACAAGGTTGAGTTCAAGTGGACCCAAAAATGTCAAGAGGCATTCGAAGCGCTGAAAGAGAAGTTGACAACAGCGCCTGTCCTAGTCTTGCCTGATGTGCACAAGCCCTTCTCGGTGTATTGTGATGCTTGTTACACATGTTTGGGATGTGTGTTGATGCAAGAGGGAAGAGTTGTGGCTTACTCGTCCCGACAGTTGAAGGTTCATGAGAAGAATTACCCAATCCATGACCTAGAGTTGGCAGTAGTGGTTCACGCACTGAAGACATGGAGGCACTACCTGTATGGACAGAAATGTGATGTTTACACAGACCACAATAGTCTGAAGTACATATTCACTCAGTCAGAGTTGAATATGAGGCAGCGAAGATGGTTAGAGTTGATCAAAGATTATGAGTTGGAGATTCATTACCATCTGGGCAAAGCGAATGTAGTGGCAGATGCTTTGAGCAGGAAGAGTCAAGTCAATCTGATGGTCGCTCGTCCGATGCCTTACGAGTTGGCCAAAGAGTTTGACAGGTTGAGCCTCGGATTTCTGAACAATTCGCGAGGAGTCACAGTTGAGTTGGAACCTACCTTGGAGCGCGAAATCAAAGAAGCGCAGAAGAATGATGAGAAGATCAGTGAGATCCAGCGACTGATTCTAGATGGCAGAGGCAAAGATTTTCGAGAAGATGCAGAAGGTGTGATATGGTTCAAAGACCGCTTGTGTGTTCCCAATGTCCAATCCATTCGAGAGTTGATTCTCAAGGAAGCTCATGAGACAGCTTATTCGATTCACCCTGGTAGTGAGAAGATGTATCAGGATCTGAAGAAGAAATTCTGGTGGTACGGAATGAAGAGGGAAATCGCAGAGCATGTGGCTATGTGCGATAGTTGCCAAAGAATTAAGGCAGAGCACCAGAGACCTGCGGGATTGTTGCAACCGTTGCAGATCCCTCAGTGGAAATGGGATGAAATCGGTATGGATTTCATAGTCGGATTGCCTCGCACTCGAGCCGGCTACGATTCCATCTGGGTAGTAGTGGACCGCTTAACCAAGTCAGCCCACTTCATACCTGTCAAGACCAACTACAGCAGTGCAGTATTGGAAGAATTGTATATGTCTCGGATCGTTTGTCTTCATGGTGTGCCAAAGAAGATAGTGTCAGACCGAGGAACGCAGTTCACCTCTCATTTCTGGCAACAGTTGCATGAAGCCTTGGGCACACATCTGAATTTCAGTTCAGCTTATCATCCGCAGACAGATGGCCAGACCGAAAGGACCAATCAAATTCTTGAAGATATGCTGAGAGCCTGTGCGTTGCAAGATCAGTCTGGATGGGACAAGAGATTGCCTTACGCAGAGTTTTCCTATAACAATAGTTACCAGGCCAGTTTGAAGATGTCACCATTTCAGGCGCTCTATGGAAGGAGTTGTAGAACTCCGTTGCAATGGGATCAGCCTAGAGAAAAGCAGGTGTTTGGGCCAGACATTTTGCTTGAAGCCGAAGAGAACATCAAGATGGTCCGAGAGAATATGAAGATAGCGCAATCAAGGCAGCGAAGCTATGCAGACACAAGAAGAAGAGAGCTGAGTTTCGAGGTCGGAGACTTTGTCTATCTGAAAGTGTCACCGATCAGAGGAGTCAGAAGGTTCGGAGTCAAAGACAAGCTAACACCCCGCTACATTGGTCCGTACCAAATTCTCTCAAGGCCTGCAGAAGTGGCCTATCAGCTCAGTCTGCCAGAGAATCTGTCTGCAGTGCATGATGTTTTTCATGTGTCTCAGTTGAAGAAGTGCTTGCGTGTGCCAGAAGAGCAGTTGCCAGTGGAAGGTCTCGAAGTCCAGGAGGACTTGACCTACGTTGAGAAGCCAGTGCAGATCCTTGAGGTTGCAGATAGAGTCACCCGAAGGAAGACCATCCGAATGTGTAAAGTCAGATGGAATCACCATTCTGAGGAAGAAGCAACCTGGGAGCGTGAAGATGATCTGATGGCTAAATACCCTGAGCTCTTTGCTAGCCAACCCTGAATCTCGAGGGCGAGATTCTTTTAAGGGGGATAGGTTTGTAACGCCCTGAATTTGGGGGTAGAATTTTTTCTTCTTTTCTCTCACCAAATTCAGGCGTTACTCTTTCCTTTTTCCCTTTTCTTCTCGCTAAGCCTTGTTTTTTTTCAAAAGTTATAGCGAGAATTAGCTCGACATCTTGTGTAAGCAAAACCTAGAACTATTTTTATTTGTTGCATCATGCCGGATTATGCACTCTTTTGTTTGTGGTTGAGTGAAGTGGAGAATTAGGCATATAAGAAATTGTGGAAATTAGAAAAAGAAAAGCCTTTTCTTTTTCTCTCCCCCCTTCTCCCCTTTTGGCCCAGCCGCCCCCTTCCCCTTGGCCCATGCGGCCCAGCCGCGCGCCCCCTCCCCCCTTTGGGCCCAGCCGGCCCCCCTCCCCTTTTCTTTTTTCCAAAAATCCTCTCCGCGGGCCCCGCCCGTCATCCCTCTCTCTCCCTCACCCTAACCCTAACCCTAGCCGCCGCCGCCCCTTCCCCCGCGCCGCCGCCGCTCCTCCTCGGCGCCGCCGCCGCCGTCCTCCCCTCCGGTGAGGCCCTCGCTCCTCCCTCCCCCTCCCTCCTCCCTCCCCTCCCTCCGGCGCCCTCCCCGCGCCCCGTCGCGCCCGGCCCCGGCGAGCTCGGCCGCGGCCCCGGCGCCCCCGTCCCGCGCCGGCGTCCCTCGCGCCCGGTCGCCCGCTTGGCCGCCCGCCCCTCGCCGCGGCTCGGCCGCCCCGCCTTGGCCACCCCCGGCCCCGGCGAGCCACGCCCCCGTCCGCCCCGCCCTCGGCCGCCTCGCCTCCGGCGAGCCCCGCGCCCGCTCGGCCCCGCCCCGGCGAGTTCGGCCGCCCCCTCCGACGAGCTCGGCCGCCCCGTGCCCAGGTGATAGTCGCCTAGAGGGGGGGTGAATAGGGCGAAACTGAAATTTACAAATATAAACACAACTACAAGCCGGGTTAGCGTTAGAAATGTAAACGAGTCCGCGAGAGAGGGCGCAAAACAAATCGCAAGCAAATGAAGAGTGTGACACGCGGATTTGTTTTACCGAGGTTCGGTTCTCGCAAACCTACTCCCCGTTGAAGAGGCCACAAAGGTCGGGTCTCTTTCAACCCTTCCCTCTCTCAAACGGTCCCTCGGACCGAGTGAGCTTCTCTTCTCAAATCAAAGCCGGGAATAAAACTTCCCCGCAAGGGCCACCACACAATTGGTGCCTCTTGCCTTGATTACAATTGAGTGTTAATCACAAGAGCAAGTGAGAAAGAAAAAGAAGCAATCCAAGCGCAAGAGCTCAAAAGAACACAAGCAAATCACTCTCTCTAGTCATTATGGCGTTGTGTGGAATTTGGAGAGGATTTGATCTCTTTGGTGTGTCTAGAATTGAATGCTAGAGCTCTTGTAGTAGTTGGGAAGTGGAAAACTTGGATGTAATGAATGTGGGGGTGGTTGGGGTATTTATAGCCCCAACCACCAAACTTGACCGTTGGTGGAGGCAGTCTGTTCGATGGCGCACCGGACAGTCCGGTGCACACCGGACATGTCCGGTGCCCCCGCCACGTCATCACTGCCATTGGATTCTGACCGTTGGAGCTCCTGACTTGTGGGCCCGCCTGGATGTCCGGTGCACTCCTGTTCATTGTCCGGTGCGCCAGTATGGGCGCGCCTGCCTTCTGCGCGCGCTGCGCGCGCATTAAATGCATCGCAGGTAGCCGTTGGCGTCGAAATAGCCGCTGCTCCGCTGGTACACCGGACAGTCCGGTGCACACCGGACATGTCCGGTGAATTATAGCGGAGCGGCTGCTGCGCGTTCCCGAGGCTGGCGAGTTCCTGAGGCCGCGCTTCCTTGGAGCACCGGACACTGTCCGGTGTACACCGGACAGTCCGGTGAATTATAGCTGAGAGCACCTAGAGGGGGGGGGTGAATAGGTGATCCTGTAAAACTTAAGCTTATAGCCACAAAAACTTGTTAAGGGTTAGCACAATAATTGCCAAGTGGCTAAAGAGGAGATCTTGCACAATACGACAATCACAAAGAATTCAACACAGAGAAGACACGATGATTTATCCCGTGGTTCGGTCAAGTACAAAACTTGCCTACTCCACGTTGTGGCGTCCCAATGGACGAGGGTTGCAATCAACCCCTCTCAAGCGGTCCAAAGACCCACTTGAATACCACGGTGTTTTGCCTTGCTTATCTTTATCCCACTCGCGAGGAATCTCCACAAATTGGAGTCTCTCGCCCTTACACTTAAGATTCACAAAGAAGCACGGAGTAAGGGAGGGAAGCAACACACACAAATCCACAGCGAAATGCGCACACACACGGCCAAGAATCGAGCTCAAAGACTATCTCAAAGTTCTCACAAGAACGGAGCTCGAATCACTTAGAATGACAAACGGATGCGCAAAGACTGAGCGTGGATGATCAAAAATGCTCTAAGGTTGCTTGGTGTATCCCTCCATGCGCCTAGGGGTCCCTTTTATAGCCCCAAGGCAGCTAGGAGCCGTTGAGAACAAATCTGGAAGGCCATCTTTGCCTTCTGTCGTCGGGCGCACCGGACAGTCCGGTGCACACCGGACACTGTCCGGTGCCCGATTTCCTTCCTTAAACAGCGCGGTCGACCGTTGCAGATGCGGGAGCCGTTGGCGCACCGGACATGTCCGGTGCACACCGGACAGTCCGGTGCCCCCTTCCGACCGTTGGCTCGGCCACGTGTCCCGCGCAGATCGCGCGGCCGACCGTTGGCCCGGCCGACCGTTGGCTCACCGGACAGTCCGGTGCACACCGGACAGTCCGGTGAATTTTAGCCGTACGCCGTCAGCAAATTCCCGAGAGCGGCCTCTTCGGCCGAGGCAGCCTGGCACACCGGACACTGTCTGGTGCACCACCGGACAGTCCGGTGCCCCAGACCGAACCAGCCTCTTGGCTGTACACAGCCAACTCTCCTCTTTTCTTCTTCTTCCTGTTTCTGATACTTAGACAAGTATATTAGTACACAAAACCAATGTACTAAGACTTAGAAACATACCTTTGCTCTAGATTTGCACTTTGTTCATCCATGGGCATTGATTCACATTTAAGCACTTGTGTTGACACTCAATCACCAAAATACTTAGAAATGGCCCAAGGGCACATTTCCCTTTCAATCTCCCCCTTTTTGGTGATTTATGCCAACACAACATAAAGCAACTAGAACAAGTGCAAAATCACTTCAAATAAAAATAAATTTGAGTTTTATTCAATTTTGGCATATATGGATCATCCTTTGCCACCACTTGGTTTGTTTTTGCAAATCAAACTCAAATCTCTATCTCTAAGTCAAACACACATGTTGAAGCATAAAGAGAGTCATTCCAAAAGAGATTGATCAAAGATTTCAAAAACTCCCCCTATTTCCCATAATCAACACTTGTCCCCACAAGAAGCCAACTTTTGACAAGAGACACAATAAAAGAGTTTTGACAAAACAAAAAGCTCTACTCTACTATTTTCAAAATCTCTCAAGTGGTAGCTGATCCATTTATCGCTTTGGCCTTTATTTTCTCCCCCTTTGGCATCAAGCACCAAAACGGGATCAATCTTGGCCCATTAACCCCATTGCCTCACCAAAATCTTCAATAAGAATACAAAGAGGCAATAAGAGTCTAAAGATGAACTTGGAATAAGTTACCCTCTCATCGGAGTGCAGTGGAAGTCTTTCATGGTCCAAGTCCACCTTTTCCCTTTCAATCCTCCTTCGAGACTAAATCATCAAACTCAAGCACATGGTTAGTCTCAAAGGGTCAAGTTGTAACACATCTCCCCCTAAACATGTGCATCACTTTGCAACGGACTTGTGAGGTCCAGGGAGTGTTTGTACAACTTGAGCACCATAATAAGCAACAAAATGCAAAAAGGAACATGATCAAAAGCATAAATACATGTATGCTACAATTCAATCCAGGTTCCGCGAATCTAAGACATTTAGCTCACTACGCAACCTGCAAAAGGTCTTCTCATCTAGAGGCTTAGTGAAGATATCGGCTAGCTGGTTCTCGGTGCTAACATGAAACACTTCGATATCTCCCTTTTGCTGGTGGTCTCTCAAAAAGTGATGCCGGATGTCTATGTGCTTTGTGCGGCTGTGCTCAACAGGATTCTCCGCCATGCGGATAGCACTCTCATTATCACATAGGAGTGGGACTTTGCTCAGATTGTAGCCAAAGTCCCGGAGGGTTTGCCTCATCCAAAGCAGTTGTGCGCAACACTGACCTGCGGCAACATACTCGGCCTCAGCGGTGGATAGGGCAACGGAGGTTTGTTTCTTAGAGTTCCATGACACCAGGGACCTTCCTAAGAATTGGCACGTCCCCGATGTACTCTTCCTATCGACCTTACATCCAGCATAGTCGGAGTCTGAGTATCCAACTAAGTCAAAGGTAGACCCCTTTGGATACCAGAGCCCGAAGCAAGGCGTAGCAACCAAATATCTAAGAATTCGCTTCACCGCCACTAAGTGACACTCCTTAGGATCGGATTGAAATCTAGCGCACATGCATACACTAAGCATAATATCCGGTCTACTAGCACATAAATAAAGTAAAGACCCTATCATTGACCTGTATGCTTTTTGATCAACGGACTTACCTCCTTTGTTGAGGTCTGTGTGTCCGTCGGTTCCCATCGGCGTCTTTGCGGGCTTGGCATCCTTCCTCCCAAACCTCTTTAGCAAGTCTTGCGTGTACTTCGTTTGGGAGATGAAGGTGCCATCCTTGAGTTGCTTCACTTGGAACCCAAGGAAGTAGTTCAACTCGCCCATCATCGACATCTCGAATTTCTGCGTCATCACCCTGCTAAACTCTTCACAAGACTTTTGGTTAGTAGAACCAAATATTATGTCATCGACATAAATTTGGCACACAAACAAATCACCATTACAAGTCTTAGTAAAAAGAGTTGGATCGGCTTTCCCAACCTTGAAAGCATTAGCAACTAAGAAATCTCTAAGGCATTCATACCATGCTCTTGGGGCTTGCTTAAGTCCATAGAGCGCCTTAGAGAGCTTACACACATGGTCGGGGAACCGATCATCCTCGAAGCCAGGGGGTTGCTCTACGTACACCTCCTCCTTGATCGGCCCGTTGAGGAAAGCGCTCTTCACATCCATTTGGTACAACCTGAAAGAATGGTGAGCGGCATATGCTAGCAAGATTCGAATTGACTCTAGCCTAGCCACAGGAGCAAAAGTCTCCTCGAAATCCAAACCTGCGACTTGGGCATAACCTTTTGCCACAAGTCGAGCCTTGTTTCTTGTCACCACCCCGTGCTCGTCCTGTTTGTTGCGGAACACCCACTTGGTTCCCACAACATTTTGCTTCGGACGAGGCACCAGCGTCCAAACTTCATTTCTCTTGAAGTTGTTGAGCTCCTCCTGCATGGCCAGCACCCAGTCCGGATCTAGCAAGGCCTCCTCTACCCTGAAAGGCTCAATAGAAGAGACAAAGGAGTAATGCTCACAAAAATTAACTAATCGAGAACGAGTAGTTACTCCCTTGCTAATGTCACCCAGAATTTGGTCGACGGGATGATCCCTTTGAATCATCGCTCGAACTTGGGTTGGAGGTGCCGGTTGCGCTTCTTCCTCCATCACTCGATCATCTTGTGCTCCCCCTTGATCAAGCGCCTCCACTTGAGGTACCTGTTCGTCATCTTCGGTTGGGGGATGCACCATAGTTGAGGAAGAAGGTTGATCTCGTTCATCTTGTTCCTGTGGCCGCACTTCTCCAATCGCCATGGTTCGTATAGCGGCCGTCGGAACATCTTCTTCATCTACATCATCACAATCAACAACTTGCTCTCTTGGAGAGCCATTAGTCTCATCAAATACAACGTCGCTAGAGACTTCAACCAAACCCGATGATTTGTTGAAGACTCTATACGCCTTTGTATTTGAGTCATAACCTAACAAAAACCCTTCTACTGCTTTGGGAGCAAACTTAGAATTTCTACCCTTCTTCACTAGAATGTAGCACTTGCTCCCAAATACACGAAAGTAAGATACATTGGGTTTGTTACCGGTTAGTAGCTCATATGACGTCTTCTTGAGGAGGCGGTGAAGGTAGACCCTGTTGATGGCGTGGCAAGCCGTGTTCACGGCTTCCGACCAAAAACGCTCGGGGGTCTTGAATTCTCCAAGCATAGTCCTCGCCATGTCGATTAGCGTCCTGTTCTTCCTCTCTACCACACCATTTTGCTGTGGTGTATAGGGAGCGGAGAACTCGTGCTTGATCCCTTCCTCCTCAAGGAACTCCTCCACTTGAAGGTTCTTGAACTCGGACCCGTTGTCGCTCCTTATCTTCTTCACCTTGAGCTCAAACTCATTTTGAGCTCTCCTGAGGAAGCGTTTGAGGGTCCCTTGGGTTTCAGACTTATCCTGCAAAAAGAACACCCAAGTGAAGCGGGAAAAGTCATCAACAATAACTAGACCATACTTACTCCCTCCTATGCTCAGATAGGCGACGGGTCCGAAGAGGTCCATATGCAGCAGCTCCAGGGGTCTTGAAGTGGTCATCACATTCTTGCTGTGATGTGCTCCTCCCACTTGTTTACCTGCTTGACAAGCTGCACAAGGTCTATCTTTTTCGAATTGCACGTTAGTCAAACCTATCACGTGTTCTCCCTTTAGAAGCTTGTGAAGGTTCTTCATCCCCACATGTGCTAAGCGGCGATGCCACAGCCAGCCCATGCTAGTCTTAGCTATTAAGCATGCATCTAGACCGGCCTCTTCTTTTGCAAAATCAACTAAATAAAGTTTGTCGTCTAATACACCCTTAAAAGCTAGTGAACCATCACTTCTTCTAAAGACAGACACATCTACATTTGTAAATAGACAGTTATACCCCATGTTGCATAATTGACTAACAGATAGCAAATTATATCCCAAGGACTCAACTAAAAACACATTAGAAATTGAGTGCTCATTTGAGATTGCAATTTTACCTAATCCTTTTACCTTGCCTTGATTCCCATCACCGAATATAATTGAATCTTGGGAATCCTTATTCTTGACATAGGAGGTGAACATCTTCTTCTTCCCCGTCATATGGTTTGTGCATCCGCTATCAATAATCCAGCTTGAACCCCCGGATGCATAAACCTGCAAGGCAAATTCAGGCTTGGGACTTAGGTACCCAACTCTTGTTGGGTCCTACAAGGTTAGTCACAATTTCCTTAGGGACCCAAATGCAAGTTTTGTCTCCCTTGCATTTTGCCCCTAACTTCCTAGCAACAATCTTCCTATCCTTTCTACAAATAGCAAAGGAAGCATTTAAAGCACAATAAATTGTAGAAGGTTCATTTACTACTTTCCTAGGAGCATGAATAGTATTCTTTCTAGGCACATGATGAATAGCATTTCTCCTAGTCATATTTCTACCATGCATATAGGAAGAACTAGAAGCAGTCATGGCATAAGAATCATAAGCATGTGAATCAAAAGCATCATAACTTCTAAAAACATTTCTAGAATTTTTCCTATCATGATACAAAAAGGCATGGTTCTTTTTAGCACTAGTAGCCATAGGGGCCTTCCCTTTCTCCTTAGCAGGAATGGGGGCCTTATGGCTTGTTAAGTTCTTGGCTTCCCTTTTGAAGCCAAGTCCATCCTTAATTGAGGGGTGTCTACCAATCGTGTAGGCATCCCTTGCAAATTTTAGCTTATCAAATTCGCTTTTGCTAGCCTTAAGTTGAGCATTAAGACTAGCCAATTCCTCAGTTAGTTTGGAAATTGAAACTAAATGATCACTACAGGCATCAACATCGAAATCTTTACACCTAGTGCAAATCTCAACATGTTCTACACAAGATGTTGATTTACTAGATTTTTCTAGTTTAGCATTTAAATCATCATTTTTGCTCTTTAAACTAGCAATTGAATCATGACATGTAGACAACTCACAAGAAAGTATTTCATTTCTCTTAATCTCTAATGCAAGTGATTTTTGTGCTTCTACAAATTTGTCATGTTCTTCATACAACAAATCTTCTTGCTTTTCTAAAAGCACATTCTTATCATTCAAGGCATCAATCAATTCATTTATTTTGTCTATTTTAGATCTATCTAAACCCTTGAATAAGCATGAATAGTCTATGTCATCATCATCACTAGACTCATTATCACTAGAAGAAGCATAAGTGGAGTTTCGAGTACTCACCTTCTTCTCCCTTGCCATAAGGCATGTGTGACGCTCGTTCGGGAAGAGGGATGACTTGTTGAAGGCGGTGGCGGCGAGTCCTTCATTGTCGGAGTCGGAGGAGCAATCCGAATCCCACTCCTTTCCAATGTGTGCCTCGCCCTTGGCCTTCTTGTAATTCTTCTTCTTTTCCCTCTTGTTCCCCTGTTCCTGGTCACTATCGTTATCGGGGCAGTTAGCGATAAAATGACCAATCTTACCGCACTTGAAGCATGAGCGTTTCCCCTTTGTCTTGGTCTTGCTTGGCTGCCCCTTGTGACCTCTTAGCACCGTCTTGAAGCGTTTGATGATGAGAGCCATCTCTTCATCATTAAGTCCGGCAGCCTCAATTTGTGCCACCTTGCTAGGTAGCGCCTCCTTGCTTCTTGTTGCTTTGAGAGCAAGAGGTTGCGGCTCGTTGATCGGTCCATTCAAGGCGTCGTCCACGTACCTTGCTTCCTTAATCATCATTCGCCCGCTGACGAATTTTCCTAGGACTTCTTCGGGCGACATTTTGGTGTACCTGGGATTCTCACGAATATTATTCACCAAATGAGGATCAAGAATGGTAAAGGACCTTAGTAATAGTCGGACGACGTCATGGTCCGTCCATCGCGTGCTTCCATAACTCCTTATTTTGTTGATAAGGGTCTTGAGCCGGTTGTATGTTTGGGTTGGCTCCTCGCCCCTTATCATTGCAAACCTTCCAAGCTCGCCCTCCACCAATTCCATTTTAGTGAGCATGGTGATGTCGTTCCCCTCGTGAGAAATCTTGAGGGTGTCCCATATCTGCTTGGCATTGTCCAAGCCGCTCACCTTATTGTACTCGTCCCTGCACAAAGAGGCTAGCAACACAGTAGTAGCTTGTGCATTTTTATGAATTTGTTCGTTAATAAACATAGGGCTATCCGAGCTATCAAATTTCATTCCATTCTCTACAATCTCCCATATGCATGGATGGAGAGAGAATAAATGACTACGCATTTTGTGACTCCAAAATCCGTAGTCCTCCCCATCAAAGTGTGGAGGTTTGCCGAGAGGAATGGAAAGCAAATGCGAATTCGAACTATGTGGAATATGAGAATAATCAAATGAAAAGTTCGAATTGACCGTCTTCCTGTAGTCGTTGTCATCGTCCTTTTGGGAAGAAGAGGATTCGTCGCTGTCGTAGTAGACGATCTCCTTGATGCGCCTTGTCTTCTTCTTCTTCCCATCTTTACGTCTGTGACCCGAGCCAGAGTCGTTGGATTTATCATCTTTTGGCTCGTTGACGAAGGACTCCTTTTCCTTGTCGTTGATCACGATTCCCTTCCCCTTAGGATCCATCTCTTCGGGCGGTTAGTCCCTTTCTTGAAGAGAACGGCTCTGATACCAATTGAGAGCACCTAGAGGGGGGGGGTGAATAGGTGATCCTGTAAAACTTAAGCTTATAGCCACAAAAACTTGTTAAGGGTTAGCACAATAATTGTCAAGTGGCTAAAGAGGAGATCTTGCACAATACGACAATCACAAAGAATTCAACACAGAGAAGACACGATGATTTATCCCGTGGTTCGGTCAAGTACAAAACTTGCCTACTCCACGTTGTGGCGTCCCAATGGACGAGGGTTGCAATCAACCCCTCTCAAGCGGTCCAAAGACCCACTTGAATACCATGGTGTTTTGCCTTGCTTATCTTTATCCCACTCGCGAGGAATCTCCACAAATTGGAGTCTCTCGCCCTTACACTTAAGATTCACAAAGAAGCACGGAGTAAGGGAGGGAAGCAACACACACAAATCCACAGCGAAATGCGCACACACACGGCCAAGAATCGAGCTCAAAGACTATCTCAAAGTTCTCACAAGAACGGAGCTCGAATCACTTAGAATGACAAACGGATGCGCAAAGACTGAGCGTGGATGATCAAGAATGCTCTAAGGTTGCTTGGTGTATCCCTCCATGCGCCTAGGGGTCCCTTTTATAGCCCCAAGGCAGCTAGGAGCCGTTGAGAACAAATCTGGAAGGCCATCTTTGCCTTCTGTCGTCGGGCGCACCGGACAGTCCGGTGCCCGATTTCCTTCCTTAAACAACGCGGTCGACCGTTGCAGATGCGGGAGCCGTTGGCGCACCGGACATGTCCGGTGCACACCGGACAGTCCGGTGCCCCCTTCCGACCGTTGGCTCGGCCACGTGTCCCGCGCAGATCGCGCGGCCGACCGTTGGCCCGGCCGACCGTTGGCTCACCGGACAGTCCGGTGCACACCGGACAGTCCGGTGCACACCGGACAGTCCGGTGAATTTTAGCCGTACGCCGTCAGCAAATTCCCGAGAGCGGCCTCTTCGGCCGAGGCAGCCTGGCACACCGGACACTGTCCGGTGCACCACCGGACAGTCCGGTGCCCCAGACCGAACCAGCCTCTTGGCTGTACACAGCCAACTCTCCTCTTTTCTTCTTCTTCCTGTTTCTGATACTTAGACAAGTATATTAGTACACAAAACCAATGTACTAAGACTTAGAAACATACCTTTGCTCTAGATTTGCACTTTGTTCATCCATGGGCATTGATTCACATTTAAGCACTTGTGTTGACACTCAATCACCAAAATACTTAGAAATGGCCCAAGGGCACATTTCCCTTTCAATAGCGCGCCGGCCTGAGAAATTCCCGAAGGTAGCGAGTTCGAGTTGGAGTCCTCTGGTGCACCGGACACTGTCCGGTGGTGCACCGGACACTGTCCGGTGTACACCGGACAGTCCGGTGCCTCCAGACCAGAGGTGCCTTCGGTTGACTCTTTGCTCCTTTGTTGAATCCAAAACTTGATCTTTTTATTGGCTGAGTGTGAACCTTTTACACCTGTATAATCTATACACTTGAGCAAACTAGTTAGTCCAATTATTTGTGTTGGGCAATTCAACCACCAAAATTAATTAGGGATTAGGTGTAAGCCTAATTCCCTTTCAATCTCCCCCTTTTTGGTGATTGATGCCAACACAAACCAAAGCAAATATAGAAGTGCATAACTGAACTAGTTTGCATAATGTAAGTGTAAATGTTGCTTGGAATTGAGCCAATCTAAATACTTACAAGATATGCATGGATCGTTTCTTTCTTATTTAACATTTTGGACCACGCTTGCACCATATGTTTTGTTTTTGCAAACTCTTTTGTAAATCCTTTTCAAAGTTCTTTTGCAAATAGTCAAAGGCAAATGAATAAGATTTTGAGAAGCATTTTCAAGATTTGAAATTTTCTCCCCCTGTTTCAAATGCTTTTCCTTTGACTAAACAAAACTCCCCCTAAATGAGATCCTCCTCTTAGTGTTCAAGAGGGTTTTGATATATCATTTTTGAAATACTACTTTCTCCCCCTTTTGAACACAATAGGATACCAATTGATAATATTCTTGGAAAACACGAAGTTTTTGAAATAGGAGGTGGTGCGGTCCTTTTGCTTTGGGCTCATACTTTCTCCCCCTTTGGCATGAATCGCCAAAAACGGAATCATTAGAGCCCACGAAGTGCTATCTTCCCCTTGGGTCATAAATAAATGAGTTAAGATTATACCAAAGACGAAGTCCTTTTGCTCTCTCCCCCAAAGATGGAGAGTCTCTTGGAGCGACGGCGAAGGATGAGTTACGGAGTGGAAGCCTTTGTCTTCGCCGAAGTCTCCAATTCCCTTTCAATACACCTATGACTTGGTTTGAAATAGACTTGAAAAACACATTAGTCATAGCATATGAAATAGACATGATCAAAGGTATATAGAAGAGCAATGTGTGCAATTTAACAAAAGAAGTTCCTAGAATCAAGAATATTGAGCTCATGCCTAAGTTTGTTAAAAGATTGTTCATCAAGAGGCTTGGTAAAGATATCGGCTAATTGATCTTTAGTATTAATGTATGAAATCTCGATATCTCCCTTTTGTTGGTGATCCCTAAGAAAATGATACCGAATGGCTATGTGTTTAGTGCGACTATGCTCGACGGGATTATCCGCCATCTTGATTGCACTCTCATTATCACATAGCAAAGGGACTTTGGTTAATTTGTAACCGTAGTCCCGCAGGGTTTGCCTCATCCAAAGCAATTGCGCGCAACAATGTCCTGCGGCAATGTACTCGGCTTCGGCGGTGGAAAGAGCGACCGAATTTTGCTTCTTTGAAGCCCAAGACACCAAGGATCTTCCCAAGAACTGGCAAGTCCCCGATGCGCTCTTCCTATTGATTTTACACCCTGCCCAATCGGCATCCGAATATCCAATTAAATCAAATGTGGATCCCCTAGGATACCAAAGCCCAAACTTAGGAGTATAAGCCAAATATCTCAAGATTCGTTTTACGACCGTAAGGTGAGCTTCCTTAGGGTCGGCTTGGAATCTTGCACACATGCATACAGAAAGCATAATATCCGGTCGAGATGCACATAAATAGAGTAAAGAACCTATCATCGACCGGTATACCTTTTGATCCACGGACTTACCTCCCGTGTCGAGGTCGAGATGCCCATTGGTTCCCATGGGTGTCTTGATGGGCTTGGCATCTTTCATCCCAAACTTGTTTAGAATGTCTTGAGTGTACTTCGTTTGGCTAATGAAGGTGCCCTCTTGGAGTTGTTTCACTTGGAATCCTAAGAAATACTTCAACTCCCCCATCATAGACATCTCGAATTTCTGTGTCATAATCCTACTAAACTCTTCACATGTAGACTCGTTAGTAGACCCAAATACAATATCATCAACATAAATTTGGCATACAAACAAGTCATTTTCAAGAGTTTTAGTAAAGAGTGTAGGATCGGCCTTGCCGACTTTGAAGCCATTTGCAATAAGGAAATCTCTAAGGCATTCATACCATGCTCTTGGGGCTTGCTTGAGCCCATAAAGCGCCTTAGAGAGCTTATAGACATGATTAGGATACTCACTGTCTTCAAAGCCGGGAGGTTGCTCAACATAGACCTCTTCCTTGATTGGTCCATTGAGGAAGGCACTTTTCACGTCCATTTGATAAAGCTTAAAGCCATGGTAAGTAGCATAGGGCAATAATATACGAATTGACTCAAGCCTAGCTACGGGTGCATAGGTTTCACCGAAATCCAAACCTTCGACTTGGGAGTATCCCTTGGCCACAAGTCGAGCTTTGTTCCTTGTCACCACACCATGCTCATCTTGCTTGTTGCGGAAGACCCATTTGGTTCCTACAACATTTTGATTAGGACGTGGAACCAAATGCCATACCTCATTCCTAGTGAAGTTGTTGAGCTCCTCTTGCATTGCCACCACCCAATCTGAATCTTGTAGTGCTTCCTCTACCCTGTGTGGCTCAATAGAGGAAACAAAAGAGTAATGTTCACAAAAATGTGCAATACGAGATCTAGTAGTTACCCCCTTATGAATGTCGCCGAGGATGGTGTCGACGGGGTGATCTCGTTGGATTGCTTGGTGGACTCTTGGGTGTGGCGGCCTTGGTTCTTGCTCATCCTCCTTTTCTTGATCATTTGCATCTCCCCCTTGATTATTGCCATCATCTTGAGGTGGCTCATCTTCTTGATCTTGCCCTTCATCAACTTGAGCCTTATCCTCAGTTTGAGTTGGTGGAGATGCTTGCGTGGAGGAGGATGGATGATCTTGTGCATGTGGAGGCTCTTTGGATTCCTTAGGACACACATCCCCAATGGACATGTTCCTTAGCGCTATGCATGGAGCCTGTTCATTACCTATCTCATCAAGATCAACTTGCTCTACTTGAGAGCCATTAGTCTCATCAAACACAACGTCACAAGAAACTTCAACTAGTCCTGAGGACTTGTTAAAGACTCTATATGCCCTTGTGTTTGAGTCATATCCTAGTAAAAAGCCTTCTACCGTTTTAGGAGCAAATTTAGATTTTCTACCTCTCTTAACAAGAATAAAGCATTTGCTACCAAAAACTCTAAAATATGAAATATTGGGCTTTTTACCGGTTAGGAGTTCATATGATGTCTTCTTGAGGATTCGGTGTAGATACAACCGGTTGATGGCGTAGCAAGCGGTGTTGACCGCCTCGGCCCAAAACCGATCCGAAGTCTTGTACTCATCAAGCATGGTTCTTGCCATGTCCAATAGAGTTCGATTCTTCCTCTCCACTACACCATTTTGTTGTGGGGTGTAGGGAGAAGAGAACTCATGCTTGATGCCCTCCTCCTCAAGGAAGCCTTCAATTTGAGAGTTCTTGAACTCCGTCCCGTTGTCGCTTCTAATTTTCTTGATCCTTAAGCCGAACTCATTTTGAGCCCGTCTCAAGAATCCCTTTAAGGTCTCTTGGGTATGAGATTTTTCCTGCAAAAAGAACACCCAAGTGAAGCGAGAATAATCATCCACTATTACAAGACAATACTTACTCCCGCCGATGCTTATGTAAGCAATCGGGCCGAATAGATCCATGTGGAGTAGCTCAAGCGGCCTGTCGGTCGTCATGATGTTCTTGTGTGGATGTTGGGTTCCAACTTGCTTCCCGGCTTGGCATGCGCTACAAATCCTGTCTTTCTCAAAATGAACATTTGTTAATCCTAAAATGTGTTCTCCCTTTAGAAGCTTATGAAGATTCTTCATCCCAACATGGGCTAGTCGGCGGTGCCAGAGCCAACCCATGTTAGTCTTAGCAATTAAGCAAGTGTCGAGTTCAGCTCTATCAAAATCTACCAAGTATAGCTGACCCTCTAACACTCCCTTAAATGCTATTGAATCATCACTTCTTCTAAAGACAGTGACACCTACATCAGTGAATAGACAGTTGTAGCCCATTTGACATAATTGAGAAACGGAAAGCAAATTGTAATCTAATGAATCAACAAGAAAAACATTGGAAATGGAATGGTCAGGTGAAATAGCAATTTTACCCAAACCTTTGACCAAACCTTGATTTCCATCCCCGAATGTGATAGCTCGTTGGGTATCTTTGTTTTTCTCATATGAGGAGAACATCTTCTTCTCCCCTGTCATGTGGTTTGTGCACCCGCTGTCGAGTATCCAACTTGAGCCCCCGGATGCATAAACCTACAAAACAATTTTAGTTCTTGACTTTAGGTACCCAAACGGTTTTGGGTCCTTTGGCATTAGACACAAGAACTTTGGGTACCCAAACACAAGTCTTTGACCCCTTGTGTTTGCCCCCAACAAACTTGGCAACTACCTTGCCGGATTTGTTAGTTAAAACATATGATGCATCAAAAGTTTTAAAAGAAATGTCATGCTCATTTGATGCACTAGGAGTTTTCTTCTTAGGCAACTTAGCACGGGTTGGTTGCCTAGAGCTAGATGTCTCACCCTTATACATAAAGGCATGCTTAGGGCCAGAGTGAGACTTCCTAGAGTGAATTTTCCTAATTTTGCTCTCAGGATAACCGGCAGGGTATAAAATGTAACCCTCGTTATCCTGAGACATGGGAGCCTTGCCCTTAACAAAATTTGACAATCTTTTAGGAGGGGCACTAAGTTTGACATTGTCTCCCCTTTGGTAGCCAATGCCATCCTTAATGCCAGGGTGTCTCCCATTATAGAGCATACTTCTAGCAAATTTAAACTTTTCATTTTCTAAGTTATGCTCGGCAATTTTAGCATCTAGTTTTGCTATATGATCATTTTGTTGTTTAATTAAAGACATGTGATCATAAATAGCATTAACATCAATATCTCTACATCTAGTACAAATAGAAACATGCTCAACATTAGATGTAGAGGGTTTGCAAGATTTTAGTTCAACAACCTTAGCATGCAACAAATCATTTTTAGTTCTAAGGTCAGAAATAGTAGCTTTGCAAACATCAAAATCTTTAGCCTTAGCAATCAAATTATCATTTTCTACTCTAAGGCTAGCAAGAGAATCATTCAATTCCTTAATCTTAGTAAGCAAATCATCATTATCATTTCTAAGATTGGTAATTGAATCAATACAAACATGAGAATCAACCTTAGCAATTAATCTAGCATTTTCATTTCTAAGGTTGTTAATGGTCTCATGGCAAGTGCTTAGCTCACTAGACAATTTTTCATATTTTTCTACCTCTAGAGCATAAGCATTTTTAACCTTAACATGCTTTTTATTTTCCTTAATAAGGAAGTCCTCTTGTGAGTCCAAGAGATCATCCTTCTCATGAATAGCACTAATCAATTCATTTAATTTTTCCTTTTGTTGCATGTTAAGATCGGCAAAAAGGGTACGCAAATTATTCTCCTCATCACTAGCATTATCATCACTAGAGGATTCATATTTAGTGGAGGATTTAGATTTAACCTTCTTCCTTTTGCCGTCCTTTGCCATGAGGCACTTGTGGCCGACGTTGGGGAAGAGAAGTCCCTTGGTGACAGCGATGTTGGCGGCGTCCTCGTCGGAGGAGGACTCGGTGGAGCTCTCGTCGGAGTCCCACTCGCGGCACAAGTGGGCATCGCCGCCCCTCTTCTTGTGGTACCTCTTCTTTTCTCTTCTCTTGCCCTTCTTGTCGTTGTCCCTGTCACTGTCACTTGATAATGGACATTTAGCGATAAAGTGACCAGGCTTACCACACTTGTAGCAAACCTTCTTGGAACGGGATTTGTAGTCTTTCCCTTTCCGTTGCTTGAGGATTTGGCGAAAGCTTTTGATGATTAAAGCCATCTCCTCATTGTCGAGCTTGGAGGCGTCAATTGGTTGTCTACTTGGTGTAGACTCCTTCTTCTCCTCCGTCGCCTTAAATGCCACCGGTTGTGCTTCGGACGTGGAGGGTTCATCAAGCTCGTTGATCTTCTTGGAGCCCTTGATCATACATTCAAAGCTCACAAAATTCCCGATAACTTCCTCGGGGGTCATTTGAGTATATCTAGGATTACCACGAATTAATTGAACTTGAGTGGGGTTAAGGAAAATGAGTGATCTAAGAATAACCTTAACCACCTCGTGGTCATCCCACTTCTTGCTCCCGAGGTTGCGCACTTGGTTTACCAAAGTCTTGAGCCGGTTGTACATGTCTTGTGGCTCTTCCCCTTGGCAAAGTCGAAAGCGACCGAGCTCCCCCTCGATCGTTTCCTGCTTGGTGATCTTTGTGAGTTCATCACCCTCGTGCGCGGTCTTGAGGAGGTCCCAAATTTCCTTTGCATTCTTCAACCCTTGCACCTTGTTGTATTCTTCTCTATTTAGAGAGGCTAAGAGTATGGTTGTGGCTTGGGAGTTGAAGTGCTCGATTTGGGCCACCTCGTCCTCATCATAATCCTCATCCCCTACGGATGGTACCTGTGCTCCAAACTCAACAACATTCCATATACTTTTGTGGAGTGAGGTTAGATGAAATTTCATTAAATCACTCCACCTAGCATAATCTTCACCGTCAAAGGTTGGCGGTTTGCCTAATGGAACGGAAAGTAATGGAGTATGTCTAGATGTACGAGGATAGTGTAAGGGGATCTTACTAAACTTCTTACGCTCTTGGCGTTTAGAAGTTACGGAGGGCGCATCGGAGCCGGAGGTCGATGTTGATGAAGTGTCGGTCTCGTAGTAGACCACTTTCCTCATCCTCTTGTGCTTGTCCCCACTCCGATGTGGCTTGTGAGAGGAAGATCTCTCTTTCTTCTCTTTGTGGTGAGAAGAAGATTTCTTCTCCTTCCCTTTGTTGGAGGAGCTCTTCTTCTTCTCCTTCCTCTTGGTGCGGGACTCTTCCGATGAAGTGCTTCCGTGGCTTGTAGTGGGCTTTTCGCCGGTCTCCATCTCCTTCTTGGCGTGATCTCCCGACATCACTTCGAGCGGTTAGGCTCTAATGAAGCACCGAGCTTTGATACCAATTGATAGTCGCCTAGAGGGGGGGGTGAATAGGGCGAAACTGAAATTTACAAATATAAACACAACTACAAGCCGGGTTAGCGTTAGAAATGTAAACGAGTCCGCGAGAGAGGGCGCAAAACAAATCGCAAGCAAATGAAGAGTGTGACACGCGGATTTGTTTTACCGAGGTTCGGTTCTCGCAAACCTACTCCCCGTTGAGGAGGCCACAAAGGCCGGGTCTCTTTCAACCCTTCCCTCTCTCAAACGGTCCCTCAGACCGAGTGAGCTTCTCTTCTCAAATCAAAGCCGGGAATAAAACTTCCCCGCAAGGGCCACCACACAATTGGTGCCTCTTGCCTTGATTACAATTGAGTGTTAATCACAAGAGCAAGTGAGAAAGAAAAAGAAGCAATCCAAGCGCAAGAGCTCAAAAGAACACAAGCAAATCACTCTCTCTAGTCACTATGGCGTTGTGTGGAATTTGGAGAGGATTTGATCTCTTTGGTGTGTCTAGAATTGAATGCTAGAGCTCTTGTAGTAGTTGGGAAGTGGAAAACTTGGATGTAATGAATGTGGGGGTGGTTGGGGTATTTATAGCCCCAACCACCAAACTTGACCGTTGGTGGAGGCAGTCTGTTCGATGGCGCACCGGACAGTCTGGTGCACACCGGACATGTCCGGTGCCCCCGCCACGTCATCACTGCCGTTGGATTCTGACCGTTGGAGCTCCTGACTTATGGGCCCGCCTGGATGTCCGGTGCACACCGGACATCTCCTGTTCATTGTCCGGTGCGCCAGTATGGGCGCGCCTGCCTTCTGCGCGCGCTGCGCGCGCATTAAATGCATCGCAGGTAGCCGTTGGCGTCGAAATAGCCGCTGCTCCGCTGGTACACCGGACAGTCCGGTGCACACCGGACAGTCCGGTGCACACCGGACATGTCCGGTGAATTATAGCGGAGCGGCTGCTGCGCGTTCCCGAGGCTGGCGAGTTCCTGAGGCCGCGCTTCCTTGGAGCACCGGACACTGTCCGGTGTACACCGGACAGTCCGGTGAATTATAGCGCGCCGGCCTGAGAAATTCCCGAAGGTAGCGAGTTCGAGTTGGAGTCCTCTGGTGCACCGGACACTGTCCGGTGTACACCGGACAGTCCGGTGCCTCCAGACCAGAGGTGCCTTCGGTTGACTCTTTGCTCCTTTGTTGAATCCAAAACTTGATCTTTTTATTGGCTGAGTGTGAACCTTTTACACCTGTATAATCTATACACTTGAGCAAACTAGTTTGTCCAATTATTTGTGTTGGGCAATTCAACCACCAAAATTAATTAGGGATTAGGTGTAAGCCTAATTCCCTTTCACCCGGCTTGGCCGCTCCCGTCGTGCCCCGGCTCGGCCACCTGCCCCCGCGCCCGGCCTCGCCCGGTCGTGTCCTCGCCCGGCCGCGTCCTCGCTCGCCCGTGCTCGCTTGCCCCGGCGCGCTTGCCCGCTCGCCCCGCCGTGCCTTGCTCACGTCGTGACGGCCCCGGCGTGGCCTCGAGCTCGGCCCATCGTGCCTTTAGCGCGCGGCTTTGAGCTCGGCTAGCGCTCGGCCCCGACGTGCGCACGGCTAGTTCGTGGCGTGTGCGTGCGTAGTGCGCGTGCCTTGGCACGACCCGTCGTGCCCCGTCTACCCCCCCCCCCCCCCCCCCCCCCCCCCGTGTCCTATGTGCGCTAATCACGTGTTTATATTAATAAGATAGGAGTCTCAATTTGGAAATTGGTTACGTTAGTTAATTTGTATAGCTAATCATCTATCTCATTCAATGATAATCTACTAAAAGTGGTCACGTTTACATTAGTGCATGTAGCTAATTCTTTTGTTAGAACCAATTGGAACAAGAGCACATGACGTCTAGTTATTCGTTTACCCGTAGTGCGTCCCGGGCATAAGCTTTAACTCTCGCGAGACCTTTTCTCATTTCTTTCTAACCATGGTGAATTCATTATCGTATGTGATATTCTATGCATATTTACTTTATTTGTTCTCTTGTATGGTGTACTGTTTGTTTCCTAATTTGAATGGATGGATGTATGTATGCTTGCAATCGCATAGAGAACGATCTGGTTGAAGAGCCCGAGGAACTCACAGGAGAAGCCCCTGAGCAGCAGTCGGTTGGTGGAGGCAAGTGTCCCTTGACCTATCTCTGTCCTATTCATTCTTTAATTCACCTCCCGCTTTACACATTTATGCCTAAGGATTGACTAGCTTTGTTATCCATGTCCTTGTTTACCTATTTGGGTTAGATTATTATTGTCTAGCTTTATGCTATTGCTTAACTCTAATCAATGAACATGATGAGATTATCTATGATACGCTGTTTTCCCCTCTCTTATGATGATGTTATACTTGTGGTCTTCAAGGGGGCTCGAGCGGTTTCTCGAGTGCCTCTCCGTAAGGACCTATTCTATGGATGACCGCCAGGGAAAACAGTGCAACCATGAGGGTGGAATGGGATGCCCTTAGCTGAATAATTAGAGGATCCGGGGTGTAGTTCACTTAGCCGTCGTGCCGTCAATGGGGCTCGGTGTATGCGGCTCGCTCTGCCAAGTTTGGGTTCGCCCCTTGGGGAGGAGTGCGGTGCATTTAGGAAACCTATCGGGTGGCTACAGCCCCGGGGAATCTTTGTAAAGGCTACGTAGTGATGCCCTGCTAGGCCACCTAGGTAGTGGTTAATGGGGAGTAGCTCTCTCCGGGCAGAATGGGAATCATGGCTTGTGGGTAAAGTGCACAACCTCTGCAGAGTGTTTGAAAACTGATATATCAGCCGTGCTCGCGGTTATGAGCGGCCAAGGGAGCTCCAGTGATTAGTGGTACTTGATCAGAGACATTATGGTATAGGTGGCTATGAGATCGATGGTTCTGGTTATGACTATGGTGTTGGTAAGTGGTATTCTTTCCGTTTGGAAAGGGTACATCGGGCTAATAACTTGGGTTAATGCTAAAACCTGGCTTTCTATTAGTAAATAATAATCTGACCAACTAAAAGCAACTGCTTGACTTATCCCCACATAAAGCTAGTCCACTACAGCCAAACAGGATACTTGCTGAGTATGTTGATGTGTACTCACCCTTGCTCTACACACCAAACCCCCCATCCCTAGGTTGTCAGCATTGCAACCACTGCTCAGGAGAAGATGAAGCTGTGGAAGGAGACCTTCAGGAGTTCCAAGACTACAACGAGTTCTAGGCGTGGGCTAGCGGCAACCCCCAGTCGGCTGCCTGTGAAGGCCGCGTTTATCTACGTTTCTTTTTCGCACTTTGATTTATTGTAAGGACTATATGGACGTCTCAGACGTATGATATAATCGACTATTATTTCCCTTTTTAATACTATTTGAGCATTGTGTGATGATGTTCATGTTATGTAACTGCTGTGTACGTGAATAACTGATCCTGGCACGTACATGGTTCGCATTCGGTTTGCCTTCTAAAACCGGGTGTGACAGACAGCGTCTTTGCCGAGTGTCCCAACCTTTGCCGAGTGTCTGTCTGACAGCACTCGGCAAAGAATCCACCAGAGGGGTCCCCATGTCAGGTACGAGTGCTTAGTATGGCACTCGGTAAAGTGTGCTTCTTTGCCGAGTGCCAGAGCCATTACACTCGACAAAGAACCTATACCGGTGCCCAGGTCTTGGTTCTTTGCCGAGTGCTATGGCCCTGACACTCGGCAAAGCACCTCTTTACCGAGTGTCACACTCGGCAAAGTGACCAGTATACATCTTTTTTATTTGGTTTCAATGTGGATCTCTTAGGTTTCTACACATAGTGCGTCATAGTTTTCTCGAAACCTTATCAAATTTTTATCACAGCCTCTACATATGATATCATGACACGTGGACAAGTTTCATTATTTTCTGACTTTGTTTGTGTTTTATACAATTTTTAAACATGTGGATGGCAAGTTCACGGCCATGTTTAGTGAGCATGTTGCTCGAAGTTTTCGGACCGCTCCTGAAATCGGTCGTAACTTGTACTAAGTAACATGTGTATCATTTTTGCATGCACGATTATCCAAGTTTCGAGTGACTTGCACTTCAAATCTAAATTTTCCGAAAAAATTCAAATAAACGAACTAAATCTACTAGCTAGTGAAAACACTGTTATAATTGTCCCAAAATGGTACATGTAGGTCTACATAGTGTAGGAACATACCACAAAAAGTTTGGTGGCCAAAATAAAAATATACTTTGCCAAGTGTTAATAGAAGACACTTGGTAAAGATCCTCTTTGCCGAGTGCCAGATATTTGACACTCGGCAAAAAATAAGCTTTGTCGAGTGCCGCTTTCGGCCCTCGGCAAAGGCTGACGACCATCAGCTGTAGACGGCCGCTAACGGCCCTTTGCCGAGCGCCATCTTTGCCGAGTGTTTGCCGCTCGGCAAAGCAGTATTTGCCGAGTGTCCCGTACTCGGTAAACAAGCTCTTTACCGAGCGCAGGACTTTGCCGAGTGCGGCTCTCGCAAAGCCTTCTTTGCCGAGTGCCCGATAAAAAGCACTTGGCAAAGACCCGGATTTCGGTAGTGTACCCTGGCCCCACAACTAGACCATTATTGGTGCCATGGTGCCTAGCCCACTCGCTCATGCCACCACCGTAAATCAGTGGCGGAGGACGGAATAATAATTAGGTATGGCTGAAGAAGGATAAAAAAGAAAAAAACATGATGCAACATGTAGGACTTGAACTTAGAACCTATTGATTGCAAGCAGAATGCACTTACCATTACATCAAATATGATTTTTAGGTATGGCTCTAGCTATATTAGGCCATAATGGATGCTCCGCCACTGCGGTAAATCAATCTCCGGTTTCACATCTAAAAGCTCACCGGAATATGTATATGAACTCTAACCTAGTAGAGACGTACTAGAGACCTCACCGGAAATGAAGAAGATGACACCAGAAAGACGTTGGACGACGACGCTAAGCCATGACATTCATTGATTGGTGACGAAAATGGTTGAGTGTCGCTAGCTATATATTCACTACCGGAATCCGAGACTTTGCCGAGTGCCGGCCGCTTTGCCGAGTGCCTTTTCTCGGGCACTCGGCAAAGACGGCTTTGCCGAGAGCCGCACTCGGCAAAGCTTGGCTCTCGGTAACGAGCATCTTTACCGAGAGTAGGACACTCGGTACAGGTCCACACTCGGCAAATCCATGTTTGCCGAGTGTCGAACACTCGGCAAACGGGGCTCTCGGCAAAGGGCCGTCAGCGGCCGTCCCAAAGCTGACGGCCGTCAGTCTTTGCCGAGCGCCAACGGTTAGCACTCGGCAAAGAACTCTTTGCCGAGTGCCATACCTAGACACTCGGCAAAGTATATTTTTATTTCTTTTATTTTGTCTCCCAAACTTTTTGTGGTATGTTCCTACACTATGTAGACCTACATGTATCATTTGTGGACAATTTTAACAGAGTTTCAATCGTTAGTAGATTTAGTTCGTTTATTTGAATTTCTTCGGAAAATTTAGATTTGAACTGCAGGTCACTCGAAACTTGGAAAACCGTGCATGAAAAAATGATATTCATGTTACTTAGCATAAGTTACGACCGATTCCAGGAGCGGACCAAAAACTTCGAGCAACATGCTCACTAAACATGGCCGTGAACTTGCCATCCACATGTTTAAAAATTGTATAAAACACAAACAAAAGTCAGAAAATCATGAAACTTGTCCACGTGTCATGATATCATATGTACAGGTTGTGATAAAAAATTGAGAATGTTTGGACAAAGTTGTGAGACACTATGTGTAGAAACTTAAGAGAACTACACATGAAATCATAGAGTTTCAATGTGGATCTCTTAGGTTTGTACACATAGCGCGTCATAGTTTTCTCGAAATTTTTTCAATTTTTTATCACAACCTGTACATATGATATCATGACACGTGGACAAGTTTCATGATTTTCTGACTTTGTTTGTGTTTTATACAATTTTTAAACATGTGGATGGCAAGTTCACGGCCATGTTTAGTGAGCATTTTGCTCGAAGTTTTCGGTCCGCTCATGGAATCGGTCGTAACTTATGCTAAGTAACATGAATATCATTTTTTCATGCACGGTTTTCCAAGTTTTGAGTGACCTGCAGTTCAAATTTGAATTTTCCGAAGAAATTCAAATAAACAAACTAAATCTACTAGCTATTTCAAACTCTGTTAAAATTGTCCACAAATGATACATGTAGATCTACATAGTGTAGGAACATACCACAAAAAGTTTGGGAGACAAAATAAAAAAAATACAAATGCACTTTGCCGAGTGTCTAGGGCTGACACTCGGCAAAGACTTCTTTGCCGAGTGCTAGATGTGTGACACTCGGCAAAGAGGAAGTAAAGAACCTTTGCCGAGTGCCGGAACGGGGGACACTCGGCAAAGAACTCTTTGCCGAGAGCCGCTGATCTGGCACTCGGCAAAGAATATTTTAATATTTTAAAAAAATCTTTGCCGAGTGCCGGATCACGGGCACTCGGCAAAGAAAGGAAATAAACTACCCGCGCGTTCTTCTTTCTCCTTCTTTCTCTCCTCTCACTCTCTCTGTCACGCGCCGCCGCCTGCGCCGTTCGCTCGCCGCCGCCTCCCCGTGCCTCCCCACGCCGCCGGCTCGCCGCGCCGCCGCCTCCCCGCGCCCGCCGCGCCCGCCCGCGCCGCCGCCTCCCCGCGCCCGCCGCGCCCGCCCGCGCCCGCCTTGCCCGCCCGCGCCCGCCGCGCGCCGCCGGCTCGCCGCGCCGCCGCCTCCCCGCGCCCGCCGCGCTGAGACAACCCGTGGCCGCCGGCGCGCCACCGCCGGGGCGTGAGCTCGTCGGAGCGTCAGCGAGTCGCAACAATTGAGGTGAGTTTGTTACGGATATGATTCTCTGGATTATTCTCATTGTGGTTTGCGCACTAGTCCCTCTCACACCGACGGAACTAGTTGGGTCTACCGCCGGCGACGGTGCTGACTTGGAGTCAGCGTAAAACCTCGCGATGCCGAAATCTCCCAGAAGGGCGTTCAGGTCGTCGTCCAGGAGGATGTTGCTGGGCTTCAGGTCGCAGTGAACAGTCGGCCTCCCGCACTCGTGGTGCAAATAGTCCAGCACATCGGCTACGTTGACGATGATGTTCACTCTCTGAGAGAACCCTAGACGCTTCGGAGCTTTCTCGCCCGCCGCCGGCGCCGCTCTAGGGTGCAACCACGTGTCGAGGCTCCCGTTAGGCATGAACTCGTAGAGCAAGGCCTTGAACATGCCGCCCCTGTTGTCGACCGCCGAGCACGCGGTTCTGATGGGGAGAAGGTTGCGATGCTGGATGCTCCTCAGCGCTTCGCACTCGGCCAAGAAGCTCCTCTCCGCGCCTGGCATCTCGAGGTCGAAGACCTTCACTGCCATCTCCTCCTCCATTCCGTGCCCCTTTAACCTGCATCTGTACACTGACCCGTAGCTTCCTCTGCCGACCAGGTTAGACTCCGAGAAGGCCCTTCCACCAGAAAAGTTTCTTGACTCTCTGATAAGTTGCATGTATACCAGAATGCCCCCCCATGGCACTGTCATGTAAAGCTGCTATCAGTTTGGTTCTAAGGGCAGAGTTGGACCCTATCCAAATTTGGTCACCTTTCCTGACAATACCTTGCTGCAAGCTAAACCCTTGTTCATTTGGACTATGCACCAACAGCTGAGTAATTAACTCCTGGGCTTCAGCATCTGTCTCATAGGAATTCAAAATCTCATGATACCCCGCATCCATGATGAGTTTTGAATGCAGTTTTACCCTCATCCTCCTCTGCCATCCGAATCTGATGATACCCCGCAGTCATGTCTAGACTTGTGAAAAACTGAGTTCCTGCCAACTCATCCAGAATCTCATCCACCAAGGGCATGGGAAAACGGTTCTTGATGGTCATGGAGTTCAACCTTCTATAGTCAATACAAAACCTCCAGCCGCCGTAGCGAGCCAGCCCCGCTGGCCAGCCACAGCCACGCGAGCGTCCAGCGAGAAGTACTTCTCCGCGTGCTGCTTCGGGATCACCAGCCGGTTCAGCTTCCCGACGTCGCTCGGCGTCACCACCTTGTCGAACATGTGCTCCTTCTCCACCGTCGCATGCTGCTGCTGGTGGTGCTGGTTGTGCTCAGCAGCCGCCCTCTCCTCTCCGCCGCCCGACCGGGTCGCGGGCGGGGGAGTGGTGAACTCCATCGATCTCCGATCGACGACCGGCGATCGGTCGAGATCGAGCCGGCCGTCCGTCGAGGCAGCAAGTCGAACGTAGGCCGCAGCAAGTTGAGATTTTTTGTTACTGTGTGCATGTCAGCCATCGTGCTGTTAGTGTTATTTGCAGGTTTTAAAAACCTCAACGTACAGTGGAGGTGCTGTCGATTTTTTTTTGTATTAATAGACTTGTGTTTCTTTTTTACAGAGAAGATACTTGTCTTCCTAGCCGCTGCGGGTCTGCCTGCACCGCGTCGCGTCGCCACTGCACCGACCCGCCACAGCCCCACTAGCCTGACTCCACCGCCACCCTAGGTATAACCTCTATTTCCGCATCATGGTCGTAGATCACGTAACCCAGTTAGGCGTCTCCCGTTCGAAAGTGATACGGTGTAGATATGCAGATCTTTGCATATCTACAAATGTATCAGTTTCGAATTGTCCACGTTTTTTGGACAGCCCGCGGTTGCGTAGATGGTGTTAGTTTCCATGCTCTACTCCGGTCCGAGAAAGAGTTTCGGCGTCACCTCCCTGTTGTTCTCCGGACAGTACACTCTCCCTGCCAGGACGTGTATCCGGAGAACAGCGGGGAGGTGCTGCCGAAATTCTATCTCGGATCGGAGTAGAGCATGGAAACTAACTCCATCTACGCAACCGCGGGTGGGATTAGGACCTATCCTCACCTATTAGAAGGTAGGAACGTAGTGTACATGCATTACATGTCTATATTAAACTATACTCGGTTATATATGTTAGAGGATGGAGGACCGTGAGTGGATGTACACGGGCCGCGTTCGACGTAATGATGTCACCCCAGAATGGATTAGGAAGACCGATGCTTTCGTGGAACGGGCATATGGCGAAGCTGCTAAAGGAGCTAGCCTAGTCCCTTGTCCGTGCAGCAAATGTGACAACCGGAAAAGAAAACCAAAGAAGGCCATGGTAGAACATATTTGGAAGAATGGATTTACGCCGGACTATACTCGGTGGATCTTCCATGGTGAAGCGCATCGCACGAGAGAGGAGGTGGTGAGACAACGCGTCGAGGATTACGATGCTGATGCCGGGGTAGCAGACATGTTGAACGACTATCACGAGGCACAGTTCGCCGAAGGACGTACGGAGGACGAGCCAGAGGCGACCGCAAAGGCATTCTACGACATGTTTGACGCGGCACAGAAACCCCTTCACGGCAAGACAAAGGTTTCTCAACTGGATGCCATTGGGCGTATAATGGCGTTGAAGTCGCAGTATAGCATGAGTCGAGACGCCTTCGATGGTTTGTTGACAGTTATTGGCAGCCTGCTTCCGGAGGATCACGTTCTGCCAAAGAGCATGTACGAGGCACAGAAACTCCTTCGTGCACTCAAGATGACGTATGAGCAGATACATGCTTGTCCGAAGGGCTGCGTCCTATTTAGGAAAGAACACACTGAGGCAAAGTACTGTCCGAAGTGTAAATCGTCTAGGTTCATGGAGGTAGACTCTGGTGATGGACAGAAGAAGCAGCTCGACATCCCCGTGACAATCCTACGCCACCTTCCGTTCATACCGAGGATCCAGCGTCTATACATGACAGAGGAATCCGCGAAACAGATGACATGGCACAAAAAAGGCAAACGATACAATCCTGACAAGATGGTTCACGCATCCGATGGTGAAGCATGGACCCACTTTGATGCCATTCACCATGAGAAAGCCAAAGAGGCTCGACATGTTCGTGTTGCGCTGGCCACAGATGGGTTCAATCCCTATGGAATGACCGCTGCCCCATACACATGTTGGCCCGTGTTCGTTATCCCCATCAATCTCCCCCCCGGCGAAATATTACAGACTCAGCTAGATGATGAGAGGAGGCAACGTGAGGAGCTGGAGAAGAGGATGTCGGATTTGTTCGCGTACGTGCAGAGCCTTGGCGCCGCACAGGGTCATGCTCCACCACCTCCGTTGTTCCCTGCAACTGACCCTGCTGAGTTCACTACTCCTGTGAGTATCAAAATTTTAGTACTGCATGATATATATTCATATGTTCTCACACATACAATCTATTCTCTGTGCAGCGTCAATCGGCGGCGTCGAACAACCCTCATGCTTCGTCCAGCCCTTCGCCGAACCAGTCCAGATGCCCACCTCGTTGATGATCCAGACTTGGTCTTGTGAGTGTTGGTGATGTTTGGCTAGACTTGGTCTTGTGAGATACTTGGTGATGTTAGTGATGATCCAGACTTATATCTGTTTTGTGATGATCCAAACTTATATTTGTGAGTGTTGGTGATGTTAGTTATACTTGGTCTTGTGAGATACTTAATGAGACTTATGTGCTGTGAAACCTGATTTATGTGGTGATATTTGTGATATATATGGTGTTGATGATAAATGTGTTGATTCTGTGATGCGAATGATATATAATGTGATGTGAATGATATATATCTTTTGTTTGTTTGGATGGAACAGCAAAAACAAATAAAAAAGGGACATCCTGGTCACTTTGCCGAGTGTAACACTCGGCAAAGGTCGCTTTGCCGAGTGCTATGACCATGGCACTCGGCAAAGAAGGAAACCTGGGAACCGGTAAAGCCATCTTTGCCGAGTGCTGACAATGGCACTCGGCAAAGAAGGAAACCTGGGAACCGGCAAAGATGTCTTTGCCGAGTGCCGTTGCCAAGGCACTCGGCAAAGGGACTGGCAAAGGGGCCCACTGGAGGGTTCTTTGCCGAGTGCCAGTCCACCAGACACTCGGCAAAGAAACCTCCTTTGCCGAGTGCCTACTAGGGCTCTCGGCACAGAGACTGGCTGTGGGGTCCACTAGACCAGTCTTTGCCGAGTGTCGCCGTTGGCACTCGGTAAAGGATCCGTCACCGTCACTTGGCGCCGTGACGGTGACTTTTCTTTGCCGAGTGCCAAATGGCACTCGGCAAAGTCTTTGCCGAGTGCCCGACAAAAAGTACTCGGCAAAGAAGCTGTTGCCGATGTACAGTTCGCCGAGCGTTCTTTGCCGAGTGTTACACTCGGCAAAGGCTTTGCCGAGTGTAAAATAGCCTTTGCCGTGTGTTTAGAACACACGGCAAAGAAGCTGATTCCGGTAGTGATTGCTAAAACACTCAAGTTTATTACTATACAAATGTTCCAAATAGCCCGCTATACATTTTATGTATACTCTACCACTACAATATTGCCGATTATTTTGCCGTTACTGATGATATAGCTATGTGAATCCCGCTATTTGGCTTAGCCACGAAATATGTTCGGCACCGCGAATATTTCATTTATCTTTGAATAGGAGGGGATTTAATCCCCACGAATTCCACTAAATCTACCTCTAACCAAACAAAACGCTAATTAGGGGCATAAATCGATGCTAACTTTTAATTATCCGCAAACAGAAAGAGACTGTTTGAAACTAACGAACGACGCAACTCAACATTGGAATTTATAGTGATACTCCGACCTTATACAGTTCATGTTGCCATGCACAATAATCTAACCAAGGATGCTCCTTAGTGTCAACTACATGTACCACACACACACACACACACACACACACACACACACATATATATATATATATATATATATATATATATATATATATATATATATATATATATATATATATATATATATATATACTTAGGTAAGTCTTCAGAAGATACTTAGGTAAGTCATTTCGTTTATTATTTAGATTAAGAACTGTTTAAATTGATTTTATAAACTACAGTTCCACATTAGAGCGAGCTAATTAAAACCTGAAGCCATTCCAAACACCCCAATAATAATCAGCTACATGCATATGTCATGTTGCAGGAATATAATCAGAGCTGATAAACGGTCAAGAAAAATAATGATCGATATCATTGTTTTCATCAGGCCGGCTAACTGTATATAAAAGAGAAGACTAAAGTAGCCATACGATAACGGACGACGACTATATATATTGTGCATGTAATTAAACAGTGAACTAATATATATACACACACAGAAGAACGCGACATTATTGAAGGACGATGCTTCGCACATAATTAATTAATATATGTGTGTAATATATAAAAGCTAGCACATATATATATAGCACCGCTGCATATGGGTCCCTTTCATGTCGTCGTTATCTGTCTTGGACGGACGTAGCTGTCAACATGGGCCTATTATGCCTGGCCGGCCATCTTAATCGTTTCAGGATGAAGCTGCCGTCGTCGATGGATCAGTCGTGTTCAGACACCTTGTTGTTCCTATAGCTCTCGTTGTCTATAGTAGCTACTACTAGCTGCTGCTAGGATCGGAGGGTTTGCACTGCCGAATGCTGGAGCACTGTTCACTGTGCCCTACTGCTGCTGCTCTGCTAGCTGGCCTGGCTAACGTCGTTGCACCTAACAATTAATTAATGCTCATTCGATCGAGAAATATGGAGCCCCAAATCAATGGATTACTATAATAGCTTTCGTCAAAAAAAATTGTGTGCTATCTCGCTCGTTGTTCTTGCATTGGTTGGACAAGGAATCAAATTACAGGGTGATCGAGCGCTAGCTCTGTACATGCGCATGTGCACACAAACATGCATGCCGCGTTGCATTGTGTATGTGTGTTTGTGTGCTGGTGGCGATCGATCGATGTGACTTGCCGCAGGGAACATTCTTCTTGGGCGTGGTAGGTAGGTGGTGGTGCAACAAGGGCCGCGCGACCAACAACAACTTGCACTGGTCGATCTCCACGACGACAAATTAATTTCATGCTTGGGTTCTAAGGAACCATGCATGCATATGCGAATTCAAACGCATGCATTGCATTGCATGCATGGGTACCTGCATGATGCATGCATATATAGAGGCAGCATATATGCATGTGTAACAGTTGGAGGATCGGTTTTATATTAGTAGTACATGATGCATGGATCGATCGATCAAGTTGTGCATATACATATAGTATATTGATTATTAAAACCGGCGCATCTGCAGTACTACGACTCTTGTTGATTAGTGTTTAAGCAAGAGGTATGCCGTTCCTAATTAAGCAAGCAAGAGAGTATACCACGACCACTACATGCATGCATGCCTGTGTTGCCGCTTTGCTAAGCCATCTCGTTTAGCGCTAATTAATCAAAGTGCATGCGCATATGTTTTGTTATCTTCTCTAATAAGCCAGTTTCCAATAATAATATAATACACCAAGAGCTGTTATATATATGCATGGTGTGATATATATAGATGTTAATAATTAATTAGTTATGTGTTCATGCATGCGCAACAATAATGGTTACACCGACAGTTCTTGAGAGGAGGCAAAATCACATGTACATGTACTAGTGTTGGTGGGCATGCGCAGCAGCTTGTTCCTACCACTGAAAGAATATTTTATATATGCATATCCATAGTTCGTACGAGTGCACTCTGAGTGCTTGCACTTGCATCGTTATACATGATTGTTACCAAAGTTTAGGACTCCTTTGGAATGTGAGGATTTTTCTCATTTCCTGTGTATTTTCTGTGAAAATGAATTGATTCCAGTAAAGTTTATGTACGGTTCCTGTAAAAAATTTGTAAGATTTCACTAAAATTTCTACATTTGAAGGAGGCCTATTGGTCACTTGTTGTCAAATGCTATGAGTTAAGAACATGACAACACAAATGTTAATGGTTAAAGACCTTCATCCTTCGAAGCATTATCTTCCTTAGATATAATGATCTTCAAACGAAGGTCATTAAGGATATATTTTCATCATTTCAATATACAAGAATATAAACAGGGACATATGAAACATAGAAAGACCATGAATAATTGTATTAAATCATTAGATTATTCATATTATCATTATATAATCATGAGTAAACATTAATGATATTAAATTACATTTGTACCTTCGGCTTAACAGAAGGTAAAAATCCGAGAGTGACGTGCAAGCGATTACAAGTCAGCGTGAACAGTACGGTGTTACTGTTTATCTATTTATAGGCACAGGACGCAGTCTAGGCGAAATTACATTTATGTCTCTGACATTTAATATTAGCCAAAAAATAAGCTGTCGAGGACTAAGCAGTCTTTTCCCCTTTAGGTCGGTTTCATTTTCCATCACCGTCCTTATGCTAAGTCAAAGCTTTTTCATCCACTGCTTCGAAACTGATTCATCTTTCTTCCAGATCGCGCCTTTCATACTATGTTCACCTTCATCTCAAAGCCGAAGTTACCTGTGACGGTATATTATACTGGAAAATATGTTAGTGGTGTTTTTGAGGACCTTCGGAAGATGAAAGCCCCTAACAAGGCCTTTAGCTAGGAAGGCGCTGCATGGACACCGAAGAAGACAAAGAAGCCTACCACCAGGGGATCGATCAGAAACAAAGAAGAAAGATAGGGATTAAATTATATTATATGGAGGGATATTTCTTTACCCATTCACATATCGGTCTCACATATAAAGGGTTGTATGTAGTTTTCTCGATCTACTGTACCTCTCTGTCCTATATGGAATTGAAGATACTTCTCTTTGCATGCATGCATGTGTGCCTTTCTCACTTGTGAGTGCTAGCATATGCTAATTTTGATATCATGCATGGACAATATATACATATCCATGTGACACCATATATGTTACTATTGATTGGTGTTTATAACTTGCTGGATTATCAATACAAACAATGGAGCATAAGTTTATTTCGTTCTTACATTATGAAAACACTATATAGCAGTTATTGTAAAACCTTCAACACCTAATGTTCATTTAATGTTATAAGTTTAGACAAAAAAATAAAGTTTTAGGTGGATTAATAGTCATGTTCTAATCTTCTCGTCGGATTGATATAGTCCTCCTGACTTTCACCCTCCTCCTTAGTCCAGTCCTTCCTATTCAATTTGACGTCATCCGAACCAGTCTGCCACGATGCTGACCACCACTACCTCCTTCCTGACGCTCGACGTCGTTCGATCCCAAACCCTCCTGACACCCTCACCTCACTTGTTATCGTCACGACGCCGACACGTCTCGCAGGCCCGATCTCGCTCGTCGCGACGATACAACCCTTCCTCGGCGGTCGGATAGACATTCTACATGGGAGTACGGCTTCGATTCAGTCGGCAAAAAACTTAACGACATGTTTGATTCTTATGTTTATATAGTTTTTCTTTTAACTTGTATCGTGTATTGATATAAAATTTGATTTTATATAACATTAGTTTTTCGATATTGTTTGATTTTGTCATGTGGTTTTTTGGCCCCCCATCAATTCTCATCATGCCCCCCACTCTATATAGGAAAGGGAAAAGGTCAATATATGTGTGTGTGTCAAAGGGGCTAGGGCAGCTATAAAATAGGTAGGGTCATGGGATTTCTTCCTAGACAAAGTCCACTAGTACAAAGAAGTTCTGTAGTGACGGTTAAAAATCTATTTACACTGGAGTTTCTTTTTCAAACCTCCATACAAGTAGAAATAAGATAAATAACCTAAATAATTAGACAAGACAAAACAGTTAATGCTTAGAAAATGAAATTTCTATATAGCTTCGGCCTTGCGTTCCTGCATACATCATTGGATGCTTACGGCCAAGATAGTTGTTGATGCATGGCTAGCTAGCTTAGGTACATCCATCCACGTCGACATCCACATACGCATGCGCAATCTATGGAGCAAACAAACACAGCAAGCACCCAAAGTGGAAAAGGGGTGCGTGACTCCCTTTCGATCTCTTTTAGTGTCATCTTCCTTATTTTAAATTCACTTAGATACATCAATCAAATTACACTCCAAGCGCAACGCCATGCAAGAGCATGCAAATCCTCTTTACAAAAAATAAAACCCCATTTAACACGCACACTCTTAGCCTTTTAGTCTTCAATTCACTCCACAAAGCCCAAACCAAAAACCAAAAAAAATAAAGGTTAAATCAATATGAGAAAAATGAAAAATCCAGCAAAAATAAATTATGCTCCTTGGACAACAACCTCATTATTGCATGTATGGACACAGATCAGCAGATCGGGTGAGAGAGCTAGAGGTAGCAGATCAGATCAAGAAGAGAGGGGGATAGATGCGCATGCACACCAATAATAAGCTAGCTTTTTCGTCATGTATGGTCATTTGGTCCCATAAAAAGGAGGGAGTGAGCTGTACTTTCCATGGCTTCCAGGTTGGACGGTGTTAGTTCTTGGTCATCGTCCCACATCAGCAGGTGCCGCGCCGACTCGTCGTCCCACTGGTCCTCCTGCCCCAGCGACGGCTGCTGCTCCTCCTCCTGCTGCTTCTGCAGCTGCCCGTAGCAGCAGCCGTTCGCCATGCCGGCCGCCGCCGCCGCCGCCTGACCATTGTTGTTGCCGCCGGCAACGCGGTGGTCATGGCCTAGAGCGCCGCAGTCCATGGCTGCTGGCATGCCCATTCCCATGCCGTCCACCAAGGGCGGCAGATGGAAGCCCATCGGCGCGTTGTCGTCCATCGCCGCCGCCGTGAAAGTGAGGAACGGGTGCTGCAGGTGGTGTGCTGCAGCGGCCGCGGGCGACGGCGGGCTGACGCTGACGCTCGTGTCGAACATGAAGAAGGGGCAGTGCGGGGGCAGCGGCGGGGACTCTTGGCCGCCGCCGCCGCCGCCGCCGGAGCCCAGCTTCGGCGGCGGCAAGGCAAGGCTCTGGCTGAGGATGGCGTCGAGCCGGTGCTCCGCCGCGCTGAACGGCGTCTGCAGGTGACGACCAAGCGCCGCGTCCGACGCCGCCGTGCTGCACGGAGGGCTCGCCGCCGTCACGGCCGAGCTCGTCGTCGTCGTGCTCATCGCCGGCTTCCGGATCTTCTTCTTGATCCACGAGTTCCAGTAGTTCTTGATCTCGTTGTCCGTCCGCCCGGGCAAGTGGCTGGCAATGTGGGCCCACCTGCAGAGAGAGAACCGGGGGACATGGCTGTGGTCATGTACACATCAACTAGCTAGCTAGCCTAGGTGTTGCATTCCTTTGGATTTAGCCTTCATTTTCAAGTAATGCTAGCTGTGGCCTTGGGCTTGCGCATGATTTGTTATATAGTCGTGTTCAAGTTTAACTAGTAGAAAGCGACTGATCAGAAAAGAACAACAAGCACGAGGTTGCCACCATACATGCATGTATATGATGTCAAGCTGATGCATATATATAATTATATATCTGCACATCATTGTTAATATTACATTGAATTGTTTGCTTCGAGTTGAAAACGTCATTAGGGCAAGTAGCATCTTAAGACGACAATTCAAATCGCAATTAATTCTCCTAGACATTTCTGAATCAGTTTTGCTGTTTGATATATGTTACCTGGAGTACACACAAGACTGACAAGTCCACATGTCACGAGAGATGAATCGAGGAGAAAATTTCTGGAGGAGATTAGGATACGCGGGCAGCATATATAGCGGCTATTTGCAGTGAGCATGCCAGCATTGCTAAATTAAGAACACAATAATGGAGCATGGGATTAATTAATTAATTGCAATGGAGCACATCACCCCAATGTGGGGGGTGCAAAATTAATTTCTTGCTGGTAAATGAAAAACGGAGTCATGATTCATCGCTGCCGTACATTTAGCCATGTGATTATCAGTACCTAGAGAGATCGATTATTTATTAATCAAGCAGTTCTTTTTGGGGGGGAGTGGGGGAGCGAATTAAGAAAGAAGAGAAGAAACTAGTAGGCCAAATTAATTCTCCAATTGGTACTGATGCTGAAGGGCGGAGAAAGAACTTGTTGTGCAGCCTAGCTAGCTAGCTAGCTACCTGTTGCCAACAATGGCGTGCAGGCTGATGATGAGCTTCTCCTCCTCCGCCGTGAACCGGCCTCGGCGGATGTCCGGCCTGAGGTAGTTGATCCACCGCAGCCGGCAGCTCTTCCCGCAGCGTTGTAGGCCTGCAGAACCCCTCACATTTTGTATCATCAATGCTAGCTCATCCATCCATCCAATTAAGAAGAGGAAGGATCCGAATCAATGCAAATGATCATCACCAGCAGCAACGACAAACTGATTGGTCTATATGCATGCACGGTGGAGGCAAGGCATCAAGATTCAATTCAAGAGAGAGAGAACATAGCCGCCTCGATCTATACGTACCGGCCTTCTCGGGGACCTCGCTCCAGCACCCGTAGCCATGGGTGGTGATGTACCTGATGAGCTTCTCGTCCTCCTCAGGGGACCAGAGCCCCCTCTTCACCTTCTGCTGGTTGCAGCAGGAGTGATGCCCCATGCACGCACACACAGACCGACCTCCAGCTGAATAATCGGAGGCTATGTGCTGCTGCCTGCTAGCTAGCTGTACGTTGCTGGGTGCAAATGGCTGGTTGGTGTTTATAGTAGGGCTTTTAACACGACCTCTCTCTCTCAGTCTCTCTCTCTCTCTCCCTCCCCGGGGCCGTCGGCTCCTCTCCTCTCTAGTAGCTAGCTAGCGCCGGGCTTCTGCCTCCTTCACTCTTCGTCGGCGGGGGCGCCGGTTGTTTAATCGAATAATCACCATCGCGTGAATTTCTCTCTCTCTCTCTGATTGATGCTTAGCTTCCTGAGGGATCGATCCCACCCCCACCCCCAGATTATTAAGCAAGCAAGCAGCATGCAAGGCCTCACAATGACACTTCGTTCCTTCCGTTGCATTGGCCGGGGTTTCCATGGCGAGGGCCCCACGCCGGTTCCACTTTAATTGGTGCTTTCCATCGAACACTACAGCGACATGGCATCAGACAGACGAGACGACATGTAGTAACCAGCAGCTCTACACAGCCAGAGCCACCAGGAAGAAGAAGGAAGGATATGTGGCTCGTTGCTGCTAGCTGCTTCAATTCACTTTTGTACGTACGTGTACATATCCCTGCATGCAATATATGGGTACGTAGTACGTACACAGTTACGTATATATATGAACCATGCATGCATGCATGCAATGATAGAGCCATAACTAACCCCGGCCGCATATGGTATATATCTACATGCATGACAGAATACTGTCGTGGAGTATATCGTAGATGTGTATAGTATGTGTGTAGTAGCACGCATGAAAAGCCGTGTACGTACGTACGTTGTTGTCACGGGAAAAATGCATGTGCGTGGCGTACCACAGATGTGTGTGCCTTTGGTTGGGTGCTAGCTAGCTCCGTGTGTTGTGTTGGTAGTTAGCAAGCAAGCAAGCAAACGTCGTGAGTTCCGGTATATATGTAATCATATATATCGACGCAATATTAATTTCGCGTGATCTTGATGTCAACCTACTCAGCGATGTCCTTTTGAAATCAACGTCGAGGTACACGCGCATGTATTACGCGCGTCCGTCCAGCTGATTTAGATTTGGATTTTTGTATGTACGTTTGTCTAGTCTGGAACCATCATTCACTATTAGAATTCGGCTCTTTGCTGAGTGTTTTTTTAGCACTTGGCAAAAACCTCTTTGTTAAGTGCTTTTTTTTTCTAACAGTAGGTAAAGAGCTTCTTTGCCCACTACCGGACACAGCTCATTTGTCGTGGCAAAGCACAAAAAACAATCCGTAAACTCTTTGCCGAGCGTGACTCTTGGCAAAGAGGTCTTGCTGAACTGTACATCAGCAACGACTTATTTGTCGATTACTTTTTATCGGGCACTCGACAAAGAATTTACCAAGTGTCAGGGTACTTGTCAAAGAAAAGTCGTTGTCACGGCGCCAAGTGTCGGTTTCGGAGCCTTTGCCGAGTGCATTTTAGACTAGCGCTCAGCAAAGAAGGCTCCAGTGGATCCCTTTGCTAGTCCCTTTGCCGAGTGCTCCGAAAGGCACTCGGCAAAGGCTCCCTCTTTGCCAGGTGTATGGACTATTTCTCGGCAAAGAAGGCTCCAGTGGGACACCTTTGTTAGTCCCTTTGCCGAGTGCCGGGCCACAACACTCAACAATGAAGCTTTACTAGTTCTCAGATGTACCTTCTTTGCCGAGTAGTGACCAAAAAACACATTTTTAATTTGTTTTTATTATTCCATCCAAACAAACAAAAGATATATCAGAATCATCACATATACATCACAGATATCATAGAATCATCACATACATCATGCACACCACAAATCTCACAAAGACAACAAATCTCACAAATATCACCACATCAAACAAGTTTCACAAACATAAGTCTCTACCACTCACAAACATAAGTCTCAAGTATCTCATAAAGTATTACCAACATCAACAAGTTTAGACCAAGTTATCTTACAAAGTATTACCAACACCAACAAACATAAGATCATGCGCACAAAGTATCTCAGTGGGGTAGGCGACTAGACTGGTTCGGCGATAGGCTGGGCGATCCATAAGGGTTGTTTGATGCCACCGATTGTCCCTTCATGTAGAAGAGATTGCATGTGTGAAACTAGATAAATATATATCATGTGCATGACTAAAATTTTGATACTCATAGGGGTATGGAACCAAGCAGGGTCAGCTTGAGAGAGCAACGAAGGTGGTGGAGCAAAACCCTGTGTGGCGCCAAGGCTCTGCATGTACTGGAACATCTTCACCATCCTGTACTGATCTGCCAAGCGAGCCACCCGCTTCGACCTCATCCTCACCTCCATCTCCATTTATTCCCTCCTCTCTTCTTCTAGTTGGGTCTGTAATATTTAATCCCAATTTTATAATAATGCAAATAGAAGGTATATAACTCAATGAATGACAAGTTACATAAGCACTAACCTAGAGTTCCTGGATGCGATGATGTGAGTTGTCCTGCTGAGTTTGTATGGTTGGGCTTGCGCTCGTGTTCCTTGCTCGCACCTGAGACTAGGTGGGAGTGGAGGACAAGTCGATTGCCCCACGACAATCCAGTACCGCTCATGCCTCCTCCGAGCATCATGAGGGACATCTCTGTTGATGTCCTGAGTCATCGGATCGTAATCTGGCCCATCGACCTGTGGTGACATGGCAGTCTACTCACTGAGGCGGCTATGGACGGTAGGGTTGATATATGCCTTGGGCCCATCCTCTAGGTTGTAGGTGGTCAGACGTCGTATTGCCCTTGTGGGCCATAGCATGCGCCGAGAAGATGGAGCATGGCTGGCCACCATGTGACGCCGACTGCGAGAAAACCATAAAGATGGTTAGAAATCGTGCCTAATCGAAAGTTAGACTAAATTAAAGAGAGCGTACCCATGCTTCTGCGTATTTGGCGAGGCTGCGACTACCTTGGTGGTGTGAGAGACTTTGCATCATCAACGTCATTCTCGGCTAGCGTTGTGAGCCTCGTCCCACTTGGTCGGGCACCACCTTTGCACCATGTTCTCCCAGCACTCAGGATGTGCGCCACACCAATAAGGAATCATCTACAAAAACAAGTACACAACATATCAGAAGATAATAATAAACATATTTAATATCAATATTATTGTTGATAGCCTGTCGGTCGATGAGCAACAGCAATACGAAGACTACCTGAGTCAAGCGAAGGAGAAATTCTTGTCACAATACACGGTGGATCGCCACTAAAAGGTTGTCAAACATGGCGAGACTGACGTCACATCTCTTCTCAAATTCCCAACGTAAGTAAACCCGACGACATCCAATCTATTAAACGGTATCTAGATCAACAACAGAATCAAATGAAACAACATATTAGAGATTTAGAGGAATCAATTAGAAAATTAACACGTTCGTTGGAGAAATCTGTTGTTCCTAGTTTTCCATCATATGAAACTAGTAATATGATATCTATGTCTAATACATCTGCAACAAATGGGGATTCACACCCCAACTATTATATGGTATGTCGATGAACTCATATCTAGGGCAAATACCACCATCGTCGTCCCTACTTGGTAGATCGGCGCCCCTGGACACGGTCGGATCGTTCGAGCTTTTGCCCGGACAGTCTGGCCCTTACACGGACCGTTCGACTTTTCGTGTCGGACAACCTGTGGTTGTACCAGGACCACCATGGGGCGTCCCGATAGTAGCGAACACAACAGGACATTCTGGACTTACCATCACATAGTACTGCATCGCGCCGGACCGTCCAACCGCCTAGGTCGGACAGTTCGGATACGCATACGTAAAACCTATTGTTGCACACTATGCACCAATTTATTACACACCACATCAGTAGTACGTTCCGCCCCCTATAGGTTTATACCACATCACACCATATGACCAGAGGTCTATCAACATTATCGATCGGTCACGGCAAGAATGTTGGCATAACAACGCCCGACCGAATGAGCCCCATAGCCCAAGATCCGATGGTCTGCCATCGGACGCAATGGAGAAAATTAGGGAAAAGATGGCTAAACTATTTTAGGAGATACCTTATTTCATTAACAGTGGTATATTTGTTGTCCCTAAAAATGCCTCACTATTTTTAGAGGCGATCGGGGCATTTATGTAGGGAAAAATTATATACATCTCTGTCTTATTAACGGTGCGTGCAATCTAAGCAACCTCGCAAGCCTCATAAGGCTACGGAGGCAAGGGACTTGGCACCACCAGACTTAATACATTCCAATTTATGTGAGATGAACATAACATTGACTAAAGGAGGCAAATGATATTTAATTACTTTTATCGATGATTCTACTAGATTTTGTTATGTGTATCTCTTAAAGTAAAAAGACAAAGCTTTGCATTATTTTAAGACCTACAAAGCTAAAGTGGAAAATCAACTCGAGAGTAAAATTAAACGGTTAAGGTCTGATCGTGGTGGAGAATATTTTTCAGGTGATTTTTCTGATTTTTTGTGTGGAACATAGTATTATTCACGAGAGGACACTGCCATACTCACCACAATCCAACACTACAGGACTTGTCTTCTTTGCCAAGTGTCACAGACACTAGGCAAAGCCTCTTTTACACTCGGCAAACGATTTGCCTAGTGTTGCACTCGGCAAAGTGGAGTCGGTAACGAAGGAATCGGCAAAGTGCCTTTGCCGAGTGCCATTTCTCGGGCACTCGGCAAACACTTTGCCTAGTGCCACACGTCACTCGGTGAAGAAAAGTTTCCATGACGGCGGAAGGCACGGTAACGGAAGCTTTGCCTAGTGCAGCACTAGGCAGAGACGACCCCTTTGCCGAGTGCAGCACTAGGCAGAGGCGACCCCTTTGCCGAGTGCAGCACTAGGCAGAGACGACCCCTTTGCCGAGTGCAGCACTAGGCAGAGGTGGCCCCTTTGCCGAGTGCAGCACTAGGCAAAGTGTGTTTCCAGGCTACCCTCGCTCCTTACCTTGCCGAGTGCTATGGTTGTTGCACTCGGCAAAGACCCTCTTTGCCGAGTGCAACACTAGGCAAAATGACCAGAGCCACCCTTTTTATTTATTTGTATATATTCCATCCAAACAGACAGAAAATACATATCAAACACCACATACATATCATCAACATCACATGTAAAGCAACAACAACACATGTCTCACAAATAAGTTCACATGTCTCATAAATAAGTCTACATGTCTCACAAATAAGTCCACATGTCTCACAAATAAGTCCACATGTCTCACAAATAAGTTCACAAAGATCACAATATATCACCGACAATACATATCTCACAAATAAGTTCACAAACGACGCACGCAATTAGGCTCAGTTGGTGAAACATGAGGATCATTCGATGCCGCCGATTGATTCTGCAAAAATGAGAAGGCATTGCATGTGTGAGACAAGATAAATATATATTATATTTAACGAAAACTTTCATACTCTACTAGGTTTCAATTAGTGCAGTGGTTTGACCCTAAGCATGAACATACAAACTAAAACAGTCATACTCACAGGAGTGGAAAACTGAGATGGAGGTGGATTTGGAGTGAATAGCGAAGGTGGTGGAGCTACACCCGTTGCGGACTGTATGTAACGAAGAATGTCCTCCGTCCTCTGCTGCTCGGACCTCATCCTCGCATCCAACTCCAAACGTTGCCTCCTCTCTTCTTCAAGTTGGGCCTAGAACATTTCACCCACATGTTACAATAATGCATAGAAAAGATATATTATCAATGAACGACGAATATAGCATGAACAACCTGGAGTTCCCTCCTCTCTTCTACCAGTTGGTTCTGCAATATTTCACTCAAATGTTAAAATAATGCATAGAAAAGAAATATTTCAATGAACGATGAATATATCATGAACAACCTGGAGTGCTTGTATCCGATGCTGTGAAGTGTCCTGCCGAGGTCGTATAGCTGGGCTCGCGCTCGTGCTACTTGCTCGAATCTGAGATAGAGAGGGAGTAGCGGCTGAGTCGATTGCACCGTCGCAAATCCAGTAGCGTCCATGCTTCTTGCCTCCTCCAACCCTCATGACAACTTCTGCGTCAAGCTCCTCGGTGCTCGGATCGTATTCAGACCCATGGACCTCCCTTGCCATCGATGTGTACTCACTGAGGCGACTGTGGATGGTTCCATTGCTGTACGCCTCTGGCCCATCCTCTGGGTTATAGTTGACGTCGGACGTCGCCTTGGCCTTGTGGGACATAGCAAATGCCTTGAAGATGGAACAAGTCTGTCCACCATGTGACACCGACTATGAGAAAACCAGCGAGATGATTAGAAATTATGCATAATTGAGTGTTTCAATAAATAAATGAATTCACATACCCATGCTTGTGCGTATCCGCTGAGGCTGCGACTGCCTTGATGGTGTGGTACACCTGGCATCATCAAACGTCGATCCCGACAAGTGTTGTGCACCTCCTCCCACTCGTCTGAGCACCATTTGTCCACCATTCGTTCCCAACACTCGGGATGCGTGGCACACCAATAAGGAATCATCTATAGAAAATCAAGTACATGATATATGAGAAGATGAAATTAAGGCTACCTAATCTCAAAAGTAATCGGTATTAATGTTTTGTATTTACCTCCAAGTACTGGTCCCGAGTCAACTTCATGGTCCTTGCGTCCTTTTTGGAGACCTTCCCTCCTCTGTGCCTTGCTCAGGACGAAATCGGCCTTAGGCCTTCTCCATGTCTTTCCACTACTAGGCGACTTTATCTCTTGGTTTGGTCTATCACATAACACTGCCAGATCCACTCTTGCCTTTACATTATCCTTTGACTTATCAGGAATGTCCATGATTGTTGCCCAAAGTGCCTCGGCGACATTCTTTTCAGTGTGCATCACGTCAATATTGTGTGGAAGGAGAAGGTCATCATAATAGGGGAGCCGAGTCAAGCCCGACTTGTGGGTCCACATATGTTGCTCACCATATCCCACAAAACCACCTTCTGGATTGACCACGAGACCATCTATCTGTTGACGAACTTCAGCACCAGTCATCATTGTAGGTGGGTGGTCTGTCACTATGACATCTTTCGTAAAGTTCTTGATGTCTAGTCTGAATGCATGGTCAAGAGGAAGGAACTGTCGATGTTTGTCGAATGATGAATACTTGCCACCCTTCTGTAACCAAAGGAACCTCAAACCTTCCTTGCATACTGGGCATGGGAACTTCCCGTGAACACACCAGGCGGAGAATAGCCCATACGCTGGGAAGTCATGCATGGAGTACTGGTACCAAACATGCATTTTGAAGTTTTTCTTTGTAGCTCGATCGTATGTCCACACCCCTTCCTCCCAAGCACGGACCAATTCATCAATCACATGCTCCATATACACACCCATTTTATTCCCCGGGTGTCCAGGAATTATCAACGACAAGAACACGTTTTGTCGTTGAAAGCATACGCCGGGGGGGAGATTGAGGGGGATTACGAACACAGGCCAACATGTGTATGGGACAGCCATTAGTCCATAAGGATTGAACCCATCTGTGGCAAGCGCAACACGTACATTACGAGCCTCTTCAGCTTTCACATGGTGAATGGAATCAAAGTGGGTCCATGCTTCACCATCGGATGCATGTACCATCTTGTCGGGATTGTATCGTTTGCCATTTTTGTGCCATGTCATCTGTTTCGCGGATTCCTCGGTCATGTATAGCCGCTGGATCCTTGGTATGAACGGAAGGTGCCGTAGGATTTTCATGGGGATGTCAAGCTGCCTCTTCTGGCCATCAGTAGAGCCTACCTCTATGAACCTAGAGGATTTACACTTTGGACAGTACTTTGCTTCCGAGTATTCTTTTCTAAATAGGATGCACCCCTTCGGACAAGCATGTATCTGCTCATATGGCATCTTGATTGCACGAAGAAGTTTTTGTGCCTCATACATGCTCTTTGGCAGAACATGACCCTCTGGAAGCAGGCTACCGATAACTGTCAACATACCATCGAAGGCGTCTCGACTCAGGCTATATTGCGACTTTAACGCCATTATGCGTCCAATGGCATCCAATTGAGAAACATTTGTCTTGTCATGAAGGGGTTTTTGTGCTGCAGCAAACATGTCGTAGAACGCCTTTGCGGTTGCCTCTGGCTCCTCCTCCATGCATCCTTCAGCGAACTGTGCCTCGTGATAGTCATTTAACATATCCGCTACCCCAGCGTCATCATCATAATCCTCAACGCGTGGTCTCACCACCTCCTCTCTCATTCGACCGGCTTCACCATGATAGATCCAACGGGAATAGTCTGCTGTAAATCCATTCAACCAAAGATGTTCCCCCATGACCTTCTTTGTTTGTCTTTTCCTGTTTGCACATTTACTGCATGGACAACAAATTCTACTCGCTCCTTTAGCAGCCTCACCAAATGCTCGTTCCAAGAAAGCATCAGTCTTGTTGATCCATTCATTGGTGACCTGACCCTGACCTGAGCGGCCCATGTACATCCACTCACGGTCCTCCATCGCCTAACATATATAGTAGAGAGTAACATAAACAACAATCGCAGGAAAGAACGAGTGAATTGGGTGGAATTGTTTTGTTAATTCTGAATTTTGCAGGAAAGAACGAGTGAACGAGTGAACATGGACATGCTGAAAAGAACGAGTGAACTGGGTCGAATTGCAGGAAAGCTCTACTCGCTCCTTTTGCATTTCTCAACACAACTCAATTGCAGGAAAAATGACTCTTTGTGCATTTTTTTTATTTTGTGAATGAGGCCAAAAGGTTATGTGTATGAGGCAAAAGGTTATGGTGAATTTTTTTTATAGAATCAATTACAACAAAAGAATATTATGGTGAAAAAATTATAGAGTAATATTAGGAAAGCATTCGTAAGTCATAATTCACAATTAATACATAAGTCATACATCACTTGAAGGATTATCTAGAAAGAAAGATCACTCTTGCGATGGCATGATAAAAGTTATCCATAGTACGATTATTAGAGTATGCATTTCAGCCAAATAGCAAAATGGCTACTTTCAGCTAAACGGTAATTTGAGCCAAACAACAAAACTTTCAGCCAAACTGAAATTTTCCTACTTCCTACTTGCTGCATTCAACAAAACTGCTACTTTCAGCTACTTACGACGGCGGGGAACAGCAGCGAACTGAATTCAACAAAACTGCTACTTTCAGCATGGAGCGGGGAACAGCGGCGGACTGAATTCAACAAAACCAAACTGTTTGCTGCTTACGATGGTGGGGAACAGCGGCGAACAGAACTTCGCCTGAGAGAGAGCACGAAGCTGTTTACCGGCACTACTACTACTCAGATTTATGGACTTGAAGGGCTTTTGTATTTATGGACACAAAGTTGTTCACATAATACTGGATTTACCTGAGAATTCATGTGAGATACATCTAGTTTCTGGCACTTAAAAAGTTCAACTGGTGTCCGTGGAACCCATTTGAGCTTTACAAATTCTTATTACTGTTATCACGTTAGCCATAGCACATGCAACTCGTAGATAGTCTTGCTGATGTACTCTGAGTAGTTCAGTCTTTCATGCGATTTGGTGAACATGGTTCAATGCATAACCCCTGTAATCTATCTGCTCAATAGGCTAGACGCTCTAGAATTTTTTGGACTGATTAAGTGAGTGGCAAAATGACACATGACGCACTGTTTTCTCCTATTTAAATGTTAATTGCAGTGCAACTAATAAAAGCTAATTAAGAGTCAGACGCTTTCTCCCAGACGGCACTAAAAGGACCCACTTGCATGTCCAATTAGATGGCGTCAACTATTTTTCTCAGGAGACAAATCTTCCAGCTAGATGGCGCTAACGAGAAGAACGAGGCAGCGTTGGCATGGGGGATATTGCGCCCCCTCAATTCTAGCTGTGAACAAAACACTTGGGCTGCTAGTGTGACAAAATCCGTGGACAACTGAAAAGGACTAGAACGTCTAAATCAAGTGGACGGAGGGACATGGCGACCGGAGGCACCAGAAGCTCACCGTCGGCCACTAAAAACAAAGCATAAACAGAGGGGCAAATCTAATGTCGCTGCTGGAGATTCGTTCTCCGTTCTGGGGTGGGAAATAAGCACCCACAACACAGTAGAGACAAATCACGAAGCTGCAAGGCAAGATGTCACCGTTACTTACCAGGCAGGGGGGCGGACGGGTGAGGAGGCAGGGAGGAGCGGAAGCAGACGTGGCGGCGGCCGGTCTGGTGAGCGGCAGCACCGCCGCGTACGGGCACAGACCACGTGCGCGAGAAGAGGAGAGGAGAGGGAGTCAAGGGAGCATCTCGGTGTGGCAGCCTGGCAGGGCAGCTTCCCGGATGCTGCTAGCAGGGGCGAGTCGAGGTGGTAGCGTTGCAGTTGCAGGCGCGCCGCACGACGGCAGCGGAAGTGCCCAGAAGCTCACCGTCGGCCAGCGCACAGGCCAAATCCGAAGCCGCCGCCGCCACGCTAGGGTTGGACCGGTCGCGCTCACCCAAGTCCAGTTCGTGAGTCGTGGCCCCACTTGTCACTGATGTGAATTGGAGCTGGTGTGCGTGGCACACTCCATTTTTACTTTGCCTAGTGTCAGTTCAGGAACTAGGCAAACAGACACTTTGCCTAGTGTCAGTTCAGGACACTAGGCAAAGAGGCATTTTGCCTAGTGTCTTTTTTTGACACTCGGTAAAATATTTTTTTTCTTTTCTTTTTTGCTTCCAAACTTTTTATGATATGTTTCTATAGCACCTAGAACTACATGTAAAGTTTTGATAATTTTTAAAAATGTTTAGCTATATTTAGTAAATTTATTTCATTTAATTGAATTTCGTCTGATAATTTAAATTTGAACTGCAAGTCATTCGCATAATGGAAAAATCGATGGAAAAATGATATTCATGTTATTTAGTATAATTTGAGGCCTTATCCGGTAACATACTAGAGATTTCGAACATCATGTTCACGAAACTTGACCACAAACGTGTGGTCTAGTTGTTTTTTAAATTGCATAAAAAGCAAATGAAGTCGGAAAATCATAAAACTTGTCGAGATGTCATGATACCATATATGGAGGCTATGATAAAAATTTGACAATATTCCATAGAAGTTTTTATGTACAATGCTTACAAACCAAAGAATTGAGAGAGAAGTTTAATGATTTAATGTAGACGCCGACTAGGTGGTAACTATCGTTCGTGTCAAACTTGTATGAAACCTTGTCAACTTTTTATCACAGCCTCCACATATGATATCATGACATCTCGACAAGTTTAATGATTTTCTGACTTTTTTTGATTTTTATACAATTAAAAAACAATTGGATCGTAAGTTTGTGGTCATGTTTCGTGAACATGATGTTTAAAATTTATAGTCGGTTACTCGATAAGGTCTTAAATTATGATAAATAACATGAATATCAGTTTTCCGTCATGCGAATGACTTGCAGTTCAAATTTGAATTATCAAAAGAAATTCAATTAAATGAAATAAATTGAATAAATATAGCAAAAACTTCAAAAATTTTACCAAAGCTTGACATGTAGTTCTAGGTGCTATAGAAACACATCATAAAAAGTTTGGAAGCAGAAAGAAAAGAAAAAAATTATTTTACCGAGTGCCAAAATAAGACACTAGGTAAAGTTCCTCTTTGCCTAGTGTTCCAGTCCGACACTAGGCAAAGAGACCTTCTTTGCCGAGTGTTGAAGGCAGATACTCGGCAAAGTTAACGGTTGGTGGATGGTGTTAGATGACGACGCTAGTTTATCAAGTGGTTTTCTTTGCCTAGTGTCTGGCACTAGGCAAACGTCCGGTTTGCCGAGTGTTTTATTTTGCCTAGTGTCTGGCACTAGGCAAACGTTCGATTTGCCTAGTGTTTTTCTTTGCCTAGTGGCGGACACTCGGCAAACGACTGATTTGCCTAGTGTCTTGATTTGCCGAGCGTAACACTCGGCAAAGAAGATCTTTGCCTAGTGCCCGTGAATTCACACTCGGCAAAATATTTAGCGCTAGGCAAAGTTTGTCTCTCCCGTAGTGCAATGGGGTTGCTGAGAGAAAGAACCATACTCTAACTGATTTGGTTAACGCCATGTTAGAGACTTCGGGGCTATCTAAGGAATGGTGGGGAGAGGCGATCTTGACGGTGTGTAATGTCCTGAATAAAGTTCCCACAAAGAACAAAGAAATCACACCATTCGATGAATGGGAAAAGAGGAAATTAAATATCTCCTATTTGTGCACCTGGGGTTGTTTGGCCAAACTGAATGTGCTAATTAACAAGAAGCACAAATTAGGACCAAAAACTGTTGATTGTGTTTTCCTTGGATATGCTTTTCACAACATTGGATATAGGTTCTTAATTATAAACTCTAGAGTACCGGACATGTTGGTTGGTACTATTATAGAGTCCAGAGATGCTACGTTTTTTAGGACGAATTTCCCATGAAAACTACATATGATATGTCTAGTGATGAACCAACAATACCCCATAAGCATTTTATTATCATAGAACACACTGAGGAATCCCATATACATAATCATGTGGAAGATAACAATGTATCAACTCGAAAGAGTAAGAGACCAAGCAGTGGCGGAGGACGGACAAAAATTAAGGTGTTGCTAACACAAAACTCATAATATAATTGTCGGGGATAAGATTCCCGGTCCATGGAGCCCATCGGTCAGAAAAGCGCACTGAGAAAAAACCTCTGGTCACAATAAACTTACTTATCGGAGCGAGGTTTGAAACACTGACAATAATCTAATACAATTTATAGATATAAAATTAATGATGAATGTGAAAAAATATCTTATTTAAAAGTCATCATAATCTTTTATTTACATCCAACTATCATATAACGAATAAAATCTGAAAAAAGAAAATAAGTTAATAGCCATTATTATTGCACTTCCAAGAACCAAGAATACACACGGTTCCACCTCCAAGAATAGTGATGGCGACAAGGTTACACCGGAGCCAGAACACGGGCGAACCACAGTCAGCAGAGGTGCATGTGGAGTTGAGCGGTTCGCGGAGGCGAGCACGACATGCGGAGCTAGACGACGATGGTGCGCACGGAGATGGGCAACGCTAGCGAGCGCGGAGATGGACGGGGCAGCAGACCAAAGTCTGCGGAGGTGGAGCAGGCCTAGACATGCGACGGAGGCGCACGCAGAGCTTCGCGGACGCTGGACGGGTGGAGCCGCGGAGACAGTCGCAGTCCTGGGCTCGGCAGCTAGCAGCGTTAGGGTTAGAAATAAATTATTTTTTACTGTTGATGTTCTTTGATCTAGACCAAGGTATTGCTCAAGCAATACCGGGCCATATTGGGCCCTCCGCCCCTGAGACCAAGGATTGCAAAGTCCTTCGGTGATGATTACATATTGTATATCTTGTGGATGACACCCCAAGTACCATTGAAGAGGCATATTCCTCTCCAGATGCTGACTTTTGGAAGGAAGCAATAAGGAGTGAGATGGATTCTATTATGTCTAATGAAACTTGAGAGGTCATTGATCGTCCTTATGGATGTAAGCCCATTGGGAGTAAATGGGTGTTCAAGAAAAAGCTTAGACCTGATGGTACTATTGAAAGGTACAAGGTGAGGCTTGTAATTAAAGGCTATTCACGAAAAGAAGGTGAGGATTTCTTTGATACTTATTCGCATGTGGCTCGATTGACCACAATTCGTGTGCTACTTTCTCTGGCTGCCTCTCATGGTCTTTAAAAGGGAAATAGGGTTAACATTTTCCCAGTATTAATTTTGGTGGTTGAATACCCAACACAAATATTGGACTAACTAGTTTGCTCTAGAATGTATAATATAAGGTGCATAAAGGTTCAACACAAACCAATAAAAAGATTGAAGAAAGGATTCAAATACAAAGGAGCAAAGAAACCGAGTGTGCCCTGGTCTGGCGCACCGGACTGTCCGGTATGCCATCGGACAGTGTCCGGTGCACTAGGACCATACAGTCTCCAACTTGCCACTCTCGGGTTTCTCAGGGAGCGCTCCGCTATAATTCATCGGACTGTCCGGTGTGCCACCAGACTGTCCGGTGCACCAGCGAAGCAACGGCTACTTCACGCAACGGTCAACTGCAAAAGCGCGGGCGCAGAGCTACAATGATGAACAGTGCACGTAGAGTCAGAGCCGCCCATCAAAGGCGCACCGAACACTGCCCAATGTCTGTCCGGTGCGGCACCGGACTGTCCGGTGCCACTAGAGGACAAAGCCTCCAACGGTCAGAAGCTCTCGAACCCTAATGGTTGGGTGACGTGGCTGGCGCACCGGACAGTGTCCGGTGGCGCACCGGACTGTCCGGTGCGCCCATCGACAGCAGCCAACCCCAACGGTCCTTTGGTGGTTGAGGGCTATAAATACCCCCAACCACCACCACTCCAAGCATCCAAGTTTCCAGCACTTCACATTCAATATAAGAGCTAGTGCATTCACTCCTAGACACAATTCAAAAGAATCAAAGCCTCTTCAAGTCCCAAATTCACTCCAAACACCTAGTGACTAGAGAGAGTGTTTTGCTCGTGTTCTTTGTGCTCTTGTTTCTTGGATCGCTTTCTTCTTCCTCATTCTTGTTCTCAAAGTGACTTGTAATCAAAGCAAGAGACGCCAAGTGTGTGGTGGTCCTTGCGGGGTATAAGTGACCCGTTTAATTAAGGAGAAAGCTCACTCGGTCTAGGTGACCGTTTGAGAGAGGGAAAGGGTTGAAAGAGACTCGGTGTTTGTGACTACCTCAACGGGGACTAGGTTCTTTAGAATCGAACCTCGGTAAAACAAATCACCGTGTTCATCCGCTTTATGAGGGAGATGGAAACCGGTGAGAAGGTCACAAGCCACAGGAAGGCTCCATCAAGGGAGTCCGACGCGAAAGGCAAGGAGGAATCCCCTCCCCGCGTCAAGTCGCATCGGAGTGGCGACAAGAAGAAGAAGATGAAGAAAGTGGTCTACTACGAGACCGACTCTTCGTCGCCCTCCACATCCGGCTCCGACACGGCGTTCGTCGCTTCTAAGCGCCATGAGTGCAAGAAGTATAGTAAGATGCCACTTCGTTATCCCCGTATTTCTAAGCGTGCTCCTCTACTTTCTATTCCATTAGGCAAACCACCATATTTTGATGGTGAAGATTATTGTATGTGGAGTGATAAAATGAGGTATCACCTAACCTCACTCCACGCAAGCATTTGGGACATTGTTGAATTTGGAGCGCAGGTACCTACCGTGGGGGATGAGGGCTACGACTCGGACGAGGTCGCCCAAATACGACACTTTAACTCCCAAGCCACTACTATACTCCTCGTCTCTCTATGTCGAGAGGAGTATAATAAGGTGCAAGGGTTAAAGAGCGCAAAGGAGATTTGGGACGTCCTAAAGACTGCGCACGAAGGAGATGAGGTGACCAAGATCACCAAGCGGGAGACGATCGAGGGGAGCTCGGTCGATTCGTCCTCAACCAAGGAGAGGAGCCACAAGCAATGTACAACAGGCTCAAGACCTTGGTCAATCAAGTGCGCAACCTCGGGAGCACAAAATGGGATGACCATGAGATGATCAAGGTTATTCTAAGATCCCTCTTTTTTCGCAATCCTACTCAAGTACAATTAATTCGTGGGGATCCTAGATACAAATTAATGTCTCCCGAGGAAGTGATAGGAAAGTTTGTGAGCTTTGAACTAATGATCAAAGGCTCCAAACTCATCATCGACTTGGAGAAAGGCGGCACCTCCACACCCGAGGTGCAACCCGTCGCATTCAAAGCGACGGAAGAGAAGAAAGAAGAGTCTACATCAAGTAGGCTCCCCATCGACGCCTCCAAGCTCGACAACGAGGGGATGACACTCATCATCAAGAGCTTCCACCAAATCCTCAAGCAAAGGAGGGGGAAGGATTACAAACCCCGCTCCAAGAGGGTGTGCTACAAGTGTGGTAAGCCCGATCATTTTATTGCAAAATGTCCAATGTCTAGTGATAGTGATAGGGGCAACGACAAGAAGGGGAAGAAGAGAGAAAAAGAAGAGGTACTATGAGAAGAAGGGCGACGATGCCCACGTGTGTCGGTAATGGGACTCCGACGAGAGCTCCACCGACCCTTGCTCCGACGAGGATGCCGCCATCATCGCCGTCAACAAGGGACTCCTCTTCCCCAATGTCGGCCACAATGCTTCATGGCAAAGGACGGCAAAAATAAGAAGGTACAATATAGAACCACCCCCAAGTATACTATATCTAGTGATGAGGGTAGTTCTAGTGATGATGAAGATGATTTGCTTAATCTTTTTGCCAACCTTAACATGCAACAAAAAGAAAAATTAAATGAATTGATAGGAGCCATTTATGAGAAGGATGAACTTTTGGATAGCCAAGAGGAATTCCTTATTAAAGAAAACAAAAGGCATGTTAAAGTAAAAAATGCTTATGCTCAGAAAGTTGAAAAATGTGAAAATTTGACTAAGGAGCTTAGCATGTGCCATGATTCAATTACCAATCTTAGAAATGAAAATGCTAATTTAAATGCTAAGATTGATAAATTAAATGAATAAATTTCTAGCCTTAGAACTGAAAATGCTAATTTAATTTCCAAGGCTAGAGAGTTAAATGTTTGCAATGATTTTATTTCCTGTCTTAGAGATGAAAATGCCATTCTAAAATCTAAGATAGATGAATTAAATGTTTGCAAACCCTCTACATCTATTGTCGAACATATTTCTATTTGTACTAGATGTAGAGATATTAATGTTGATGCTAGAAATGATCACCTTGCTTTAATTAAACAACAAAATGATCATATAGCTCAATTAATTGCTTAAATCAATGAGCATGAAATTGAAAATGAAAAATTTAAATTTGCTAGGAGCATGCTCTATAATGGGAGATGCCCTAGCATTAAGGATGACATTGGTTTCCAACAGGGAAGCAATGTCAAGCTTAATGCCCCTAAGAAATTGTCTAACTTTGTTAAGAGCAAAGCTCCCATGGTTCAGGATAATGAGGGCTATATTTTATATCCTGCTAATTATCTCAAACACAAGATTAGGAGAATTCATGCTAAGAAATCTCATTCTGTTTCTCACCATGCTTTTATGTATAAGAATGAGGCTTCTAGCTCTAAGCAATCAACCCATGTTAAATTGCCTAAAAAGAAAACTCCTACTGCATCAAATGAGCCTAACATTTCATTTAATACTTTTGATGCATCTTATGTTTTGACTAACAAATCAGGCAAAGTAGTTGCCAAATATGTTGGGGGCAAACACAAGGGCTCCAAGACTTGTGTTTGGGTACCCAAGGTGCTTGTTTCTAACGTGAAAGGACCCAAGACTGTTTGGGTAACTAAGAACAAGGCCTAAATTGTTTTGCAGGTTTATGCATCCGGGGACTCAAGTTGGATAATTGATAGCGGATGCACAAGCCACATGACAGGGGAGAAAAGAATGTTCTCCTCCTACGAGAAAAACGAAGATCACCAAAGAGCTATCACATTCGGGGATGGAAATCAAGGTTTGCTCAAAGGACTTGGTAAAATTGCTATATCACCTGACCATTCCATTTCCAATGTTTTTCTTGTAGATTCTTTAGATTACAATTTGCTTTCTGTATCTCAATTATGCAAAATGGGCTACAACTGTCTTTTTACAAATATAGGTGTTACTGTCTTTAGAAGAAGTGACGATTCAATAACATTTAATGGAGTGTTAGAGGGTCAGCTATATTTAGTTGATTTTAATGAAAACATAGCTGAACTCAACACTTGTTTAATTGCTAAGACTAATATGGGTTGGCTCTGGCATCGCCGACTAGCCCATGTTGGGATGAAGAATCTTCACAAGCTTCTAAAGGGAGAGCAAATTTTAGGACTAACAAATGTTCATTTTGAGAAAGACAGAGTTTGTAGTGCATGTCAAGCAGGAAAGCAAGTTGGCACCCATCATCCACACAAGAAGATAATGACAACGGACAGGCCACTAGAGTTACTCCACATGGATCTATTTGGCCCGATAGCTTACATAAGCATCGGCGAGAGTAAGTACTGTCTTGTAATTGTGGATGATTATTCTCGCTTCACTTGGGTATTCTTTTTGCAGGAAAAATCACAAACCCAAGAGACCTTAAAGGGATTCTTGAGACAGGCTCAAAATGAGTTCGGATTGAGAATAAAAAAGATAAGAAGCGACAACGGGACGGAGTTCAAGAACTCTCAAATCGAAGGCTTTCTTGAGGACGAGGGCATCAAGCATGAGTTCTCTTCTCTCTACACACCTCAACAAAATGGTGTAGTGGAGAGGAAGAATAGAACTCTACTGGACATGGCTAGGACCATGCTTGATGAGTACAAGACTCCGGACCGGTTTTGGGCTAAGGCGATTAACACAGCCTGCTACTCCATCAACCGACTCTACCTTCACCGAATCCTCAAGAAGACATCTTATGAACTCCTCACCGGTAAAAAGTCCAATGTTTCATATTTTAGAGTCTTTGGTAGCAAATGTTTTATTCTTGTTAAAAGAGGTAGAAAATCTAAATTTGCTCCTAAGGCTGTAGAAGTCTTTTTACTTGGTTATGACTCAAACACAAGGGCATATAGAGTATTCAACAAATCCACTGGATTAGTTGAGGTTTCTTGTGACATTGTGTTTGATGAGACTAATGGCTCCTAAGTGGAGCAAGTTGATCTTGATGAGCTACATGATGAAGAGGCTCCGTGCGTCGCGCTAAGGAACATGTCCATTGGGGATGTGTGTCCTAAGGAATCCGAAGAGCCCACACAAGCACAAGATCAACCGTCATCTTCCAATCAAGCATCCCACCAACTCAAGATGAGAATCAGGCTCAAGACAATGAAGATGAAGATCAAGAGGATGATCCACCTCAAGAGGAGGACAATGATCAAGGTGAGGTGAAGTTGATCAAGACAAGGAAGATGATCAAGAGATACAGGGTCAAAGACCGCCACACCCAAGAGTCCACCAAGCAATTCCACAAGATCACCTAGTCAACTCCATCCTTAGTGATATCCATAAGGGGGTAACTACTAGATCTCGAGTTGCTCATTTCTATGAACATTACTCTTTTGTGTCCTCTATTGAGCCATACAGGGTGGAGGATGCATTAAGAGATTTGGATTGGGTGCTGGCTATGCAAGAGGAGCTCAACAACTTCACGAGGAATGAGGTATGGCATTTAGTTCCACGTCCTAACCAAAACGTTGTAGGTACCAAATGGGTATTCCGCAACAAGCAAGATGAGCATGGTGTGGTGACAAGGAACAAAGCCCGACTTGTGGCCAAAGAATATTCACAAGTCGAAGGTTTGGACTTTGGTGAAACTTATGCACCTGTAGCTAGGCTTGAGTCAATTCGTATATTACTTGGCTATGCTACTTACCATGGCTTTAATCTTTATCAAGTGGATGTGAAAAGTGCCTTCCTCAATGGACCAATCAAGGAAGAGGTCTATGTTGAGCAACCTCCTGGCTTTGAAGATAGTGAGTACCCTAACCATGTGTATAAACTCTCAAAGGCGCTTTATGGGCTCAAGCAAGCTCTAAGAGCATGGTATGAATGATGCGATATTTCCTTATCACTAATGGCTTCAAAGTCGGTAAAACCGATCCTACTTTCTTTACTAAAACTATTGCAAAAGATTTGTTTGTATGCCAAATTTATGTTGATGATATCATATTTGGGTCTACTAACAAATCTACTTGTGAAGAGTTTAGTAGGATCATGATACAGAAATTCGAGATGTCTATGATGTGGGGTTGAAGTATTTCCTAGGATTTCAAGTCAAGCAAATCCAAGATGGCACCTTCATCAACCAAACAAAGTACATATATACAAGATATACTTACCAAGTTTGGAATGAAGGATGCCAAGCCCATCAAGACACCCATGGGAACAAATGGGCATCTCGACCTCGACACGGGAGGTAAATCCGTAGATCAAAAGGTATACCAGTCAATGATAGGATCTTTACTCTATTTATGTGCATCTCGACCGGATATTATGCTTTCTATATGCATGTGTGCAAGGTTCCAAGCTGATCCTAAGGAAGTTCACCTTAGGGTCGTGAAAAGAATCATGAGATATTTAGTTTATACTCCTAAGTTTGGTCTTTGGTACCCCAAGGGATCCACTTTTGATTTAATAGGATATTCAGATGCTGATTGGGCAGGGTGTAAAATTGATAGTAAGAGCACATCAGGGACTTGTCAGTTTTTGGGAAGATCCCTGGTGTCTTGGGCTTCAAAGTAACAAAACTCCGTAGCTCTTTCTACCGCCGAAGCCGAGTATATTGCTGCAAGCCATTGCTGTGCGCAATTACTTTGGATGAGGCAAACCCTCAGGGACTATGGCTACAAATTGAGCAAAGTCCCTCTCCTATGTGACAATGAGAGTGCAATCCGCATGGCGGATAATCCCGTTGAACACAACTACACCAAGCACATAGACATTCGGTATCACTTTCTAAGGGATCACCAACAAAGGGGGATATCGAGATTGCTTATGTTAGCACCAAAGAACAATTAGCCGATATCTTTACCAAGCCTTTAGATGAGAAAACCTTTAGCAAACTTAGGAATGAGCTAAATATACTTGATTCTCGGAATTTTGATTGAAACATTGCACACATAGCTCATTTGTATACCTTTGATCATATCTCTTTCATGACTACAACTAATGTGTTTTCAAGTGTATTACTATGCTAAGTTGTAGATTGAAAGGGAAATGGAGTACTCGACGAAGACAATGCTTCCACTCTACTCTACCGGTATCATTTATTCTTCGTCGTCGCTCCACACCACTCTTCGATTGGTATAATCTTTCACTCATATTTACTTATACCAATGGGGGAGAAAGCAAAAAGGGCTCACAAAAGTCTCCATTTTTGGCGATTAATGCCAAAGGGGGAGAAAGTATTAGCCCAATGCAAAAGGACCGCACCACCACCCTTCAAAAAATTTTAATTGATATATTTCAAATTGGTATGTTTACTTTCAATGGGTATATTTTCAAAATTGGCATCTAAACTACATACTTCCAATTAGTATCTATTAAAACCCTCTTGAAAGCTAAGAGGAGAATTTCATTCAGGGGGAGTTTTGTTTAAGTCAAAGGAAAAGCATTTGAAACAGGGGAGAAAATTTCAAATCTTGAAAATGCTTCTCGCAGTCTTATTCATATACCTTTGACTATTTGCAAAAAGATTTTGAAAAGACTTTCGAAAAGATTTGCAAAAACAAAACAAGTGGTGCAAGCGTGGTCCAAAATGTTAAATAAAAGAAAGCAATCCATGCATATCTTGTGAAATTATAAATTGGTTTTATTCTAAGTAACCTATGCACTTACCTTAAACGAGTTCAATTCTGCACTTATATATTTGCTTTGCTTTGTGTTGGCATCAATCACCAAAAAGGGGGAGATTGAAAGGGAAATAGGGTTAACCTTTTCCCAGTATTAATTTTGATGGTTGAATACCCAACACAAATATTGGACTAACTAGTTTGCTCTAGAATGTATAATATACAGGTGCATAAAGGTTCAACACAAACCAATAAAAAGATTGAAGAAAGGGTTCAAATACAAAAGAGCAAAGAAACCGAGTGTGCCCTGGTCTGGCGCACAGGACCATACAGTCTCCAACTTGCCACTCTCGGGTTTCTCAGGGCACGCTCCGCTATAATTCAACGGACTGTCCGGTGTGCCACCGGACTGTCCGGTGCACCAGCGGAGCAACGACTACTTCGCACAACGGTCGACTGCAAAAGCGCGGGCGCAGAGCTACAATGATGAACAATGCGTGCAGAGTCAGAGCCGCCCGTCAAAGGTGCACCGGACACTGCACAGTGTCTGTCCGGTGCGGCACCGGACTGTCCGATGCCACTAGAGGACAAAGCCTCCAACGGTGAGAAGCTCCCGAACCCTAACGGTTGGGTGACGTGGCTGGCGCACCGAACAGTGTCCGGTGGCACACCGGACTATTCGGTGCGTCCATCGACAGCAGCCACCTCCAACGGTCCTTTGGTGGTTGAGGGCTATAAATACCCCCCAACCACCACCACTCCAAGCATCCAAGTTTCTAGGACTTCACATTCAATATAAGAGCTAGTGCATTCACTCCTAGACACAATTCAAAAGAATCAAAGCCTCTCCAAGTCCCAAATTCACTCCAAACACCTAGTGACTAGAGAGAGTGTTTTGCTCGTGTTCTTTGTGCTCTTGTTTCTTGGATCGCTTTCTTCTTCCTCATTCTTGTTCTCAAAGTGACTTGTAATCAAAGCAAGAGACACCAAGTGTGTGGTGGTCCTTGCAGGGTCTAAGTGACCCGTTTGATTAAGGAGAAAGCTCACTCGGTCTAGGTGACCATTTGAGAGAGGGAAAGGGTTGAAAGAGACCTGGTCTTTGTGACCACCGCAACGGGGACTAGGTTCTTTAGAACCGAACCTCAGTAAAACAAATCACCGTGTTCATCCGCTTTATTTCTTGGTTGATTTGTTTTTCCCTCTCTCTCGAACTTATTCATTTCTAAGGCTAACCCTGGCTTCACTACCGGAATCGACCTCTTTGCTGAGTGTCTGAAGCAGTCGGCAAAGCTTGAAAAACACTCGGCACAGGCTTTACCGAGTGTCGCACTCGGCAAAGAGGGCTCGGCGAACAGTACATTGGCAAAGGCTTCTTTGACGAGTACTTTTTCTCGGGCACTCGGCACAGTCTGTGCCGAGTGCTAGATAGTACTCGGCAAAGAAAAGCCGCCATCACGGCGCTGGGGTGATGGAGACGACATCTTTGCCGAGTGTCTACTCTTTCCTGAGTGCCTCCTAATACACTCGGCACAGAAGTTATTCTTTGCCGAGTGTCTGCCGGCCAGCACTCGTCAAAGAATCTGTCAGCGGGTCCCCATGTCAGGTTCTTTGCCAAGTCATATAGCATTACACCGATTAAAAATAATCTTCATATGTGTCGGGGTTAGCCGGATCATAACTCTCATCATCACTATCAACCATTTCGTAGTCAACACCATCGGAAGGCGCAAGTTCATCATTAATGTCATTGTCTTCACGGATTACTAAGTCATTATCATTTTGCACCTCATCATCTCCATCATCAACAACCATTTCAATATCTATGTCCATTCCGATAGCTTCGATTAAGTCTATCTCAAATCGCCCTTCTAGCCCATCTTCTTGGAAGAACTCTCTATCATATGTGTTCGGGTCTAAGTTATAATCTTCATCGTTAGGAACAGGTAAGCTCTCGTGCGATAATACCTTATACACAACATCCAAACCCTTAAGATGTTCTTTCGTTTGGCACGCATATGGGAGATAATACACTTATATGGCCTGTTAGGCCACGATATAGACATCGTCTGCTGGTAAGGTGGAATCTTGTCGAATTTCGACTATCCCAAGATTAGAATGTGTCCGTCTTGTCACTTGAGGGTCAAACCAATGACATTTGAATGTCACTGGAGTAAGAGGTTTGGAACCATAAAAATTGAGCTCATATATTTCTTTGATTCATCCAAAATAATCGACATCGTCAAGGCCGGGCGTAAAGACTCCAGAACACGTTGTTTTCCAATTGGGCCGACTTTGGTCGTAGTTTGTTGTGCAAAAACGGTATCCATTGACGTCATACCCATACTATTTCTTGACCCTATAAGCAAAGCCGTTGGCAACTTGTCTCAACTCGGCACTCATAAACGGATCTCTTTGCCCTGCAAGTATTCGCAAGTTAAAAGATGCTAAATTGAGTTCATAGACGGATCTCTTTGACAAACTAAGCGCGTATCTTACGTTTGAACCAGGAAATGAAATCGGGCAATCCATTTCTCGCACCCTTTCTAAGAAGAGTGTCATATTCCTGTGGAGTGGGGTCCCTTGATCGACGCCAGAATTCATGAAGAAATTGTTCCATGTATGGCGTCACCTTTTCAAGGTTGGTCAATACATATAGCATGATATGCCGCCACTCTTCATGTGTCAGGGTCTTGGTGGTCGAGCCACTTGCATTTCCGAGTTGGCCTCAAAATATGCTAAGGTTCGATTCATTGCCGCCATCATTGTAACGATGGGTGGATTATGCATGCTCGGTAGTTTGTCACCATAATAAGTTGTTGTGAAGTTTGACACCTCCTCTAGAATGTATGCCTCTGCAATGGAAGCCTCGATTTTACATTTATTTCTACATTTCTTTCGAATAGTCTTTAGACATCTCTCGATTGGATAGCACCAACGTCCCTGCATGGGCCCCCCCATTCGTGCCTCATAGGGGAGATGAAGAATCAAATGCTGCATTGGATTGAAGAAGCCGGGTGGAAATATCTTCTCAAGCTTACACAGTAACATGGGTGCCAATCATTCCAAGTCTGCAACCACGGTCCGAGATAACTCTTTTGCACAAAGCTGACGGAAGAAATAGCTCAACTCTGAAAGCGCTAGCCAGACATGCTCAGGGACATAGCCTCGAACCATCACAGGAAGAATCCGTTCAATCCATATGTGGAAGTCATGACTCTTCATCCCTAAGACTCGCATAGTAGATAAGTTCACCCCCTACTCAGGTTAGCTGCATACCCATCAGGGAACATCAACATCTTGATCCACTGAAGTACTTCCTTCCTCTGGGCCCTGCTTAGTGAGAGCACCTAGAGGGGGGTGAATAGGTGATCCTGTAAAATCAAACACTAAATAGCCACAAAACTTAGTTATTAAAGTGTTAGCGCAACTAAGTAGTTTCGAAGCGAGTTCTTGTGGATAAAACAATCACAGAGAAGGCAACACAAGAGACACGCGATTTTTATCCCGTGGTTCGGCCAAGTAACACTTGCCTACTTTCACATTGTGGTGTCCCAATGGACGAGGGTTGCACTCAACCCCTTTCAAGCGATCCAATGATCAAATTGAATACCACAGCTTTCTTCCTTATAGCCTTTTTCCCGTTTGCGAGGAATCTCCATAATTTGGAGTCTCTCGCCCTTACAATTGAGATCACAAAGAAAGCACAGAGTAAGGTTGGGAAGATAAACACACACAAGACCTAAATACGCAACACAACCACGCACACAAGTGAGGACTTGATCTCAAATGACAACTCAGAGAGTGCACAACTCGAATGGAGCCCAAATCACTAACACAATGAAGCGAATGCGCGAGAGTGGAGTCCGGATGCTTGAGAATACTTAGAGAATGCTTGGGTGGCTCCTCCATGCGTCTAGGGGTCCCTTTTATAGCCTCAAGGCAGCTAGGAGCCGTTGGAGACCAACTTGGAAGGCCAATCTTGCCTTCTATCGAGTGGTGCACCGGACAGTCCGGTGCACCACCGGACAGCTACTGTTCATGTCAGGTGCTCGATTTCTTTCCATAAGAAGAGAAGTCGACCGTTGGTCCTCGGGATCGGTTGGCGCACCGGACACTGTCCGGTGCACACCGGACAGTCCAGTGTGCCCAACCGACCGTTGGTGCGACCACGTGTCGCGCGAAGATTGCGCGGCCGACCGTTAGTGCTGGCGGCCGTTGGCTCACCGGACAGTCTGGTGCACCACTGTAAAGCCCAAAATTGGTCTAAAGACAAAAAAAATTTAAGTGGGTGTTTTTGGGATTCCTTGATTTTCTTTATACTCAACTAATGGCATTAATCTGTGCAAATAACAAATAAATAAATAAATAAATAAATAAATAAAAGTGCATCCCATTTTTGTGATGCATTGAATACAGAAAATTATAACTTAATTTTGCCTCAACTCATAAATGAAAATATAAAATAGAAAATAAGAAAGGAAATCCTAATCAAGCTAGTTATAAATAAATAATAAGTAGAAGAATAATTAATAATGGAAATAGGATTCATGTTTACATTATAATTATATATTGAAAGTTGAGATCTGAAAGTTTGAACAGGGATTTGAATTTGAATTTGATATCTGAACTTAAAATAGAAAAGATAAAGGAATAGAAAAGAAAAAGAGAATCTCCTGAACTTGGGCCGATTCCCTGCTTTCGGCCCACCTCACCTTTTTCTATAGCGCGGCCCAGGAAGGAAAACCAGTGCCGACCGTCATCTGTGCCGATTCTCCCTGCCGCGTGGGGCCCGGACGTCAGGATCTATCTTCTTCCCCCTCCGGCTTCTTTCAACAGAATGCGAGTTCGTCGCCGCGCGCACCGTGGGTCTGGGTCTCCGCTCGGCCGTTGGGGCCGGCTCCGTGGCGCGTAGGATGCGGACCTCTCCTAGCTATAAAGTCGTGCCGCTCTCCCTCCCTAGTTTCTGGGCGCCGGGCGCTTTAGTCTCAGCCGCCGCCGCCGCCATGAACTCCTCCGGACTCGCCACCGTCGTCGCGCGTCGCACCACCGCCCAAGGCCTGAATGGAGTGTCTGTGGCGATCGCCGAACCACTGGGGAGCCATGCGCGCCCTCTATTTGGGGAAACCACCGTCGATGTCACCGGAATCCCTCACCGGCGCTCTGTTCGTGTCGCGGACCCGCCCCGAACCGTGGACGAGCTCGCTACTCCTTCAATCGTGGGTGAGAATCTTCTTTACGTGCTCGCCATCACCCCCTCTAGGCTTATCACCGACCAATTTTAGGTTAGGGGCGTCCGGGCATCGGATTGCGCGACCGCCGGCGAAGCTCCGCCGTGGGTGGGCGGCGCTGCTGTCCACACCACCGTGGGGAGGGAGAAGATCTCTGGATCGTGCATCTGCTGATGGATGGTCGCGATTAGAATAGGGAAAGGAAGCGCAGGGGCCGTTAATCGATGGTTGGACGGCGCAGATTAGATCCCAGGTGTCGGTTCGGCCAGAAGAAATCCAAGCCGTTGATCGATGGATGGAGGGGCGTGAGGTGATCCTGGCGTTTTAAAATCCAGGGCATTGATCTCAGATCCTAGGGCTCTGGATGCGTACCCCTTCGTCATCTAATCGGGACTCTTGATCTTTGATCGAGCGGCCAGGGTGCATCCGAGTTACACCACCTTGACATTTTTCCAATGGAGCCCCTCGTCTTTTGCGTAATCAACCCGCCGTCCTATCCTAGTATAAAGTAATTGCGGCCGGGCCCCTGGTTTTTGCAAATCGGCCCCTGTATTCTTAGAAATTGAAGGTCGCGGTCATGAAAATTTATAAAATGAATATAAAAATATAAGAATAATTCCCTAAACTTTGGAAAATCATATCTCCTTTGTTTTAACTCCGATTTAATCTGTTTCAGTTGCGTTTGCTTCATAAAAATATTTTCTACACGGTAGCAACGTTATTTATACTATATCACATACTTTTATAATTAAGTAATTGATTACCATTTTAGTAGTAGATTTACTTTACTAATCAAGATGGACATGCCTATAACTATAATTTGACTATAATATGATTTCTAAAACAAATTATAATCTGGATTTAAATTAAATGTTTAGAGTATATTCTCCTATAGGAGGTATATTAACCAATTTGTAATGTAGTTTAATAGTTTAATCACATAGATCTTCCATAAACCATAACTTCTTAACCGTAGCTCCGAAGTTAGTGGTTCTTGTTTCTACGATCTCGTTACGCAGCGTAGAATATTATTATGCAGTTTATGATTATGTTTGGTGTAATGTTAATTTTGCCTATACATGTTTGTATGTATTGCTACGTTTAGCAGTGAGGACACGAGTCACCAAAGAGCAAGTTGGTACCTAGAATCTCAAGTCCCAGGCAAGTTGTGCCCTTGATCACTTCTTTTTACCCATCCATGTTCTGATTAATCATAATGATCTGCATAGGTTAATTTTGATGGGACCCAATAGGTTACCCTAGTTTGATTATCTATATACCTTGTTACCACTGAACTTTTTGGGTAGTACTTGCTAGTGCTTTATGTGGTTTTGGGTATGAAGATACATTACTCATGATCACACTTTTATTATCTGTTTATTATTATTGTTCATGATAAGATCATTATGTTAATTGGAACATGGAGCGACCACCCAGGAAAACAGTGCTACCACAAGGGTTTAATGGGACGCCCTTGGCCGATTAATTAGGAAAGCTAGTGGAAGACTACCTTACCTAAAAGGGGCAAGGGCAGTAGGGGAGTGGTCAGTGTAGGGAGGCCCTCGGGAGGATTTTGCTGCGATGGCGGTCCTGCAAGGGATTCCTGCATTGGAGCTTCCTATAAACTGTAGCGGGTTTTCTGAAGCTAGTGGAACTTTGTAAAGGCCTCGTAGTGTTACCCTGCCTCGCCTCCTCGGTAGAGGTGTATGGGAAGTCGCGATCCCTTGGCAGATGGGTAACATGACTTGTGGGTAAAGATGCGCAACCTCTGCAGAGTGTAAAACTGGTATACTAGCCGTGCTCACGGTCATGAGCAGCTCGGACGCTCACATGATTAATTATGGAACTAAATTCAATTTGTCATATGCATTGCATCGCAGGTGATGTTGTTACTTTTGTTCTACTATTGGGTTGGTATTTACTTATACTTAGTAATTGCTAATAAAATTTTGACCAACTTTAAAAGCAATGCTCAGCACTAACCATCCTCTTTGGTAAGCCTTACACTTCACATGAGCTCCCGCCTTTGGCGAGTTCATGCACATTATTCCCAACAACTTGTTGAGCGATGAACGTATGTGAGCTCACTCTTGCTGTCTCACACCCCCCCACAGGTCAAGAGCAGGTACCACAGGATGAGGCGCTTGGAGGATGCTGTAATGAGTTCGTGAGAGGTCTAGGCCGTCGTCTCCCAGTCAACTTTGGGTTGCTGGACCGTTGTCTCCTTATAATGTAATTATTTATTTTGTATAGAACTCCTGTTATATAGTAAAGATGTGACATTCGATCCTGTGCCATGATTCATCATATGTGTGAGACTTGGTCCTAGCACACCTGGTGATTATGTTCGCGCCCGGGCTTTGGACCCCTAAAATCCGGGTGTGACAGAAGTGGTATCAGAGGAATGTTGACTGTAGGACGAAACCTAGATAGAACTGGACAACCAATATCTACTTACCTTTGCTACTCTAATCCTTTCTAAACTTTTCTTAATCTTTTCTCATCTATTTCCGCTTACTCTAATTATTCTTACCTTTCCAGTCTAAAGACAAATGTGGATTTCACACTTTGAAATCCCATATCTAAAGAGACCTTTAGAAATAGCAGACCTACTCCTAGGAACAAAAATCAAAACTATTTTTGTAAATATTCTTATGCTTGGATGTTTGTTCTTGTGATACATGTCTGATTTGGATCTTTGATTGAGTGTGATGAGTTTTGGAGTAAAGTCCACAATTACATCTACATATACATATAAGCATAAAAATAAATAAATAAAATCCATAAGATAACTAAACAACCTAGATTGTCCTCCATTAAAGTGTATCTATTTTAAATAGATTCATCGCATCTTAAAAGATTCTTTCTTACCTTAATAGATTCATATCTTATCTTGAAAAGATTTTATAGATCTAACTGATCTCAAAAGATTCTACCTTATCCTTATGGATTTATCTTACCCTAATTAGCATATTTATCTCATTCTAGAATAACAACCATGAGCTAATCCAAATTACTTAAATCTTATCTTTTCTAATCAAGTCATACCAATCTAATCTAGGTCCCATCCAATCTAATGAAAACTAATCTGATCTAATATGTTCTACTAAGACCTAGTTAAATGAAATCTAATATTGATCTCTTATCTAATGCATTTTCTTGCTCCTATCTAAAGGTTAGAATTGATTAACCCAGATCATTAATACTAGTAAGATAGACTACTTAGCTAATTTGAACTCTACACAAAAAAAACTTTTTATCACCTAATTCACTAAATCCTAAATTGGTGCACTAGGCTAACTTGACCATATACAGCTACCTGACCATATGCAACTACCTGAACCATCTGATGGTTGTATAACCCCTCTGTTTTAATCTAACCACAAAACAGAGATCTTGGCATACCCACACCATACAATCCCTCCTACCCTGGCATATCCTGGCTCTAACCAAAGCTCATCTTGCCAAGTAAATAGCTAGACATAAAGTATACTCATGCCTTGCTCTACTTGATGTAAGAACTTGAAAAAAAAAACTTGCATATTTGAATCAATTAAGGACCATACACCGACCAACAAACTAAAACCTTCTGCATTCCCTTTTTCTTGCAATCTCGAGGACGAGATTATTTTTAAGGGGGTAGGATTTGTAAAGCCCAAAATTGGTCTAAAGACAAAAAAAAATTTGAGTGGGTGTTTTTGGGATTCCTTGATTTTCTTTATACTCAACTAATGGCATTAATCTGTGCAAATAACAAATAAATAAATAAATAAATAAAAGTGCATCCCATTTTTGTGATGCATTGAATACAGAAAATTATAACTTAATTTTGCCTCAACTCATAAATGAAAATATAAAATAGAAAATAAGAAAGGAAATCCTAATCAAGCTAGTTATAAATAAATAATAAGTAGAAGAATAATTAATAATGGAAATAGGATTCATCTTTACATTATAATTATATATTGAAAGTTGAGATCTGAAAGTTTGAACAGGGATTTGAATTTGATATCTGAACTTAAAATAGAAAAGATAAAGGAATAGAAAAGAAAAAGAGAATCTCCTGCACTTGGGCTGATTCCCTGCTTTCGGCCCACCTCACCTTTTTCTATAGCGCGGCCCAGGAAGGAAAACCAGTGCCGACCGTCATCTGTGCCGATTCTCCCTGCCGCGTGGGGCCCGGACGTCAGGATCTATCTTCTTCCCCCTCCGGCTTCTTTCAACAGAACGCGAGTTCGTCGCCACGCGCACCGTGGGTCTGGGTCTCCGCTCGGCCGTTGGGGCCGGCTCCGTGGCGCGTAGGACGCGGACCTCTCCTAGCTATAAAGTCGTGCCACTCTCCCTCCCTAGTTTCTGGGCGCCGAGCGCTTTAGTCTCAGCCGCCACCGCCGCCATGAACTCCTCCGGACTCGCCACCGTTGTCGCGCGTCGCACCACCGCCCAAGGCCTGAATGGAGTGTCCGTGGCGATCGCCGAACCACTGGGGAGCCATGCGCGCCCTCTATTTGGGGAAACCACCGTCGATGTCACCGGAATCCCTCACCGGCGCTCTGTTCGTGTCGCGGACCCGCCCCGAACCGTGGACGAGCTCGCTACTCCTTCAATCGTGGGTGAGAATCTTCTTTACGTGCTCGCCATCACCCCCTCTAGGCTTATCACCGACCAATTTTAGGTTAGGGGCGTCCGGGCATCGGATTGCGCGACCGCCGGCGAAGCTCCGCCGTGGGTGGGCGGCGCTGCTGTCCACACCACCGTGGGGAGGGAGAAGATCTCTGGATCGTGCATCTGCTGATGGATGGTCACGATTAGAATAGGGAAAGGAAGCGCAGGGGCCGTTAATCGATGGTTGGACGGCGCAGATTAGATCCCAGGTGTCGGTTCGGCCAGAAGAAATCCAAGCCGTTGATCGATGGATGGAGGGGCGTGAGGTGATCCTGGCGTTTTAAAATCCAGGGCATTGATCTCAGATCCTAGGGCTCTGGATGCGTACCCCTTCGTCATCTAATCGGGACTCTTGATCTTTGATCGAGCGGCCAGGGCACATCCGAGTTACACCACCTTGACATTTTTCCAATGGAGCCCCTCGTCTTTTGCGTAATCAACCCGTCGTCCTATCCTAGTATAAAGTAATTGCGGCCGGGCCCCTGGTTTTTGCAAATCGGCCCCTGTATTCTTAGAAATTGAAGGTCGCGGTCATGAAAATTTATAAAATGAATATAAAAATATAAGAATAATTCCCTAAACTTTGGAAAATCATATCTCCTTTGTTTTAACTCCGATTTAATCTGTTTCAGTTGCGTTTGCTTCATAAAAATATTTTCTACGCGGTAGCAACGTTATTTATACTATATCACATACTTTTATAATTAAGTAATTGATTACCATTTTAGTAGTAGATTTACTTTACTAATCAAGATGGACATGCCTATAACTATAATTTGACTATAATATGATTTCTAAAACAAATTATAATCTGGATTTAAATTAAATGTTTAGAGTATATTCTCCTATAGGAGGTATATTAACCAATTTGTAATGTAGTTTAATAGTTTAATCACATAGAGCTTCCATAAACCATAACTTCTTAACCGTAGCTCCGAAGTTAGTGGTTCTTGTTTCTACGATCTCGTTACGCAGCGTAGAATATTATTATGCAGATTATGATTATGTTTGGTGTAATGTTAATTTTGCCTATACATGTTTGTATGTATTGCTACGTTTAGCAGTGAGGACACGAGTCACCAAAGAGCAAGTTGGTACCTGGAATCTCAAGTCCCAGGCAAGTTGTGCCCTTGATCACTTCTTTTTACCCATCCATGTTCTGATTAATCATAATGATCTGCATAGGTTAATTTTGATGGGACCCAATAGGTTACCCTAGTTTGATTATCTTTATACCTTGTTACCACTGAACTTTTTGGGTAGTACTTGCTAGTGCTTTATGTGGTTTTGGGTATGAAGATACATTACTCATGATCACACTTTTATTATCTATTTATTATTATTGTTCATGATAAGATCATTATGTTAATTGGAACATGGAGCGACCACCCGGGAAAACAGTGCTACCACAAGGGTTTAATGGGACGCCCTTGGCCGATTAATTAGGAAAGCTAGTGGAAGACTACCTTACCTGAAAGGGGCAAGGGCAGTAGGGGAGTGGTCAGTGTAGGGAGGCCCTCGGGAGGATTTTGCTGCGATGGCGGTCCTGCAAGGGATTCCTGCATTGGAGCTTCCTATAAACTGTAGCGGGTTTTCTGAAGCTAGTGGAACTTTGTAAAGGCCTCGTAGTGTTACCCTGCCTCGCCTCCTCGGTAGAGGTGTATGGGAAGTCGCGATCCCTTGGCAGATGGGTAACATGACTTGTGGGTAAAGATGCGCAACCTCTGCAGAGTGTAAAACTGGTATACTAGCCGTGCTCACGGTCATGAGCAGCTCGGACCCTCACATGATTAATTATGGAACTAAATTCAATTTGTCATATGCATTGCATCGCAGGTGATGTTGTTACTTTTGTTCTACTATTGGGTTGGTATTTACTTATACTTAGTAATTGCTAATAAAATTTTGACCAACTTTAAAAGCAATGCTCAGCACTAACCATCCTCTTTGGTAAGCCTTACACTTCACATGAGCTCCCGCCTTTGGCGAGTTCATGCACATTATTCCCCACAACTTGTTGAGCGATGAACGTATGTGAGCTCACTCTTGCTGTCTCACACCCCCCCACAGGTCAAGAGCAGGTACCGCAGGATGAGGCGCTTGGAGGATGCTGTGATGAGTTCGTGAGAGGTCTAGGCCGTCGTCTCCCAGTCAACTTTGGGTTGCTGGACCGTTGTCTCCTTATAATGTAATTATTTATTTTGTATAGAACTCCTGTTATATAGTAAAGATGTGACATTCGATCATGTGCCATGATTCATCATATGTGTGAGACTTGGTCCTAGCACACCTGGTGATTATGTTCGCGCCCGGGCTTTGGACCCCTAAAATCCGGGTGTGACAACCACCAGACAGTCCGGTGAATTATAGCCGTACGCCGCCGTCGAAACCCGAGAGCGGCGAGTTCACCGAGGAGCAGCCCGGCGCACCGGACACTGTCCGGTGCACCACCGGATAGTCCGGTGCACCTGACCAGAGTTACTGTTTGGCTGCACACAGCCAAGTCTTTTCCAATTTGTTTATTTTCTTCTCTGCTCTGTTTCTAACACTTAGACAAATACATTAGTATACAAAAACCAATTACTAAGTCTAGAAACATACCTTGTTATATGATTTGCACTTCTTGCCTGTTTAGCACATAGCAACTCACTCACTATGTGTTGGACACTTAATCACCAAAACATTATAGAAATGGCCCAAGGGCACATTTCCCTTTCAATCTCCCCCTTTTTGGTGATTTATGCCAACACATCAAAAAGCAACAAAAGAAGTGCAACATCAATGCAACTGAAGACCACATTTTCTTGCTTATGATTTGGCATATTTGGATCACTCTTTGCCACCACTTGGTTTGTTTTTGCAAATCAAATTCTTTTTCCTATCTCTAAGTCAAACATACTTGTTTGGGCAAATAGAGAGATACTCCAAGAGTAAAATTGATCAAATGCCAAAAACTCCCCCTTTTCCCATAATCAATATTCTCCCCCACAAGAGACCAAATTTTGCAATAAGAGTATTTTGGAGAAATCAAAAATTCTAACTCTATTGTTTTCAAAATTCACAAGTGGTAGCTAATCCATTTGCTTTGGCCTTAATTTCTCCCCCTTTGGCATTAAGCACCAAAACGGGGTCATTTTTGGCCCTTTAACCCCATTGCCTCACCAAAAATGTCAATTAAGAGCAAAAAGGCATTGAGAGCATAAGTATGAACTTGGAAGAGAGTACACTAATACCGGAGTGCAGTGGAAGTCTTTGCATCGTCCAAGTTCACCTTTCCCTTTCAATTCACTTTTGAGACTACATAAGTATACTCAAACACAAAGATTAGTCTCAAAGGGTCAAGTTGTAGCATGTCTCCCCCTAAATATGTGCACCATTTGCATATGGACTTGTGAGGTCCGGGGAGATTTTGTATAACTTGAGCACCACAAATAGATAACATAAAATGCATAAAGTAACATGATCAAAGGCATAGAACATATGTATGCTATAGATCAATCCAAGTTACGTGAATCTAAGACATTTAGCTCACTACGCAACCTGCAAAAGGTTTTCTCATCCAATGGCTTGGTAAAGATATCGGCTAGCTGGTTCTCGGTGCTAATATGGTACTCCTCGATATCTCCCTTTTGCTGGTGGTCTCTCAGAAAGTGATGCCAGATGTCTATGTGCTTAGTGCGGCTGTGTTCAACAGGATTATCCGCCATGCGGATTTCACTCCCATTGTCACATAGGAGTGGGACTTTTCTCAGATTGTAGCCAAAGTCACCTGAGGGTTTGCCTCATCCAAAGTAGTTGCGCACAACACTGTCCTACGGCAACATAATCGGTCTCAGCGGTGGATAGGGCAATGGATGTTTGTTTCTTCGAACTCCAGGAAACGAGAGACCTTCCTAGAAACTGGCACGTCCCCGATGTGCTCTTCCTATCTACCTTGCACCCGGCATAATCGGAGTCTGAGTATCCAATCAAGTCAAAGGTAGACCCCTTTGGATGCCAGATTCCGAAGCAAGGCGTAGAAACTAAATATCTAAGAATTCGCTTAACGGCCACAAGGTGACATTCCTTGGGGTCGGATTGATATCTAGCACACATGCATACACTAAGCATAATGTCCGGTATACTAGCACATAAATAAAGTAATGACCCTATCATAGACCGGTATGCCTTTTGATCAACGGACTTACCTCCTTTGTTGAGGTCAACATGCCCATCGATTCCCATCCGTGTCTTCGCGGGCTTGGCGTCCTTCATCGCAAACCGCTTGAGAAGATCTTGTGTGTACTTCGTTTGGGAGATGAAGGTGTTGTCCTTGAGTTGCTTCACTTAGAACCCAAGAAAGTAGGTCACTTGCCCATCATCGACATCTCGAACTTTTGTGTCATCACCCTGCTAAACTCCTCACAAGACTTTTGATTAGTAGAACCAAATATTATGTCATCGACATAAATTTGGCATACAAAAATATCACCATCACAAGTCTTTGTAAAAAGAGTGGGATCAGCTTTCCCAACCTTGAAAGCATTAGCAATTAAGAAATCTCTAAGGAATTCATACCATGCTCTAGGGGCTTGCTTAAGTCCATAGAGCGCCTTAGAGAGTTTGAACACATGGTCGGGGTACCTATCATCCTCAAAGCCAGGGGTTGTTCCACGTATACCTCCTCCTTTATTGGCCCATTGAGGAAAGCGCTCTTCACGTCCATTTGAAATAGCCTGAAAGAGTGGTGAGCGGCAAAGGCTAATAAAATTCGAATAGACTCTAGCCTAGCCACAGGAGCAAAAGTCTCCTCGAAATCCAAACCTGCGACTTGGGCATAACCTTTTGCCACAAGTCAAGCCTTGTTTCTTGTCACCACCCTGTGCTCGTCTTGCTTGTTGCGGAACACCCACTTGGTTCCCACAACATTTTGCTTTGGACGTGGCACTAGGCTCTAAACTTCATTTCTCTTGAAGTTGTTGAGCTCTTCCTGCATGGCCAACACCCAATCCGGATCCTGCAAGGCCTCTTCTACCCTGAAAGGCTCAATAGAAGAGACAAACGAGTAATGCTCACAAAAGTTAGCTAATCTTGAGCGAGTAGTTACTCCCTTGCTTATGTCACCCAGAATCTGGTCAACGGGGTGATGTCGTTGGATCGTCGTTCGGACTTGAGTTGGAGGGACCCGTGGTGCTTCTTCCTCCATCACTTGTTCTTCCTGTGCTCCCCCTTGATCCTGTCCCTCTTCTTGAGGTACCTGTTCACCGTCTTGAGTTGGAGGATGCACCATTGTGGAGGAAGATAGCTGATCTTGCTCTTGTTGTTCCTGTGGTCGCACATCACCTATCGCCATCGTGCGCATTGAGGCCGTCGGAACATCATCTTCATCTATGTCATCAAGATCAACTTGCTCTCTTGGAGAGCCATTAGTCTTATCAAATACAACGTCGCTAGAGACTTCAACCAAACCCGATGATTTGTTGAAGACTCTATACGCCTTTGTATTTGAGTCATACCCTAGTAAAAACCCTTCTACTGCCTGTGGCGGAACTGCCCGAATTATTCCAAGTTAAGTGCCTGAGCCCTGCCTTAGAGGCTAGACCACACTTAAATGGGAATAATCCGTCAATCCCTCGGATCTAGACCGACACGGCCACTGACAGGATCAAGTACCACAATCTCACTCGAAGGTGAGTCACAGAGCAAATACAATAAAGCATAAAACCATACATGAAGGAGTATTAAATTATTACATCACCATCGGAGTTTTGCAAAAGTAGTCATCATTGTTCGAAGTGCAGCGGAATAAAACTAACGGTAAATAAACAGAGAGATGGGGAAGCCTGTCCCATCACTCCTCATGCTCCTCCTCAGCCGAGGTAGGGTCCCACTCGACAGTCCAACCCGGTGGCAAGATGGACGGCCAAGTCACTCCAGCAACCATGTCCTCTAGAGAACCTGTAAAAAATTATGCCACAAGCAAGGCTGAGTATACTAATACTCAGTAGACTTACCCGGTGTGAGGAGTCTACTCCTCTACCTCTAGACATGCAGCTGTTTGGCTATGGGGTTTGGTTGCCAAAAGCACTAGCTGAGTTTCCAAATCAAGTTTTAACTTTGTCAAAATTAAGTGTGACTCTCTTAAGGCTAAAGATGTACTATCTATTCATACATAGTAGCAAACATTTTTAGCAATCAACATCTTGTATCATCTCAGCACAATTCCACTTGTTACTCAATGTAGCAGCATGGATCAAGCAGTCTCATTAGCTGCGAGAAGCAGACGATTCGAATCGAGTTTTTAAACCTTGCAAGGTAAACCTAAACACACGACATGCCGGGGCACCCTGTCCCCACACACATCAACCGTCCCCATCGATTCCCCGTCAGCAGAGAGGGGCTCACCGCCTTGGCGTACAATGCCTCACTAACCCCGACTACCGTCGTGCAGTGAGTGCACTTGTACCCACCATAACCGGAATGGGAGACCTCGTCTCAGGTCGCGTGTGGAGGGCAATCTGCTGCCAGGTTCAATCAGGTACTAGGCTTACCGATTTACCATATTTCTCGGTATATGTTTAGTACGTTCAAACGCTTGACTCACGGTACCACACCTTAATCCTTATTCCAATTTTTATCCCGTGGACAACCAATCCCCCTGGATTGTTGTCCACAAACCAGCATCATTATGATAAGAAAGTGGATACAACCAATTTCCTGACCTCGCGCGAGCGCTAAAAAAATCACTCGACTTCTACCGAGATCCTACTTAATAAAGCAGCTACTCGACCTAGCATACTAGTATTCATCTCAACAGGATTCCTTAGATCATGCAACTAAGGTTTCAAACAACTCCTACACTTAAGTGCACATTCAATCCTACAACCAATAAGTGTAGTAAAATAGCATAAATAACAGGTTATGCATAAACCGGGCTTGCCTTCCAAAGCAGTGGCAGGCAGGTCCTCTGGTGCAGGCTCTGGTGATGGATCTGGGGCTACCTCCTGAGCAGCTCCTTGCTCCGGCACGAGGACGTACTCTCCGTCAGCAAGGTTACAGTCTAACGAATGCAATGAACATGTATGTTATGATTATGCAGGATTTAATAACATTATGCCAAAAAGAAAACTAAGTTAAGGAGTAACTTAGGGTTTCTAGGTCATGCGGGGCTCCTAGTGGGTTATGTTTATCACTTTTAGGTTTAGGTTTTTTGTTGAGGATAAACATAGAGAATTTGTATTGCTTTTGTATACTTCAGTGGACAAGTTATAAAGAGTTTTTAGGATGACACAAATTTCTTGTTATTCACTTTTCCTTTTCTTTATTTTCTACTTATGGTTTCTAGGGTAAGTTTGAACTAGGACAGTGGGTTACTATTTTCCAAAAATTCCATAAAAATTACAGTGGGTTGCCATTTGCTATTCTAGCCTGTTTTAAGGATTTGAGGCTCTGCATGTGAAGGTTTTGCTTTAGCCAAAAATAACAAGAGTTGTGTAAAATGGGCCACTTAACACTACATATCCTAATTAGGGGTGGGTTCTGTCTAAAGGTTATTTTTGCTGGCATCTAATAGCAATAATAGGCTTTTGTGCCAAGAATCACAGAAAGCTAAGGGATGGTCATTTAGTTATGATTTTCTAAAATTAAATGTCAAAAGGGCACTTTCTACTACATTGTTATTTGAAAAATGTCAAACAGCAGATTTCATATTTTTCCTAAGTTCTTATTAACCAAACATTAGTTATCCTAAGGATTGGGGTGATTTCACTTTAAGGTTATTTTTGTAGGGTTTTTTTAAGTTTTCCTTGTTTTATTAAAATAAAAGGTATTCTACTTATTTTATACTAAACCAGGGTATGACAAATTTTTCCAGTAAACTATATTGAATAAGTACCCTAACAAAAATAGGGGTGCCCTCTGGTTCATTATTTAAATCACATTTTCTATTTTTCCTAACCTTAAGCATTTTGTAAAATAAGGGGTAAAAACTAACTTAATGGGTTGGACAGAGAGGTTTAACATTTTTAAACAGATCAGTAGGTGGACATAAGCTTCTCCAAATTTTTCTAACCCTAGCCAAATAGTACAACTATTTTTCTTTCTATTATTGAACTTTTGGCCAAAACTATAATTAAATCAGAACTTTAAAGTTTTCTATAGTACATAGGGGTTTTTATATTTTTCTTAAGTAGGTTACATTATTTAGAGCCTGACAAAATTGGTTTGACCAAATTTGGATGAACTAAACAAAAGTTATGGATTTTCAAAGTTTCTGTTCAAATTTAAAATCAGGTTTAATAAGGTTTTCTGAAAAAGCAGTTTGCACCGAGGTCCCTGGGTTAAAGCTAAATCAATCTTCGCAGTTCTACCCTTGCGCCACTATTCCCCCGGGTCTCTGACAGTTCAAAAAGCCCCCTGACTTTCTCTTCCTCTCACCCGCTGTCCCTCTCAGGTGTAAACAGTACCCGCAGAGAAGAAAGGGGTGGCGCGGCTTACCGGCGACGAGAGAAGTCCGGTGAGGGGTAGGGTTAGCTCAGGGAGGTTCTGGCGGTCACAACGACGTACGGCTCGCCGGCGAGGATGGCCGGAATCGCTCAGTCCACGCGCGCAGGCGGGTGTCCTCGTCGGCGGCGGGTGTACCGGCCAAACCACGGCGACCTATTCCAATCCCACGGCACGGTGAGCTCCCTGGGGTGATGTAGAGGCTATCTGTGCATTGAATCGGAAAATGGCCCAGTGATTTACCCGGTCCACGTGCGCCGGCGGGGGGAAGAACTCCGGCGAGCACGGTTTCGCTATTCCGGTGACGCGGGTCCTCGGTTCAAGCTTGAGTAAGCTTCACGGCCTCACCAGGAAGCTATCTGAAGGCTTGGATCGAACGGAGGAGGACAGGAAAGGGGCTGGCCACGGTGGTTGCTCTCGGGCGGCACTGGCGGGTCGCGGGGAGGTCGCCGGAGCTAAGGGCGGGCTCGGGGGAGTTAGGCGTGGTACGGAGGAGGCAACGGGGAAGGCAGCCGAGCACTGGGACGGGCTTTATAGCCGTGGCGTGGGCGTGGTCACGGGCGGCCGCGGGCGCGCGGGGGTTCGCGCACGGGCGTGCTCTGAGCGCGCCCCCGGGTGTCAGCCCGCGTCGAACACGTGGGAGCTCGCTTCTGCCATGGTTCAACGGCGGATTTGAGCACCATAGTTTGCGTATCTTCGCAAAGTCACTGTGTACGGTCGCTTCCCTGCTCCATATCCTACCTTTTTGCTGTGAGTTCCAAGTCAAGATATGGTCGGGGTAGGGAGATAGAGGGGTGAGAAGTTGGCTGTGTCAGCTAGGTCCAAGCCGAGACAAAAATGGTGCCAAGTCGTGTCAAACGCCCTAGGGTAGGTGTCACCTCTTTCCAGGGCATTCTAGGGTTAATTTGGCGCCACTTTGTTAATTGGGTCGAAGTGTTTTGAATTTTGGATTAAGGTGAACATGTGGGATCTTTGTTCAAGGGTTAGTTTTTAGACTTAGGCAAATTCTGAATTTTCCCTTGTGCTCAACCTTGGGTGAACTTTTTGGGGCTTTTCTGAAATCTTTTTGGGGTCACTTTCTTACTATCATTTGTAGGTTATGAAGTATACTACAACTTTTATATTTGGCCCAAGCCGTGATCATAAGGTTTACATGACCTTTTGATCCTAGCTTCAATTAGGGTTCCTATTGCCCAAGAGGGGTTTGCTTTAGGGTTTTGGGAAATCCCCCCCCCCTTGGATGTGCATGACAAGCTAGGGCATGATATCCAAGATGGTTGGCACTGGTTTAGGACCTTGAATTCCAAGTTTGATGTACTTTGCCCAAACCAATTCTCATGTGATAATAGGTTAAATGGGGTAGCCCTGGGTGGACACCCTGAGTAACACCTAGGGTGTTACAGCCCTCCCCCCTTAAAGGAATCTCGTCCCGAGATTTGAGGTAGAGTCCTTTGGAGGGGTGCCTGAAGGTGTGCTACTTTTTCTTTACTCAAGTTTCTCTTGTTAACTGCTCTTCGAATGTCATCCTCTTTGCAACTTCAGAAGGAAGCCCTTTTTAAGTTAAATCCACAACTTAGACTATCCTTGTTATCTAAGTTTTTCTTATAATTGAATTCAAAGGGTAGGTGGGGTTTTTGGGGTTACGTACCGACTCCTTTGGGCAGAAATTCGGGGAAGCGAGAGCGTAGAAAATCCTCAGTCTCCCATGTAGCTTCTTCTGCTGAATGGTGACTCCACTGAACCTTATACATTCTGACCGACCTCGCCCGAGTTGATCTCTCCTTTTGATCTAATACCTTGACGGGGTACTCTTGGTAGGACAAGTCTGGTTCTATCTCAATGTATGGTTCTGGCAGCACTTCAGTGGGTAGGCGAACACATTTCCGCAATTGAGATACATGGAACACATTGTGAACTACTGACATGTGAGGTGGCAATTCCAATTGATAGGCTACGGGTCCACAAGCCTCCTTGATCTCGTAGGGCCCAATGTAGCGAGGAGCTAACTTGCCCTTGATCCCGAATCTCTGGACATCCTTGGTGGGTGACACCTTAAGATAAACATGGTCTCCCACTTCAAACTGTAGAGGCTTCCGCCTCTTGTCATGATAGCTCTTTTGCCTGGCCTGAGCAGCTTCTAGGTTCTTCTTGATAATTCTGACCTTTGCTTCTGCTTCAAGTACCAAATCTGGCCCAAAAATTTCCCTCTCTCCTGCTTGAGACCAATTCAGTGGGGTCCTACACCTTCTCCCATATAAGGCTTCAAAAGGTGCCATCTTCAGACTGGACTGATAGCTGTTATTGTAAGGAAACTCTGCCAAAGAAAGACACTTGTCCCAATCCTTCCCGTAGTGTAGTGCACAGGCTCGCAACATGTCTTCCAAAATCTGATTCACCCTTTCTGTCTGGCCATCTGTTTGGGGATGGTATGCTGAGCTTCATATGACCTGGGTCCCAAGTGATTCCTGCAATTGTTCCCAAAATCGTGCCACAAATGGTGCTCCTCGGTCTGAGACTATAGTCCTTGGTATCCCATGCAGATGAACTATCTGGTCAATGTAGATCTCTGCATACTTCTCTGTCCTGTGGGTGGTGTGCACTGGCAAGAAGTTAGCGGTCTTGGTCAACCTGTCCACAATAACCCAAATGGAATCATGGTGCCTGGAGGTATTGGGCAATCCTACGATAAAATCCATGCAAATGTCCTCCCATTTCCAAGATGGTATGGGAAGGGGTTGCAAAGGGCCTGCTGCCTTCAAGTGGCTAGCTTTTATCCTCTGGCAAGTGTCACACTCGGATATGTATTTGGCAATTTCCCTCTTCATTCTGGTCCACCAATATAAAGATCTGAGATCATGGTACATCTTGTTGCTACCAGGGTGCATGGAGAATTTGGAAAGGTGAGCTTCATCTAGTATCTTCTTTCTGAGCTCTAGGTCCTTGGGAACAACCAATCGATCTCCAAACCATAGAATTCCCTTGCTGTCCTGCCGGAAGCACTTGTATTTTTCTGCCTTTTGCTTGATCATTTCCTTGATAACCTGAACACCCTTATCCTCAATCTGTGCCCTGACTATTTTCTCTTGCAATGTGCGTTCCACTGAGATATAGTTTAGGTCACCGGAAGAGACAACTTCCAGGTTCAACTTGCACAATTCATCGCACAGGGTGGTGACTCTTGCATCTATGCTCATACAATTGCATTGGGCCTTTCTGCTCAAAGCATCTGCCACAACATTGGCTTTGCCAGGATGGTAATGCACCTCTAAATCATAGTCCTTGATTAACTCCAACCATCTCCTCTGCCTCATGTTCAGATCTGCCTGAGTGAAGATGTATTTGAGACTCTTGTGATCAGTGTAGATGTTACAGTGAGCTCCCATCAAGTAGTGTCTCCATATCTTAAGAGCATGAACCACAGCTGCCAATTCCAGATCATGTGTAGGGTAGTTCTGCTCATGGGGCCTGAGTGCTCGGGAAGCATAAGCAATGACTCTGTTCTCTTGCATCAAGACACATCCCAATCCCGTACCAGAAGCATCACAATAAACTTCAAATGGCTTGGTGTTGTCAGGTTGAGCCAGCACTGGGGCTGTTGTCAAATGCTGCCTCAAAGTATGAAAGGCATCTTCACACTTTTGGCTCCAATCGTACTTGACTCCTTTCTTCAACAGTTCAGTCATTGGTTTGGCAATTCTGGAGAAATCCGGAATAAATCGTCGATAATACCCTGCCAATCCCAGAAAACTCTGAATCTGCCTCACTGTAGTCGGGGCTTTCCAATCCATCACCTCTTGTACCTTCTCAGGATCAACTGATATTCCATCGTGGGAAATTGTGTGACCCAAGAATTTAATCTCCTTCAGCCAGAACTCACATTTAGACAACTTAGCATAAAGATGATGATCGCGCAGTCGCTGAAGCACGATGTGCAGGTGCTCAGTATGTTCGTCTTCATTCTTGGAATAGACCAGAATATCATCAATGAAAACGACCACGAACTTATCCAATTCTGGCATAAACACTGAGTTCATCAGGTACATAAAGTAAGTCGGGGCATTGGTCAGCCCAAAAGACATCACCAAAAATTCATACAACCCATATCTGGTAGAGAAAGCCGTCTTGGGAATGTCACTGGCACGGATCTTGATCTGATGGTAACCTGAGCGAAGGTCTATCTTGGAGAATACCTTGGCTCCTACCAACTGATCGAACAGAACATCAATGCGGGGCAGTGGGTATTTGTTCTTAATAGTCACCGCATTGAGAGGGCGGTAGTCAACACACATCCTCAAACTTTCATCCTTTTTCTTCACAAATAATGTTGGACATCCCCATGGTGAAGTACTTGGGCGAATAAACCGCTTGTCCAACAACTCTTGCAATTGCTTCTTCAATTCTGCCAATTCCGCGGGAGGCATCCTATAGGGTCTCTTGGAGATAGGAGCAGTCTTGGGTTGTAATTCGATTGCGAACTCAATGTCTCGGTCAGGTGGCATCCCTGGCAACTCATCCGGAAACACATCCGGGTAGTCACGGACCACTGGGATCTTTTCCACTGGGGACTCTATCATAACGAAGGCACAAGAACGGGTACAACCCTGGTCGGGCAAATATAAAACAGTCTCGCCATAAGCAGGGGAATGAATTTCAACGGCCCTGGCTGCAATATCCAATACTGCCTGATGCCTGGTCAACCAGTCAGCTCCCAATATAATATCCACGCTATCCAACCCTAAGATGAGAAGGGTGGTTCTAATCACCAGACTACCAAATTTTATAGGCACTTGCCTGTTGATTTGATAAGTGGCAACTCTGCCTCCTGGTGTTGAAATGGTAATGCCCCCATCGGTGTGGTGAAAGGGCAACTAGCACTTGGCACTAAATTTGGCACTGATAAAACTATGCGATGCACCAGAATCAAAAAGGATAATAGCAGGATAATTCAAAACTGTAAAGATACCAGTCATGACGGGTGCTCCCTCTGGAATATCAGCCATGGTGGTGAAGTTCAGCCTGCCCTGTCTCACTTGCACCTTCTACCTCTTGCCTTGTTTCTGATTAACATTCTGCCCCTGCCTCTGCTGGTTCCTGGGGCAATTCTTGGCGTAATGTCCGGTGTTGCCATACATGAAACACCTGTTGTCATTTGCCTGGCGGTACTGCTGCTGCTGGTTGTTCCTCTGAGCGGGAAACTGGGTACGGTTGGGTGCCTGCTGCTGCTGCTGTGGTCGGATCACCCATCTCCCTTGCTGCTGCTGGGGTCCCCTATTCTGAGTGTCGGACACAATCCTGAAGCGCTGTGGCTGAGCCGAAGGTCCTGCCACAGGGGTCTTCCTCTTCTTTTCTGCCTGTCGAGCTGTAATGCAGTCCTCCTGGGAGATAGCCATATTGACCAACTCGTTGTAGCTGTTGGCCCTGACGGTGTTGAGACGATCACGAAGCTTAGTGCTGAGCCCCCTCCTGAACCTGTCTCTCTTCTTCTCATCCGTATCTGCGTGATATCCAGCATACTGGCACAAGTCATTAAAAGCCTGGGCATATTGCAACACAGTCCTGTTGCCCTGAGTGAGTGCCAAAAACTCATTGAGCTTTCGGTCCATAATCCCGGCTGGTATGTGGCGTCCCCTGAAAGCTGCCTTGAACTCTCTCCATTCCACCTCTCTATCCTCTGGCTGCATGGCAAGAAAATGGTCCCACCAAGTCCTTGCGGGTCCGCGAAGCTGCTGGGTGGCGAACCTGACTTTAGTGACCTCAGAACAAGCTCCATGGAGTAGCGGGAATTTGGATTCCACCACTCGCAACCACACATCTGCATCAAGTGGGTCCTCTGCCCTGGTGAACAATGGTGGCTGGGTGCTGAGGAACTCCTGGTAGGTAGCTGCCGCGGGGTGACGCTGATGGTCTCCACCACCATAATGCTGAGGTGGTGGCTGACGCTGAGCTAGCTGCCTCAAGATCTCATTCTGCTGAGCCATTAGCTCCTGCAGAGTGGGAGGCGGTGGCGGCGGTGGAGGAACGCGCTCATTCGGGCCACGGCGCTGCCTCCCGGCCATCTGAAAAACCACATATATACTTAACACCATATCTCCAAGTTCAAGGTTTAATCGCGGCGAAAAGAGTTAAAAGCAAGATGATAGATTCCAACTTAAACAGAAAGGATTTAAAAGGGCATAAATTTTTCCTTCCAAATTTAAAACTGATAACAACATCCATCAATCATACTTCCAAGAGAGTTTATCACGGTTACATCATTTGTCCCAAAAGACTCAACTCTATCTAGCCTAGTACCCCAAGGGTGCAAAAGCTAAGCTAGCTGCGAGGAGTCCTACCATCACCAACGTCTAACTCTATCCCGGACACCTAGTGAGCGAACGAGGCAACACTCGACTCGGGGGAAGGTGGTCTCCCTGAGCCAGCAGTGTCCAAACTAGAGGCAGGCTCATCTCCTCCCTCGATGTCGACGTCCTCGTTGGCCTCAATATCCTGGATCTCCTGGTGGTGCATATCCAAGTGCTCGTTAGCCTCAGCAAGCTGCTGCTGAGTGTTAATGAGCTGATCCTCGAGAACCTCGATGGTGTTCTCCCTGGTGCCCACTAGTTCCTCCAGCTCTTGGATATCAGTGGATAGCTGTTCCACCTGCAAGTCCTTTTCCACCATTTCAGTGGACAAATCAACCACGAGCTCCTCTCTGTTGTCCAGGGTGATCTTTGTGGCCTCCAACAGTGCCATCAGATGGGACATCGCCTCACCGCGCATCACTTGCAGACGGTACAGAGCATTCATGCACCGTACGGTCAAGTGCGCAGTCTGTCCTGGGTAGATGGCCCAGATATCCTTAGCATGCTCCACCCGATCCTTCCACATTGGGTCGTCCTCCCTTTCAGCGGGGAACAAGCCAATGGGGTGGGTAGCCAGCTCCAAAGGATGGAATCCGCAGAAGGTGGTCAACCCGTGCAGAGCGATTGCCTCGATCGTGTCCTCAGCCCGGTATCCAAAAGACTCAGAGTCCAACGAGCGCCAGCCTGGCTGCAGGGGATGAGGCTCCAAGGTCATCCTCACCCTACAGCGGGGCACTCGGTGCTTCTCGAACTGCTGCACCGCGTACTGAGGGGGTGTCGTGTATCTGGCCCCCTGAAGTACCTCCCACAAAATGCGGGGAAAGCCCTCTCGTGCAAGCCCGTCAGTGTGGGATAGTGCGTTTCCGTCCTCTGAGGATCCGTGGGAAGTCATCTGTGTACGGTTAAGCATAAGTAAAAGAAAAAGAATTATAAAAAGAACAAGAAAAATAAAACTCAGCCTTTCTCTAGTTAAATAAAAAGGTACTGGGGACCTAGTTGGTTATTATCTTGTTTTTAAGTCTTTACGCAATTATCCATTCGCTTAATTAAGAATGCATGCATGCTCATCCCGAACGACCTCACAACAAGATAAAAGGAATAGGGAAGAACTCCCCTCCTGTAAAAGTGGCCTGTAGGGCCTAATCACTTAGCCACCTAGCTACCCTTCTATCACCCTAAGGCTTCACGTCCTAGGTCTATCCTGCTCGTTCTACTATCTATCCAACATTGTTTCTATCAACTTTTATTTTGGAAAATGATGGTATTTTCATTTTATTGATTCCTCTGTGGTGGTACAAGCTCCGATACCAGCTGTGGCAGAACTGCCCGAATTATTCCAAGTTAAGTGCCTGAGCCCTGCCTTAGAGGCTAGACCACACTTAAATGGGAATAACGAATAATCTGTCAATCCCTCGGATCTAGTCCGACACGGTGTAACGCCCTGAATTTAGGGGTAGAATTTTTTCTTCTTTTCTCTCACCAAATTCGGGCGTTACTCTCTTTTCTCTTCCCTGTTTCGCTCCTTCTTCCCAATTTCAAACCAGTATAGCGACAGGTGTCCGTGTCATGTATAAACCAAAACCTAAGTGTCATGGGTGTTGCATCATGCCGACGCACATTTCTTCGTCTGATGTTGCGTGTTCGTCTCGTTCCGTTTCGGATTTCGATTCGCGATTTAATTCTGTTTAGTGGTCGTGCATGTCGTGGGTTTTTGATCCGCGAAGTGGCCCGGCCCAACCCAGCCCAGCCCGGTCCGGCCCGGCCCTGCGCGCCCCGGCGCCCCCACACCCCCCATGCGCCCCTCCTTTCTCTCTCTCATTTGGATCTCCTGCGCAACAACCTCCCTCTCCCTCCTCCACCTCTCTCTGCCTGTGGTGCCCTAGGAATTGGAGACGGCGATCACCGGAATTTGGACCCCGAGGTGAGCTCCCCTCCCCTTCTCCTCTCTCTCTCCCTCTCCCTCCTCTTCTTCCTCCCCCGCGCGCGCCCTCCCTTTCCCCTGCTCGCGCGCAACCCAGCCCGCCCCCCTGCCCGCAGCGGCGGCCCTCGCCCCCGCTCCCCTGCTCGCCGGCGGCGCCCCCCGCCCCCTCCCCGGCCCGCGGCGGCGCGGCCCCGCCCGCCCCCTGCCCGCGGCGGCGACCCCGCCCCCTCCCCCTGCTCGCCGGCGCGCGGCGGCCCCCCGCCCGCCCCCCTGCTCGCCCGGCGTGGCCCCCGGCGGCTCGGCCCCCGGCTCGGCCCCGGCGCGACCCCTGCCCCCGGCGCGGCCTCGGCCCCTGCGCACGTCGTTCTGGCCCTTGGCGTGGTTCACGTGGCCTTGGCGTGGCCTCGCGCTTCCCCGTTTACCGCTAGCGCGTTCCCGCGTGCGCGACCCGCGTTCGCGGTGATTATATTTTGGTTGGTAGTCAATGTCAAACTCCGTTAGTTAGCATGGTGCGTCGCGCGCTTCGTCGCGCGACGGATTTGTCTAATTTCAGATGCTATTTATGTGTTGCGTCGTGCGCTTCGTCGTGCGACGATCCTTTTTTCATTTCAGGTTGTTTAAGGTGCAACGTCGCGCGTGTATTCACGCGACGTTCCACTTTAGACTCAGTCTAGTTGACGTATGCCGTCGTGCGTTTCATCGCGCGACGCTTAACGTTTCTTTATAATTAGTGCGAAGTGTCTCGTTGCGTGCTCGGTCACGCGACGAGTCGTTAACTTCTTAATTCGTTTTAGAGTGCTATGTCGCGCGTCTCGCTGCGCGACAATCCTTTTTATTTATCTTCATCTGCTTATAATGATTTGACATTGAAAGGGAAATGTGCCCTCGGGCCATTTCTAAGTATTTTGGTGATTGAGTGCCAACACAAGTGCTTAAATGTGAATTCATGATTATGGATGAACAAAGTGCAAAACAAGAGCAAAGGTATGTTTCTAAGTCTTAGTACATTGGTTTTGTGTACTAATATACTTGTCTAAGTATTAGAAACAGAAAGAAGAAGAAAACAGAAGAGTTGGCTGTGTACAGCCAAAAGGCTGTTTCGGTCTGGGGCACCGGACTGTCCGGTGGTGCACCGGACAGTGTCCGGTGCGCCAGGCTACCTCGAGCGAAGTGGCCGCTCTCGGGAATTCGCCGACGGCGAACGGCTAAAATTCACCGGACTGTCCGGTGTGCACCGGACTGTCCGGTGAGCCATCGGTCGGCCGGGCCAACGGTCGGCCGTGGAATCCGCGCGCGACACGTGGCCGAGCCAACGGTCGGAAGGGGGCACCGGACTGTCCGGTGTGCACCGGACATGTCCGGTGCGCCAACGGCTCCCAGATCTGCAACGGTCGACTGCGCCATTTTCGGAAGGGAATCGGGCACCGGACAGTGTCCGGTGTGCACCGGACTGTCCGGTGCCCCCGACGACAGAAGGCAAGATTGGCCTTCCAGATTTGCTCTCAACGGCTCCTAGCTGCCTTGGGGCTATAAAAGAGACCCCTAGGCGCATGGAGGAATACACCAAGCAACCTTAGAGCATTCTTGATCATCCACACTCAGTCTTTGCGCATTCGTTTGTCATTCTCAGTGATTCGAGCTCCGTTCTAGTGAGAACTTTGAGATAGTCTTTTGAGCTCGATTCTTGGCCGTGTGTGTGCACATTTTGCTGTGGATTTGTGTGTGTTGCTAATCCCTCCCTTACTCCGTATTTCTTTGTGAATTTCAAGTGTAAGGGCGAGAGGCTCCAAGTTGTGGAGATTCCTCGCAAACGGGATATTGAAAGGCAAAGCAAAACACCGTGGTATTCAAGTTGGTCTTTGGACCGCTTGAGAGGGGTTGATTGCAACCCTCGTCCGTTGGGACGCCACAACGTGGAGTAGGCAAGCGTTGGTCTTGGCCGAACCACGGGATAAACCACTGTGTCATCCCTGTGTTTGATCTCTTGTGGTATTGTGTTTTGTTGAGACTCATCTCTAGCCACTTGGTGATTATTGTGCTAACACTTAACAAGTTTTTGTGGCTATAAGTTTAAGTTTCACAGGATCACCTATTCACCCCCCCTCTAGGTGCTCTCAATTGGTATCAGAGCCGCTCTCTTCAAGAAAGGGACTAACCGCCCGAAGAGATGGATCCTAAGGGGAAGGGAATCGTGATCAACGACAAGGAGAAGGAGTCCTTCGTCAACGAGCCAAGGGATGACAAGTCCAACGACTCGGGCTCGGGCCACAGACGCAAAGATGGGAAGAAGAAGAAGACAAGACGCATCAAGGAGATCGTCTACTACGACAGCGATGAGTCTACTTCCTCCCAAAAGGACGACGACCACAACGACTACGAGAGAAAGAAACCGGTCAATTCGAACTTTTCTTTTGATTACTCTCGTATTCCTCAAAGTACTAATGCTCATTTACTATCTATTCCACTTGGTAAACCTCCTCATTTTGATGGAGAGGACTACAGATTTTGGAGTCACAAAATGCGTAGTCACTTGTTCTCTCTCCATCCTAGCATATGGGAGATTGTAGAGAGTGGAATGCACTTTGATAGTACGGATAGTCCCATGTTTATTAATGAACAGATTCATAAAAATGCACAAGCTACTATTGTGTTGCTAGCCTCTTTGTGCAGGGACGAGTACCATAAGGTGAGCGGCTTGGACAATGCCAAGCAGATCTGGGACACCCTCAAGATCTCTCATGAGGGGAATGATGTCACCCTGCTCACCAAGATGGAGTTGGTGGAGGGCGAGCTTGGACGATTCGCAATGATAAGGGGCGAGGAGCCAACACAAACATACAACCGGCTCAAGACCCTTATCAACAAAATAAGGAGCAACGGAAGCACGCGATGGACGGACCACGACGTCGTCCACCTAATGCTAAGGTCCTTTACCGTTCTTGATCCTCATTTGGTGAACAACATTCGTGAAAATCCTAGGTACACCAAGATGTCGCCCGAAGAAGTTCTTGGGAAGTTCGTAAGCGGGCGAATGATGATCAAGGAGGCGAGATACGTGGACGACGCGTTGAACGGTCCTATTCATGAGCCTCAACCCATTGCTCTCAAGGCAATGAGGAGCAAGGAGGCGCTACCAAGCAAGGTGGCGCAAGTTGAGGCGGCCGGGCTAAATAATGAGGAGATGGCCCTCATCATTAAGCGCTTCAAGACGGCGCTTAAAGGTCGCAAGGGACAGCCAAGCAAGACCAAGACAAAGGAGAAACGCTCATGCTTCAAATGTGGTAAGATTGGTCATTTCATTGCTAACTGTCCCGATAATGAAAGTGACCAGGAAAAGGGGAACAAAAGGGAGAAGAAGAAGCATTACAAGAAGGCCAAGGGCGAGGCACATATCGGAAAGGAGTGGGATTCGGATTGCTCCTCCTCCGACTCCGACAATGAAGGACTCGCCGCCACCGCCTTCAACAAGTCATCTCTCTTCCCCAACGAGCATCACACTTGCCTCATGGCAAGTGAGAAGAAAGTAAGCACTCATGATACTAGTACTTATACTTCAAGTGAGGATAAGTCTAGTGATGATGATGAGATAGATTACTCATGCTTATTCAAGGGATTAGATAGATCTAAAATTAATAAGATTAATGAGTTGATTGATGCTTTGAATGACAAGAATAGATTACTAGAAAACAAGAGGATCTTTTATATGAGGAGCATGATAAATTTGTTAGTGCACAAAATTCTCTTGCTCTAGAAATTAAAAGGAATGAAATGCTCTCTAGTGAATTATCTACTTGTCATGAAACCATTTCTACTTTACAAGGTGTTAACAATGATTTAAATGCTAAATTAGAAGTAGCAAATAAATCTAATTCTTGTGTAGAACATGTTATAATTTGTACTAGGTGTAAGAATTTTGATATTGATGCATGTAGTGAACACCTAGTTTCAATTTCGAGATTAAATGATGAAGTTGCTAGTCTTAATGCCCAACTTAAGACTAGCAAAAATGATTTCGATAAGCTAAAATTTGCAAGGGATGCCTACACGATTGGTAGACACCCCTCAATTAAGGATGGACTTGGCTACAAGAGGGAAGCCAAGAACTTGACAAGCCACAAGGCTCCTATCTCCGCCAAGGAGAAAGGGAAGGCTCCTATGGCTAGTAGTGCTAAAAAGTACCATGCTTTTATGTACCATAATAGGAGACAAACTAGAAATGCTTATATGAGTTATAATGCTTATGATGATTTTGATTCTCATGCTATGTTTGCTTCTAGTTCTTCCTATGTGCATGATAGAAATATTGGTAGGAGAAATGTTGTTCATAATATGCCTAGGAAAAATGTTGTCAATGTTCCTAGAAAAGTTATGAATGGTCCCTCTACAATGTATCGTGCCTTAAATGCTTCCTTTGCTATTTGTAGAAAGGATAGGAAAATAGTTGCTAGAAAATTAGGGGCAAGATGCAAGGGAGACAAAACATGCATTTGGGTCCCTAAGGATATTTGTGCTAACCTTGTAGGACCCAACATGAGTTGGGTACCTAAGACCCAAGCCTAAATTTGTCTTGCAGGTTTATGCATCCGGGGGTTCAAGCTGGATTATCGACAGCGGATGCACAAACCATATGACGGGGGAGAAGAAAATGTTCACCTCCTACGTCAAGAATAAGGATTCCCAAGATTCAATTATATTCGGTGATGGGAATCAAGGCAAGGTAAAAGGGTTAGGTAAAATTGCAATTTCCAATGAGCACTCTATCTCCAATGTGTTTTTAGTTGAGTCTCTTGGTTACAATTTACTATCTGTTAGTCAATTGTGCAATATGGGATATAACTGTTTATTCACAAACATAGATGTGTCTGTCTTTAGAAGATGTGATGGTTCACTAGCTTTTAAGGGTGTACTAGACGGCAAACTTTACTTAGTTGATTTTGCAAAAGAAGAGGCCGGTCTAGATGCATGCTTAATGGCTAAGACTTGCATGGGCTGGTTGTGGCATCGCCGCTTAGCACACGTGGGGATGAAGAACCTCCACAAGCTTCTAAAGGGAGAACACGTGATAGGTCTAACCAATGTTCATTTCGAAAAAGATAGACCTTGTGCAGCTTGTCAAACAGGTAAACAAGTGGGAGGAGCACATCACAGCAAGAATGTGATGACCACGTCAAGACCTCTGGAGCTGCTACATATGGACCTCTTCGGACCCGTCGCCTATCTGAGCATAGGAGGAAGTAAGTATGGTCTAGTTATTGTTGATGACTTTTCACGCTTCACTTGGGTGTTCTTTTTGCAGGATAAGTCTGAAACCCAAGGGACCCTCAAGCGCTTCCTCAGGAGAGCTCAAAATGAGTTTGAGCTCAAGGTGAAGAAGATAAGGAGCGACAACGGGTCCGAGTTCAAGAACCTTCAAGTGGAGGAGTTCCTTGAGGAGGAAGGGATCAAGCACGAGTTCTCCGCTCCCTACACACCACAGCAAAATGGTGTGGTAGAGAGGAAGAACAGGACGCTAATCGATATGGCGAGGACGATGCTTGGAGAATTCAAGACCCCCGAGCGTTTTTGGTCGGAAGCCGTGAACACGGCTTGCCACGCCATCAACAGGGTCTACCTTCACCGCCTCCTCAAGAAGACTTCATATGAGCTGCTGACTGGTAACAAACCCAATGTATCTTACTTTCGTGTATTTGGGAGCAAATGCTACATTCTAGTGAAGAAGGGTAGAAATTCTAAGTTTGCTCCCAAAGCTGTAGAAGGGTTTTTGTTAGGTTATGACTCAAATACAAAGGCGTATAGAGTCTTCAACAAATCATCGGGTTTGGTTGAAGTCTCTAGCGACGTTGTATTTGATGAGACTAATGGCTCTCCAAGAGAGCAAGTTGTTGATTGTGATGATGTAGATGAAGAAGATGTTCCGACGGCCGCTATACGAACCATGGCGATTGGAGAAGTGCGGCCACAGGAACAAGATGAACGAGATCAACCTTCTTCCTCAACAACGGTGCATCCCCCAACTCAAGACGATGAACAGGTTCATCAAAAGGAGGCGTGTGATCAAGGGGGAGCACAAGATGATCACGTGATGGAGGAAGAAGCGCAACCGGCACCTCCAACCCAAGTTCGAGCGGTGATTCAAAGGGATCATCCCGTCGACCAAATTTTGGGTGACATTAGCAAGGGAGTAACTACTCGATCTCGATTAGTTAATTTTTGTGAGCATTACTCCTTTGTCTCTTCTATTGAGCCTTTCAGGGTAGAGGAGGCCTTGCTAGATCCGGATTGGGTATTGGCCATGCAGGAGGAACTCAACAACTTCAAGCGCAATGAAGTTTGGACACTGGTGCCTCGTCCCAAGCAAAATGTTGTGGGAACCAAGTGGGTGTTCCGCAACAAACAGGACGAGCACGGGGTGGTGACGAGGAACAAGGCTCGACTTGTGGCAAAAGGTTATGCCCAAGTCGCAGGTTTGGACTTTGAGGAGACGTTTGCTCCTGTGGCTAGGCTAGAATCAATTCGTATCTTGCTAGCATATGCCGCTCACCATTCTTTCAGGTTGTACCAAATGGATGTGAAGAGCGCTTTCCTCAATGGGCCAATCAAGGAGGAGGTGTACGTGGAGCAACCCCCTGGCTTCGAGGATGAACGGTACCCCGACCATGTGTGTAAGCTCTCTAAGGCGCTCTATGGACTTAAGCAAGCCCCAAGAGCATGGTATGAATGTCTTAGAGACTTTTTAATTGCTAATGCTTTCAAGGTTGGGAAAGCCGATCCAACTCTTTTTACTAAGACTTGCGATGGTGATCTTTTTGTGTGCCAAATTTATGTCGACGACATAATATTTGGTTCTACTAACCAAAAGTCTTGTGAAGAGTTTAGCAGGGTGATGACGCAGAAATTCGAGATGTCGATGATGGGCGAGTTGAACTACTTCCTTGGGTTCCAAGTGAAGCAACTCAAGGACGGCACTTTCATCTCCCAAACGAAGTACACGCAAGACTTGCTAAAGCGGTTTGGGATGAAGGATGCCAAGCCCGCAAAGACGCCGATGGGAACTGACGGACACACCGACCTCAACAAAGGTGGTAAGTCCGTTGATCAAAAAGCATACCGGTCCATGATAGGCTCTTAGGAAGGTCCCTGGTGTCGTGGAACTCTAAGAAACAAACCTCCGTTGCCCTATCCACCGCTGAGGCCGAGTATGTTGCCGCAGGACAGTGTTGCGCGCAACTACTTTGGATGAGGCAAACCCTCAGGGACTTTGGCTACAATCTGAGCAAAGTCCCACTCCTATGTGATAATGAGAGTGCTATCCGCATGGCGGAAAATCCTGTTGAGCACAGCCGCACAAAGCACATAGACATCCGGCATCACTTTTTGAGAGACCACCAGCAAAAGGGAGATATCGAAGTGTTTCATGTTAGCACCGAGAACCAGCTAGCTGATATCTTCACTAAGCCTTTAGATGAAAAGACCTTTTGCAGGCTGCGTAGTGAGCTAAATGTCCTAGATTCGCGGAACTTGGATTGAATTGTAGCATACATGTGTTTATGCCTTTGATCATGTTCATTCTGCATTTTGTTGCTTATTGTGGTGCTCAAGTTGTACAAACATTCCCTGGACCTCACAAGTCCTTGTGTAAGTGATGCACATATTTAGGGGGAGTTGTGTTACAACTTGACCCTTTGAGACTAACCATATGCTTGAGTTTGCTTGATTTAGTCTCGAAGGAGAATTGAAAGGGAAAAGGTGGACTTGGACCATGAAAGACTTCCACTGCACTCCCGATGAAAAGAGTAACTCTTCCAAGTTCATCCTTAAACTCTTATTGCCTATTTTGCTCTTAATTGAAGAATTTGGTGAGGCAATGGGGTTACTGGGCCAAGATTGATCCCGTTTTGGTGCTTGATGCCAAAGGGGGAGAAAATAAAGGCCAAAGCAATAGATGGATCAGCTACCACTTGAGAAATTTTGAAAATAGTAGAATAGAGCTTTTGGTTTGTCAAAACTCTTGCACTGTCTCTTTTGTCAAAAGTTGGCCTCTTATGGGGAGAAGTGTTGATTATGGGAAATAGGGGGAGCTTTTGAAATCTTTGATCAATCTCTTTTGGGATGACTCTCTTTATGCTTCAACATGTGTGTTTGACTTAGAGATAGAGATTTGAGTTTGATTTGCAAAAACAAACCAAGTGGTGGCAAAGGATGATCCATATATGCCAAAAATGAATCAAAATAAATTTGAGTTTTATTGGTTTTGCACTTATTCTAGTTGCTTTATGTTGTGTTGGCATAAATCACCAAAAAGGGGGAGATTGAAAGGGAAATGTGCCCTCGGGCCATTTCTAAGTATTTTGGTGATTGAGTGCCAACACAAGTGCTTAAATGTGAATTCATGATTATGGATGAACAAAGTGCAAAACAAGAGCAAAGGTATGTTTCTAAGTCTTAGTACATTGGTTTTGTGTACTAATATACTTGTCTAAGTATTAGAAACAGAAAGAAGAAGAAAAGAGAAGAGTTGGCTGTGTACAGCCAAAAGGCTGTTTCGGTCTGGGGCACCGGACTGTCCGGTGGTGCATCGGACAGTGTCCGGTGCGCCAGGCTACCTCGAGCGAAGTGGCCGCTCTCGGGAATTCGCCGACGGCGAACGGCTAAAATTCACCGGACTGTCCGGTGTGCACCGGACTGTCCGGTGAGCCATCGGTCGGCCGGGCCAACGGTCGGCCGCGGAATCCACGCGCGACACGTGGCCGAGCCAACGGTCAGAAGGGGGCACCGGACTGTCCGGTGTGCACCGGACATGTCCGGTGCGCCAACGGCTCCCATATCTGCAACGGTCGACTGCGCCATTTTCGGAAGGGAATCGGGCACCAGACAGTGTCCGGTGTGCACCGGACTGTCCGGTGCCCCCGACGACAGAAGGCAAGATTGGCCTTCCAGATTTGCTCTCAACGGCTCCTAGCTGCCTTGGGGCTATAAAAGAGACCCCTAGGCGCATGGAGGAATACACCAAGCAACCTTAGAGCATTCTTGATCATCCACACTCAGTCTTTGCGCATTCATTTGTCATTCTCAGTGATTCGAGCTCCGTTCTAGTGAGAACTTTGAGATAGTCTTTTGAGCTCGATTCTTGGCCGTGTGTGTGCACATTTTGCTGTGGATTTGTGTGTGTTGCTAATCCCTCCCTTACTCCGTATTTCTTTGTGAATTTCAAGTGTAAGGGCGAGAGGCTCCAAGTTGTGGAGATTCCTCGCAAACGGGATATTGAAAGGCAAAGCAAAACACCGTGGTATTCAAGGTGGTCTTTGGACCGCTTGAGAGGGGTTGATTGCAACCCTCGTCCGTTGGGACGCCACAACGTGGAGTAGGCAAGCGTTGGTCTTGGCCGAACCACGGGATAAACCACTGTGTCATCTCTGTGTTTGATCTCTTGTGGTATTGTGTTTTGTTGAGACTCATCTCTAGCCACTTGGTGATTATTGTGCTAACACTTAACAAGTTTTTGTGGCTATAAGTTTAAGTTTCACAGGATCACCTATTCACCCCCCCTCTAGGTGCTCTCAGACATGAAACATGACTTTACTTTACGCTAAACATAGTGTCTACATTAATTTCCTTCTATTAAGCGAGTGGTTAATTTATAATAATGTAACGTGACCATTTCTCGACTGTCTTGTTCTCTTTCTCTCTTAACTGTAACTGCGAGCCCACGTGGAACGTTTGTTTACTTACTGCATTCTATTGTATGGTGTACTGTTCTTTTGTATTAAATATGTGGATGTATGTGTGTTTGCGCTCGCATAGAGAACGATCCGGTTGGAGAACTCGAAGAACTCGCAGGAGAAGCCCCTGAGCAGCAGTCGGTTGGTGGAGGCAAGTGTCCCTTGACCTATCTCTGTCCTATTCATTCTTTAATTCACCTCCCGCATTCCACATGTATACCTAAGGATTGACTAGCTTTTGTTATCCATGTCCTTGTTCACCTATTTGGGTTGGATTATTACTGTTTAGCTTTATGCTATTGCTCAACCTCTGTAAGGAGCTGTTCTATGGATGACCGCCCGGAAAAACAGTGCAACCATGAGGGTGGAATGGGATGCCCTTAGCTGAATAATTAGAGGATCCGGGGTGTAGTTCACTTAGCCGTCGTGCCGTCAATGGGGCTCGGTGTATGCGGCTCGCTCTGCCAAGTTTGGGTTCGCCCCTTGGGGAGGAGTGCGGTGCATTTAGGAAACCTAACGGGTGGCTACAGTCCCGGGGAATCTTTGTAAAGGCTATGTAGTGATGCCCTGCTAGACCACCTAGGTAGTGGTTAATGGAGAGTAGCTCTCTCCGGGCAGAATGGGAATCACGGCTTGTGGGTAAAGTGCACAACCTCTGCAGAGTGTTTGAAAACTGATATATCAGCCGTGCTCGCGGTTATGAGCGGCCAAGGGAGCTCCAGTGATTAGTGGTACTTGATCAGAGACATTATGGTGCAGGTGGCTATGAGATCGATGGTTCTGGTTATGACTATGGTGCTGGAAGTGGTATTCTTTCCGTTTGGAAAGGGTACATCGGGCTAATAACTTGGGTCAATGCTAAAACCTGGCTTTCTATTAGTGAATAATGATCTGACCAACTAAAAGCAACTGCTTGACTTAGCCCCACATAAAGCTAGTCCACTACAGCCAAACAGGATACTTGCTGAGTATGTTGATGTGTACTCACCCTTGCTCTACACACCAAACCCCCCATCCCCAGGTTGTCAGCATTGCAACCACTGCTCAGGCGAAGATGAAGCCGTGGAAGGAGACTTTCAGGAGTTCCAAGACTACGACGAGTTCTAGGCGTGGGTTAGCGGCAACCCCCAGTCGGCTGCCTGTGAAGGCCGCGTTTATCTACGTTTCTTTTCTGCACTTTGATTTATTATAAGGACTATGTGGACGTCTCAGACGTATGATGTAATCAACTATTATTTCCCTTTTAATACTATTTTGAGCACCTTGTGATGATGTCCATGTTATGTAACTGATGTGTACGTGAATAACTGATCCTGGCACGTACATGGTTCGCATTCGGTTTGCCTTCTAAAACCGGGTGTGACATAAGTGGCATCAAAGACGTGCTGACTGTAGGACCGCTAACCTAGAGTAGAATGGTCGTTCTAAGGACTATAGACCTCTATCCCTGCCTTGACTTTGATATCTCTTCAAAAGTTGGTCATACCGACCAAACCTATGTTCTACTATATAATATACCTTGCTGAAAATTGTGTTTTATTCTAATCCTTCATTTACTTATGGTTTATTACTTGCTGGTCATATTAATTCTGTTCTCACCCTTTTGCTTGCGATGTCTTTTGTAGATGGCTCGACTTAGACACACTGCACGAAAGTCTGTCATCCCCTTCTTACCCTCCCGTCTTGCTGAGCGTCCGCTTCGCCGTCCCGTGGCCGGACAGTCCAGCCACTTGGAGAGACTGCACCACCGCCTGCATGAGGAGCAGGATCGTCGACGACAGGAGCAGCAGGGCTCTTCTTTCTCGCTCCAACAGGAGATAGAGTCTGTGAGGAGCTGCTCCCCTGTGCTTCCCCTGGAGGCGCCCCCTGCACCACCACTGGGCGCCCCAGCCTCCGGAGTAGCTGCTGGAGGAGACCCAGACGACGGAGGTGGCGACGACAGCTCGAGCCACGACACCGACCTCTCTGCTGACCAGGAGCCGGAAGGATGGGTTGCTCGACCCATCACTCACGACGCTGCTCGCGGGTGTCACTTCCACGATGCGCTCGATACCCTGCTACGTCGGGCACTTAACCGGCGTACTTGGTCCATCGAGTATCGCTGTGTGGTCTACCAGCATAGTCGCGGGGTCTACCCGGACCGCTGGGAGGCGACCTGCTTGGTGCGCCGTCCGGAGAACAGTCTCCAGGGTGTGGAGGCCTGCTCAGAGCACTATTCTATCTCTGAGCGGGACTCAGCTGAGGCAGCCATGCAAGATGCTGCACGGCGTGCGCTTTCGCACTACTGCTCGGTTCTCGGTGGGGTAGCTGACGGTCTTGACCTGAAGTATTACCCCCGCCGTCCATCTGGCAGCACAGGAGGCGTGATTGTCTCACCTGTCGGTGAGGACAATCCTAGGTTGAGCAGCACAGTCAACCTAGCCGCCGTGCTAAACACGGAGCTGGACCATGCATTAGACGAGCTGAGTAGGGCTCGTGCTGAGATTGCCCTGCTGCGGGCTGAGCGCGCGGAACGTCGTCACCTGGACGATGGTTCCCCCGCTCCCGTTGGGACTCAGCACCCGTACCGCTCACCTCGGCGTGGACGCCAGCCTTATGGCAACCCCGACTGCAAGACCAAGATAAATCTAGAACCATAGATCGTTAGAGTTGGATCTTGTAATTAATACAAAATATATATACGTAGAAGCTTTAGTCTTAGCGTTAGTCTCGGTCTTAGTTAGTCTTAGTTAGGCAGGGTAGTTTGCTATATCCTGTGCATTTATGTTTGTCATGATGAACTGTGTTTGGTTTGGATCTTTGTAATGACTGTCACCAGAGTGTGGGTATCCCCTGCATTTTGGTTTACCTATTATGTTAATGGAGTTAGTTAGCTAGTTGGGAAACCTTTTATTCCACTTTCCTCTTTATCTGAGAAGCTGTGTTGGTCTGTGTTGGAGATCAGTGAAGATGCTCATCTGTTTAGTGCTGTTGAAGAATTCTATACTCTTTTCTTATGCTGCAAGATTTGCCAGATCAGTTCTGATGTGTGGTTGCATTCTGCAGATGTCAGAGAACAGGCGCAGAGGAGGAAGGCGTGCTCAGCAGGAGCGAGCCGCTCAACAGGAGGAGGTGCCCCAGCAACAGCATCTGCCGCCCCCGCCCCCGATGTCGATCGAGGAGATGTTTCTGATGCAGACTCAGGCAGTTCAAGCCATCAGTCAGACTCTGGCCGCCATTCAGCAGCAGCAGCAGCAGGCACCACCTCAGCCTCAGATGCCCAGAGACAAGCGTGCTGAATTCATGAGAGGTCATCCACCAACGTTCGCTCATTCTTCTGACCCCATGGATGCTGAAGACTGGCTGCGCACTGTGGAGCGGGAGTTGCATACCGCTCAGTGCGATGATAGGGAGAAAGTCCTGTATGGTCCCTGTCTGTTGAGAGGAGCAGCTCAGTCATGGTGGGAGTCTTACCTCGCCACCCATGCCCACCCCGACACCATCACCTGGGAAGAGTTCAGAGGTAGCTTTCGTCAGTACCATGTTCCTGCAGGTCTAATGACAGTGAAGAAGGAGGAGTTCCTGGCCCTCAAGCAAGGGCCATTGTCGGTCAGTGAGTACCGGGACAAGTTTCTGCAGTTGTCTCGCTATGCTCCTAAAGATGTCAACACCGACGCCAAGCGGCAGTACCATTTCCTGAGAGGCTTGGTTGACCCTCTGCAGTACCAACTGATGAATCATACCTTCCCGACATTCCAGCACCTGATCGACAGAGCAATCATGACAAAGAGGAAGCGTAAGGAGATGGAGCATCGTAAGCGCAAGATCAGTGGACCCCAGCCTGGAAGCAGCAACCGTCCTCGTTTCTCAGGCAATCAACCTCAGCAGTTCAGGCAGAACCAGCGTCCACCTCAGCAGCATCAGCAGTTCCAAAGGCAGTATCCTCAACACCAGTATCAGAACCGTCAGAGCAATCAGTCAGGAGGTCAGTTTCAGAGGCAGAATCAGCAGGCACCTCGTCTTCCTGCCCCAGCAGCCCAGCAGAACAGTCAGGCAGCACCAGCTCAGGTTGGAAACAGAGCATGTTTCCACTGTGGAGAGCAAGGCCATTGGGTGATGCAATGTCCGAAGAAGGCAGCCCAGCAGCAATCAGGCCCCAATGCCCCAGCAAAGCAGAACGTGCCTCAACCTAGAGTAGGCAACCGCTCTCAGCCGCGTTATAACCATGGGAGACTGAACCACTTGGAGGCTGAAGCAGTTCAGGAGACCCCCGGCATGATAGTAGGTATGTTCCCAGTCGACTCTCATATTGCAGAAGTGTTATTTGATACTGGAGCAACGCATTCTTTCATTACTGCATCATGGGTAGAAGCACATAATCTTCCAATTACTACCATGTCAACCCCCATTCAAATCGACTCAGTCGGTGGTAGAATCCGAGCCGATAGCATTTGTTTGAATATAAGTGTGGAAATAAGGGGGATAGCGTTCCCCGCCAACCTCATAGTAATGGGTACTCAGGGAATAGATGTCATCCTAGGGATGAATTGGCTAGATAAGTATCAGGCAGTTATCAGTTGCGATAAGAGGACAATCAAGTTGGTGTCCCCACTAGGAGAGGAAGTGGTGACCGAGTTAGTCCCGCCTGAGCCAAATAAAGGAAGTTGTTATCAGATAGCTGTCGATAGCAGTGAAGCAGACCCAATCGAGAGTATCAAGGTTGTGTCCGAATTCCCAGATGTGTTTCCAAAGGACTTACCAGGTATGCCACCAGAGCGGAAAGTTGAGTTTGCCATAGAGCTTCTTCCTGGAACCGCCCCCATCTTTAAGAGAGCTTACAGAATATCTGGACCAGAGTTGGTTGAGCTTAAGAAGCAGATTGATGAGCTGTTAGAGAAAGGTTACATCCGGCCAAGCACCTCGCCTTGGGCCGCCCCTGTCTTGTTTGTGGAGAAGAAAGATGGCACCAAAAGGATGTGTATCGATTATCGAGCTTTGAATGAAGTCACCATCAAGAACAAGTCTCCCTTGCCCAGAATAGAAGATCTGTTCGACCAGTTGAGAGGAGCCAGTGTGTTCTCCAAGATTGATCTGAGGTCAGGTTATCATCAGCTCAGGATCCGACCTTCGGACATTCCGAAGACGACATTCATTTCCAAGTATGGTTTGTATGAGTTCACAGTGATGTCTTTTGGTTTGACCAATGCACCAGCCTTTTTCATGAACTTGATGAACAGTGTATTCATGGATTACCTTGATAAGTTTGTGGAGGTATTCATCGATGACATTCTGATTTATTCTCATAGCGAAGAAGAGCACGTAGATCATTTGAAGATGGTATTGCGGAGGTTGCGAGAGCACCAATTGTATGCAAAGTTGAACAAATGCGAATTCTGGATCAGTGAAGTCCTGTTCTTGGGTCACATAATCAACGAAGAAGGATTGGCTGTGGATCCGAAGAAAGTGGCAGACATTCTGAACTGGAAGGTGCCAACAGATGCTCGAGGAATCAAGAGTTTCATTGGAATGGCCAGATATTATCGGCGATTCATTGAAGGGTTTTCAAAGATTGCGAAACCAATGACAGCGTTGCTAGGCAACAAGGTTGAGTTCAAGTGGACCCAGAAATGTCAAGAGGCCTTCGAAGCGCTGAAAGAAAAGTTGACAACAGCGCCTGTCCTAGTCTTGCCTGATGTGCACAAGCCCTTCTCGGTGTATTGTGATGCTTGTTACACAGGTTTGTGATGTGTGTTTATGCAAGAGGGAAGAGTTGTGGCTTACTCGTCCCGACAGCTGAAGGTTCATGAGAAGAATTACCCAATCCATGATCTAGAGTTGGCAGCAGTGGTTCACGCACTGAAGACATGGAGGCACTATCTGTATGGACAGAAATGCGATGTTTACACAGACCACAAGAGTCTGAAGTACATATTCACTCAGTCAGAGTTGAATATGAGGCAGCGAAGATGGTTAGAGTTGATCAAAGACTATGAGTTGGAGATCCATTACCATCCAGGCAAAGCAAACGTAGTGGCAGATGCTTTGAGCAGGAAGAGTCAAGTCAATCTGATGGTCGCTCATCCGATGCCTTATGAGTTGGCCAAGGAGTTTGACAGGTTGAGTCTCGGATTTCTGAACAATTCGCGAGGAGTCACAGTTGAATTGGAACCTACCCTGGAGCGGGAAATCAAAGAAGCGCAGAAGAATGATGAGAAGATCAGTGAGATCCGGCGACTGATTCTAGATGGCAGAGGCAAAGATTTTCGAGAGGATGCAGAGGGTGTGATATGGTTCAAAGACCGCTTGTGTGTTCCTAATGTCTAGTCTATTCGGGAGTTGATCCTTAAGGAAGCTCATGAGACAGCCTATTCGATTCACCCTGGTAGTGAGAAGATGTATCAGGATCTGAAGAAGAAATTCTGGTGGTACGGAATGAAGAGGGAAATCGCAGAGCATGTGGCTATGTGCGATAGTTGCCGAAGAATTAAGGCAGAGCACCAGAGACCTGCTGGATTGTTGCAACCGTTGCAGATCCCTCAGTGGAAATGGGATGAAATCGGTATGGATTTCATAGTCGGATTGCCTCGCACTCGAGCCGGCTACAATTCCATCTGGGTAGTAGTGGACCGCTTAACCAAGTCAGCCCACTTCATACCTGTCAAGACCAACTAAAGCAGTGCAGTATTGGCAGAGCTGTACATGTCTCGGATTGTTTGTCTTCATGGTGTGCCAAAGAAGATAGTGTCAGACAGAGGAACGCAGTTCACCTCTCATTTCTGGCAGCAGTTGCATGAAGCCTTGGGCATGCATCTGAATTTCAGTTCAGCTTATCATCCGCAGACAGATGGCCAGACCGAAAGAACCAATCAAATTCTTGAAGACATGTTGAGAGCCTGTGCGTTGCAAGATCAGTCTGGATGGGACAAGAGATTGCCTTATGCAGAGTTTTCCTATAACAACAGTTATCAGGCCAGCTTGAAGATGTCACCATTTCAGGCGCTCTATGGAAGGAGTTGTAGAACTCCGTTGCAATGGGATCAGCCTGGAGAAAAGCAGGTGTTTGGGCCAGACATTTTGCTTGAAGCTGAAGAGAACATCAGGATGGTCCGAGGGAATCTGAAGATAGCGCAATCAAGGCAGCAAAGCTATGTAGACACAAGAAGAAGAGAGCTGAGTTTTGAAGTCGGAGACTTTGTCTATCTGAAAGTGTCACCGGTCAGAGGAGTCAGAAGGTTCGGAGTCAAAGGCAAGCTAGCACCCCGCTACATTGGTCCGTACCAAATTCTCTCAAGGCGTGGAGAAGTGGCCTATCAGCTCAGTCTGCCAGAGAATTTGTCTGCTGTGCATGATGTCTTTCATGTGTCTCAGTTGAAGAAGTGCTTGCGTGTGCCAGAAGAGCAGTTGCCAGTGGAAGGTCTTGAAGTCCAGGAGGACTTAACCTACGTTGAGAAGCAGTGCAAATCCTTGAGGTTGCAGACAGAGTCACTCGAAGGAAAACCATCAGAATGTGCAAAGTCAAATGGAATCACCACTCCGAAGAAGAGGCAACCTGGGAGCGTGAAGATGATCTGATGGCTAAATACCCTGAGCTCTTTGCTAACCAACCCTGAATCTCGAGGGCGAGATTCTTTTAAGGGGGATAGGTTTGTAACGCCCTGAATTTGGGGGTAGAATTTTTTCTTCTTTTCTCTCACCAAATTCGGGCGTTACTCTCTTTTCTCTTCCCTGTTTCGCTCCTTCTTCCCAATTTCAAACCAGTATAGCGACAGGTGTCCGTGTCATGTATAAACCAAAACCTAAGTGTCATGGGTGTTGCATCATGCCGACGCACATTTCTTCGTCTAATGTTGCGTGTTCGTCTCGTTCCGTTTCGGATTTCGATTCACGATTTAATTCCGTTTAGTGGTCGTGCACGTCGTGGGTTTTCGATCCGCGAAGTGGACCGGCCCAACCCAGCCCAGCCCGGTCCGGCCCGGCCCTGCGCGCCCCGGCGCCCCCACACCCCCCCCATGCGCCCCTCCTCTCTCTCTCTCATTTGGATCTCCCGCGCAACAACCTCCCTCTCCCTCCTCCACCTCTCTCTCCCAGTGGTGCCCTAGGAATTGGAGACGGCGATCACCGGAATTTGGACCCCGAGGTGAGTTCCCCTCCCCTTCTCCTCTCTCTCTCCCTCTCCCTCCTCTTCTTCCTCCCCCGCGCGCGCCCTCCCTTTCCCCTGCTCGCGCGCGACCCCGCCCGCCCCCTGCCCGCAGCGGCGGCCCCCGCCCCCGCTCCCCTGCTCGCCGCCGGCGCCCCCCACCCCCTCCCCGGCCCACGGCGGCACGGTCCCGCCCGCCCCCTGCTCGCGCGCGGCAGCCCCGCCCGCCCCCCTGCCCGCGGCGGCGATCCCGCCCGCCCTCTGCCCGCGGCGGCGACCCCGCCCCCTCCCCCTGCTCGCCGGCGCGCAGCCCCGCCCGCCCCTGCTCGCGCGCGGCGACCCCGCCCCGTCCCCTGCTCGCTGGCGCGCGGTGGCCCCCCGCCCACCCCCCTGCCCGCGGCGGCGCCCCCCCGCCCGCCCCCTGCCCACGGCGGCGCGCAGCCCCCACCCCCTGCTCGCCCGGCGCGGCCCCCAGCGCGGCCCCGGCGCGGCCTCCGGCCCCCGGCGTGGCCTCGGCCCCTGCGCGCGTCGTTCTGGCCCTTGGCGTGGTTCGCGTGGCCTTGGCGTGGCCTCGCGCTTCCCCGTTTACCGCTAGCGCGTTCACGTGTGCGCGACCTGCGTTCGCGGTGATTATTTTTTGGTTGGTAGTCAATGTCAAACTCCGTTAGTTAGCGTGCTGCGTCGCGCGCTTCGTCGCGCGACGGATTTGTCTAATTTCATATGCTATTTATGTGTTGCGTCGTGCGCTTCATCGCGCGATGATCCTTTTTTAATTTCAGGTTGTTTAAGGTGCAACGTCGCGCGTGTATTCATGCGACGTTCCACTTTAGACTCAGTTTAGTTGACGTATGCCGTCGTGCGTTTCGTCGCGCGACGCTTAACGTCTCTTTATAATTAGTGCGAAGTGTCTCGTTGTGTGCTCGGTCGCGCGACGAGTCGTTAACTTCTTAATTTGTTTTAGAGTGCTATGTCGCGCGTCTCGCCGCGCGACAATCCTTTTTATTTATCTTCATCTGCTTATAATGATTAGACATGAAACAAGACTTTACTTTACGCTAAACATAGTGTCTACATTAATTTCCTTCTATTAAGCGAGTGGTTAATTTATAATCATGTAACGTGACCGTTTCTCGACTGTCTTGTTCTCTTTCTCTCTTAACTGTAACTGCGAGCCCGCGTGGAACGTTTGTTTACTTACTGCATACTATTGTATGGTGTACTGTTCTTTTGTATTAAATATGTGGATGTATGTGTGTTTGCGCTCGCATAGAGAACGATCCGGTCGGAGAACCCGAAGAACTCGCAGGAGAAGCCCCTGAGCAGCAGTCGGTTGGTGGAGGCAAGTGTCCCTTGACCTATCTCTGTCCTATTCATTCTTTAATTCACCTCCCAAATTCCACATGTATACTTAAGGATTGACTAGCTTTTGTTATCCATGTCCTTGTTCACCTATTTGGGTTGGATTATTATTGTTTAGCTTTATGTTATTGCTCAACCTCTAATCAATGAACATGATGAGATTATCTATGATACGCTGTTTTCCCTTCTGTTATTATGATGTTGTACTTGTGGTCTTCAAGGGGGCTCGAGCGGTTTCTCGAGTGCCCCTCCGTAAGGACCTGTTCTATGGATGACCGCCCGGGAAAAAAGTGCAACCATGAGGGTGGAATGGGATGCCCTTAGCTGAATAATTAGAGGATCCGGGGTGTAGTTCACTTAGCCGTCGTGCCGTCAATGGGGCTCGGTGTATGCGGCTCGCTCTGCCAAGTTTGGGTTCGCCCCTTGGGGAGGAGTGTGGTGCATTTAGGAAACCTAACGGGTGGCTACAGTCCCGGGGAATCTTTGTAAAGGCTACGTAGTGATGCCCTGCTAGACCACCTAGGTAGTGGTTAATGGAGAGTAGCTCTCTCCGGGCAGAATGGGAATCACGGCTTGTGGGTAAAGTGCACAACCTCTGCAGAGTGTTTGAAAACTGATATATCAGCCGTGCTCGCGGTTATGAGCGGCCAAGGGAGCTCTAGTGATTAGTGGTACTTGATCAGAGACATTATGGTGCAGGTGGCTATGAGATCGATGGTTCTGGTTATGACTATGGTGCTGGTAAGTGGTATTCTTTCCGTTTGGAAAGGGTACATCGGGCTAATAACTTGGGTCAATGCTAAAACCTGGCTTTCTATTAGTGAATAATGATCTGACCAACTAAAAGCAACTGCTTGACTTATGCCCACATAAAGCTAGTCCACTACAGCCAAACAGAATACTTGCTGAGTATGTTGATGTGTACTCACCCTTGCTCTACACACCAAACCCCCCATCCCCAGGTTGTCAGCATTGCAACCACTGCTCAGGCGAAGATGAAGCCGTGGAAGGAGACTTTCAGGAGTTCCAAGGCTACGACGAGTTCTAGGCGTGGGTTAGCGGCAACCCCCTGTCGGCTGCCTGTGAAGGCCGCGTTTATCTACGTTTCTTTTCCGCACTTTGATTTATTGTAAGGACTATGTGGACGTCTCAGACGTATGATGTAATCAACTATTATTTCCCTTTTAATACTATTTTGAGCACCGTGTGATGATGTCCATGTTATGTAACTGCTGTGTACGTGAATAACTGATCCTGGCACGTACATGGTTCGCATTCGGTTTGCCTTCTAAAACCGGGTGTGACACACGGCCACTGACAGGATCAAGTACCACAATCTCACTCGAAGGTGAGTCACAGAGCAAATACAATAAAGCATAAAACCATACATGAAGGAGTATTAAATTATTACATCACCATCGAAGTTTTGCAAAAGTAGTCATCATTGTTCGAAGTGCAGCGGAATAAAACTAACGGTAAATAAACAGAGAGATGGGGAAGCCTGTCCCATCACTTCTCATGCTCCTCCTCAGCCGAGGTAGGGTCCCACTCGACAGTCCAACCCGGTGGCAAGATGGACGGCCAAGTCACTCCAGCAACCATGTCCTCCAGAGAACCTGTAAAAAATTATGCCACAAGCAAGGCTGAGTATACTAATACTCAGCTAGACTTACCCGGTGTGAGGAGTCTACTCCTCTACCTCTAGACATGCAGCTGTTTGGCTGTGGGGTTTGGTTGCCAAAAGCACTAGCTGAGTTTCCAAATCAAGTTTTAACTTTGTCAAAATTAAGTGTGACTCTCTTAAGGCTAAAGATGTACTATCTATTCATACATAGTAGCAAACATTTTTAGCAATCAACATCTTGTATCATCTCAGCACAATTCCACTTGTTACTCAATGTAGCAGCATGGATCAAGCAGTCTCATTAGCTGCGAGAAGCAGACGATTCGAATCGAGTTTTTAAACCTTGCAAGGTAAACCTAAACACACGACATGTCGGGGCACCCTGTCCCCACACATATCAACCGTCCCCATCGATTCCCCGTCAGCAGAGAGGGGCTCACCGCCTTGGCGTACAATGCCTCACTGACCCCGACTGCCGTTGTGCAGTGACCGCACTTGTACCCACCATAACCGGAATGGGAGACCTCGTCTCAGGTCGCGTGAGGAGGGCAATCTGCTGCCAGGTTCAATCAGGTACTAGGCTTACCGATTTACCATATTTCTCGGTACATGTTTAGTACGTTCAAACGCTTGACTCACGGTACCACACCTTAATCCTTATTCCAATTTTGTCCCATGGACAACCAATCCCCCTGGATTGTTGTCCACAAACCAGCATCATTATGATAAGAAAGTGGATACAACCAATTTCCTGACCTCGCGCGAGCGCTAAAAAAATCACTCGACTTCTACCGAGATCCTACTTAATAAAGCAGCTACTCGACCTAGCATACTAGTATTCATCTCAACAGGATTCCTGAGATCATGCAACTAAGGTTTCAAACAACTCCTACACTTAAGTGCACATTCAATCCTACAACCAATAAGTGTAGTAAAATAGCATAAATAACAGGTTATGCATAAACCGGGGCTTGCCTTCCAAAGCAGTGGCAGGCAGGTCCTCTGGTGCAGGCTCTGGTGCTGGATCTGGGGCTACCTCCTGAGCAGCTCCTTGCTCCGGCACGAGGACGTACTCTCCGTCAGCAAGGTTACAGTCTATCGAATGCAATGAACATGTATGTTATGATTATGCAGGATTTAATAACATTATGCCAAAAAGAAAACTAAGTTAAGGAGTAACTTAGGGTTTCTGGGTCATGCGGGGCTCCTAGTGGGTTATGTTTATCACTTTTAGGTTTAGGTTTTTGTTGAGGATAAACATAGAGAATTTGTATTGCTTTTGTATACTTCAGTGGACAAGTTATAAAGAGTTTTTAGGATGACACAAATTTCTTGTTATTCACTTTTCCTTTTCTTTATTTTCTACTTATGGTTTCTAGGGTAGGTTTGAACTAGGACAGTGGGTTACTATTTTCCAAAAATTCCATAAAAATTACAGTGGGTTGCCATTTGCTATTCTAGCCTGTTTTAAGGATTTCAGGCTCTGCATGTGAAGGTTTTGCTTTAGCCAATAATAACAAGAGTTGTGTAAAATGGGCCACTTAACACTACATATCCTAATTAGGGGTGGGTTCTGTCTAAAGGTTATTTTTGCTGGCATCTAATAGCAATAATAGGCTTTTGTGCCAAGAATCACAGAAAGCTAAGGGATGGTCATTTAGTTATGATTTTCTAAAATTAAATGTCAAAAAGGCACTTTCTACTACATTGTTATTTGAAAAATGTCAAACAGCAGATTTCATATTTTTTCTAAGTTCTTATTAACCAAACATTAGTTATCCCAAGGGTTGGGGTGATTTAACCTTAAGGTTATTTTTGTAGGGTTTTTCTAAGTTTTCCTTGTTTTATTAAAATAAAAGGTATTCTACTTATTTTATACTAAACTAGGGTATGACAAATTTTTCCAGTAAACTATTTTGAATAAGTACCCTAACAAAAATAGGGGTGCCCTCTGGTTCATTATTTAAATCACATTTTCTATTTTCCTAACCTTAAGCATTTTGTAAAATAAGGGGTAAAAACTAACTTAATTGGTTGGACAGAGAGGTTTAACATTTTTAAACAGGTCATTAGGTGGACATAAGCTTCTCCAAATTTTTCTAACCCTAGCCAAATAGTACAACTATTTTTCTTTCTATTATTGAGCTTTTGGCCAAAACTATAATTAAATCAGAACTTTAAAGTTTTCTATAGTACATAGGGGGTTTTATATTTTTCTTAAGTAGGTTACATTATTTAGAGCCTGACAAAATTGGTTTGACCAAATTTGGATGAACTAAACAAAAGTTATGGATTTTCAAAGTTTCTGTTCATGTTTAAAATCAGGTTTAATAAGGTTTTCTGAAAAAGCAGTTTGCACCGAGGTCCCTGGGTTAAAGCTAAATCAATCTTCACAGTTCTACCCTTGCGCCACTATTCCCCCGGGTCTCTGACAGTTCAAAAAGCCCCCTGACTTTCTCTTCCTCTCACCCACGGTCCCTCTCAGGTGTAAACAGTACCCGCAGAGAAGAAAGGGGTGGCGCGGCTTACCGGCGACGAGAGAAGTCCGGCGAGGGGTAGGGTTAGCTCGGGGAGATTCTGGCGGTCACAACGACGTACGGCTCGCCGGCGGGGATGACCGGAATCGCTCAGTCCACGCGCGCAGGCGGGTGTCCTCGTCGGCGGCGGGTGTACCGGCCAAACCACGGCGGCCTATTCCAATCCAACGGCACGGTGAGCTCCCTGGGGCGATGTAGAGGCTATCTGTGCATTGAATCGGAAAATGGCACAGTGATTTACCCGGTCCACGTGCGCCGGCGGGGGGAAGAACTCCGGCGAGCACGGTTTCGCTATTCCGGTGACGCGGTGTCACACCCGGGTTTTAGGGGTCCAAAGCCCGGGCGCGAACATAATCACCAGGTGTGCTGGGACCAAGTCTCACACATATGATGAATCATGGCACAGGATCGAATGTCATAACTTTACTATATAATAGGAGTTCTATACAAAATAAATAATTACATTATAAGGAGACAACGGTCTAGCAACCCAAAGTTGACTGGGAGACAACGACCTAGATCTCTCACGAACACATCGCAGCATCCTCCATGCGCCTCATCCTGTGGTACCTGTTCTTGACCTGTGGGGGGTGTGAGACAGCAAGAGTGAGCTCACATACGTTCATCGCTCAACAAGTTGTGGGGAATAATGTGCATGAACTCGCCAAAGGTGGGAGCTCACGTGAAGTGTAAGGCTTACCAAAGAGGATGGTTAGAGCTGAGCATTGCTTTTAAAGTTGGTCAAAATTTTATTAGCAGTTACTAAGTATAAGTAAATACCAACCCAATTAAGTAGTAGAACAAAAGTAACAACCTCACCTGCAATGCAATGCATATGACAAATTGAATTTAGTTCCATAAATTAATCATGTGAGGGTCCGAGCTGCTCATGACCGTGAGCACGGCTAGTATACCAGTTTTACACTCTGCAGAGGTTGCGCATCTTTACCCACAAGTCATGTTACCCATCTGCCAAGGGATCGCGACTTCCCATACACCTCTACCGAGGAGGCGAGGCAGGGTAACACTACGAGGCCTTTACAAAGTTCCACTAGCTTCAGAAAACCCGCTACAGTTTATAGGAAGCTCCAATGCAGGAATCCCTTGCAGGACCACCATCGCAGCAAAATCCTCCCGAGGGCCTCCCTACACTGACCACTCCCCTACTGCCCTTGCCCCTTTCAGGTAAGGTAGTCTTCCACTAGCTTTCCTAATTAATCGGCCAAGGGCGTCCCATTAAACCCTTGTGGTAGCACTGTTTTCCCGGGTGGTCGCTCCATGTTCCAATTAACATAATGATCTTATCATGAACAATAATAATAAACAGATAATAAAAGTGTGATCATGAATAATGTATGTTCATACCCAAAACCACATAAAGCACTAGCAAGTACTACCCAAAAAGTTCAGTGGTAAACAAGGTATAAAGATAGACAAACTAGGGTAACCTATTAGGTCCCATCAAAATTAACCTATGCAGATCATTATGATTAATTAGAACATGAGTGGGTAAAAAGAAGTGATCAAGGGCACAACTTGCCTGGGACTTGAGATTCCAGGTACCAGGATGATCTTCAGGTGACTCGTGACCTCACGCTAGTCGTAGCAATACAGACAAACATAGTATATGCAAAATTAACATCACACCAAACATAAGAATACACTGCATAATAATAATAATCTACGCGTCGATACGAAACTATGGGTTCGCGAATCACTAGAATCGGAGTTAGGGTTGAAGAGAGGTGGTTTTCGGAAGATCTATGTGATTAACCAATTAGATCTAGATCTTTATGTTGATTTTATAAGTCATGTGATAAAGATATTTAAGGGGTCACTTTGATCTATATCATACTAGAGTGGAAATAATATTTTAGTTACATTATATACAAACTAACTTTGATTAGTAGGAACAATCTACTAAACATAGGTCAAATGAATATTTATTTTTGGAAGCATGCTATTTGCTAAGATAATGTTACGAAAGCATAGGCACAATTAATATGAAGCTAACGCAACTGGAACGGGTCAGATCAGAATTAAAACAAAGAAGTTATGAATTTCCAAAGTTTTAAGTGTTAGATTAAAAGAAACTAAGTGCATAATTTTTAATCTAAGTTTCATGGATAAACAGAGGTACTAGGTGATGAACAATATTAAAACAAAATTATTGCAACTGGAATGACTCAATTCGGAGTTAAAATGAATTAATTATGAATTAAATAAGTTTCTGGATTTATTTTTGTATATAAAAAACCAATTTCTATAATTAATTTTCTATTTTCATTATCCTCTGGACTGGGCGCATTAATAACTAAAAGACCAGGGGCCCACTTGCGACATTCCCCAGACACAATCAATCCCCGAGCAGAACTGCGGGTTGATTACCACTAAATCTAGGGACTCATATGTAAAAACTGCACAGCGAAAGGGTATGCAGCACCCAGAGTCGTTGGATCCACGTCGCACGGCCCAGATTAGGTTGGCGATGTATCGAAACGTTATCTTCTAATCTCTACCGTCCGCTGTGGATCGAACGGTCCCCTGGTCCCTTCATATAGACCAGCGCACGATCACAGCCGCCCGACACGCAACCGATGGCTCAGATTCACCCAACCACATCCGATGGCTAGACCAAATCCGAACCGTTCAACATACGATCGACGATGGCGTGATCATCTTCATCCTCCAGCAGCCAAGCTCGGCCGCGCACACCACGCTCGCAGCGGCGCGCCCATGAGCGACGATAATGGCCCACCGGAGCACCATGCCGCGAAGCCCGACGACCACGTCGAATTACTCGGTGTAAAAAGTAATTGGAATATGGGTGATGCAGAGGAGGTACTACATACCAGCTATGATGAATCCGCGGAGGCCGACCACGGTGGGGAGGACGGTTTAACGGCGGGGCGCTTGATGGAGGCTCAGAGGAAGGTCGCTTGGGTTCCCAGGTGTACAGCATCCGTGATTTCAGTGAACGGAACACGACGTGGGGAGGGGATTTCGCCCGCCAGGCGCGCGTTCTATTGGGGACGACGACCTGGCAGAGGGGGGGGCCACCGGCAGGACACCGCGCCCAATGGACTCACCCGCAGCGGCACATGTTCTACCTCCCATGGCGACGGACGGCAGACCAGAGCCGCGACCGAAGCTGTGAGGCGGCGCCCCGCCGAGACGATGTCGAGCTCGAGCGCCCAGGTGGCGCGAGCGTGGATAGAAGGATGGAGCGTGTGGCGCTCCGGTTGCCCCAGGCGCAACGCTGCTCGCCCAGAAGTAGTATCGAGCAGCGGTCCTCCCTTTCTCTTCTCTCTGCACAGCTCGACTCACCACTTCCCCCGACGTCCGTGCAGACCAGAGGAGAGGAAAAAAAAAGGGTCGCGGCCTTGGATTTATACCCAGGGCGGAAGTAGAAAGGTCCGAGCAGGGGAGGGCACATGCTCCGGTGATCTAGGTGATCCGTTTGCCACAATCTCCGAACCGAGCGGAGCACCATCGTATCCGGCAGCGGCGGCGTATCCCAACTACCAGAGGAAGAAGGGGTTCCTGACCCCGCGGGCCCGCAGGTCATAGACTCCAAGGGAGGGTTGGCGCGCAGTATCAGTTTGGGCCACGCAGCGAATGGAATTGAGGTGGGGTGGGCCGAAAGGGGGGGGCTGAGGCCCACATGGCTGGAATTGTTTTCTCTTTTTCCTTTTCTGATTTAAATTTCCATTTGTTTTAACTATTTTAAATTTAAATGAGTCACTAATTTAAATCTGTTTGAATTTCAAAGCCCAGTTTATATGCAACAACAAGTATAATCCCAGAATGATGCAATATATATTTATAGTAAATTCTTTACTCATTCTCCTACACAAATGTTGCAATTACGCAAACACACATATTATTCGCTTAAGAAAACATTATTTTGAGTGTGTAGTTGTATTACAAGTATATTCAAAAGTTAATATCCCTTTGTTTTTATAGAAAATATTTTCCACTGTCTAATCTTTATTAAGATACAATTTAACTAACATTTTTTTTAGTATGACCCTTTATATTAGAAAGGGTGAATTCCAAAGTTTAATTATTCTTAAAGGGCATCTTATTTGATTTTTTTTGTCCCAAAATCAGGATTGAAATTTTTGGGTGTTACACGCGGGTCCTCGGTTCAAGCTTGAGTAAGCTTCACGGCCTCACCAGGAAGCTATCTGAAGGCTTGGATTGAACGGAGGAGGACGGGAAAGGGGCTGGCCACGGTGGTTGCTCTCGGGCGGCACTGGCGGGTCGCGGGGAGGTCGCCGGAGCTAAGGGCGGGCTCGGGGGAGTTAGGCGTGGTACGGAGGAGGCAACGGGGAAGGCAGCCGAGCACTGGGACGGGCTTTATAGCCGTGGCGCGGGCGTGGTCACGGGCGGCCGCGGGCGCGCGGGGGTTCACGCACGGGCGTGCTCTGAGCGCGCCCCTGGGTGTCAGCCCGCGTCGAACACGTGGGAGCTCGCTTCTGCCATGGTTCAACGGCGGATTTGAGCACCATAGCGTGCGTATCTTGGCAAAGTCACTGTGTACGGTCGCTTCCTGCTCCATATCCTACCTTTTTGCTGTGAGTTCCAAGTCAAGATATGGTCGGGGTAGGGAGATAGAGGGGTGAGAAGTTGGCTGTGTCAGCTAGGTCCAAGCCGAGACAAAAATGGTGCCAAGTCGTGTCAAACGCCCTAGGGTAGGTGTCACCTCTTTCCAGGGCATTCTAGGGTTAATTTGGCGCCACTTTGTCAATTGGGTCGAAGTGTTTTGAATTTTGGATTAAGGTGAACATGTGGGATCTTTGTTCAAGGGTTAGTTTTTAGACTTAGGCAAATTCTGAATTTTCCCTTGTGCTCAACCTTGGGTGAACTTTTTGGGGCTTTTCTGAAATCTTTTTGGGGTCACTTTCTTACTATCATTTGTAGGTTATGAAGTATACTACAACTTTTATATTTGCCCCAAGCCATGATCATAAGGTTTACATGACCTTTTGATCCTAGCTTCAATTAGGGTTCCTATTGCCCAAGAGGGGTTTGCTTTAGGGTTTTGGGAAATCCCCCCCCCCCCCTTGGATGTGCATGACAAGCTAGGGCATGATATCCAAGATTGTTGGCACTGGTTTAGGACCTTGAATTCCAAGTTTGATGTACTTTGCCCAAACCAATTCTCATGTGATAATAGGTTAAATGGGGTAGCCCTAGGTGGACACCCTGAGTAACACCTGGGGTGTTACACTGCCTTGGGACCAAATTAGAATGTCTACCTTTCTTCACCAGAATGTAACATTTGCTCCCAAATACGCGAAAGTAAGAAACATTGGGTTTGTTACCGGTAAGGAGTTCATATGAGGTCTTATTGAGAAGGCGATGTAGGTAGAGCCGGTTTATGGCGTGGCAAGCTGTGTTCACAGCTTCCGACCAAAACCGCTCGGGCGTCTTGAATTCTCCAAGCATCATTCTCGCCATGTCGATAAGCGTCCTGTTCTTCCTCTCTACCACACCATTTTGTTGTGGTGTGTAGGGAGCGGAGAACTCGTGCTTGACGCCTTCTTCCTCAAGGTACTCCTCCACTTGCAGATTCTTGAATTCGGACCCGTTGTCGCTTCTTATCTTTTTCACCTTAAGCTCAAATTTGTTTTGAGCCCTTCTTAGAAAGCGCTTTAGGGTCCCTTGGGTTTCTGATTTATCCTGCAAAAAGAATACCCAAGTGAAGCGGGAAAAATCATCAACAATTATAAGACCATACTTACTTCCCCCGATGCTAAGGTAGGCAACGGGTCCGAAGAGGTCCATGTGAAGAAGCTCCAGTGGTCTTGATGTTGTCATCACATTCTTGTTGTGATGAGTGCTTCCCACCTGTTTCCTTGCCTGACAAGCTGCACAAGGTCTATCTTTCTCGAAACAGACATTGGTTAGTCGTAACACATGTTCTCCCTTTAGAAGTTTATGAAGGTTCTTCATCCCAACATGTGCTAGATGGCGATGCCACAGCCGGCCCATACTAGTCTTAGTTATTAAGCATGCATCTAGATCGGCCTCCTCTTTCGAAAAATCACCTAAGTAGAGTTTGTCGTCTAATACACCCTTAAAAGCTAATGAACCATCACTCCTTCTAAAGACAGATACATCAACATTTGTAAAAATACAATTGTAACCCATGTGACACAATTGACTTACAGACAGAAGGTTGTACCCAAGCGACTCTACTAGAAATATATTCGATATGGAGTGCTCATTGGTGATGGCTATCTTGCCCAATCCTTTGACCTTGCCTTGGTTCCCATCTCCAAAGATGATCGTATCCTGGAAATCCTTGTTCTTGACGTAGGAGGTGAACATCTTCTTCTCCCCTGTCATGTGGTTTGTGCCTCCACTGTCGATAATCCAGCTTGAGCCTCCGGATGCATAAACCTGCAAGGCAATTTACGCTTGGGTTTTAGGTACCCAACTCTTGTTGGGTCCTACAAGGTTAGTCACAATAACTTTTGGAACCCAAATGCAAGTTTTGTCTCCCTTGCATTTGGCTCCCAACTTCCTAGCAACCACTTTTTCATTCTTACATGAAAGTACAAACGAAGTGTTGCAAGTATGGAAAACAGTAGTAGGTATATTACACATTTTCCTAGGCATATGATGCATAACATGACTTTTCCTAGGCCTACTTCTACCATGCACAAAAGTAGAGCTAGAAGCAAACATAGCATGTGAATCATTATAAGCAACATGAATATGACTCTTATTATGATGAGGACGACTAGCAATTTTCCTATCATAAATAAAAGCATGGTTCCTTTGAGGACTACTAGTCATAGGGGCCTTCCCTTTCTCCTTGGTGAGAGTGGGAGCCTTTTGACTTGTTAAGTTCTTGGTTTCCCTTCGAAAACCAAGTCCATCCTTAATTAAGGGGTGTCTACCAATAGTGTAGGCATCCCTAGCAAATTTTAATTTATCAAAATCAATTTTGCAAGTATTAAGTTGAGCATTAAGACTTTCCACCTCATCATTCAATTTAGTAATAACCATAAGATGTTCATCACATGCATCAACATCAAAATTCTTGCATCTATTACAAATAACAACATGCTCTACACATGAACTAGTTACATTTGCCTTCTCTAGCTTAGCATTTAATTCATCATTTAAACTCTTTAAACTAGAGACCGATTCATGGCAAGTAGATAACTCAGAAGACATCATTTCATTTCTCTTAGTTTCTAAAGCAAGGGATTTTTGCACACTTACAAATTTGTCATGTTCCTCATACAATATGTCCTCTTGTTTTTCTAGTAGTCTATCTTTTTCATTTAGAACATCAATTAATTCATTAATTTTCTCTACTTTGGCTCTATCTAAACCTTTAAATAAACTAGAGTAATCTACTTCATCATCGGATTCCTCATCACTAGAAGAAGAGTACTTCGGGGAATCTTGAATACGTAGCTTCTTCTCCTTAGCCATGAGGCAAGTGTGATGTTCGTTGGGGAAGAGCGAAGACTTGTTGAAGGCCGAGGCTGCCAGTCCTTCATCGTCGGAGTCGGATGAAGAGCAGTCTGAATCCCATTCTTTTCCAAGGTGCGCCTCGCCCTTCTCCTTCTTGTAAACCTTCTTCTTCTCCCTCTTCCCATACTTTTCTTGTTCCTGGTCATTATCATTATCGGGACAATTTGCAATAAAGTGACCAGTCTTACCGCATTTGAAGCAGGAGCGCTTTCCCTTTGTTTTGTTCTTGTTGGGGTACTCCTTGTGTCCTTTAAGTGCGGTCTTGAAGCGCTTGATGATAAGCGCCATCTCATCTTCGTTGAGGCCGGCAGCCTCCACTTGAGCTACCTTGCTTGGTAGTGCCTCCTTGCTGCTAGTTGCCTTGAGCGCAACGGGCTGCGGCTCGTAGACGGGCAGAGGACCGTTTAAGGCGTCATCTACATACCTTGCCTCCTTAACCATCATGCGGCCGCTTACAAATTTTTCGAGTATCTTCTCGGGCGTCATCTTTGTGTACCTGGGATTTTCACGGATAAGATTCACAAGATGGGGGTCAATAACTGTAAAGGACCTGAGCATGAGTCGAACGACGTCGTGATCCGTCCCTCTTGTGCTTCCATAGCTTCTAATCTTGTTGACCAGGGTCTTGAGTCTGTTGTAGGTTTGTGTTGGCTCTTCTCCCCTGATCATGGCGAATCTCCCTCGTTCGCCTTCCACCAGTTCCATTTTGGTGATCATTGTAGCATCATTTCCCTCATGTGAGATCTTGAGGGTGTCCCAGATTTACTTAGCATTGTCCAAGCCACTTACTTTATTATACTTGTCCCTACAAAGAGATGCTAACAACACAGTAGTAGCTTGGGCATTCTTATGGATTTGCTCATTAATAATCACAGGGTTATCCGTACTATCAAAATGCATTCCATTTTCAACTATTTCCCAAATGTTAGGATGGAGAGAAAATAGATGACTATGCATTTTATGACTCCAAAATGAGTAGTCCTCTCCATCAAAGTGTGGAGGTTTTCCTAGAGGAATAGAAAGTAAATGTGCATTCGAATTAAATGGAATACGAGAGTAACCAAATGAATAGTTTTTGATTGACCGTTTTCCTTTTTGAAGAGTCGTCGTCGTCGTGTGGTGAAGAAGACGAGGCATCGCTGTCGTAGTAGATGATCTTCTTAATGCGCCTCTTCTTCTTCCCTTCTCTCTTCTTTTGACTCGAGCCTGAGTCAGTAGGCTTGTCGTCTCTTGGCTCGTTGAGGACGGACTCCTTTTCCTTGTCGTTGACCACCATCCCCTTTCTCTTAGGATCCATCTCTTCGGGCGGTTAGTCCCTTAGATGAAGAGTACGGCTCTGATACCAATTGAGAGCACCTAGAGGGGGTGAATAGGTGATCCTGTAAAATCAAACACTAAATAGCCACAAAACTTAGTTATTAAAGTGTTAGCGCAACTAAGTAGTTTCGAAGCGAGTTCTTGTGGATAAAACAATCACAGAGAAGGAAACACAAGAGACACACGATTTTTATCCCGTGGTTCAGCCAAGTAACACTTGCCTACTTCCACGTTGTGGCGTCCCAATGGACGAGGGTTGCACTCAACCCCTTTCAAGCAATCCAATGATCAACTTAAATACCACAACTTTCTTCCTTATAGTCTTTTTCCCATTTGCGAGGAATCTCTACAATTTGGAGTCTCTCGCCCTTACAATTGAGATCACAAAGAAAGCACAGAGTAAGGTTGGGAAGAGCAACACACATAAGACCTAAATACGCAGCACAACCACACACACAAGTGAAGACTTGAGCTCAAATGACAACTCAGAGAGTGCACAACTCGAATGGAGCCCAAATCACTAACACAATGAAGCGAATGTGCGAGAGTGGAGTCTGGATGCTTGACAATACTTAGAGAATGCTTGGGTGGCTCCTCCATGCGCCTAGGGGTCCCTTTTATAGCCTCAAGGCAGCTAGGAGCCGTTGGAGACCAACTTGGAAGGCCAATCTTGCCTTCTGTCGAGTGGTGCACCGGACAGTCCGGTACACCACCGGACAGCTACTGTTCATGTCCGGTGCTCGATTTCTTTCCATAAGAAGAGCAGCCGACCGTTGGTCCTCGGGATCGGTTGGCGCACCAGACACTGTCCGGTGCACACCGGACAGTCCAGTGTGCCCAACCGACCGTTGACGCGACCACGTGTCGCGCGAAGATTGCACGGCCGACCGTTGGCGCTGGCGGCCATTGGCTCACCGGACAGTCCGGTGCACCACCGGACAGTCCGGTGAATTATAGCCATACGCCGCCGTCGAAACCCGAGAGCGGCGAGTTCACCGTGGACCAGCCTGGCGCACCGAACACTGTCCGGTGCACCACCGGACAGTCCGGTGCACCTGACTAGAGTTGCTGTTTGGCTGCACACAGCCAAGTCTTTTCCAATTTGTTTCTTTTCTTCTCTGCTCTGTTTCTAACACTTAGACAAATACATTAGTATACAAAAACCAATTACTAAGTCTAGAAACATACCTTGTTATATGATTTGCACTTCTTGCTTGTTTAGCACATAGCAACTCACTCACTATGTGTTGGACACTTAATCACCAAAACATTATAGAAATGGCCCAAGGGCACATTTCCCTTTCACTTAGGACGAAATCGGCTTTAGGCCTTCTCCATGTCTTTCCACCACTTGGTGGATTCATTTCTTGGTTTGGTCTATCACATAACGCTGCCAGATCCACTCTTGCCTTTACGTTATCCTTTGACTTATCAGGAATGTCCATAATTGTTGCCCATAGTGCCTCGGCAACATTCTTTTCAGTGTGCATCACGTCAATGTTGTGTGGAAGGAGCAGGTCGTCATAATAGGGGAGCCGAGTCAAGCCTGACTTATGTGTCCACATATGTTGCTCACCATATCCCACAAAACCACCTTCTGTATTGGCCACGAGCCCATCTATCTATTGACGAATTTTGGCACCAGCCATCGTTGCAGGTGGGCGGTCTGTCACTATGACACCTTTCGTAAAGTTCTTGATGTCTAGGCGGAATGGATGGTCAGGAGGGAGAAATTGTCGATGTTTATCGAAGGACGAATATTTGCCACCCTTTTTCAACCAAATGAACCCGAGAGCTTCCTTGCAAACTGGGCATGGGAACTTACCATGAACACACCAGGCGCAAAATAGCCCATACGTCGGTAAGTCATGCATTGAGTACTGGTACCAAACATGCATTCTGAAGTTTGTCTTTGTAGCTCGGTCTTACGTCCATACCCCTTCCTCCCAGGCACGTACCAATTCATCGATCAAAGGCTCCATGTACACGCCCATTTTATTCCCCGGGTGTCCGGGAATTATCAACGACACGAATATATTCTGCCTTTGAAAGCACACACCAGGGGAGAGATTGATTGGGATAACAAACACGGGCCAACATGTGTACAGGGCAGCGCTCATTCCATAGGGATTGAACCCATCTGTGGCCAGCGCAACACGTACATTACGAGCCTCTTCGGCTTTCGCATGGTGAATGGCATCAAAGTGTTTCCATGCTTCACCATCAGATGTGTGCACCATCTTGTCAGGATTGTATCGTTTTCCATTTTTGTGCCATGTCATCTGTTTCGCGGATTCCTCTGTCATGTATAGACGCTGGATCCTCGGTATGAATGGAAGGTGTCGTAGGATTGTCAAGGGGATGTCGAGTTGCCTCTTCTGTCCATCACCAGAGTCTACCTGCATGAACCTAGACGATTTACACTTCGGACAGTACTTTGCCTCTGTGTATTCTTTCCTAAATAGCACGCAGCCCTTCGGACAAGCATGAATCTGCTCATACGTCATCTTGAGTGCACGAAGGAGTTTCTGTGCCTCGTACATGCTCTTTGGCAGAACGTGATCATCCGGAAGCAGGCTCCCAATAACCGTCAACAAGCCATCGAATGCGTCTCTACTCATGTTGTACTGCGACTTGAACGCCATTACACGCCCAATGGCATCTAATTGAGAAACCTTTGTCTAGCCGTGAAGGGGCTTCTGTGCCGCGTCAAACATGTCGTAGAACGCCTTTGCAGTCAGCTCTGGCTCGTCATCCATACATCCTCCCGTGTACTGTGCCTCCTGATAGTCGTTCAACATATCCGCTACCCCCGCATCGACATCATAATCCTCGACATGTTGTCTCAGCACTCCCTCTCTCGTACGATGCGCTTCACCATAAAATATCCACAGAGTATAGCCCGGCGTAAATCCATTCTTCCAAATGTGTTCTACCATGGCCTTCTTTGGTTTTCTTTTCCGATTGGCACATTTGTTGCATGGGCATGGGACTAGACTCACTCCTTTAGCAGCTTCGCCATATGCCTGTTCCACGAAATCATCGGTCTTTCTAATCCATTCAGGGGTCACATCGTTCATTCCTTTATGGCTCGTGTACATCCATTCACGGTCCTCCATCCTCTAACAGAAGCCTAGCAATAGAAAATTTCGGCAGCACCTCCCCTGCATGGGGAGGTTTATTTATAAAACCTGCAAATAAAACTATCAGCACGATGGCCAGCAATCACATATAACCATAGCCACATGCAAAACTACATTTAATTCCTATAGACCAATCATACGTATATATTAGAAATGTAATTTCCTATAGACCAACCACATGCAAACTACGTTTAACCACATATAATCAATCGCATGTAATTTTCTATGTACCAACCATATGCATATATTAGAAATGTATAACTTAGCCAGGGAAGATGGCGAAGATGGCGGGGTGTCCGGAGATGGCCGGAGCGACGGTGATTGACGGAGATGGCGAGGCGGGGAGGATGGCCGGTGAATTGCCGGGTCGAGCGCGAGCGGCGGCGGCGGCGACGGCGGCGCACAGGGGTGGCGGAGCACGGGGCAGGGCGCGCGGGGGGGAGGGGCGCGTACGAGGGGTGGCGCGCGCGAGCTGGCGGGGAGCGGGGCTGGGAGCGCGCGCGGGCAGTCGAGGACGGCTCAGGGGTGGCACAGCTAGTAGGGAGCGGCGCGCGCGGCGAGCGGGGGCGGCGCGGCGAGCGGCGGCGAAGTGAGAGAGTGAGAGAGAGAGCGGGGGGCGGGGCGGTGAGTCTGTTATTTTACTTCTTTGCCGAGTGCCCGCAATCTAGCACTCGATAAAGATTTTTTAAGAATTAAAAAATTTACTTTGTCGAGTGCCCCGGATCTGGCACTCAGTAAAGACATCTTTGTCGAGTTCCTGCTGATAGGCACTCGGCAAAGACTGGACTTAGGGTTTTTAAAAATACTATGCCGAGTGCCACACGGATGGCACTCGGCATAGGCTGCTTTGCCGAGTGTCCAAGTGTGGGCACTCGACAAAGTATATTTTTATTTTTATTTATTTTCTTGACCAAACTTTTTGTGGTATATTCCTACACTATGTATACCTACGTGTACCATTTTAGGATAATTATAACAGTGTTTTCAATAGCTAGTAGATTTAGTTCGTTTATTTTAATTTCTTCGAAAAATTCAGATTTGAACTGCAAGTCACTCGAAACTTGGAAAATCGTGCATGCAAAAATGATACCCATGCTATTTAGCACAAGTTACGACCGATTTCAGGAGCGGACCGGAAACTTTGAGCAACATGCTCACTAAACATGGCCGTAAACTTGCCATCCACATGTTTAAAAATTGTATAAAACACAAACAAAGTCAGAAAATCATGAAACTTGTCCACGTGTCATGATATCATATATAGAGACTGTGATAAAAATTTGAGAAAGTTTAGAAAAAGCTGTGACGCACTATGTGTACAAACCTAAGAGATCCACACATGAAATCATAAAAGTTTCAATGTGGATCTCTTAGGTTTGTACACATAATGCGTCACAGCTTTTCGAAACTTTCTCAAATTTTTATCACAGCCTCTATATATGATATCGTGACACGTGGACAAGTTTCGTGATTTTCTGACTTTGTTTATGTTTTATACAATTTTTAAACGTGTGGATGGCAAGTTCACGCCTATGTTTAGTGAGCATGTTGCTCGAAGTTTCCGGTCCGCTCCTGAAATCGGTCGTACCTTGTGCTAAATAGCATGGGTATCATTTTTGCATGCACGGTTTTCTAAGTGAGTGACTTGCAGTTTAAATCTGAATTTTCCGAAGAAATTCAAATAAACGAACTAAATCTACTAGCTATTGAAAACACTATTATAATTGTCTCAAAATGGTACATTTAGGTCTACATAGTGTAGGAACATACCACAAAAAGTTTGGTTGCCAAAATTAAAAAAATAAAAATATACTTTGTCGAGTGCCCAAAAAAGGCACTCGGTAAAGAGGTCTTTGCCGAATGTCAGTTGGTTGACACTCGGCAAAGAATCCTCTTTGCCGAGTGCCAACTCTCGGCCCTCGGCAAAGGTTAACGGCCGTCAATTTTAGACGACCGCTGACGGCTCTTTGCCGAGCACCGCCTTTGCCGAGGGTTCGACACTCGGCAAAGAAGTCTTTGTCGAGTGTATTTCTGTACCGAGTGTCCTGCGCTCGGTAAACGAGCTCGTTACCGAGTGCAGGACTTTGCCGAGTGCCCGACAAAAAGCACTCGGCAAAGCTCCTGGCACTCGGCAAAGGCCCGGATTCCGGTATTGCTTGTAGTATGTGCTTAATTTTATAATTTTCAGATTTCGCCTAATCACCCCCTCTAGACGACTTTCAGTCTTCTTATCCATCAAATGGATGTTAAGACAACATTCTTTAATGAAGAGCTAGATGAGGAAATATACATAGAGCAGCCAGCTGGGTTTGTAGCAAACAGTCAAGAAGACATGGTGTGTAAATTATTGAAATCTTTATATGGCCTAAAACAAGCACCTAAGCAATGGCACGAAAAGTTCGATAGAACTTTGACATCTTCCGACTCTGGGACTACCTGTAACATCTTCTTCACTATCTCGGCATCCGAGATGTTGTCCCCGAGGGTGCGTAATTTGGTGGCGAGCGTCATGATGCGGATCCCAAACTCGATGATGCTCTCGCCCTCCGTGAAAGCGAGCGTGCCGAATTTGCGGCGGAGTTGCTACATGCTAGCATCACGCGCGCTATCGTCCCCGATCTGCAGTACCTTGACCGTGTCCCATGCCTCTTTCACGGTCCGCTTGCGGGCGAGGGTGCTCCACATCTCGGAGGGGACCGAGCGCTGAAGACCCGCCATCGCCTGACGGTCGTCGTGGTACTCACCTTCGTTGGGGTCTTCGTCGATGTTGAGGTCGATAGCGTCCCAGACACGGAGCGTCTAGAAATTCACCTCCATCACCAAGGCCCATTCTGGATAGTTAGTCCAGGTCAGCATCGACCTCGCTACGTTCACGGACGGCCGCTCGATGACACACTCGACGACGCGCGACCCGGAGTCCCGGTTGCGCGCGCGGCGGCTGCTCGAGCGACCACGACGGCGTGGCGGCAAATGCGACGGCGGGACCTTCTTCTCGCCGGAGTCATCACCGGTTTGCTGCTTCTTCTTGGAAGGCGACTGTGATGCCATGACTATGGTGGAACTCGGCTTCGGTATCAATTGTTAAAACTCCAATCAGAGGGAGACAACTCACACGAACACGAAGTGGACTCGATGATATTTTGGTGCTGCCGAAGGGATACTTTTGTTTGTTGATTGATATCTCTATATAGAGGAAATACATGCATCTACATAAGGGAATAGAAGACCGAGGCAATCCCGGCATGCTCATGATTGATGCTTGCCATCCCAACCCTCTGGACCATGCCGCAAACTGTGCCCTGCCGCTAATGGCGCTAGCCGCCTGCTACCTTCTAAGGTTAGGAGCTCAGGACTTATTCAAACACTCTGCGCCATCGCGGACCGTCCGAGCCCTAGGCGCGGACCGTCCGGACGTACGCAAATGAGGAGCCGCTCCTGCTCCTAGGTCGCGGACCGTACGACCCTGTGCCATGGACCGTCTGTGTCTCCGCAGAGAGCACCGTCAAGTGGTTTTGTTCCAGTGTTTGGTGTCCAGATCAGCGCCGACACACTTTTTAGCGACTCCACTGGGATCAAGTGTCTAGATCTACTAAAAAGCAGGCCCTCAAATGGCTGGTTTTATTCAAACAACCGACGGTGTTCAGATCGGCGCCAACACAAACATAAAATGGAGTGGCTCTATCCCACGTTACTCCTAAGTAAATGATTTTAGCAACACACAACGCAGTTATTTTAGGCAGGGACGGCTAAATTTCTAGCTGTTTGGCAGATTTCATCGCTATAAATAATTTTAGGAGATACCATATTTCATTAAAAGTGGTATATCTGTTGTCTCTAAAAATGCCTCACTATTTTTAAAGGCGACCAGTGCATTTATGAAGGGAAAAAATTCTATACATCCCTGCTACAAACCCACTCATTTACAGTCCCTCGCATCAATCAGCTGCAGACCCACATGAACATAAGAGTTTGCAGCAGGATGCATATGTAATTTATATAAATAACAATTGCAACTATGAACAATATATAAACCACTAGCAACATGAACAAGTAAGATCCAAAGGACCCTCAATAGAGCACCTGCAGATTAATTATACTTTTAGGGGGGGGATGGTACACGTTTTGTATTTTTACTTAAGACAATTAGTTATGGATTTTTTAGAGATTTAACCATATTCCTCTTATTTTTAGGAGAAGAAAAAATACATATAGTAGACAAAACCCCGCCTTTTAAAAGCCAGTCCATCGAGGGTCGAAATAGTTTGTTTTTATAGTTTGAAATGGCCAAAGATATCTGGATTTTTAGTTAAATGAAGAGCGGACGATATATGAATAATCGATGGCCAAAAAATAGTTTTTTTTCTGCATGAAAACAGGAGAAGCCCCTTTTTAGAGGCCCCAGCGTGTGGTAGCTGCGTGGAAAATGGCATGCCGTGCCGCCGTCGACGACGGCGAGAGAGAGGGAAAGAGCTTGAGAGTGAAATCTCCCGTAAACGAATGAACCGCCAGACGGCGAAATGTGTACGTGAAATATAATCTCCAAAGGGGAGACGTCCCCTTCACACATCTCGGTGACGACCAGCGGCGGCATATATAGGCCAAGCTTCAATTCGCAGCATCTCATCATGCAGATGCAGTACGTACGACGGATTGATTGGGATTTGAGCAGGGAAAGGAACAGTGGTGAGTGTGGCCTCTTCCGATCCAAGTCGCGGCTCAGGTTGCTAGCTAGCTAGACAAAAGCAAGATTCTCTCCGGTAACCCCATCACTGATGTGATGTCACGGCGATCTTACGATCGGTACGTACGGCGTACGTCCGTCCATGGGTTTTCTTTCTTTTCTGCAATAATTCCGCTAGATGATCGTCATATATATACCAGAACATGAACCGGCCTGCAGGTGCAGTGCAGATGCAGTAGCTAGTGTACTGTTGAGATTTGCAGGTTGATCGATCACATGACGCGTTATACTGTGTGTAATCCTCATCCTGTAGCAAGTACAAAGCATACATCATAAAGTAAGGGTGTTGCATTGTACATTCGCATATTGTGGTTAATAATACACATACAGTACAGTATAGTATTAGCAGGATTTTGTTTTCCTAAAAAAAACAATAGCTACTATGATGCATGGTTCACAGTATAGAGGAAGGAGCGCCAATTAATTGGGCGCAAATAAAGGCTAGCTTGAGGCAGAATTTGGCGGAAACAGCTTTGTTCAAATCAGAAATCTATCAGCTAGCGAGCTAACACCCAAAAAGGGGAGGAATGAAACTGCTGCACCCAGTTCTAAGCAACTCCGTCCGATTAATTAAACTGTCCATCTCTCTGTCTGACAAGAAGCTATAGCACAATCAAGAGGGACATCGATCTCTAGCTAATAATTTCCATTGCTAACAAACCAAACCATATTTACATGACACATTAAGGTTTTATTTAGGTGCATTCAAGACAGCAGCACCTGTAAGTAACTAACCTTCCTTTCCTTGATCAGGCCACAGATAGTAGTTAGGAGGACTGAACGACCGATCGATCGAGAGGCAATAATTATTCCATACATACACATGCACGTGTACACGTACGCAAGCTAGCTTAGGTTGGCACACGACGAAATGGAGCTGATGACGACGGATCGTCTTGTTAATAACAGCGCGCGATCGATGATCACCAACCACACAACATGATCATGATGTGTAGTATGGGGCCGGGGCCAGCAGGACGGCAGAGCGAAGGCAACATCGCATCGGTCCCGGCCCTTCGCGCTTGCTCGTCAGTCATGTAAAGTATATAGCCGGCCGGCCCGCGCGCGAGACGGCCTGACGCAGATGCGCCTCAGCTCGATCGTCGCCGGCCGTCGGTGCAACAAGCGGTCGATCGGTTAGCGCACGCGCCACGTACGCCTCTTGGCCACGCGCGCGCGCCATCGATTCGACCGGACGGCTGGCTGGTTGGGTTCCTTCAACGTCACTAGGCATGTTAGTTGCGCGGTGACGCTGACGGCCAGGGGGGGCTGGAGCGAGCTGAGTGTGGAGAGTGTACGCACACGCTCCGCGTACGTACTGATGAGTGCATGAATCTTAGCTTCAGTCTTCTTCTTGCTTGTCCGGCCAGCTGTGCGGGAGAAAGAAAGAGATTGATGCATGGTCCTGTACTGGCCTAGCTAGCCTAGCTGGTTCATGCAATGCCGCTGTGCCCAGCCCCAGCCCCAGCCCCAGCAAGGTATGTAGACGTACTGACGATGCAGATATATGCGTAACTAATTAGCCAGGAGCCAATGAGAGATCTGGAGAAAATAATGGTCCTAACTGAACGACAAGTGCAGGAGGCTAGGCTTACGTCTTCTTGACATGAATCCATGTAATAATAAGCTTGCGCTGCGACCTGCTGATGGCCGCCAGCTGCTGTGTACGTTTCTTGCTCACGCACACGCATGCATGGAGTTAAGACTGAAAACAAAAACGTCAGTTTTCTTTCTACATGCATGGCGCCATAATTTTGGCAACTGAGTTAGTTAACCTAGCTAATGACGACGGAACCAGCAGACCATGCATCTTGTATGTTATTAGGTTCCAAGAAAGAAAAAAACAAGGTATTTTCCTAATCCTAGCTAGGTTCGGTTGAGGGCAGCCATGCATTAGTGTGACTAGCTAGCTAGGTTGGTCTCTAACAAACCGAAGAGCTATAGCTAGAGAGAGATGCAGTAGAACCGAAGCGATTTCCCGCGCGCAGTTGTTTTCGCCATTGTTATCAGCTTCGACTTGGGGGCAAGAATCAACAAGAAGGGAGAAAAAAAAAGGACCACATGCATCTTTGTGGGATTTTAATTTCCTCCAATAACCGACAGCGCGCGCGCGCGAGTTGTTGGGTGAGGCATCGGTGCCAGCAGGGAATCATCGTCGGCGTCGATCGTACGTGCTGGATTTTTACTAGGTTGTTGTTCGCGCTAACAAATTGAAGGGACTATCGATCGGAGAGAGAGAAAAACAATGGGAGATGAAGTACAAACAAAGCGATTCGTCTTGTCCATACATATAGCGGTCTAGGAAAATTTTGGAACGAACGGCAGGAATCTGTGAGAAGGGCGTTTGAACAGCCGAAGAAGCCCGAACGTGTGGTCAACAACAAAAAAAACGTTTTGAGACCGCATGTGCGTCTGCAGTTTTGCACGCATATATGACAGGTAGCAGCTAGGCTACACGAGTTGCTGCTGCTGCTGCTTAGTAATGTGGTGGTCAGTTGCACTGGGAAGTGTGGGGACTATAGGGTGGGAGCAGCCTGGCACAAGCATGCACTAATAATCTAGCCCTTTTGATATCAATTATTTCTAGGGTGGCCTTGCATTAGCAATCTAATAATAATTATATCAGTTCTTATTTTGCTAGCTAGCTAGATTGATCAGTAGAAACTTTAGGTGTTGTATTTCACTGTTCAGATGTTCAGCTAATTAACTGCTAGCTAGCTCACTCTAGCAATTACTGTACGTTTTGTCTGCCTAGCTAGTACGTAAATAGTGGTTCGTCAGAGTCTTCGTACTCTATCAGATATAAATTAATTAAAAAGCGAGGAAAGCAAAGATGCAGTGGCATTAGGAGCACAAATACATATCATTCTCGCGTGGAAATGTGTGTTAACAGGTCGCTGTCGCAAAGTACTGGGCGTTGTACGTTTGATTATTATTGCTCAGTGTTAGTTATGGTTGTGGTGTGCCGATAACGTTTTTCTAAGCAGGGACCAGAGATAGTAGTAGTAGTGATGCGTGATTGATTTTGATCTTGATTGATTGAGGCATATGACTCACCATCTACGATGTGCCCATCTATCTCGACTCGACTCGAACCCTTTTCTCTTCTTCCTCTCTCTCTCTCTCTCTCTCTTCTATCTTTTGCTTACGCCGGTAGCAAGCAACCCCCCCTAGCCATGGCCCATGGGTGAATAAACATAATGTTCAGAGGCACAGTGCTCTGGAGACTTCTTCTTTTTTAAAAAAAAAACAGAATTTATATCTCTTTTTGAACTCTAGGGTGCAGTGGTGCTGTAATAGCCCCACCTGACCAAAAAAAAAAGCACATTTTTTTCAGTTCTTGGCATGGACGATATTTAGTGCAGTAATTCGTGCATCATTATATGAGAAGGGTAATAACCAATAGGGTTCACAATTTCGGTCCAAAATTCCCGAGATTTCTTTTGATTTCGGTAGGGACCAATTTTTTCCCAAAATTTACTGGTTTCCGCCAATGTCATTAAAGAAGAGTTGGTTTTGAACTGACTAAAGAGTTAATTAGGCACAGGTTGTAACCCGCTATAATTTTGAGCGAGTGAAGTTTTGAGCTATTACAAGCTAGGGTGGCATTAATCTCGTCTTGAGTTATGATGTGGCAAAAGGATTAAGACACATACATTATATATCAAGGTTTTGTTGATATGATCTTTGTGTGTATAGGGGATTCAATATGTGTCGTTGCTAGGCGCTGCTATTGACTGATGGATCACAAAATGGTTTTTGATCATAGGTGTCTACACATTAACCTAACGGGTCACACACACTGAATGGGTTAGAGTAGTTGCATAGATGATCGGCTCTAGTGTGAGTGAATGATTATTGATTATATTATTGCCTCAAAGGGCAATCGTCATTGATGAGTACGCTAATGTGCTTTTAGGGTAAATAAGATCCTATTAGTAGGGTTGTATACATACGAAGGGGCTAGTGTGCTAGAAGATATAGACTTATATATCTTAGCCATTGTCGCCTCTTTCTCTAGGGTTTGCGCGGTTTGCGCATGTGTGCTAGCACACTAGCATCGCGGTGTTTCATCCGTGCACGTGTGGATACCACATGCAGAGACGTTATTGAAAGGGAAATAGGGTCAAACCTTGTCTAAAAAATTTTGGTGGTTGAAATGACCAACACAAATAATTGGACTAACTAGTTTGCTGTAGATTATATGTTCTACAGGTGCTAAAGGTTCAACACAAACCAATAAAAAGATCAAAGTTAGGGTTCAAAAGAAAGGAGCAAAAGAAACCGAAGAGAACTGTAACACCCTAAATTTGGGGTATAAAATTTCTTTTCTAATATCCACCAAACTCAGGTGTTACCCTCTCCTTACTTTGTTTTAATTCTTTTTCGTGAAATATTGAGGGGTTATTTTGCATTATATAAATATCAATCATAGGAAAGTATAACCCTATGAGAATAATGATTGTTGTATCATGCTAAAATACATGTATATTTGTTCGATGGTTTGCTGGGGTATGCATCCATTTAAATTCGTGACTCTTTCTTGTGAATAAATTAAATTAGAAAGAAAAGAAAAAAAATAAAAGAAAGAGGATAGAAAAAAAGGGAGAAAGAAGCCCAACACCCTCGCGCGGCCCAACCGTCGTTTGCCCCTCCCCACGGCCCACCTGGCGTGCGCGGCCCATTCCCCAAACCCTCGTGCGTGCGGCCCATTTTTCCCCAAACCCTAGTGCGCGCTCCCAGCGCGCAGCGCTCGCCCAGCCGCCGCCACTGCCCGCGGGGCCCACGTGCCAGGCGGCGTCGTCTTCAACCGCCCACCCGCTCCCTTCGGCGCCCACTCGCACGCCCGCAGGGTCGCCTCCCCTCTCCATCCTCTCCCCACGACGCCCAGTTCATCTGCCCCCCTGGCCCCCGGCGCCGCAGCCAGCCCGCGTAGCCTGCGATGCGACCTGACGGCCAGCCTACGCGGCGCGCGCGGCGGTCAGCCCCGGCCGAACCTCCCCGGCCACGCACGCGTGGGCACAGGCCCAGCGCGGGTGCGGCCCCCAGCAGCGGTGCGGATGCGGCCTCGACGCGCGAGGGCATGGCGTGCGGCGCAGCCAGCCAGCACGGCGGCTCGGTGTGGCCTGCCTGCGCGGCGGCCCTGGACCGGCGGCGTGCGGATGCGCCCCCCGGCGCGCGGGCAGCCCCGACGCGCAGGCTCGCGGCCTCCCAGCGACTCGGCGCGGCCAGCGTGGCGGCTAGCGGCCAGCCCGCGCGGCCTCTAGCCTACGAGGCGGCCCAGTTGCGTCCTCCCCGGCCAGTTCGCCCCTGGTGCGCAGCATGGACGTGCTCCCCTCGTGCGCGGCGCGACCTGCGTGCCCACAGCTCGCCCAGGAGCGGCCCCGGCATGGCTCACGGCGCCCTCGCGCGGCCAGCGCGGCTCGAGCAGCCCCGGCACAGCCACTCGCGCCCTTGCGCGTCGCGCAGGACTGGTTCGTGGGTGAGATGGATTGTGGCCACGTGAGATCCCATCGTATCGAATCGTGAACGAGTACGTATTCAATGTGTATGCATAGCAGATACATCTGATCATGTTCTAATTATGATAACTTCGTAATCATGTCGAATGCACGTTAATAATAGTATGTTGTCGCATCACAGATTTTGGCTAACTAGTGTATTGTTTGCTTGTCTAATGGTTAATAAAAATGATATTCTAATTTAATAGGAATGCGGTATCGATTAGCGATTCTAGCATATCGTCGCGTTGTTAGCGTGAGTCGCTATTCACGCACTTTAATAAAATCGTTGTGTCACTTCGTTAATGTTAAATAAGTGATTTCCTATTTATTTGTAGGTCATTCAATTAACAACTCAATCGAATCAAATTTATAATGTTAATTATGCGTTTGTCCCGCGCCTTTCGCGTGTGTCGCGCGTCTCGCCGCGTGTTGCTCGCACATGTTGTACGTGCTATTTTCGCGCGTCGTTCGCGAGTGTCGCTCGTGCTGTCCGCACGCGTTGTCGCTCGACGTTCGCGCGTATCGCATGTTATCCGCGCGTGAGATTAAGTCATTTGCTTATAATCACTCATGGCAGTTAACTAACTATTTAATCGTCCACTATTAAACTAGTAAGTTAGTCATAACTATATAGTAGTTTTAATCTACATTTGATGTCAATTAATGTGATTGTGTCGAATTAAATGTTCTAACTAATAATTTTTAGCGTAAACGTTATAACTTCTCGACCGTAGCTTCGACTATCGCGATTCTTTTCATCGCGTAACTGTGGAAGCGCTCTCTATTTTATTATGCTTGTTTTGATAGTATTTTATCTTGTATGGTGTAATGTTCTTATGCAAGTATATGTTTGCTTGTGTCTGTTTGTATTCGTTGCGCGTCGCGAATAGATCGTGAGCCGTTTCCGAGCTTTGAGGAATCGACAGTCAAGCTTCGGCGACCAAGAGACTGAACTCTCTAAGTTCTACGAGAATGAAGACCCTAAGCATCCGTTTGGTGAAGGCAAGTGTCCTCTGACCCATTATGTCTCACTTACTTTATAATTCATTGTCCCGCATACTATGAACAACCTAAGGATTGACTAGCTTTCTATTTACCTGGTCTTTGATTACATTTTGGGCTACTATGGTTAGATTCATGCTATTGCTTTAATTTAATCAATGAACATGATGTGAACACTTATGATACGATGTTGTCATTATGATTATGATGTTGGACTGGTGATACTTTAGGGGACTCGAGCGGTTTCTCGAGTACCTCTCCGTAAGGACCTGTTCGTTGGATGACCGCCCGGGAAAACAGTGCAACCATGAGGGTGGAATGGGACGCCCTTAGCTGAATAATTAGAGGAACCGGGGTGTAGTTCGCTTCGCCGTCGTGTCGTTAATGGGGCTCGGTGTATGCGGCTCGCTCTACCAAGGTTGGTTCGCCCCTTGGGGAGGAGTGCGGTGCATTTAGGAAACCTAACGAGCGGTTACAACCTCGGGGAATCTTTGTAAAGGCTACGTAGTGATGCCCTGCCGGGCCACCTAGGTAGTGGTCAATGGGGAGTAGCTCTCTCCGGGCAGAAAGGGAATCACGACTTGTGGGTAAAGTGCGCAACCTCTGCAAAGTATTTGAAAACCGGTATATCAGCCGTGCTCGCGGTTATGAGCGGCCAAGGGAGCTCCATTGATTAGTGATACTTGATCAGAGATGTTCGGATTACAGGTGGTGATGAGAATGGTGGGTTTTGATTATGATTATGGTAATGGTAAGTGGTATTCTTTTCGTTTGGAAAGGGTACTTTTGGGTTAATAACTTGGGTTAATGCTAAAACCCAGCTTTCTACTAGTAATAATAACCTGACCAACTAAAAGCAACTGCTTGACTTAACCCCACACAAAGCTAGTCCACCTCAGCCAAACGGGACATTTGCTGAGTACGTTGATGTGTACTCACCCTTGCTTTCACAAAACACCAGGTTGCCTTTGGTGCAATCTATGCTCAGGTAAAGAAGAAGGCATCGAGGCGGATCTACAGGAGTTCCGGGACATCGACGAGTTCGAGGATTATGCTAGCAACGTCCCCCAGTCAGCTGCCTGTGGTGGGTTGTTTACGTTGGCTATGTTTCGATTCTGTGTACTTTGATTTATATTATGTAAATGGCTCTAGTCTGTAATATTATTACTTACTCTTTATTGTAATTCGAAGCATTGTGCTATGATGAGTCATTTATGTAATCGCTGTCTACGTGAATTACTGATCCTGGCACGTACATGGTTCGCATTCGGTTTACCTTCAAAACCGGGTGTGACAAGAAACCTGGTCTGGCGCACCGGACAGTGTCCGGAGCACCAGGGACGATCGACTCAAACTCTTCACCTTCGGGTTTCTGGAGAGCCGCTCCGCTATAATTCACCGGACTGTCTGGTGTGCCACCGGACTGTCCGGTGTGCCAGCAGAGCAACGGCTAGCAAGCGCAACGATCGACTCCAACGATCGCCTACAACGTGAACAGTGCACGGATAGTTCGCGCAGAGTCAGAGCAGCGCCAGAAGGCATACCAGACAGTGAACAGTGACTGTCCGGTGCGGCACCGGACTATCCGGTGCCCCAAGATGTCCGAGCTCCAACGGTCGAAACCGTCAGAACCCTAACAAATGGGTGACGTGGCTGGCGCACCGGACACTGTCCGGTGGCGCACCAGACTGTCCGGTGCGCCCATCGCCAGCAGCCTTCCCAACGGCTACAATTTGGTTGGTGGCTATAAATACCACCCCAACCGGCCACTTCAAGGTGTGGGAGCCCAAGCAACATTCCAAGTCATATAGTTGACATATTCAAGCCCTCCTAACCACCTCCATTCATTGATCTATCTCATACACAAGATTTAGGCCACCACAAGCAATACAAGTGCCACAAAAGAGAGAAAGAGAGCTACTCGTGTGAGTTTAGCACTAGTGCCTCGTGAGATTCATTGAGAGAAAGTGTGTGCTACATCTTGTGATCATTTGAGCGTGGAGTTTTGACTCCCATTCATTGTAAAGCTAGCAAGAGCCCCTTTTCTTTGTGGTTGGCCTTGCGGAGACTTCGGTCTCTTGTTGACAAAGAAGAAGAAGAGCTCGCCGGTCTTGATGATCGGTGGAGAGAGGGAAAGGGTTGAAAAAGACCCGTCCTTAGTGGACTCCTCAACGGGGATTAGGTTCTCGAGAACCGAACCTCGGTAAAACAAATCATTCGTGTCTTTGCGCTCATTGCTTTTGATTTGTTTGTTTTCTTCCTCTCTAAGTTCTCTTGCACTATTCCTTGCTAATATTATTTTGTGTTGCTTCAAGTTAAAATTCTCATTTAGAGAAGCAACGCCTTGCAAGAAAGAACTTGCGTTATTCCTCCTTCTACCTAAGCCCTCTTGCTCTATATTCCATAAACTTATTAGTTGTATTGATTTGCTAATTCCGCATTCTTTGAAAGCAACACTCTTTACAAGCAAGGGACTTAGTTTTACACTATGATAATTGTGCTTCTTGTTCCAATCACTAATCAAGGGATCTAGTTTGTATTTAGAGTTATAATTTTTAGGTTTCGCCTATTCACCCCCCCCCCCCCCCTCTAGGAGACTTTCAATTGGTATCAGAGCTAGGCACTTCATATTGAGTCTAACAACTCGAAGTGATGGCTCGAAGAAGATCCCAAAAGAACAAGAAGACATCTCCGAAGGAAAACAATGAGGTAACTCTTGAGATATTACTTCCCGATTGTTCTAATTATGTCTCATGGTCTACTTGTGTGATAAATGCTTTTAGAACCATAGATTCACAATTAGAACAAATTTTAGTCAAGAGTATTATACCTTCTAGTTACGATAATAAAAATGCTTCCGAGGAGGATCAAAGATGTATACGCTTAAACTACCTAGCTTATGACATCTTAAGTAATTCTCTTAGCAAAGAAGATTATCGTGCCCTCATAATGAGATATGATGAACCTATTCATGATGTGCATGATATTTGGACTAGAATTAAAAATAAATTTGATGAGTCCAAACATGATAGTTCATTTTATGCTTCTACTTCCTTTAGTCCTTGTGAAACTAACCCTTTGAAGGAAGAAGAAGAAAATGAAAGTTGGAGACCAAACGATGAATCCACCTCTCCAAAAGGTTTGTCTTCCCATTTTGATTCCCACATATGTTGTGTGGCTAATGAAAATGATAGCGGAAGCACAAATGAGGATGAGGAGGATGAAAGAAGCTTCATGCGACTCTACGCTCATCTAAGCCAAGAAGATAAGGCGGTCATGCTCAAACTTCTAAAAAGAGCAAAAGAGCAAAGCGAAGCTCTTCAAATGTTAGAAGATGTTATCGCCATAAAAAGCCAATGCTTTGAAGAGTTGACTAAAGAACATGATGAGCTAAAGTGCTCTCATGTTGACTTGGTCCAAAGGTATGAGACTATTTCAATTGAGCAAGATAACTCTTTATATTGTGTCGCTCAATTAGTAAATAGGAATGTCTTGCTTAAGGACCAAGTAGAAAAGCTAAAAATTGAAAATCTAGCTTTTCAAGAAAAACATGATATGCTTCTATGTTCTCATGAAAATCTTATGGATGATCATATCATGTTAAACATTGCTCATGAGTTTGTGATAGAAAACTTAAAATCCCAACAACCTCACTCATGCACATGTATTCAAATTGAAACTATATTACCATGTGCTAATGCTTGTTGTCAGTCGACAAGCAAATCCTCCTTTGAGCTAGAATTTCCATGAACAAAAGATGATACATGTCAAAAGCTTGAGGATGAAAATGAGAGGCTAAGAATGAGCTTGACACAACTAAAAGGGAAGTGCACTGCTCAACCTTCTCAAGATAATTGTGATTACATGGTGAAGAAGCTTGAGACGGGAACAACCGTGGCATGCACAAAATCCCTTGAAGAAAATGTCAAGGACTTGAGGATTGATAAGAGGAAGGAACAAAAGAAGAAAATCAATACCTCTGCCAAAGGCCTCAACCGTGCCTCCATGCAAGGTAACATCCAAGGTAATGATCAAGCCACACTTCACACTAAGAAAAGTAAGAAGTGTAGTGAATGCTTTGAAAAGGGGCACCTGACTAGGTCATGTCCCTATATTAAGAATGGCTTGATTATTAACAAGGATGATAAACTTTGTTTTAAATGCTCTAAGAAAGGACACTTAGTGAAGTCTTGTCCCCATGTAAAACAAAGAGGCATAGCTTTAGAAAAGAAAATATTAACTAACAATGTAGCAAGCAAGAAACAAGGAAAGAAGAAATCTTCAAGACTTGAAGATCGCCTTTGCTACATATGCCGAAAGAAGGGACATCAATGCAAGGATTGTCCCATTGGTAACTATCCCGATTCTAGCTTGTCAATTAATTCACATGTAACTAGGCAACCCAAAATTGCAACTTGTGCTAGAAAGGTAATGAGTTTACCAAGTGCTAACACAAAGGACATTTGGGTTCCTAGATCCTTGTTGACTAACCTTGATGGACCCATCAAGCGATGGGGACCAAAATATGCTTGACAAGATTTGCAGGACAGGGAGATGATATGAAGCTTTGGGGTGCTTGAGAGAGTCAATTCAACTCTTATTAACTCAAGCTATCAATCTTACAATGATCTATATATCCAAGATTGACCCAAAGTTATTTTGAATTGTTATGTCTAAAACTCATATCATCTCGGGAAAGATATTAATGTTGTAGGAAATAAAGAATTATCCTGTGCGGAAAATCAAGGCCTACAACATGGAGCAAAGCCAAAGGATGGTAACATTTATGCTTTTAAGTGCAAGTATCTTCAATTATCATTTCTCTTGTGTCTTGTGTAGTCACATAGAAAAGAAAGCACTTAAGAATATTGTCAAATTATGTCACCATTCTTTCCTCTCATATGGTAGATTGCATATTCATTATTTCTATATTATGGCAATCTACATGCTTTAAAATTATTGTAAGTACCTCATGACATGTTTTACATTAATTATCCTATTATTGCCATGTTCTAGACATAGAGACATATTCCATGCTCTTAAAAGAATAAGGTGTCATATAGGGAATTCAAATGCTTAGGACACTTATAAAGGGAATATCTCTTTATGACTAGAATTGTGAGACTTTTTTCTATTTGACCTAAGTAGTCTCACTTAGTGAGAATAAGTTTCTCTATGGAAATGTGTAATCTAATATGAAAAGAAAAAACAATCCAATGATTTATGATGTATTTTTTCTTGCTTAAATTGGATATGATTCTTCTACATTCATCGCTCTCCATGTTATGAATTAGATTTGTTCCTATAATCTTATGGAATTAACTATGCTTATTTTATAAGTTAAAACTGAGCATACATCATGGAATAATCTAGTTCATAATATAAAGTTTCCATGCTTTAGTAATCCACTCTTCATTCCTTGTCAAAAATGATTACAAAAAGGGAAACTAGTGCTTGTGTTACTAATGACATATCTCTTGAGCTTACTTATGGAAATCTACAAGAAAGTAAGTGGATGCTTAAAGCCACAAGCCTCAAGGGTTGCTCTTCACCCAAAGGAAGAAAGGTAAAAGCAAAGGTATGGGAACACATCTTCTTAATCAAATATAGTTCCCATCAATGGTTATTTACTCTAAATTATCATATTCTACCTATGTGAAGAATAGATTCTTTATTGGACTTAAATCAGCAAAATGTGCATTCAATCTCGTTCTCATAAATGCACTTGTCCATAAGAATCTAATTCATGCCTTTGCTATATCTGTTCTCATATTGATATGCTTCTAAGTTATGATAATAAATTCAATATGAAGAAGTAAATTTCCTATGATTGATCAAAAATGTTTAAAAGGTGCATATTCCTCTTTTCTAATGATGTGCACTAATGTTAAGGATTTTACTTCATGTCTGTGTGACTTGTGGATGATGAATTGGGAGCACCTAGAGGGGGGTGAATAGGTGATCCTGTAAAAACTTAAAACTTTACGCCACAAACTTGTTTAAGTGTTAGAACAATAAAGACAAGTGGCTAGAGAGGAGTTCTTGCGAAACACAATAACCACAAAGATATCAACACAGAGAGGCACAGTGGTTTATCCCGTGGTTCGGCCAAGTTCAACACTTACCTACTCCACGTTGTGGCATCCCAACGGACGAGGGTTGCAATCAACCCCTCTCAAGTGATCCAAAGATGCACTTGAATACCACAGTATTTCTTTTCCTTTCACTATATCCCGTTTGCAAGGAATCTCCACAACTTGGAGTCTCTCGCCCTTACAAAAGATGATCACAAATGAACACGGAAGTAAGGATGGGATGAGCAACACACACAAGTCCACAGCAATACGCACACACACACGACCAAGACTTGAGCTCAAATGAATATCTCAAAGTTCTCACTAGAACGGAGCTCAAATCACTAAGAATGTCAAACGAGTGCGCAAAGACGAAGTGTGAATGATCAAGAATGCTCAAAGTGTGCTTTGGTGTCTTCCTCCATGCGCCTAGGGGTCCCTTTTATAGCCCCAAGGCAGCTAGGAGCCGTTGAGAGCATTCCAGGAAGGCAATTCTTGCCTTCTGTCGACTGGCGCACCGGACAGTCCGGTGCGGATTTCTTTCCTATTCTGGCGTAGCCGACCGTTGAAGGTTTGGAGTCGTTGGCGCACCGGACACTGTCTGGTGCACACCGGACAGTCCGGTGCCCCCTTCTGACCGTTGGCTCGGCCACGCGTCACGCGCGGATTGCGCGGCCGACCGTTGGCTCACCGGACAGTCCGGTGAATTTTAGCCGTACACCGCCGACAAATTCCCGAGAGCGGCCTTTTCACCAGAGCCAGCCTGGCGCACCGGACACTGTCCGGTGCACCACCGGACAGTCCGGTGCACCCAGACTGAGCAGAGTCTTGGCTGCTCGAGCCAAGTCCTTTCCAATTGTCTTTTCTCTGATTCTAGCACTTAGACAAATATGTTAGTACACAAAAACCAATGTACTAAGTCTAGATCATACCTTTGTATTGATTTGCACTTTGTCCACCCTTTGGCATATACTCATTCCCTTAGTGTGTGTTGGGCACTTAATCACCAAAATTTTATAGAAATGGCCCAAGGGCACATTTCCCTTTCAATCTCCCCCTTTTTGGTGATTTATGCCAACACAACAAAAAGCAACTAAAAGAAGTGCAACATCAATGCAGATGAGAACACAAATTTGTTTTGCTTCAAATTTGGCATATTTGGATCATTCTTTGCCACCACTTGGTTTGTTTTTGCAAATCAAACTCAATTTCCTATCTCTAAGTCAAATTCACTTGTTGAGGCAAAGAGAAAGGTATTCCAAGAGAAATTGATCACTGACTCAAAAAACTCCCCCTATTTCCCATTATCAAACATTCTCCCCACAAGAGACCAACTTTTGACAAAAGGATACATTTAGATTTCTGACAAATCAAAAATCCTAACTCTACTATTTTCAAAATTCTCAAGTGGTAGCTGATCCATTTGTTGCTTTGGCCCTTAATTTCTCCCCCTTTGGCATCAAGCACCAAAACGGGGTCATTTTTGGCCCTTTGACCCCATTGCCTCACCAAAATTGTCAATTAAGAGCAAAAGGCAATGAGAGACATGGAGATGAACTTGGAGTAAGTTACCCTCTTATCGGAGTGGGACTTTGCTCAGATTGTAGCCAAAGTCCCGGAGGGTTTGCCTCATCCAAAGTAGTTGCGCGCAACACTGTCCTGCGGCAACATACTCGGCCTCAGCGGTGGATAGGGCAACGGAGGTTTGTTTCTTAGAGCTCCACGACACCAGGGACCTTCCTAAGAATTTGCACGTCCCTGATGTACTCTTCCTATCAACCTTACATCCAGCATAGTCGGAGTCTGAATATCCAATCAAGTCAAAGGTAGACCCCTTTGGATACCAGATCCCGAAGCAAGGCGTAGTGACTAAATATCTAAGAATTCGCTTCACTGCCACTAAGTGACACTCCCTTGGATCGGATTGAAATCTAGCACACATGCATACGCTAAGCATAATATCCGGTCTAATAGCACATAAATAAAGTAAAGACCCTATCATAGACCGGTATGCCTTTTGATCAACGGACTTACCTCCTTTGTTGAGGTCGACATGTCCATCGGTTCCCATTGGAGTCTTTGCGGGCTTGGCGTCCTTCATCCCAAACCGTTTGAGCAAGTCCTGCGTATACTTCGTTTGAGAGATGAAGGTCCCGTCCTTGAGTTGCTTCACTTGGAACCCAAGGAAGTAGTTCAACTCGCCCATCATCGACATCTCGAATTTCTGCGTCATCACCCTGCTAAACTCTTCACAAGACTTTTGGTTAGTAGAACCAAATATTATGTCATCGACATAAATTTGGCACACAAATAAGTCACCATCACACATCTTAGTGAATAAAGTTGGATCGGCTTTCCCAACCTTGAAAGCATTAGCAATTAAAAAGTCTCTAAGGCATTCATACCATGCTCTTGGGGCTTGCTTAAGTCCACATAGCGCCTTAGAGAGCTTACACACGTGGTCGGGGTACCGTTCATCCTCAAAGCCAGGGGGTTGCTCCACGTACACCTCCTCCTTGATTGGCCCGTTGAGGAAAGCGCTCTTCACGTCCATTTGGAACAACCTGAAAGAATGGTGAGCGGCATAGGCTAACAATATGCGAATTGACTCTAGCCTAGCCACAGGAGCAAAAGTCTCCTCAAAGTCCAAACCTGCGACTTGGGCATAACCTTTTGCCACAAGTCTAGCCTTGTTCCTTGTCACCACTCCGTGCTCGTCTTGTTTGTTGCGGAACACCCACTTGGTTCCCACAACGTTTTGCTTGGGACGTGGCACCAGTGTCCAAACTTCATTTCTCTTGAAATTGTTGAGCTCTTCCTGCATGGCCAACACCCAGTCCGGATCTAGCAAGGACTCTTCTACCCTGAAAGGCTCAATAGAAGAGACAAAAGAGTAATGCTCACAAAAATTAACTAATCTAGAGCGAGTAGTTACTCCCTTGCTAATATCACCCAATATCTGGTTGACGGGATGATTCCTTTGAATCGTCGCTCGAACTTGAGTTGGAGGGGCTTGAGGTGCTTCTTCCTCCATAACATGATCATCTTGTGCTCCCCCTTGATCACATGCCTCTTCTTGATGAACCTGTTCATCATCTTGAGTTGGGGGTTGTACCACTGTTGAGGAAGAAGGTTGATCTTGCTCCATTCGTTCCTGTGGTCACACATCTTTGATTTCCATGGTGCGTATGGCGGTCATTGGAACATCTTCTTCATCTATATCATCAAGATCAACAACTTACTCTTTTGGAGAGCCATTAGTCTCATCAAATACAACGTCGCTAGAGACTTCAACTAAACCTGATGATTTGTTGAAGACCCTATACGCCTTTGTATTTGAGTCATAACCTAACAAAAACCCTTCTACAGCTTTGGGAGCAAACTTAGAATTTCTACCTTTCTTCACTAGAATATAACATTTGCTCCCAAAAACACGAAAGTATGACACATTGGGTTTGTTACCGGTTAGTAGCTCATATGAAGTCTTCTTGAGGAGGCGATGATGGTAGACCCGGTTTATGGCGTGGCAAGCCGTGTTCACGGCTTCCGACCAAAACCGCTCGGGTGTCTTGAACTCTCCAAGCATCGTCCTCGCCATGTCAATGAGCATCCTGTTCTTCCTCTCTACCACACCGTTTTGTTGTGGTGTGTAGGGAGCGGAGAACTCGTGCTTGATTCCTTCCTCCTCAAGGTACTCCTCCACTTGAAGATTCTTGAACTCGGACCCGTTGTCGCTCCTTATCTTTTTCACCTTGAGCTCAAACTCATTTTGAGCTCTCCTTAGGAAGCGCTTGAGGGTCCCTTGGGTTTCAGATTTATCCTGCAAAAAGAATACCCAAGTGAAGCGGGAAAAATCATCAACTATAACAAGACCATACTTACTTCCTCCTATGCTTAGGTAGGCGATGGGTCCGAAAAGGTCCATATGAAGTAACTCCAAAGGTCTTGACGTGGTCATCACATTTTTGATATGATGAGAGCTTCCCACCTGTTTACCTGCTTGACAAGCTGCACAAGGTCTATCTTTTTCGAAACTTACATTTGTTAGACCTAACACATGTTCTCCCTTTAGAAGCTTGTGAAGGTTCTTCATCCCCACATGTGCTAAACGGCGATGCCACAGCCAGCCCATGCTAGTCTTAGCAATTAAGCATGCATCTAGACCGGCCTCCTCTTTTGCAAAATCAACTAAATAAAGTTTGTCGTCTAGTACACCCTTAAAAGCTAATGAACCATCACTTCTTCTTAAGACAGACACATCTACATTTGTGAATAAGCAATTATAACCCATACTACGAAGTTGACTAACAGACAACAAGTTATATCCGAGCGATTCTACTAAAAACACATTAGAAATGGAATGCTCGGATGAAATTGCTATTTTTCCTAATCCTTTAACCTTGCCTTGGTTCCCATCACCGAATATGATTGAATCTTGGGAATCCTTGTTCTTGACGTAGGAGATGAACATCTTCTTCTCCCCCGTCATGTGGTTTGTGCATCCGCTGTCGATAATCCAGCTTGAGCCCCCGGATGCATAAACCTGCAAGGCAATTTAGGCTTGGGTCTTAGGTACCCAACTCTTGTTGGGTCCTACAAGGTTAGTAACAATGGTCTTAGGGACCCAAATGCAAGTTTTATCTCCCTTGCATTTTGCCCCTAATTTCCTAGCAATCACCTTCTTATCCTTTCTACAAATTGCAAAGGAAGTATTGCAAGCATGATAAATTGTAGAAGGTTCATTAATTTTCCTAGGAACATGAGCAATATTTCTCCTGGGTATATGATGAATGACATTTTTCCTAGGCATATCTCTACCATGCATATAGGAAGAACTTGAAGCAAACATGGCATTTGAATCATAAGCATTACAACTCCTATCATGATGAATATTTCTAGAATATCTCCTATCATGGTACATGAAAGCATGTTTCTTTTGAGCGTTATTAGTCATAGGAGCCTTCCCTTTCTCCTTGGCAGGAATGGGAGCCTTATGACTTGTTAAGTTCTTGGCTTCTCTCTTAAAGCCAAACCCATCCTTAATTGAGGGGTGTCTACCAATAGTGTAGGCATCCCTTGCAAATTTTAGTTTATCAAATTCACTTTTGCTAGTCTTAAGTTGGGCATTAAGACTAGCCACTTCACCATTTTAATTTTTCAATGGAAACTAGGTGTTCACTACACGCATCAATATTAATATCTTTACACTTATTGCAAATCATAACATGTTCTACACAAGAGGTTGATTTATTAGCTATTTCTAACTTAGCATTCAAGTCATCATTGATACTCTTTAAGCTAGAAATGGATTCATGGCATGTAGACAGTTCACATGAAAGCATTTCATTTCTTTTAACTTCTAAAGCAAGAGAATTTTGTGCACTTACAAATTTATCATGCTCTTCATATAAAAGATCTTCTTGCTTTTCTAAAAGTCTATTTTTCTCATTCAAAGCATCAATCAACTCATTGATCTTATTAATTTTAGTTCTATCTAATCCTTTGAATAAACATGCATAGTCTATTTCATCATCACTAGATTCATCATCACTTGAAGAAGCATACGTAGTAGTACTTCTACTATTTACGTTCTTCTCCTTTGCCATGAGGCATGTGTGATGCTCGTTGGGGAAGAGGGACGATTTGTTGAAGGCTGAGGCGGCGAGTCCTTCGTTGTCGGAGTCGGACGAGGAGCAATCTGAATCCCACTCCTTTCCAAGATGTGCCTCGCCCTTTGCCTTCTTGTAGGTCTTCTTCTTTTCCCACTTTCTGCTCTTTCCTTGTTCCTGGTCACTATCATTATCGGGACAGTTAGCAATAAAGTGACCAACCTTACCACACTTGAAGCAGGAGTGCTTCCCCTTCGTCTTCCTCTTGTTGGGATGCTCCTTGCGACCTTTGAGCGCCGTCTTGAAACGCTTGATGATGAGGGCCATTTCTTCCTCGTTAAGCCCGGCCGCCTCAACTTGCGCCACCTTGCTAGGTAGCGCCTCCCTGCTCCTCGTTGCTTTGAGAGCAACGGTTTGAGGCTCGTGGATTGGGCCATTCAACGCATCATCAACGTATCTTGCCTCCTTGATCATCATCCGCCCGCTTACAAACTTTCCAAGTATTTCCTCGGGCGTCATCTTGGTGTACCTAGGATTCTCACGAATAGAGTTAACAAGATGAGGATCAAGGACGGTGAAAGACCTAAGCATAAGTCGGACGACGTCGTGGTCCATCCATCGCGTGCTTCCATAGCTCCTTATTTTGTTGATGAGGGTCTTGAGCCTGTTGTACGTTTGGGTTGGCTCCTCCCCCCTGATCATTGCGAACCTTCCTAGTTCGCCTTCCACCAATTCCATCTTGGTGAGCATGGTGACGTCGTTCCCCTCATGTGAGATCTTGAGGGTGTCCCAGATCTGCTTGGCATTGTCCAAGCCGCTTACCTTATTGTATTCTTCCCTACACAAGGATGCTAGAAGAACAGTAGTAGCTTGTGCATTCTTATGGATTTGTTCATTGATAAACATAGAATTATCCGAACTATCAAATTGCATTCCGTTTTCTACTATCTCCCATATACTTGGATGAAGAGAGAACAAATCACTACGCATTTTGTGACTCCAAAATCTGTAGTCCTCTCCATCAAAGTGAGGAGGTTTACCAAGTGGAATAGAAAGCAAATGAGCATTGGAATTATGCGGAATACGAGAGTAATCAAAAGAAAAGTTTGAGTTAACCGTTTTCTTTTTCTCCTCGTGTTCGTCGTCCTTTTGAGAAGAGGAAGATTCGTCGCTGTTGTAGTAGACAACCTTCCTGATGCACCTCTTCTTCTTCCCGTCTTTCTTCTTTTGACTCGAGCCGGAGTCATTGACTTTGTCATCCCTTGGCTCGTTGAAGATGGACTCCTTCTCATTGTCGTTGACCACCATCCCCTTTCCCTTAGGATCCATCTCTTCGAGCGATTAGTCCCTTTCTTGAAGAGAACGACTCAGATACCAATTGAGAGCACCTAGAGGGGGGTGAATAGGTGATCCTATAAAAACTTAAAACTTTACGGCACAAACTTGTTTAAGTGTTAGAACAATAAAGACAAGTGGCTAGAGAGGAGTTCTTGCGAAACACAATAACCACAAAGATATCAACACAGAGAGGCACAGTGGTTTATCCCGTGGTTCGGCCAAGTTCAACACTTACCTACTCCACGTTGTGGCATCCCAACGGACGAGGGTTGCAATCAACCCCTCTCAAGTGATCCAAAGATGCACTTGAATACCACAGTATTTCTTTTCCTTTCACTATATCCCGTTTGCGAGGAATCTCCACAACTTGGAGTCTCTCGCCCTTACAAAAGATGATCACAAATGAACACGGAAGTAAGGATGGGATGAGCAACACACACAAGTCCACAGCAATACGCACACACACACGACCAAGACTTGAGCTCAAATGAATATCTCAAAGTTCTCACTAGAACGGAGCTCAAATCACTAAGAATGTCAAACGAGTGCGTAAAGACGAAGTGTGAATGATCAAGAATGCTCAAAGTGTGCTTTGGTGTCTTCCTCCATGCGCCTAGGGGTCCCTTTCATAGCCCCAAGGCAGCTAGGAGCCGTTGAGAGCATTCCAGGAAGGCAATTCTTGCCTTCTGTCGACTGGCGCACCGGACAGTCCGGTGCACCACCGGACACTGTCCGGTGTGGATTTCTTTCCTATTCTGGCGCAGCCGACCGTTGAAGGTTTGGAGCCGTTGGCGCACCGGACACTGTCCGGTGCACACCGGACAGTCCGGTGCCCCCTTCTGACCGTTGGCTCGGCCACGCGTCACGCGCGGATTGCGCGGCCGACCGTTGGCTCACCGGACAGTCCGGTGCACACCGGACAGTCCGGTGAATTTTAGCCGTATAACGCCGACGAATTCCCGAGAGCGGCCTTTTCACCAGAGCCAGCCTGGCGCACCGGACACTGTCTGGTGCACCACCGGACAGTCCGGTGCACCCAGACTGAGCAGAGTCTTGGCTGCTCGAGCCAAGTCCTTTCCAATTGTCTTTTCTCTGATTCTAGCACTCAGACAAATATGTTAGTACACAAAAACCAATGTACTAAGTCTAGAATCATAACTTTGTATTGATTTGCACTTTGTCCACCCTTTGGCATATACTCATTCCCTTAATGTGTGTTGGGCACTTAATCACCAAAATCTTATAGAAATGGCCCAAGGGCACATTTCCCTTTCATGAATTGTTTATATTTCTTATCTAAAGAAATCATCCTTCATCATATACTCCCTTGTGCTACTAACATCTTTCTTGAGTGTTTTCAATAAGTTTGGAAGGAAAAAAGAGACAACTACAAAGGGAAGACACTCAAATGAAAAAGGAAGACATCAAGAACAACAACACCTACTTGGACAGTAAGATCTTCAAACCACTCAATGGTGTGGTTGTAAGCATTCTAAATCTTTTTCATTGTGAGAATACCAGGCATAAGTTGTTTATTGCAAATCTTATAAGCCTTGATCAAGATGTATAATGATTCTCCCTATTTGTCTTTAAAAAGTGAGTGCATCTATCCAATTCATTCAAATACTTGATGCATATCTTTAGGGGGAGCCTATTTCTATATCTTGATTATATTGAGACTAACACTTTATCTTAGTAATCTCGTATAGTCTCAAGTATGAGAATAAGTTTCTCATGAAGTATGCTACTACAAATCAATTCAACTTGGTAAAGTAATGTCACCTTTATCAAGGATTGTAACTTTCACTGTTCAAGTAGCATATTTACTGGATTCTCCTATTTTAAGCTTATTTGATAATTTAATGCATATGTTGTTCTTTTGATCGCAACTGTTATTAATTGAATGACTTCATTTGACTCTTATGTTGCTTAGTGCCTCATATACTATCAATCAATATCTCTCTTGAAATGCACTAAGTTTAAAAGGAGAATTCAGGGTAAATTTCTGCAATTTGTGATCTACTTGATATGTGATAACTGTGACTTAGAAAAGGATCACTAGTTGTAGAACTCTCTCTTGTGCAAAATATTTCCATATATTGTCTTGAATATAGGTCTTAAGTAACCAAGACTAAGCACAAAGCACAATGAAGAGAGCATCTCTATGTGAAGGTACATAAGGGTAAAACTGCTTCCTCTCATTTACACATGTACCTAAATCTTCTTATACATTCTTTGTATAACTTGTATAAAAGGAAGAGAAAGTGTGTATGCATTATCCTTGCTTCATACCTAGTTTAACCTCTCAAAAATTTCATTCTTGCATTAATGCATTTTTGTTAAAACTAGGTGAAGTAATTTTATTGTCAAAGAGCTTAAAGCTTAACCTTGTAACGAGGATAAGCTACCTTTGTTCCAAAGGTGGAGGTTCCTTAAGCCTCTTTGAAATCCTTAAGGGTAAATGCTTAAAGATGTTTATAACATGCTTTCATAAGTGCATAGTCTGTCATGAGCATTCCACTTTTATTATAACACAATGCACTTCACTTTGTCTATGATATAGATATGTTCTTATTAACCTCACTATGTGCATTTGGCATTTAAGGCCAAAATATGTATTCCTCTCAAGGCACATATTTAGGGGGAGCAGTCTATATTATATAGAACTATGATAGAGCTCAATTGACATATCCTTTGATCATATCTCTTTCATTCGGTACACATACATATTTCTTATTCCTCTTATGTCAAGTCTAAGACTAATGTGCTTCCATGAGTATTTCTTGTATTAGTCTTAGACTGAAAGGGAAATGGAGTATTCGGCAAAGACAAAGCTTCCACTCTATCCGTATTATTTATCCTTCGCCGTCACTCCGCACCACTCTTCACTTTGGTATAATCTTCACTCATATTACTTGTACCAATGGGGAGAAAGTAACAAGGGCTCACAAAAGATTCCGTTTTTGGCGATTAATGCCAAACGGGGAGAAATATAGCCCAAAGCAAAAGGACCGCACCACCACCAACCACCACCAATTTCAAAGTTTTTTAAAAGAAGTTTTCAATTGGCATCTTATGATGAAAAATTTTAATAGACAAATTTCAAATTGGTATCTAAAATATTTGATCTTCTTTCAATTGGTAAAACCCTCTTGAACACTAAGAGAAGAATTGCATCCAGAGGGAGTTTTGTTTAAGTCAAAGGAAAAGCATTTGAAACAGGGGGAGAAAATCTCAAATCTTGAAAATGCTTCTCGAATTCTTATTCATATACCTTTGACTATTTGCAAAAGACCTTGAAGAAGAATTTCCAAAAGGATTTGCAAAAACAAAACAAGTGGTGCAAATGTGGTCCAAAATGTTGAATAAAAGAAAGTAATCCATGCATATCTAGTAAAAGTATAAATTGGTTTAATTCCAAGCAACCTTTGCACTTGCCTTATGCAAACTAGTTCAATTCTGCACTTATATATTTGCTTTGGTTTGTGTTGCCATCAATCACCAAAAAGGGGGAGATTGAAAGGGAAATAGGGTCAAACCTTTTCCTAAATAATTTTGGTGGTTGAAATGCCCAACACAAATAATTAGACTAACTAGTTTGCTCTAGATTATATGTTCTACAGGTGCTAAAGGTTCAACACAAACCAATAAAAAGATCAAAGTTAGGGTTCAAAAGAAAGGAGCAAAAGAAACTGAAGAGAACTCTGGTCTGGCGCACCAGACTGTCCGGTGCACCAGGGGCGATCGACTCAAACTCTTCACCTTCGGGTTTCTGGAGAGCCGCTTCGCTATAATTCACCGGACTGTTCGGTGTGCCAGCAGAGCAACGGCTAGCAAGCGCAACAGTCGACTCCAACGGTCGCCTGCAACGTGAACAGTGCGCGGACAGTTCGCGCAGAGTCAGAGCAGCGACAGAAGGCGCACCGGACAGTGAACAGTGATTGTCCGGTGCGGACCGGACTGTCCGGTGCCCCAAGATGTCCGAGCTCCAACGGTCGAAACCGTCGGAACCCTAACAGTTAGGTGACGTGGCTGTCGCACCGGACTGTCCGGTGCGCCCATCGCCAGCAGCCTTCCCAACGGCTACAATTTGGTTGGTGGCTATAAATACCACCCCAACCGGCCACTTCAAGGTGTGGGAGCCCAAGCAACATTCCAAGTCATATAGTTGACATATTCAAGCCCTCCCAACCACCTTCATTCATTGATCTATCTCATACACAAGATTTAGGCCATCACAAGCAATACAAGTGCCACAAAAGAGAGATCAAACAAAAGAGAGCTACTCGTGTGAGTTTAGCACTAGTGCCTTGTGAGATTCATTGAGAGAAAGTGTGTGTTATATCTTGTGATCATTTGAGCCTGGAGTTTTGACTCCCATTCATTGTAAAGCTAGCAAGAGCCCCTTTTCTTTGTGGTTGGCCTTGCGGAGACTTCGGTCTCTTGTTGACAAAGAAGAAGAAGAGCTCGCCGGTCTTGGTGATCGGTGGAGAGAGGGAAAGGGTTGAAAAAGACTCGTCCTTAGTGGACTCCTTGGTGATCGGTGATTTGTTTGTTTTCTTCCTCTCTAAGTTCTATTGCACTATTCCTTGCTAATATTATTTTGTGTTGCTTTAAGTTAAAATTCTCATTTAGAGAAGCAACGCCTTGCAAGAAAGAACTTGCGTTATTCCTCCTTCTACCTAAGCCCTCTTGCTCTATATTCCATAAACTTATTAGTTGTATTGATTTGCTAATTCCGCATTCTTTGAAAGCAACACTCTTTACAAGCAAGGGACTTAGTTTTACACTATGATTATTGTGCTTCTTGTTCCAATCACTAATCAAGGGATCTAGTTTGTATTTAGAGTTATAATTTTCAGGTTTCGCCTATTCACCCCCTCTGTGACTTTTCAGTTATTGTTGTTGCTTTATTGATCACCAATGAATATGAGAAGCATGTGTAAACGCGTTGTTGTTTTATTGATACACGTTGCATTTTTATCGTGCCGCGCAGTGCGTCTAATAATAACGATTCATATATATAGTATTCTACTTGAATATTATCTTAAACTAAACATGTATCCAGCGCGTAGGGTACCTATATATTTTCCTATATATTTTTCTACACCCAGCTTTGCTAGAGTTCATGCATGGGCTAGCTAGGTACATATTAGTAGCTTAGGTGATGTTTGAATGCACTAGAGCTAATAATTAGTTGGCTGGAAAAAAAAATCTAGAAGTATTAGCTAGCTAACAAATAACTAGCTAATTTTAGCAGCTAACTATTAGCTATAATATATACATTCAAACATCCCCTTAGTCTAGATGAGTTGCACACCAGCTGTATGCCCACACATAGGGTTCCTATTTTTCCTACACACCAATCTTTGCTCTAATAATTCTAGCTCGTGCATGGGCTAGCAGCTACTAGCTAGCTTTTAGTCTAGATCGATCAGCTGCATCTGCACGCCCACACTAGCTAGCTAGCTAGCACTGTTAGGGTGTGGGGGGTTCTGCAAGCAAGAATATCGCTTATTAGTGGACCTAGCTAACTTTTCAGTGGCTACCAAGGTCCTTGATGATATCATCACGCATACTGACTGTGTGCCATCTAGTCTAGAACGAAGGCGCCGTACATCTCAGTGTCCGCCGTTGGAGTTCAATGCAATGCAGTCTAAGGAGGAACACGACACAAACACGGCAGCCATGATTATTCCCTCATCATATCCTAGCTAGGGCTAGGGGATCGGAAGTCCTTTTCCATTCCATAGCTCGTTTTAGAATCTAACACTAGATACTAGCTAGTGCTCACTTGTGGAGTTTGCGGGTTTCTAAGCAAGAAAGAGCTGAAACCGCCAAAAAAAATCATTTGCGTGTTGAGGAGAAAGGGGCGATCGACAGCAGTAAATAAAGCCAATCAAGTTGTTTAGTTTTGTTTCATTAGCTTGCTTGTTATTATGTGCCTTCACCTAACTTTCACCTCGATCGATCAGATTCGTGTAGGTAAGAGTGCAATTTGAAGTGGGCATGTCGACTGTTGGATATATACTGCTGATAAATCCAGAGGACTTTGAAAGCACCTTATTACCGGGCCGTTCGCGTTTATCTATCTGACTGAGGCCGTGAACTATTTCAGCTAAACCATGTTAATATAAAATAAATATACCCCCATATATTTGAGTTGGAATGTCCAGAGTAGCGAACAAAGGGCCTCCTACGTAGTAGAATATGGCGTCAACTATCGTCGTACAGAAGAGACACTCAAGTAATATAAAAAGGAAGGTGTAGTAACTGTCCACGCCTTGATTAGTATTCCCCCTGTTTTTATTTATTTGTCGCTTAGTATAAAAATGAACTAATGGATGACAAATATTAAGAATATTCCCGTGGCTGGTGCATAGGCCGAATTTTTTGTTTTTAGCCCATTTTGTGACAAAAATTTACGTTTGGACCCCCAGAAATTTAATTTGCAAGTTTGGACCCGATGCTCGGCGCCATAGGCTGTGGCGCCGAGGTAACACAGCTCGGCGCCATAGCCTATGGCGCCGAGGTCTGACGTGGCAGCAACAGCTACCTTCGTCTAGGGCTGACCTGGCATCGACGTGGTGGCGACGCGGCCTCGTAGCTCGACGCCACAGGTCTTGGCGCCGAGCTACGGATGCCTATAAAAACGGTCGTGCGGCTGGCCGAGAGCAGCACATTTCCTCTCATTTCCAAACTTCGTCAAAATTTGCTGGATTCAAAGATTTGAGTTGGTTCACTTCGTAGACCAAGGTATGGTACCCAACTGATTCGTTTTGTATATTGGGTTGTTAGTTTTATAGTTACTCATAGTTTCATAGTTTAATAGTGTCGGCGTTTCGAGACCGGGGGGTCCCTAAGCCGACGAGTGAATGTCGCCGCGTGCCCCAGCCCAGATGGGTCGACGCGAGGCCGAGCGCGAAGGGGGGAAGTGAGGTGGCCGGAGACAGGCGTGAGAGAGGTGGAAATCCCGCGGCCTTCGTGTTCGTCCCGCGCCCAGGTCGGGTGCGCTTGCAGTAGGGGGTTACAAGCGTCCACGCGGGAGAGGGAGCGATCGGCTTCAAGCGAGCGCCTGTCTTGTCCTCGTCCCCGCGCGGCCAACCTTCTCTAAGAGGGCCCTGGTCCTTCCCTTTATAGGCGTAAGGAGAGGATCCAGGTGTACAATGGGGGGTATAGCAGAGTGCTACGTGTCTAGCGGAGGAGAGCTAGCGCCCTAAGTACATGCCGTCGTGGCAGCCGGAGAGATTTTGGCACCCAGCTGGTGTGATGTCGTGGCCGTCGGAGGAGTGCTAGAACCTGGCGGAGGGACAACTGTCGGAGCTGTTGAGTCCTTGCTGACGTCCTCTTGCTTCCGTAAGGAGGCTGAGAGCAGCCGTCGTCACAGAGTATGCGGGGCGCCATCATTGCCTATCTGGCGGAGCGAGCCAGATGGGACGCCGGTCTTGTTCCCCATGGCCCGAGTCAGTTCGGGGTACGGTGATGATGGCGCCTCCTGTCGACGTGGCTGGTCTGCGCCCTAGGTTGGGCGATGTGGAAGCTCCTCCGAAGCCGAGGTCGAGTCTGTCTTCCGTGGCCGAGGTCGAGTCTGAGCCCCTGGTTCGGGCGAGGCGGAGACCGTCGGCTGAGGCCAGGGCGGAGTCCGAGCCCTGGGGTCGGGCGAAGCGGAGTTCGTCGTCTTCTGGGGCTGAGCCCGAGTCCGAGCCCTGGGTCGGGCGGAGCGGAGTTCGTCGTCTTCCGGGGCTTAGCCCGAGTCCGAGCCCTGGGTCGGGCGGAGCGGAGTTCGTCGTCTTCCGGGGCTTAGCCCGACTCCGAGCCCTGGGTCGGGCGGAGCGGAGTTCGTCGTCTTCCGGGACTTAGCCCGAGTCCGAGCCCTGGGTCGGGCGGAGCGGAGTTCGCCGTCTTCCGGGGCTTAGCCCGAGTCCGAGCCCTGGGTCGGGCGGAGCGGAGTTCGCCGTCTTCCGGGGCTTAGCCTGAGTCCGAGCCCTGGGTCGAGCGGAGCGGAGTTCGCCGTCTTCCGGGGCTTAGCCCGAGTCCGAGCCCTGGGTCGGGCGAAGCGGAGCTTCCTATGGTGCCTGCGGCCGGGCCTGACTGCCTGTCAGCCTCACTCTGTCAAGTGGCACCGCAGTCGGAGCGGCGTAGGTGGCGCTGTCTTTCTGTCAGGCCGGTCAGTGGAGCGGCGGAGTGACGGCGGTCACTTCGGCTCTGTCGGCTGGGGGGGCGTCAGGATAAAGGTGTCAGGCCACCTTTGCATTAAATGCTCCTGCAATTTGGTCGGTCGGTGCAGCGATTTGGTCAGGGTTGCTTCTTGGCGAAGACAGGGCCTCGGGCGAGCCGGAAATATGTTCGCCGCTGGAGGGGGGCCTCGGGCGAGACGGAAATCCTCCGGGGTCGGCTGCCCTTGTCCGAGGCTAGGCTCGGGCGAGGCGTGATCGAGTCCCTCGAATGGACTGATCCCTGACCTAATCGCACCCATCAGGCCTTTGCAGCTTTATGCTTATGGGGGTTACCAGCTGAGAATTAGGAGCCTTGAGGGTACCCCTAATTATGGTCCCTGACAGTAGCCCCCGAGCCTCGAAGGGAGTGTTAGCACTCGCTTGGAGGCTTTCGTCGCACTTTTTTGCAAGGGGACCAGCCTTTCTCGGTTGCGTTTTGTTCCGGTGGGTGCGCGCGAGCGCACCCGCCGGGTGTAGCCCCGAGGCCTCGGAGGAGTGGTTTGACTCCTCCGAGGTCTTAATGCCTCGCGTAATGCTTCGGCTGGTCTGGTCGTTCCCTCATGCGAGCTGGTCGTAGCCCGGGTGTACGGTTGGGTCCCAAGTTCTCGGGCTGGTATGTTGACGCTGTCAACGGTTCGGCCGGAGCCGGGTTTGCGAGAGCAGCCCCCGAGCCTCTGCACAGGGCGAGAGGGCGATCAGGGACAGACTCGACTTTTTTACATACGCCCCTGCGTCGCCTTTCTGCAAGGAGGAGGGGGAGAGCGCCATGTTGCCCTCGATGGGCGCCGAACATGGTGTCTCCGGTGAGCTGCAGGCGGGTAATCCGAGTGGACGTCCGTGCCCCGTTCGTTAGGGGTCGGCTAGGGGCCCAGAGGCGCGCCCAAAAGTACCTGCGGGTGATCTGCCGGACCCGGTCCCCTGGCGACGGGGTCCGAGGGCTCGATGCCTCCCTCTGATGGGATTCCGTTACAAGATCGTTCCCGCTGGTCTCGGAAATGTCCTAGGGTACCTCGGGAGCGTAGCCCGAGCCTTGGTTATGTATCGAACATACCCATGGTCATCCCTCGCTCTGTGTCTGAGGCGGCTGTGAACCCTTCGGGGGCCAGCCTTCGAACCCCTGATCAGTAGTGGGCGCGGAGCCCGAGTAGCTTGAGGCGGCCGTTGAACCCTTTCGAGGGGCCGGCCTTCGAACCTCTGACCAGTAGTGGGTGTAGAGCCCACGCGATCTGAGGCGGCTGTCGAACCCTTTCGAGGGGCCAGCCTTCGAACCTCTGATCAGTAGGGAGGCTCGGAGCCTGGTTCCTTCACGGGGAAGGATCCTTTTCGGGGTATCCCCCTTTCTCGGTCCCTGTTGCAAGAGAGAGAAAGAGGAAAAAAGGAAAAGGATATGAAATCGAACGACGCGGCGTACCTTTTTTGACGCGGTCATTATGGCGAAGGCGAAGCGTCGCCCGCTTCTCCTGCCAGAGGCGCCGCCTGTCCCGCCTCGGAGTTAATGCGACGGGGCAAGTGGTTCGCGAGGCGGCCGTTGCGCGTGCGTGAGCCGTTCGAGGAACGGAACACGGGCGCGTTGTCTTCACGCCGTGAGAGAGGGTTCTCTCGTCGCCCCTGGATGGGACGTAGGCTGAGCTGACGACGTGACCGCTGCTCCTGCCCGCCTGCCACCGCCATTACTGTCGGCCCATTCTTGGCCGTATTGACCGTCGCGCCAGGCTGGCGCTGCTGGGTGGTGCGCTGGGTCGCCTCGAGTCGCGGTATTGGTTCAGCAGTCGAGGAGGCGCGGTGGTGGCGCAAGTGGCGGTGCAGCTGCATGCACGAAGCATTCGGCGCGCCGGTCGCATGACGCGTGGGCCTGGGTCTCCATGCCGGGCGTGTTGGGAGTCGGAGAAGTGCGCCCATTTGGCGCGGTTGCATGCCGCCTGCATGGCTACTCGCCCTCCCGCCCGTTGGTCTGGGCAAAAGTGGAGAGCCGCTTGCAACCGCTGGGCGGTTGCACGCACCGCGCGCGGCGGTTTGGCTTCTTCTGCTCTGAGCCGGCTTGCATGACGTGTGGGGCCCAGCCCCCGCGCCGTAGGGGAGGACCTTGGAGTGTGTTGGAGAAGACTCAGCCCACGACGGCTGGGGACGCAAGTAGGGAGAGTCGCCTTTAAAAGGAGGGTGACCCCCTTGGAAGGCGACCATGTCTTCGCGCTCCCTTATGTATCGTGTCTTTCCACCTTCCAAGCCCCCGGATGGGGGATACCCACCGTCTTTCCGCCTCGTCGTTGGAGGAACGCAACTCCGCGGGAGTTGGTACCTTTCAGCCATCGTTCGGCTTCAAGGATTTTCATCATGCAGCCCGGTTGCACCCCTCCACCGGTGGTCACCCAAGATGGTGACCTCTTGTTCGACGGTGGGGGAAAGCAAACCGGGTCGCGGCCTCTGCCCCTACCTCAGCCTCAAGGATTTTCATCACCAGGGCTGGGGAGGGGAGTGTGCCGAGTTGGGGTCGGCCCCTGCGTGGGCGGCGGCCCGCTCCTTCCCTCAGTGATCAGGGGGAAGGGCGGTTGTTGTCCGTGGCGCTGGCAGCTGCCGCGTGCCTGGCTCTCGGACGCGAGTGGCTTCGGAGCCGTTCTCGGCGTCGGTTTCTGCCACGGCAGCTGGAAGAGGTTCTTCCGCCGATGAGATAGCCAGGGCCGCCCACGGACCGACCTCCAACTCTACGGCCTTCTGCCCGTCCTTGCCTCACGAGTTTGGGCATGGGTGGGGGCCTCCTGGCAGCAGCATCCGCCCTGAGGTCATCGCTGCCGCTGTTTGGCCCCCCGGAGCAGAAGTCGTCGTCGCCGCCGCTGCCGGAGCGGGCGACGGCGCGCCGTTCGTTGGTCTTCTGTTGCTCCGCAGGCCAACCCCATCGAGTGGGGTTGTTCGTACCTGCGGAGGTGGAACCGGAGTTCCGTTTGTAATGGCACTTTGAATGCCAGTGTTTTTGTTCATTGTGGCTGTCGAGGCCTGAACGTGTATGTATTTTTTCCTCATTTTCGATCACTAAGACTCGCCTGTTGGTTGTCTGAGCCGCTTCACCAAGCGTGAGTCGCCCCGTGTAAAGGTGACGAGTGAGGTATCCGTATCCCGGAGGCGTAGGAGTCCCTCGGCTCGGTCAGCCTTGTTGTCCGAGGCTTCCCTTGCTTAGTTAAAGGAACCCCTCGGCCGCTCTTTGATGAGCCGAGGCCAGGGGTAGCGGTGTCAGCGCGAACAGAGGTAGAGTTGGCTCGAGAGGAAAACCTGGTCGGCCGGAGCCTGGCCGGGTCGTCCGTTAGCGGGATCAACGCCGGAATTGACCAGCCGAGGCCTCGGGTCGGGCTGACGTCCTCGGAGGACAGCTGGCCGAGGCCTCGGGGTGACCTGCCGAGCCGCCTGCTCGGGCCGGATTCCCGGAGAAGACCCTGGCGGCGACGGCCCGGGCTTGGTGATGACGCCGTCCTTCAGAGTGGAGGTCTTCGGACCGCGTCGCTGTCCGAGGCTGGGTCGGACTTCGCCGAAGGTGTTGTCGACGCCGAGGGTGCTGCTGCTCCCTTCAAGCGTCAAGATCCGAGCCTGCAGGATCGGATCGTCTTGTAGCGTGTGTTTCCTACGGCCGCCGAGGCCAAAACACACCCTCGCCGTGTTGTGAAGCTGCGTCTCTTTTCCTCTTGCTTCGAGTACCCGGACTTTTTTGTCGGTAACAGAATTGTTTGTGCGAGCGTGAGCTGCTTCTCACGGAAGGTGATGAGTGAGGTATCCGTATCCCGGAGGCGTAGGAGTCCCTCGGCTCGATCAGCCTTGCCGCTTATGCGCACTCTTACCCGTCCATGGGGTTCTGTCACCGACTCAGTCAAGAAGGCTCGAAGAATCGCTCCGGCAGAAGAGCTTCCGAACGTGAAGACTTGTTCGGTCCGCGGAATCACTTATCCGAACGTGAGTTACTTATCGCAGAAGGTGATGAGTGAGGTATCCGTATCCCGGAGGCGTAGGAGTCCCTCGGCTGGTTACGTGTACTCCGCCATTTTCAGGATCCACTTTCGAAGTAGTCAAAAAGCACGAAAGACATTCTGGCAGAAGGGATCTTTCGAGGAAAAAATTCGACGCAGAGGGGGGGGCCTGCGGAGGTGGAACCGGAGTTCCGTTTGTAATGGCACTTTGAATGCCAGTGTTTTTGTTCATTGTGGCTGTCGAGGCCTGAACGTGTATGTATTTTTTCCTCATTTTCGAGCACTAAGACTCGCCTGTTGGTTGTCTGAGCCGCTTCACCAAGCGTGAGTCGCCCCGTGTAAAGGTGACGAGTGAGGTATCCGTATCCCGGAGGCGTAGGAGTCCCTCGGCTCGGTAAGCCTTGTTGTCTGAGGCTTCCCTTGCTTAGTTAAAGGAACCCCTCAGCCGCTCTTTGATGAGCCGAGGCCAGGGGTAGCGGTGTCAGCGCGAACAGAGGCAGAGTTGGCTCGAGAGGAAAACCTGGTCGGCCGGAGCCTGGCCGGGTCGTCCGTTAGCGGGATCGACGCCGGAATTGACCAGCCGAGGCCTCGGGTCGGGCTGACGTCCTCGGAGGACAGCTGGCCGAGGCCCCGGGGTGACCGGCCGAGCCGCCTGCTCGGGCCGGATTCCAGGAGAAGACCCTGGCGGCGACGGCCCGGGCTTGGTGATGACGCCGTCCTTCAGAGTGGAGGTCTTCGGACCGCGTCGCCGTCCGAGGCTGGGTCGGATTTCGCCGAAGGTGTTGTCGACGCCGAGGGTGCTGCTGCTCCCTTCAAGCGTCAAGATCCGAGCCTGCAGGATCGGATCGTCTTGTAGCGTGTGTTTCCTACGGCCGCCGAGGCCAAAACACACCCTCGCCGTGTTGTGAAGCTGCGTCTCTTTTCCTCTTGCTTCGAGTACCCGGACTTTTTTGTCGGTAACAGAATTGTTTGTGCGAGCGAGAGCTGCTTCTCACGGAAGGTAATGAGTGAGGTATCCGTATCTCGGAGGCGTAGGAGTCCCTCGGCTCGGTCAGCCTTGCCGCTTACGCGCACTCTTACCCGTCCATGGGGTTCTGTCACCGACGCAGTCAAGAAGGCTCGAAGAATCGCTCTGGCAGAAGAGCTTCTGAACGTGAAGACTTGTTCGATCCACGGAATCACTTATCCGAATGTGAGTTACTTATCGCAGAAGGTGATGAGTGAGGTATCCGTATCCCGGAGGCGTAGGAGTCCCTCGGCTCGGTCAGCCTTGGCTGCTTACGTGTACTCCGCCGTTTTCAGGATCCACTTTCGAAGTAGTCAAAAAGCACGAAAGACATTCTGGCAGAAGGGATCTTTCGAGGAAAAAATTCGACGCAGAGGGGGTTCCCCCTTTTAGCCCCCGAGGGAGGGTCGGGCTTTGCCGAGGCGAGGCCGACCCTTCCTTGATGACTAAACTTTGCATGGGAGCAAGGTATATGAACAACTTGAAAACATCTTAAGGGTAGAAGCGACGTAGCTGTTGGATGTTCCAAGCGTTGCTGTAGACCTCGCCTTGACTGTTGGCCAGCTTGTACGTTCCGGGCTTCAGAACTTTGGCGATGACGAACGGCCCCTCCCAGGGGGGCGTGAGCTTGTGCCGCCCCGGGCGTCTTGCCGTAGCCGAAGCACCAGGTCGCCCACCTGGAGGTCTCGGGACCGGACCCCTCGGGCGTGGTAGCGTCGCAGGGACTGCTGGTACCGCGCCGAGTGTAGTAAGGCCTTGTCCCGGGCCTCCTCCAGCTGGTCCAACGAGTCCTCTCGACTAGCTTGGTTGCTTTGGTCGGTGTAGGCCCTCGTCCTTGGGGAACCGTATTCTAAGTCTGTGGGCAAGATGGCCTCGGCCCCATAGACTAGAAAGAATGGCGTGAAGCCCGTGGCTCGGCTCGGCGTTGCCCTCAGGCTCCAAACCACCGAGGGGAGTTCCTTCATCCATCGCTTGCCGAACTTGTTGAGGTCATTGTAGATCCGAGGCTTGAGCCCTTGTAGAATCATGCCGTTGGCACGCTCTACTTGCCCATTTGACATGGGGTGAGCTACGGCGGCCCAGTCCACCCGGATGTGGTGATCCTCGCAGAAGTCCAGGAACTTCCTGCCGGTGAACTGGGTGCCGTTGTCGGTGATGATGGAGTTCGGGACCCCGAATCGATGGATGATGTTGGTGAAGAACGCCACCGCCTGCTCGGACCTGATGCTGTTTAGGGGTCGGACCTCCATCCACTTGGAGAATTTGTCGATGGCGACCAACAGGTGCGAGTAGCCCCCGGGTGCCTTCTGCAAGGGGTCGACGAGGTCCAGACCCCATACAGCAAAAGGCCAGGTGATGGGTATCGTCTGCAGAGCCTGAGCGGGCATGTGGGTTTGCCTTGCGTAGAACTGACACCCTTCGCAGGCGCAGACAATTCTAGTGGCGTCGGCCACCGCCGTGGGCCAGTAGAAGCCTTGTCGGAAGGCATTCCCGACAAGGGCTCGAGGCGCTGCGTGATGGCCGCAAGCCCCCGAGTGTATTTCTCGCAGGAGTTCCTGACCTTCGGCGATGGAGATGCATCGCTGGAGGATGCCGGAGGGGCTGCGGGGGTAGAGCTCCTTCTCATCTCCCAGCAGGACGAACGACTTGGCGCGCCGCGCCACCCGCCGAGCTTCGGCTCGGTCGGAGGGTAGCTCTCCTCGGTGGAGATATTGCAGGTACGGGGTCCGCCAGTTTTGATCAGGCGTGACCCCGCTTTGCTCCCCCTCGACGCGCAGCGCCTCGCCCTCGGGGGCCGAGGGTACCTCGGGCCGAACCGAGGGTGCCTCGGGCCGAGCCGAGGGTGCCTCGGACTGTGCCGAGGGTGCCTCAGGCTCGGGCGTGTCATCGATCTTGACGGAGGGTTGATGCAGATCTCGGGAGAAGACGTCTGGGGGAATCGTTGTTCGCCCCGAGGCTATTTTAGCCAGCTCGTCCGCAGTCTCGTTGTAGCGCCGAGCGATGTGGTTGAGCTCGAGCCCGTAGAACTTGTCTCCCAGGCGCCGAACCTCGTCGCAGTAGGCCTCCATCTTCGGGTCACGGCAGTGGGAGTTCTTCATGACTTGGTCGATGACGAGCTGCGAGTCACCGCGAGCGTCGAGGCGTCGGACCCCTAGCTCGATGGCGATTCGCAACCCGTTGACCAGAGCCTCATACTCGGCCACATTGTTGGACGCCGGGAAATGGAGGCGTAGCACATAGCGTATGTGCCTGTCGAGGGGCGAGATGAAGAGTAGGCCTGCGCCGGCTCCTGTCTTCATCAACGACCCATCGAAGAACATGGTCCAGAGCTCCGGTTGGATCGGCGCCGTTGGTAGCTGGGTGTCGACCCATTCGGCCACGAAGTCTGCCAGGACCTGGGACTTGATGGCCTTCCGAGGGGCGAACGAGATTGCTTCGCCCATGATTTCCACCGCCCACTTTGCGATTCTACCCGAGGCCTCTCGGCACTGGATGATCTCCCCCAGGGGGAAGGACGACACCACAGTTACCGGATGAGACTCGAAGTAGTGTCGCAGCTTCAGCCGTGTTAGGATCACCGCATACAGCAGCTTCTGGACTTGTGGATAGCGGATCTTGGTTTCGGACAGTACCTCGCTGATGAAGTAGACTGGCCTTTGAACGGGCAATGCATGCCCCTCTTCTTGCCTCTCGACCACAATCGCGGCGCTAACCACCTGAGTGGTCGCGGCGACGTAGACCAAGAGGGCTTCTCCGGCAGCTGGGGGCACCAAGATAGGCGCCTTCGTGAGGAGCGCCTTCAGGTTCCCAAGGGCTTCCTCGGCCTCAGGGGTCCAAGTGAAGCACTCGGCCTTCCTTAAGAGGCGGTACAGAGGTAGACCTCTTTCGCCGAGGCGTGAGATGAAGTGGCTCAGAGCCGCGAGACATCCCATGAGCCTCTGTACGCCTTTCAAGTCCTTGATGGGCCCCATGCTGGTGATGGCTGCGATCTTCTCCGGGTTGGCTTCGATGCCCCGCTCGGAGACGATGAACCCCAAGAGCATGCCTCGGGGCACCCCGAAGACACACTTCTCGGGATTGAGCTTGACGCCTTTCGCCTTGAGACATCGGAATGTCACTTCAAGGTCGGAAAGGAGGTCGGAGGCTTTCCTCGTCTTGACTACGATGTCATCGACGTAGGCCTCGACCTTGCGGCCAATGTGTTCGCCAAACACATGGTTCATGCACCGCTGGTACGTCGCACCCGCATTCCTCAAACCGAATGGCATGGTGACATAGCAGTACATGCCGAAGGGTGTGATGAAAGAAGTCGCGAGCTGGTCGGACTCTTTCATCCTGATTTGGTGATACCCTGAGTAGGCATCGAGGAAAGACAGGGTTTCGCACCCAGTAGTGGAATCCACGATTTGATCGATGCGAGACAGAGGGTAGGGAACCTTCAGACTTGCTTTGTTCAGACCAGTGTAGTCTACACACATCCGCCATTTCCCCCTTTTCTTTCTCACAAGCACAGGGTTGGCAAGCCATTCGGGATGGAATACCTCTTTGATGAACCCTGCCCCATTAGCTTGTGGACCTCCTCGCCTATGGCTCTGCGCTTCTCCTCGTCGAACCGGCGCAGAGGCTGCTTGACGGGTCGGGCTCCGGCTCGGATGTCCAGCGAGTGCTCGGCGACATCCCTCGGTATGCCGGGCATGTCCGAGGGACTCCACGCGAAGACGTCGGCGTTCGCGCGGAGAAAGTCGACGAGCACTGCTTCCTATTTGGGATCGAGCCCGGAGCCGATCCGGATCTGCTTGGAGGCGTCGCCGCTGAGGTCGAGGGGGACGACCTTAACCGTCTCCGCTGGCTCAAAGTTGCCGGCATGACGCTTCACGTCTGGCACCTCCTTAGAGAGGCTCTCCAGGTCGGCGATGAGGGCCTCGGACTCGGTGAGGGCCTCGGCGTACTCCACGCACTCCACGTCGCATTCGAACGCGTGTTTGTACGTGGGGCCGACGGTGATGACCCCGTTGGGGCCCGGCATCTTGAGCTTCAGGTAGGTGTAGTTGGGGACGGCCATGAACTTCGCGTAGCATGGTCTTCCCAGTACCGCGTGGTAGGTTCCTCGGAACCCGACCACTTCAAACGTCAGGGTCTCCCTTCGGAAGTTGGAGGGTGTTCCGAAGCAGACGGGAAGGTCGAGTTGTCCGAGGGGCTAAACGCGCTTCCCGGGAATGATCCCATGGAAGGGCGCAGCGCCTGCCCGGACAGAGGACAGATCGACACGCAGGAGCCCGAGGGTCTCGGCGTAGATTATGTTGAGGCTACTGCCTCCGTCCATGAGGACCTTGGTGAGCCTGACGTCGCCGATGACGGGGTCGACGACGAGCGGGTATTTCCTCGGGCTCGGCACATGGTCGGGGTGGTCGGCTTGGTCGAAAGTGATGGGCTTGTCGGACCAGTCTAGGTAGACTGGCGCCGCCACCTTCACCGAACAGACCTCCCGGCGCTCTTGCTTGCGGTGCCGAGCCGAGGCATCTGCCGCTTGCCCACCGTAGATCATGAAGCAGTCGCGGACCTCGGGGAACTCTCCTGCTTGGTGATCTTCCTTCTTGTCGTCGTCGCGGGCCTTGCCACCCTCCGCGGGTGGCCCGGCCCTGTGGAAGTGGCGCCGAAGCATGACCCACTCCTCAAGGGTGTGCTTGACGGGCCCCTGGTGATAGGGGCACGGCTCCTTGAGCATCTTGTCGAAGAGGTTGGCACCTCCGGGGGGTTTCCGAGGGTTCTTGTACTCGGCGGCGGCGACAAGGTCCGCGTCGGCGGCGTCGCGTTTCGCTTGCGACTTCTTCTTGCCCTTCTTCTTGGCGCCACGCTGAGTTGACGCCTCGGGGGCATCTTCTGATGGGCGACCCTGGGCTGCTTGTCCTTCCGGAAGAGAGCCTCGACCGCCTCCTGGCCGGAGGCGAACTTGGTGGCGATGTCCATCAGCTCGCTCGCCCTGGTGGGGGTCTTGCGACCCAGCTTGCTCACCAGGTCGCGGCAGGTGGTGCCAGCGAGGAACGCGCCGATGACATCCGAGTCGGTGATGTTGGGCAGCTCGGTGCGCTGCTTCGAGAATCGCCGGATGTAGTCCCGGAGAGACTCTCTCGGCTGCTATCGGCAGCTTCGGAGGTCCCAGGAATTCCCGGGGCGCACGTACGTGCCCTGGAAATTGCCGGCGAAAGCTTGGACTAGGTCGTCCCAGTTGGAGATCTGCCCCGGAGGTAGGTGCTCCAACCAGGCGCGGGCGGTGTCGGAGAGAAACAGGGGGAGGTTACGGATGATGAGGTTGTCATCGTCCGTTCCACCTAGTTGGCAGGCCAGACGGTAGTCCGCGAGCCACAGTTCCGGTCTCGTCTCCCCCGAGTACTTTGTGATAGTAGTCGGGGGTCGGAACCGGGTCGGGAACGGCGCCCGTCGTATGGCCCGGCTGAAGGCCTGCGGACCGGGTGGTTCGGGCGAAGGACTCCGATCCTCCTCGCTGTCGTAGCGTCCCCCACGCCTGGGGTGGTAGCCTCGGTGCACCCTCTCGTCGAGGCGGGCTCGACGGTCGCGGTGATGGTGCTCGTTGCCGAGGCGACCCGGGGCCGCAGGCGCTGTGTTGCGCGTGCGCCCGGTGTAGACCGAGGCTTCCCGCATGAATCGGGAAGTCGCGGCATGAGGTTCCGAGGGGTACCCCTGCCTTCGGGAGGCGGAGCTCTCGGCCCGTCGGACCATGGCGCCTTCCAGGAGATTCTTGAGCTCTCCCTGGATTCGCCGCCCCTCGGTGGTTGATGGCTCCGGCATCGCGCGGAGGAGCATTGCTGCTGCAGCCAGGTTCTGGCTGACCCCACTGGATGCGGGTGGCGGCCTGAACCTGACGTCGTCGGTGATGCGGTGCTGGAAGCCTTAGGGTAGATGACGTATTTCTCCGGCCGGAGGTGGGCCCGCCCATGCCTGCCCGACGTCCCGGCGGATCGGCTCAAGCGCTCCTGCTCCCTCGTCGAGCCTGGCCTGCACCCCGCGGATTTGCTCGAGCTGTGGGTCATGACCCCCGCCTGAACGGGGACCACAGCTAGCTCTCGTGGGATGTCAACGCGAGGCACCGGCCTAGGGAGATCACCGTCCTCCGGCATGCCGAGATGGTTGCCTTCGGAGGGACCCCCTAGATCGACGTGGAAACATTCGCGGCTTGGGCGGCAGTCCTCGTCGCCGAGGCTACGACTACCGTCGGAACAGTCGGAAAGGCAGTAGTCGCACGCGGTCATGAAGTCCCGCATGGCACTGGGGTTGCCAAGTCCAGAGAAATCCCAACAGAAGCTGGGCTCGTCGTCTTCCTCGGACCCAGAGGGCCCGTAGGTCGAGACGTCCGTCAGCCAGTCCCAAGGTGACAGCATACGAAACCCCAGAGGGTTTGGGCTCGCCTCTATGAGAGCGCCCGCCAAAGCGAAGCCGCTAGGCGGGTTGAGGCTGAATCCAAATGACGTGGGATGGGAATCGGTCGGTACCTCTTGGTCGACGGGCGGTGATGAAGTCACGTCGGGGACTGACTGCACCGTCGTCTCAGGTACGAGGGTGACGTCCAGCAAGCTTTTCATGAGCGTGCTGGCGTCGTCCGCTTGCTCGGGATTGGCGTGTCGCGGGGAGACGGCGCTCGTCTTCGTCTCAAGCACGAGGTCGATGCCCGATGCGCCCCCCGTTGGGGTACCGGCGCTGTCGACTCGCTCGACAGCCGATGAGGCGCTGCCTCCTGCTTGGCCTTGGTTGCCCCGCCTTCCCTTCCATCGGCGGGGAAGAGGGCGGGATGAGCTCGAAGGTTGTTCTTCCACCACGCGGGGAAGACGTCGTCGATTCCGCCGCCGGTGGGCGGGCTGTCGGTCGCCATTGCCGCTGTCGCCCGGTGGTGGAATGAGTATCATGTCGTAGCTGCCGTCGAGGGACATGAACTCAAGACTCCCAAAACGGAGCACCGTCCCGGGTTGGAGAGGTTGCTGGAGACTGCCCATCTAGAGCTTGACGGGAAGTTGTTCGTCAACACGCAGCAGGCCCCTACCTGGCGCGCCAACTGTCGGCGTTTCGAGACCGGGGGGTCCCTAAGCCGACGAGTGAATGTCGCCGCGTGCCCCAGCCCAGATGGGTCGACACGAGGCCGAGCGCGAAGGGGGGAAGTGAGGTGGCCGGAGACAGGCGTGAGAGAGGTGGAAATCCCGCGGCCTTCGTGTTCGTCCCGCGCCCAGGTCGGGTGCGCTTGCAGTAGGGGGTTACAAGCGTCCACGCGGGAGAGGGAGCGAGCGGCTTCAAGCGAGCGCCTGTCTCGTCCTCGTCCCCGCGCGGCCAACCTCCTCTAAGAGGGCCCTGGTCCTTCCTTTTATAGGCGTAAGGAGAGGATCCAGGTGTACAATGGGGGGTATAGCAGAGTGCTACGTGTCTAGCGGAGGAGAGCTAACGCCCTAAGTACATGCTGTCGTGGCAGCCGGAGAGATTTTGGCACCCAGCTGGTGTGATGTCGTGGCCATCGGAGGAGTGCTGGAGCCTGGCGGAGGGACAGCTGTCGGAGCTGTTGAGTCCTTGCTGACGTCCTCTTGCTTCCGTAAGGGGGCTGAGAGCAGCCGTCGTCACAGAGTATGCGGGGCGCCATCATTGCCTATCTGGTGGAACGAGCCAGATGGGACGCCGGTCTTGTTCCCCATGGCCCGAGTCAGCTCGGGGTAGGGTGATGATGGTGCCTCCTGTTGACGTGGCTGGTCTGCGCCCTAGGTTGGGCGATGTGGAAGCTCCTCCGAAGCCGAGGTCGAGTCTGTCTTCCGTGGCCGAGGTCGAGTCCGAGCCCCTGGTTCGGGCGAGGCGGAGACCGTCGGCTGAGGCCAGGGCGGAGTCCGAGCCCTGGGGTCGAGCGAAGCGGAGTTCATCGTCTTCTGGGGCTGAGCCCGAGTCCGAGCCCTGGGTCAGGCGGAGCGGAGTTCGTCGTCTTCCGGGACTTAGCCCGAGTCCGAGCCCTGGGTCGGGCGGAGCGGAGTTCGTCGTCTTCTGGGGCTTAGCCCGAGTCCGAGCCCTAGGTCGGGCGGAGCGGAGTTCGTCGTCTTCCGGGGCTTAGCCCGAGTCCGAGCCCTGGGTCGGGCGGAGCGGAGTTCGCCGTCTTCCGGGGCTTAGCCCGAGTCCAAGCCCTGGGTCGGGCGGAGCGGAGTTCGTCGTCTTCCGGGGCTTAGCCCGAGTCCGAGCCCTGGGTCGGGCGGAGCGGAGTTCGCCGTCTTCCGGGGCTTAGCCCGAGTCCGAGCCCTGGGTCGAGCGGAGCGGAGTTCGCCGTCTTCCGGGACTTAGCCCGAGTCCGAGCCCTGGGTCGGGCGAAGCGGAGCTTCCTATGGTGCCCGCGGCCGGTCCTGACTGCCTGTCAGCCTCACTCTGTCAAGTGGCACCGCAGTCGGAGCAGCGCAGGTGGCGCTGTCTTTCTGTCAGGCCGGTCAGTGGAGCGGCGAAGTGACAGCGGTCACTTCGGCTCTGTCGGCTGGGGGGCGCGCGTCAGGATAAAGGTGTCAGGCCGCCTTTGCATTAAATGCTCCTGCGATTTGGTCGGTCGGTGCGGCGATTTGGTCAGGGTTGCTTCTTGGCGAAGACAGGGCCTCGGGCGAGCCGGAAATATGTTCGCCGCTGGAGGGGGGCCTCAGGCGAGACGGAAATCCTCCGGGGTCGGCTGCCCTTGTCCGAGGCTAGGCTCGGGCGAGGCGTGATCGAGTCCCTCGAATGGACTGATCCCTGACCTAATCGCACCCATCAGGCCTTTGCAGCTTTATGCTGATGGGGGTTACCAGCTGAGAATTAGGAGCCTTGAGGGTACCCCTAATTATGGTCCCCGACACTATCGTTTGCTGGACTCGTACGAGATCTCAGGTATAATTTGTTTTCGTACATTATTCATATATTATGTAATTTCGTTTGATGTGGTCATTTAATATTTACTATATAGTTATTAGTTAATAAGTAGTTACTATTTATTTATTATTTAGTAAGTTTTTAGGTTTAAGTACGTAGCCATTATTAAGTTAGTAATCAATTTTTGCAATAGATGGACACCCTAGTGACACTATACCATGGAGGAAGCGTGGGGATAGATGCGTATGGGAGTGTTACTTTTGATGGTATGAAGATCGTGACCATGTTGTTCGATGAAAGACCATCTTTTGACAAGATTTTCGCTCGAGCTTGTGAGGAGATTAGTTGCGACATAAACGACCCTAGAATATCAATTCAGGGTTTGTTGTCCCATATTACATATGGAACAGTTGTCCGACGGTTGATCTCCATTGGCTCAGAAGATGATTGGGTGAGATATGTAAGAATCGTGAAGACCATGCTTCTACCATGTTTGGATGTGGTTGTTCAGCCGTTATCTATTACTCATCGTGATGCTCCAGTCGGGTTGACTCCACAAATTCCCAATGCATCTTGTATTGAAGCTCCTTTGGTAGAGCTTCCGGAAGAAGTGGTTGTTGTGCCCGATGCTCAATCGGGGCCGCACGAGTATGGGATTTCTCGTCCTCTTCCTGGCGTTTGTGGGACTTCTAATCCGGTGGTACCCCCCCCCAAGAGATCCCATTGTCCCAGGATCCAGTTCAGGATCATCCTAGTAAGTGTCTTTGACACGTTGTTCATATCCATCGTTATTTCGTTTCATTAGACTTTTTAATGTGGTATTTCTTGCTTCCATCCGATGCAGGATCTCCACAAATCGATAATGGTGCTTATCTTGATGTGCCTGTGTCATATAATATGGACAACATATGCAGGGCATCCAATAGTGTTGATGTTTAGATTGAGGATGAGGAGGAGCCATATGAGGCTGCACGGGCCTTAGATTCTGATGATGACCGTCCGGTTCAAGAAATGACCGAGCAAGAAATTGAACTCATAAGACGTTTGTGTCCGGAGCGTGACCCTGCAGTACATGAATTTAGCAGTCTAAGTCATTCCACCCGTGCATATGCTGAAGGACGTGATGATGAACTGCTAGAGGCTCCGGATAACGCCGACAGCATTGAGATTAAGGTAGGCTTACTTTTCAAGGACCTGCCTACACTGAGACGATGGCTACAGGAATATTCTGTGAACCGCAAGAGGCCGTTCAAGGTGAGACATTCGTATGCACAGCGTCGTTACACTGTTGTGTGCGAGGTGTCGGAATGTAATTGGAGGGTATGTGCCCGAAGGCAGAAGGACACCAAAAAGTTTAAGATCACCAAAATTGTAGGTCCACACACTTGTGCCCAGACAGAGCTGAGCTCTAAGCATCGTCAGTTGACATCTACCCTGATTGCGAAAAGGATATTGGGGATATTGAAGGGTCAGCCAAACTTGAAGGTGAAGTCAATTATGACCATGACTTCGGAGCTGTTTGGTTATAGGATCAAATATGGGAAAGCATGGAGGGCAAAGCAGCGAGCATGGAAAAAAACCCAGGCATGCATTACGAGTACATCCCCAAACCTAATGAATGGAGGAACGACAGAGAGATATTTTTTGTGCTTTCTGGTGTTTCTCGCAGTGCGTAGAGGCCTTCAGGCATTGTCGTCCCGTGCTCTCTATTGATGGTACTTTTCTGCTTGGGAAGTATAAGGGCACATTGTTGGTTGCCATATCATGCGACGCAGACAACGCACTGGTTCCTTTGGCATTTGCTTTGGTGGAGAGGGAGAACAGAGATAGTTGGTCTTGGTTCTTGCGGCTTGTACGCATCCATGTCGTAGGCCCTGGACGCGAGGTTGGTGTCATATCTGACAGACACCAAGGTATTCTTAATGCAGTGCAAGAGCAGATTCCTGGCTACGCACCCATGCACCACAGATGGTGCACTCGACATCTAGCAGAAAATCTTCTTCGAAAGGATCATATCTGACAGACACCAAGATATGTGATTATTTGAATTGTGGTTGTTAATAAAACAAGGGGAACTCTTGCACATTTTTTTGTGAATTGTAAAAAACATAACAAGCAATAAGTAACACATCTTTAGAGTTCTAAATTATTTTTGATACGAAAATACTACATAACAGGCTACAAGTTTCTTCAGTCTGAATCACAATCTTTGGAGTAACTCATCTTCGGAGTCATCCGTCGCGCAATCCTCAACGACAACCTCATTCCACTTGCTGCATTGTCCTGCATCACACTTGTCACCAGTTCTCTTGTAATAATTGGCTTCTGCTTCATCTGCAGCTTGGGAGAATAGCTCATCCTCAGCCTCAGCCTCATCAGACTTCTTCTTGTAATAAGCCGCCTCTACCTCTTCGGTGGCCTGAGACATAAACTCATCCTCTTCCTCTTGAGCACGTAATCCTGCCTCAGCTAGTGCGATGAGCTCACTCAACCTTGATGTGTCGTCCTCCTCTTCTTCATGTAATCCTGCCTCTGCGAGAGCGATAAGCTCACTCAATCTAGATGTGTCGTCCTCCTCCTCCTCCATCAGCTCAACCGTCACCATTTTATCCTGAACATATCTTGTATGCGCCTCATCGGCCAAATAGTTTACGCCATATCCAATCTCTGCAAATATAATGAGCAAAATAAGTTAGCAAAATCAATATAAATAAATTGTACTAACATAATTATAATATCATTTATCTCACTCACTTCCCTTGAGGCGATCAGCAAGATTATCCAACATCTGTTTCTCGGCTTGAGCCGCTTCCCATTCCCTTGCATCTTGTGCTCTCTTCTCATCTGCCGCCTTCAACCTCCTATACTCTGCACGCTTCGGGCTATCATAAAAGGCAGATTTTGCTTCCCTACGCATGTCGCGTATGCGATCGTTAATGTACGAATCGACGAGCCGAGATCCACAACGCATCTTCTGTCCTATTATTCTCTTGGACTCTATTGTGCGCATCACCTCTCCTTTGTCGTCGTAACTCTCCCAACTGCATTTCCTCGTCTCCTACAAAAAAATAGTAAGTACCACTATAACATTACTGAAAGTCGCCTAGAGGGGGGTGAATAGGGCAAAACTGAAATTTACAAAGTTAATCACAACTACAAGCTGGGTTAGCATTAGAAATATAATCAAGTCCGCGAGAGAGGGTGCAAAACAAATCGCAAGCAAATAAAGAGTATGACACGCGGATTTGTTTTACCGAGGTTCGGTTTTAGCAAACCTACTCCTCGTTGAGGTGGTCACAAAGACCGGGTCTCTTTCAACCCTTTCCCTCTCTCAAACGGTCCCTCGGACCGAGTGAGCTTCTTCATCTCAAACACTTGGAACACAAAGTTCCTGCAAGGACCACCACACAATTGGTGTCTCTTGCCTCAATTACAAGTGAGTTTGATCTCAAGAAAGATTGAGAAAGAAAAGAAGCAATCCAAGCATAAGAGCTCAAAAGAACACAACAAATCACTCTCACTTAACACTAAAGCTTCTGTGGAATTGGGAGAGGATTTGATCACTTGGGTGTGTCTTGTATTGAATGCCTAGCTCTTGTAAGTGGTTGGAAGTGTGAAAACTTGGATGACTTGAATGTGGGGTGGTTGGGGGTATTTATAACCCCAACCACCAAACTAGCCGTTTGGTGGAGGCTGCTGTCGCATGGCGTGTCTGGTGCGCCAGCCACGTCACCAGGCCGTTGGGTTCCGACCGTTGGAGCTCTGACTTGTGGGCCCGCCTGGCTGTCTGGTGGTGCACCGGACACGCCCTGTAGGCTGTCCGGTGTGCCACCCGCACGTGCTCTGCTCCTCTGCGCGCGCTGGCGCGCATTTAATGCTGCAGACGACCGTTGGCGCGAAGTAGCCGTTGCTCCGCTGGCTCACCGGACAGTCCGGTGTGCACCGGACATATCCGGTGAATTATAGCGGAGCGGATTCCCGAAGCTGGCGAGTTCAGAGCCGCTCTCCTCTGGAGCACCGGACACTGTCTGGTGTGCACCGGACATGTCCAGTGAATTATAGCGAAGCGCCTCTGAAAATTCCCGAAGGTGTGAAGTTTGGCTTGGAGTCCCCTGGTGCACCGGACACTGTCCGGTTGTGCACCGGACACTGTCCGGTGGCACACCGGACAGTCCGGTGCGCCAGACCAGGGCTGCCTTCGGTTGCCCCTTGCTCTTTTGGTTGAACCCATTCTTTGGTCTTTTATTGGCTAAGTGTGAACCTTTGGCACCTGTATAACTTATAGACTAGAGCAAACTAGTTAGTCCAATTATTTGTGTTGGGCAATTCAACCACCAAAATCAATTAGGAAATAGGTGTAAGCCTAATTCCCTTTCAATCTCCCCCTTTTTGGTGATTGATGCCAACACAAACCAAAGCAAATATAGAAGTGCATAATTGAACTAGTTTGCATAACGTAAGTGCAAAGGTTACTTAGAATTGAGCCAATATAAATACTTATAAGATACACATGGATTGTTTCTTTTAATTTTAACATTTTGGACCACGCTTGCACCACATGTTTTGTTTTTGCAAATTCTTTTTGTAAATTCTTTTCAAAGTCCTTTTGCAAATAGTCAAAGGTAAATAAATAAGATTTTGCGAAGCATTTTCAAGATTTTGAAAATACTACTTTCTCCCCCTTTTGAACACAATAAGATACCAATTTGAAATTTACCAATTGAAAATCATTTTAAAATAAGGTGGTGGTGCGGTCCTTTTGCTTTGGGCTAATACTTTCTCCCCCTTTGGCATGAATCGCCAAAAACGGAGTCATTAGAGCCCTATCATAACTAATTTCTCCCCTTTGGCAAATAGAGCATATGAGTGAAGATTATACCAAAGACGGAGAGTTGCTCGGAGCGACGGCGAGAGATGAGTTACGGAGTGGAAGCCTTTGTCTTCGCCGAAGACTCCAATTCCCTTTCAATACATCTATGACTTGGTTTGAAATTCACTTGAAAACACATTAGTCATAGCATATATAAAAGAGACATGATCAAAGGTATATGAATGAGCTATGTGTGCAAATCAACCAAAGAAGTTCCTAGAATCAAGAATATTTAGCTCATGCCTAAGTTTGTTAAAAGTTTGTTCATCAAGTGGCTTGGTAAAGATATCGGCTAATTGATCTTTGGTATTAATGTATGCAATCTCGATATCTCCCTTTTGTTGGTGATCCCTTAGAAAATGATATCGAATGGCTATGTGTTTAGTGCGGCTATGCTCAACGGGATTATCCGCCATGCGAATTGCACTCTCATTATCTCATAAAAGAGGAACTTTGGTTAGTTTGTAACCGTAGTCCCTAAGGGTTTGCCTCATCCAAAGCAATTGCGCGCAACAATGGCCTGCGGCAATATACTCAGCTTCGGCAGTAGAAAGAGCTACGGAATTTTGCTTCTTTGAAGCCCAAGACACCAAGGATCTTCCCAAGAACTGGCAAGTCCCTGATGTGCTCTTCCTATTAATTTTACACCCTGCCCAATCGGCATCCGAATAACCAATTAAATCAAATGTAGATCCCCTAGGATACCAAAGCCCAAACTTAGGAGTATAAGCCAAATATCTCAGGATTCGTTTTACGGCCGTAAGGTGAGCTTCCTTAGGGTCGGCTTGGAATCTTGCACACATGCATACGGAAAGCATAATATCCGGTCGAGATGCACATAAATAGAGTAAAGAACCTATCATCGACCGATATACCTTTTGATCTACGGATTTACCTTCCGTGTCGAGGTCGAGATGCCCATTGGTTCCCATGGGTGTCTTGATGGGTTTGGCATCCTTCATCTCAAACTTGCTTAGGATATCTTGAGTATACTTCGTTTGGCTTAGGAAGGTGCCCTCTTGGAGTTGCTTCACTTGAAATCCTAAGAAGTACTTCAACTCCCCCATTATAGACATCTCGAATTTTTGTGTCATAATCCTACTAAATTCTTCACATGTAGACTCGTTAGTAGACCCAAATATAATATCATCAACATAAATTTGGCATACAAACAAATCATTTTCAAGTGTTTTGGTAAAGAGTGTAGGATCGGCCTTTCCGACTTTGAAGCCATTATCTATAAGGAAATCTCTAAGGCATTCATACCATGCTCTTGGGGCTTGCTTGAGCCCATAAAGCGCCTTAGAGAGTTTATAAACATGGTTAGGGTACTCACTATCTTCAAAGCCAGGAGATTGCTCAACATAGACCTCTTCCTTGATTGATCCGTTGAGGAAGGCACTCTTCACGTCCATTTGATAAAGCTTGAAGCCATGGTAAGTAGCATAGGCCAATAATATACGAATTGACTCAAGCCTAGCTACGGGTGCATAGGTTTCACCGAAATCCAAACCTTCGACTTGGGAGTATCCTTTGGCCATAAGTCGAGCTTTGTTCCTTGTCACCACACCATGCTCGTCTTGCTTGTTGCGGAAGACCCATTTGGTTCCTACAATATTTTGATTAGGACGTGTGTTGGGGACTTGTTCTCAAATGCTCTGTCTTAAGAACAAGGCAACATAAAATGTTAAATGTTAATGTCCTTCGTCCGCTGAAGCATTATTTCCTTAAGGATTTAATGAACTTCGGACGAAGGTCAAAGATGGTACAATTACGAAGGTTGAATCTTCGTAATTGAACTCTCAGAGATTGTATGAAATAATTCGAGATATGAAGCATTAACGACAAGTAAATTATAAATAAACAACATCATTTTCATATTATACAAATTCGATGTATTCAAACGTTAGATACATTTATACCTCTGTCTTGGCAAAGAATAATTTCCGAGTGATGCGATTGCAATTGCAGGAATGCGTGAACAGTAAAGGAATACTGTTCACTATTTATAGGCACAGGACATAGCCTGTGAGGAATTACAATCATGCCCCCCATAAAAGTTTACAACATTGACTCAGACCTTTATGGACTAAAAGGTCATTCTATCTTTAAGTCGGTTCGTGAAAGGGAAATGTGCCTTTGGGCCATTTCTAAGTATTTTGGTGATTAAGTGCCAACACAAGTGCTTAAATGTAAATCAATGCCCATGGATGAACAAAGTGCAAATCTTCAACAAAGGTATGTTTCTAAGTCTTAGTACATTGGTTTTGTGTACTAATATATTTGTCTAAGTGTTAGAAACAGAAAGAAGAAGAGAAGAGAAGACTTGGCTGTGTGCAGCCAAGGGGCTGCTTCGGTCTAGGGCACCGGACTGTCCGGTGGTGCACCGGACAGTGTCCGGTGGTGCACCGGACAGTGTCCGGTGCGCCAGGCCGCCTCGGCCGAAGAGGCCGCTCTCGGGTTTTTCTCCGGCGACTTCGGCTAAAATTCACCGGACTGTCCGGTGTGCACCGGACTGTCCGGTGAGCCAACGGTCGGCCGGGCCAACGGTCGGCCGCGCGATCGGCGCGCGACACGTGGCCATGCCAACAGTCGGAAGGAAGCACCGGACTGTCCGGTGTGCACCGGACTGTCCGGTGCACCAAATCTGCAACGGTCGGCAACGGTCGGCTTCGCCAATTAAGGAAAGGAATCGGGCACCGGACACTGTCCGGTGTGCACCGGACTGTCCGGTGCGCCCGACGACAAAAGGCAAGGATAGCCTTCCAGATGTGCTCTCAACGGCTCCTAGCTGCCTTGGGGCTATAAAAGGGACCCCTAGGCGCATGGAGGAGATAACCAAGCATTCTTTGAGCACTCTTGATCACTCACACATCAATCTCGCGCACTTGTTCGACATTCTAGTGATTTGAGCTCCGTTCTAGTGTGCTAGTCTTTTGAGCTCAAGTCTGGGTCTTGTGTGTGCGTATTCGCTGTGATCTTTGTGTCGTGTGTGAGTTGCTAATCCCTTCCTTGCTCCGTGATTCTCTGTGAACATCTTTTGTAAGGGCGAGAGGCTCCAAATTGTGGAGATTCCTCGCAAGCGGGATTGAGAAAAGAAAAGCAAGAACACCGTGGTATTCAAGTTGATCATTGGATCACTTGAGAGGAGTTGAGTGCAACTCTCGTCTGTTGGGACGCCACAACGTGGAGTAGGCAAGTTTTGTACTTGGCCGAACCACGGGATAACCACCGTGTCATCTCTGTGATTGATTTCTTGTGGTTATTGTGTTTTGACTCCTCTCTAGCCACTTGGCCATAATTGTGCTAACACTTAACAAGTTTTTGTGGCTTAAGTTTTGAAGTTTTATAGGATCACCTATTCACCCCCCCCCTCTAGGTGCTCTCAATTGGTATCAGAGCCGTTCTCTTCAAGAAAGGGACTAACCGCCCGAAGAGATGGATCCTAAGGGGAAGGGAATTGTGATCAACGACAAGGAGAAGGAGTCCCGCGTCAACGAGCCAAGGGATGACAAGTCCAACGACTCGGGCTCGGGCCACAGGCGCAAAGATGGGAAGAAGAAGAAGACAAGGCGCATCAAGGAGATCATCTACTACGACGATAGTGATGAATCTACTTCTTCCCAAAAGGATGGTGACAACGACTACAAAAAGACGGTCAATTCGAACTTTTCATTTGATTATTCTCGTATTCAACATAGTTCGAATTCGCATTTGCTTTCCATTCCTCTTGGCAAACCCCCACACTTTGATGGGGAGGACTACGGATTTTGGAGTCACAAAATGCGTAGTCACTTATTCTCTCTCCATCCAAGCATATGGGAGATTGTGGAGAATGGAATGAAATTTGATAGCTCGGATAGTCCTATGCTTATAAATGAACAAATTCATAGAAATGCACAAGCTACTACTGTTCTCTTAGCATCTTTGTGCAGGGAAGAGTACAATAAGGTGAGCGGCTTGGACAATGCCGAGCAAATATGGGACACCCTCAAGATCTCTCACGAGGGGAACGACATCACCATGCTCACCAAGATGGAGTTGGTGGAGGGCGAGCTTGGACGATTCGCTATGATAAGGGGAGAGGAGCCAACTCAAACTTACAACCGGCTCAAGACCCTTATCAACAAAATAAGGAGCTACGGAAGCACGCGTTGGACGGACCACGACGTCGTCCGCCTACTACTCAGGTCCTTTACCGTTCTTGATCCTCATCTCGTGAACAATATTCGTGAGAATCCCAGGTACACGATGATGACGCCCGAGGAAGTACTTGGAAAATTCGTGAGCGGGCGAATGATGATCAAGGAGGCAAGGTACGTCGATGACGCGTTGAACGGTCCAATCCACGAGCCTCAACCCATTGCTCTCAAGGCATCGAGAAGCAAGGAGGCACTACCAAGCAAGGTGGCGCAAATTGAGGCGGCCGGGCTTAATGATGAAGAAATGGCTCTCATCATTAAGCGCTTCAAGACGGCGTTAAGGGGTCGCAAGGAGCATCCCAACAAGACCAAGACGAAGGGGAAGCGCTCATGCTTCAAGTGTGGTAAGATTGGTCACTTTATCGCTAATTGTCCCGATAATGATAGTGACCAGGAAAAGAAGAGTGGAAAATGGGAAAAGAAGAAGAATTACAAGAAGGCAAAGGGCGAGGCTCATATTGGAAAGGAGTGGGATTCGGATTGCTCCTCGTCCGACTCCGACAACGAAGGACTCGCCGCCACCGCCTTCAACAAGTCATCCCTCTTTCCCAACGAACATCACACTTGCCTCATGGCAAGGGAAAAGAAGGTAATCACTCGTAATGCTAATACTTATGATTCTTCTAGTGATGATGAATCTAGTGAGGATGAAGTAGATTATTCATGTTTATTCAAGGGCTTAGATAGATCTAAGATAGACAAAATTAATGAATTAATTGATGCCTTAAATGAAAAGAATATACTTTTAGAAAAGCAAGAGGATTTGTTGTATGAAGAACATGATAAGTTTGTAGAGGCTCAAAAATCCCTTGCATTAGAAATTAAGAGGAATGAAATGCTTGCTTGTGAAGTGTCATCATGCCATGATTCTATTGCTAACTTAAAGAGCATAAATGATGATTTAAATGCTAAACTCGTAGAAGCAAATAAATCCAACTCCTGTGGTGAAACTGTTGTTATTTGCAATAGATGTAAAGACTTTGATATTGATGCTTGTAGTGAACACATAGCTTCTATTGCAAAGTTAAATAATGAAGTGGCTAGTCTTAATGCCCAACTTAAGACTAGCAAAAGTGAATTTGATAAACTAAAATTTGCAAGGGATGCCTACACTATTGGTAGACACCCCTCAATTAAGGATGGACTTGGCTTCAAGAGGGAAGTCAAGAACTTAACAAGCCATAAGACTCCCATTCCCACTAAGGAGAAAGGGAAGGCTCCTATGGCTACAAGTGCTAAAAAGAACCATGCCTTTTTATATCATGATAGGAGATATTCTAGAAATGCTTTTAAAGGTCATGATGTTTTTTGTTCACATGCTTATGACTCTTATGCTATGACTGCTTCTAGTTCTCATGTTATGCCTGGTAGAAATGTGCTTAGAAGAAATGTTGTTCATCAAATGCCTAGGAGAAATGATGCTCATAGTGCTCCTAGGAAAGTAGTAAATGAATCTTCTACAATTTATTGTGCTTTAAATGCTTCCTTTGCTATTTATAGAAAGGATAAGAAAATTGTTGCTAGGAAGATAGGGGCAAAATGCAAGGGAGACAAAACTTGCATTTGGGTCCCTAAGGATATTTGCACTAACCTTGTAGGACCCAACATGAGTTGGGTACCTAAGTCCCAAGCCTAAATTTGCCTTGCAGGTTTATGCATCCGGGGGTTCAAGCTGGATTATAGACAGCGGATGCACAAACCATATGACGGGGGAGAAGAAGATGTTCACCTCCTACGTCAAGAATAAAGATTCCCAAGATTCAATTATATTCGGTGATGGGAATCAAGGCAAGGTAAAAGGGCTAGGTAAAATTGCAATTTCTAATGAGCACTCTATATCTAATGTGTTTTTAGTAGAGTCTCTTGGTTATAATTTGCTATCTGTTAGTCAATTATGCAACATGGGGTATAACTGTCTATTTACAAATGTAGATGTGTCTGTCTTTAGAAGAAGTGATGGTTCACTAGCTTTTAAGGGTGTATTAGACGGCAAACTTTATTTAGTTGATTTTGCAAAAGAAGAGGCCGGTCTAGATGCATGCTTAATAGCTAAGACTAGCATGGGCTGGCTGTGGCATCGCCGCTTAGCACATGTGGGGATGAAGAACCTTCACAAGCTTCTAAAGGGAGAACACGTGATAGGTCTAACTAATGTTCAATTCGAAAAAGATAGACCTTGTGCAGCTTGTCAAGCAGGGAAACAGGTGGGAGGCTCTCATCACACCAAAAATGTGATGACGACATCAAGACCCTTGGAGATGCTGCATATGGACCTTTTTGGACCCGTCGCCTATCTGAACATAGGAGGAAGTAAGTATGGTTTAGTTATTGTTGATGACTTTTCCCGCTTCACTTGGGTGTTCTTTTTGCAGGAAAAGTCCGAAACCCAAGGGACCCTCAAACGCTTCCTCAGGAGATCTCAAAATGAGTTTGAGCTCAAAGTGAAGAAGATAAGGAGCGACAACGGGTCCGAGTTCAAGAATCTTCAAGTGGAGGAATTCCTTGAAGAAGAAGGGATCAAGCATGAGTTCTCCGCTCCCTACACACCACAGCAAAATGGTGTGGTAGAGAGGAAGAACAGGACGCTCATCGACATGGCGAGGACTATGCTTGGAGAGTTCAAGACCCCCGAGCGTTTTTGGTCGGAAGCCGTGAACACGGCTTGCCACGCCATCAACAGGGTCTACCTTCATCGCCTCCTCAAGAAGACGTCGTATGAGCTACTAACCGGTAACAAACCCAATGTATCTTACTTTCGTGTATTTGGGAGCAAGTGCTACATTCTAGTGAAGAAGGGTAGAACTTCTAAGTTTGCTCCCAAAGCTGTAGAAGGGTTTTTGTTAGGTTATGACTCAAATACAAAGGCGTATAGAGTCTTCAACAAATCATCGGGTTTGGTTGAAGTCTCTAGCGACGTTGTATTTGATGAGACTAATGGCTCTCCAAGAGAGCAAGTTGTTGATTGTGATGATGTAGATGAAGAAGATGTTCCAACGGCCGCTATGCGCACCATGGCGATTGGTGATGTGCGACCACAGGAACACTTGGAGCAAGATCAGCCCTCTTCCTCAACCATAGTGCATCCCCCAACCCAAGATGACGAACAGGTACCTCAAGTAGAGGCGGGTGATCAAGAGGGAGCACAAGATGATCATGTAATGGAGGAAAAAGCGCAACCGGCACCTCCAACCCAAGTTCGAGCAATGATTCAAAGGGATCATCTCGTCGACCAAATTCTGGGTGACATCAGCAAGGGAGTAACTACTCGTTCTCGATTAGTTAATTTCTGTGAGCATTACTCTTTTGTCTCCTCTATTGAGCCTTTCAGGGTAGAGGAGGCCTTGCTAGATCCGGACTGGGTGTTGGCCATGCAGGAGGAGCTCAACAACTTCAAGAGAAATGAAGTTTGGACGCTGGTGCCTCGTCCGAAGCAAAATGTTGTGGGAACCAAGTGGGTGTTCCGCAACAAACAGGACGAGCACGGGGTGGTGACGAGAAACAAGGCTCGACTTGTGGCAAAAGGTTATGCCCAAGTCGCAGGTTTGGATTTTGAGGAGACTTTTGCTCCTGTGGCTAGGCTAGAGTCAATTCGAATCTTGCTAGCATATGCCGCTCACCATTCTTTCAGGTTGTACCAAATGGATGTGAAGAGCGCTTTCCTCAACGGGCCAATCAAGGAGGAGGTGTACGTGGAGCAACCCCCTGGCTTCGAGGATGAACGGTACCCCGACCACGTGTGTAAGCTCTCTAAGGCGCTCTATGGACTTAAGCAAGCCCCAAGAGCATGGTATGAATGCCTTAGAGATTTCTTAATTGCTAATGCTTTCAAGGTTGGGAAAGCCGATCCAACTCTTTTCACTAAGACATGTGATGGTGATTTGTTCGTGTGCCAAATTTATGTCGATGACATAATATTTGGTTCTACTAACCAAAAGTCTTGTGAAGAGTTTAGCAGGGTGATGACGCAAAAATTCGAGATGTCGATGATGGGCGAGTTGAACTACTTCCTTGGGTTCCAAGTGAAGCAACTCAAGGACGGCACCTTCATCTCCCAAACGAAGTACACGCAAGATCTGCTAAAGCGGTTTGGGATGAAGGACGCCAAGCCCGCAAAGACTCCGATGGGGACCGACGGACACACTGACCTCAACAAAGGAGGTAAGTCCGTTGATCAAAAAGCATACCGGTCAATGATAGGGTCATTACTTTATTTATGTGCTAGTAGACCGGATATTATGCTTAGCGTATGCATGTGTGCTAGATTTCAATCTGATCCTAAGGAATGTCACTTAGTGGCGGTGAAGCGGATTCTTAGATATTTGGTTGCTACGCCTTGTTTCGGGCTCTGGTATCCAAAGGGGTCTACCTTTGACTTGGTTGGATACTCAGACTCCGACTATGCTGGATGTAAGGTCGATAGGAAGAGTACATCGGGGACGTGCCAATTCTTAGGAAGGTCCCTGGTGTCATGGAACTCTAAGAAACAAACATCTGTTGCCCTATCCACCGCTGAGGCCGAGTATGTTGCCGCAGGACAGTGTTGCGCGCAACTACTTTGGATGAGGCAAACTCTCCGGGACTTTGGCTACAATCTGAGCAAAGTCCCACTCCTATGTGATAATGAGAGTGCTATCCGCATGGCGGAGAATCCTGTTGAGCACAGCCGCACAAAGCACATAGACATCCGGCATCACTTTTTGAGAGACCACCAGCAAAAGGGAGATATCGAAGTGTTTCATGTTAGCACCGAGAACCAGCTAGCCGATATCTTCACTAAGCCTCTAGATGAGAAGACCTTTTGCAGGTTGCGTAGTGAGCTAAATGTCTTAGATTCGCGGAACCTGGATTGAATTGTAGCATACATGTATTTATGCTTTTGATCATGTTCCTTTTTGCATTTTGTTGCTTATTGTGGTGCTCAAGTTGTACAAACACTCCCTGGACCTCACAAGTCCGTTGCAAAGTGATGCACATGTTAAGGGGGAGATGTGTTACAACTTGACCCTTTGAGACTAACCATGTGTTTGAGTTTGATGATTTAGTCTCAAAGGAGGCTTGAAAGGGAAAAGGTGGACTTGGACCATGAAAGACTTCCACTGCACTCCGATGAGAGGGTAACTTATTCCAAGTCCATCTCATGAACTCTTATTGCCATTTGCTCTTAATTGAAGATTTTGGTGAGGCAATGGGGTTATAGAGCCAAGATTGATCCCGTTTTGGTGCTTGATGCCAAAGGGGGAGAAAATAAAGGCCAAAGTGATAAATGGATCAGCTACCACTTGAGAGTTTTTGAAAATAATAGAATAGAGTTTTTGTTTTGTCAAAAGCTTTTATTGTCTCTTATTGTCTCTATTGTCAAAAGTTGGTTTCGTGTGGGGAGAAGTATTGGGATTTAGGGGGAGTTTTTGAAATCTTTGATCAATCTCGTTTGGAATGACTCTCTTTATGCCTCAACATGTGTGGTTGACATAGAAATAGAGATTTGAGTTTGATTTGCAAAAACAAACCAAGTGGTGGCAAAGGATGATCCATATATGCCAAAATTGAATCAAAACCAATTTGAGTTTTTATTTGAAGTGATTTTGCACTTGTTCTAGTTGCTTTATGTGGTGTTGGCATAAATCACCAAAAAGGGGGAGATTGAAAGGGAAATGTGCCTTTGGGCCATTTCTAAGTATTTTGGTGATTAAGTGCCAACACAAGTGCTTAAATGTAAATCAATGCCCATGGATGAACAAAGTGCAAATCTTCAACAAAGGTATGTTTCTAAGTCTTAGTACATTGGTTTTGTGTACTAATATATTTGTCTAAGTGTTAGAAACAGAAAGAAGAAGAGAAGAGAAGACTTGGCTGTGTGCAGCCAAGGGGCTGCTTCGGTCTAGGGCACCGGACTGTCCGGTGGTGCACCGGACAGTGTCCGGTGCGCCAGGCCGCCTCGGCCGAAGAGGCCGCTCTCGGGTTTTTCTCCGGCGACTTCGGCTAAAATTCACCGGACTGTCCGGTGTGCACCGGACTGTCCGGTGAGCCAACGGTCGGCCGGGCCAACGGTCGGCCGCGCGATCGGCGCGCGACACGTGGCCATGCCAACAGTCGGAAGGAAGCACCGGACTGTCCGGTGTGCACCGGACTGTCCGGTGCGCCAGATCTGCAACGGTCGGCAACGGTCGGCTTCGCCAATTAAGGAAAGGAATCGGGCACCGGACACTGTCCGGTGTGCACCGGACTGTCCGGTGCGCCCGACGACAAAAGGCAAGGATAGCCTTCCAGATGTGCTCTCAACGGCTCCTAGCTGCCTTGGGGCTATAAAAGGGACCCCTAGGCGCATGGAGGAGATAACCAAGCATTCTTTGAGCACTCTTGATCACTCACACATCAATCTCGCGCACTTGTTCGACATTCTAGTGATTTGAGCTCCGTTCTAGTGTGCTAGTCTTTTGAGCTCAAGTCTGGGTCTTGTGTGTGCGTATTCGCTGTGATCTTTGTGTCGTGTGTGAGTTGCTAATCCCTTCCTTGCTCCGTGATTCTCTGTGAACATCTTTTGTAAGGGCGAGAGGCTCCAAATTGTGGAGATTCCTCGCAAGCGGGATTGAGAAAAGAAAAGCAAGAACACCGTGGTATTCAAGTTGATCATTGGATCACTTGAGAGGAGTTGAGTGCAACTCTCGTCCGTTGGGACGCCACAACGTGGAGTAGGCAAGTTTTGTACTTGGCCGAACCACGGGATAACCACCGTGTCATCTCTGTGATTGATTTCTTGTGGTTATTGTGTTTTGACTCCTCTCTAGCCACTTGGCCATAATTGTGCTAACACTTAACAAGTTTTTGTGGCTTAAGTTTTGAAGTTTTACAGGATCACCTATTCACCCCCCCCCCCTCTAGGTGCTCTCAGTTCGTCCCTTCACCTTCGGATATGTTGTATTATCAAAGCTTCATGAATGATACCTTCGGCGTCACGTACGGGCAGCTTCAGCCGAAGCTGTCTCTTTCTGCAGGACCTTCGGCGACGAAGCATGGTCCCAACAGTAGCCCCTTCGCGGTGCTAGATCGTTTTTCGTAACGAGCTTGATCCGTGAAAAAAGTCTCTTAGGCTTCAGGAAGCCGAAGGTCCGAAAAAACACCTTCCCTGAGCTCGTTGTCGAGAAACAATTAAAATAATCCCAGCGTCAGGTGGTCCACCGTTCAGTGTATACGATTTGGTCTTTGAGGTCCACCGCGCAGTGGGTGTGAGCAGCTGTTTGCCTGGTGCAAAAATCCTAACGATTCACCTTCTTACCTGCAATACTATATAAACAGACGGGTAGGTGTGAAGTTACCACAGCATTCATTGCTATAGCACTGTTTTGCTGCCAAAATTTTTAACCATAGCCGAAGCTTGACTCTCGCAATCAGACGAAGCTCCAGTTTAAAGCCTACTTCGTCAGAAGAAAAAGCTTCGAGAGAGAAAGTTTTTTAGTTCCCAAGAAATTCAGAATTAAATGGCCAGAGTGCGCTCTACCGCTAGAGTTAAGCGTGAGGGAGGCGAAGCCGAAGGAGCGGAGACTGTTCCTATCTCCGAAGCGATGCAACGATCCGGACTGGTGACCTCGGAAGGAATCCGCACTGCCGAGACAGAGCAGACTGTTGCCGATACAGAACAAGTTGCTGCCGAAGCGGAAGAAGGAGATATTGAGGAAGCTAATTCCGATGATGATTACCATATTGCCGTACCAAGCAAGCCCAGCCATTTGGACTTCGGAAAGTCGACTGTCTCCAAGGCTGATTTCTCCAAAATGGTGAAGTTGGGCTATTTCAGTGAGAATGAGAAGAAGCTGCTTCGCTTCGGGGGGGAAGAAACTACCCCGAAGCCAGAAAAGGATGAAATAGTTATTTTCAAGAGCTTTCTAAAAGCTGGGTTGAGATTCCCCTTAAATAGGATGATCTCTGATGTGCTGCAAAGATTTGGTATCTATTTTCACCAACTGACTCCCAACGCGATTGTCAGACTCAGCGTCTATATCTGGGCTCTCCGAAGCCAGGCGGTGGAGCCGTTTGCCGACAACTTCTGTCGAGTTCATGAGCTGCATTACCAAACTAAGGCCAGAAAAGATGGATTGCATGAAAATTTTGGTTGTTATAATTTTGCTTATCAGAAAACCACGAAGTTTCCCGTGATCAGCTACCGAAGCAAATGGCCGGCAGGCTGGAAATCAGAATGGTTTTATGTCAAAGTTGACGAAGACAAAGAGAAGCTAGTTCAAAGTCCTCTTGAACTAATCTTCGGAGAAACAAGACCCCGATGCAAAATGGCAGTAGAAGGTCCAACTTGGGTTGCACTGGGCGAATTCAAAATTATTGCAGAACATATTGGCACTAGAGATTTAGTGCAGGAATTCCTGGCCTTCAGGGTTTTTCCAACTATGAAAGAGTGGACAATGCCGAAGCTTAAAGGGGAAAAGAAAGAGGGGGAACTCGTCCGACTGCCCTACTATTATAAGTTCAAGAAATATTTTAAAGTACCCTGCCAAGAATGGCTTGATACAATTGAAATAATGAGTAATGAAATTCTTGGGAATTACTCTAAAAAGGAGGACCAACTGATGACAGCGGCCTTCGGCACTCGGCCGAAACGAAGGCTGAACAAGGTGCTTGATGCCATAGGATTTGAATATGCTGACTACGGCCGACTGGGCGGAGATGCTGGAGGCCCGAAGCGAAAAAGGATTGCCAGCGCTACTGACGAAGAAGTCGTCAAGGTAGCCAAAAAGAAAAAGAAAGATTCTGAAAATCTTAGCGCTGAAGAGTTAAATCCTGAGCCGAAGGTGGCCACTACAAGAAAGAGAAAAAGTGCATCCCCAGAGCCGGAAACGCCGGTCCAAGAAGAAGATACTCCTGCTTCTCCTTCTGCTGTTGAAGTAGAAGAGATTATGAAGGTAATGACTGAACCCTTGCCTATCAGGCTAAGTCCGCTGGCACTGGAACTGACGAAGTTTTTTCAGAGGGACAAGGCAGCTTCGACGGCAAAAAGTCCTGTGAAGCCGAAAAACGGAGAATTATTCAAGTGACAGATGTGATCCATCAGACACCGCCACCGGCGATGGTGTCAAACATTGTCTTTGTTGAGACTGCCGAAGCCGAAGGCGCCGCAGCCGAAGCTACTGGAGTGGAAACCACTGAAGCTGAGTCCGGCGAAGCCAAAGCTACCGGGGCCGAAGCCGGGACCACCGAAGAGTCAAACCTGGAAACCACACTTGAGGTTATTGACAATATACTCCTGAAAATGGCTGAAGAAGAAACTACTGCATCTGCGGTGAGCACGGCAACTGAAAAGGGGAAAGAGCAAATTGATGAAATTTCGGAAGAAGAAGATTTTAACTTTCAAGATTTGCTTGGACAAGAGTTAACAAACGCTGAGAAAGAGGAGTTGAAAAAATATGCCATATCTTGCGGATATAAATCAGGGGCTATGCTATTTGGTGGGGTGAACGAAGGGAAACTAAGATGCCTTCGGAATCGTACCGAGGCCAAAATTGTTAGAACCCTCTCCAAAAGCATTGGCTTGCCGAAGCTGGAAACTGACTTGTGCCGTTATCAACGACACCACATCACCGGAAGCTTGCTTTATGCTAACTTCAAGGTAACGGATATTTTTGTTATTTTATTACTATTATTAGTATCTTTTAGGTCGCGTTCTAACGAAGATCGTTTCGACAGAGCATATTATTAAGCAAGGTTCTAAAAATGCAACAAGATCTGGAAGAAGAGAAAAACAAAGCCGTCATTCAAGATTTGGCTGAAAAAGTTGAAAATCACGAAGCCAATCTGAAAAAGAAAGACTTCATAATCCAAGACCTTGGAATAATGGTCAAAGAGCACGAAGGTGCATTAGAAAAGAAGGATTTTGTTATTCAGACCATGGAGGGCTCTTTGGCTGAAGTCCAAACTGAGAATGACAAATTAAAGAATGAATTGCTCCGACAATCAGAAAAATTCGAGCAAGAAAAGAAATATCTTGAAGCAAGCCTGAAAACTGAAGTGGATAAATACTCAAATTTGCAGAAATCCTTTAAAGAACTTCAGGAGAAATGCTTAAGCTTCGGCAGCCGATGTGTGCAACGGCTGAAGGACGTGTTTCACTCTGTCGGAGCTAGCTCTTCAAAATTTACACCTTCAGCTGAAAATCTGCCAAGAACATTAGAATATATTGAAGGCGAAGTTGATGCCCTTGACGAAGTTATTGGTGGGCACGCGGACTTTTGCGCCCTGGTAGCTTCTCGGGGCACAGCTACTGCTTTTTTGAAGGCTGGCTGCACGCATGGAAACATTGCGAACAGACCAAACTTCAGCTTGTCAGCTTCAGATTTGATAGATATCCCAAGCTTAGCCAGAAGCATCGGAAATAGATTCATGACCCAGATCTGGGTAAGTGGCGGGCGGAAAATAGCAGGCGACGAAGCTCGAAGCCATCTTAAGCCGGTAAGAAACTTATGTTTGTTACTTTTACCTTCTCCTTTGAAATTTGTACCTTTCTTACTTTGTTGTTTGGTATATACAGGATGATGAAGCTGAAGATTGACAATGCTGATGTTTAACAAAATTGAAAACAAAGCCTTAGCTGGAGCTTAAAGTTGCTTATAATGTGCTTTCCTGCAAAAATTCTTGGAGAAACTCTTGTAATATAGATATGGAACAACTCATGTAAATTTGTACATACCTTGTAATATATTCTGTCTCCCTTATCCGTATTCAGTCTGCTTTGCTGTGGACGAAACTTCTCTTTTGAGCCGAAGGCGAAAAACACCTTCCCTTCTTTTCGTACACACCGAAGCATAAACAAAATTTTCTTCGAATTTTTTCCTTATTTTCTGAAGCACCTGTCTTCTTTGTGTAGCATGATGATGATTCTATATATGTCTAAATGGATGTTTATGAATGCAAATGACATGATGACATGTAATGTGCAAATGAATATTAGGACACATGTTCAAAAACCATAAGCACGGCCCTTCATCCCCTCAAGAATGATACAAATCTTTTTGCCGTTTACTTTTCGGCTTCACCGTTTACTTTTCGGTGTATCAGCGTTGACTTTTCGCTGTAAGCCTCCCTTAGGAGCTTCTTCGCCTTTTACTTTCAGCGGAATCAGCGTTTATTTTTCGCTGTAAGCCTCCCTTAGGAGCTTCTTCGCCTTTTACTTTCGGCGGAATCAGCGTTTATTTTTCGCTGTAAGCTCTGCATTCCCTTAGGAACGACTTTTGAGCTTCTCCCTGTTTTCTTTTCTTTTTCCTTTGCACTCGAAGGTGCGTTTTCAGCTTTTACATTTACATTTTTGGGGGATATCGCTCTTATAGAATTGAAATAAGAAAAAGAAAAATTACATGTTGTGACCCCATTAAAAACCTTTCTCCCCCTTTGGAAAGGAAAAGGGTGCCACAACAAAGAATATAAAAAATTACATCGAACTAAACATAATATCGCTGAAGCTCATCCGCATTCCACGATCTAGGAATGTCATTGCCGTCCATATCCTTCAATCTGTAAGAACCGGGTCTTGACGAAGATACTACCAAAAAGGGGCCCTCCCACTTTAGCTGTAATTTGCCTACTGTTTCAGGGTTAGCTACTCTTCGAAGTACCAAGTGTCCTGGTTAAATGTTCTTCAGCTTGACCTTTCTATCACGCCATTTTATTGTTTCAGCTTGATATTTATTGATGTTTTCCACAGCTTGAAGTCTGATCCCTTCAATAGCATCTTTTTCTACAGAGCAATCAGCTTCGTTTTCGCCCTCTGCCGAAGCTACTGTCCTTATTGATCCTATTTTGGCCTCTTCTGGGGTTATTGCTTCGTCACCAAACAATAGTTTAAAGGGTGTAAAGCCTGTTGATCTTGACATGGTTGTGTTATGACTCCACACCACTTTGATTAACTCTTCTGGCCACTTTCCCCTGGGCTGATTGAAGATTGACTTCATTATTCCTGTCATTATGATCCCATTGGCTCTTTCGACAAGTCCATTTGACTCTGGGTGTCGGACTGATGCAAAATGGATCTTCGTACCAATTTGATTACAAAATTCTCTGAAGGCTTCAGAATCAAACTGTGTCCCATTATCCACAGTGATAGCCTTCGGCACTCCGAAGCGACAAACAATGTTTTGCCAGGAAAACTTTTGAATAGTAAATGAAGTTATTGTGGCTAAGGGCTTCGTCTCAATCCATTTGGAAAAATATTCCACTGCCACCACCACATATCTTAAGTTCCCCTGTGCTGGTGGTAATGGACCTAGCAAATCCAGACCCCACCTTTGCAACGGCCAAGTGGGTTGTATTAATTGAGTTAAAGACGAAGGTTGTTTTTGATCTCTTGCACATTTCTGACAACCTTCACACTTTTGAACTAAATCCGCTGCATCCGAAGCTGCCTTTGGCCAATAAAATCCTTGGCGAAAAACTTTCCCAAGCAAGGGCCTAGATCCAATGTGAGATCCACAGAGACCTGCATGTATGTCCTTCATTAATTCTATACCTTTGGATCTGGATAAGCACTTGAGCAATGGGGAACAGACCTCGCGCTTGTATAACTCCCCTTCTATTATGACATATGGTCGAGCTCTTGCTTCTATTCTCCTGTTATAAGCTTCGTCGTCTGAAAGAAAATTATCCTGAAGAAAAGAGATGATCTCAGTTCTCCAATCTTCACTATAAACAAGGGATATGTTAAGGATTGCTCTTTCAAGAAGTTCGACCGAAGGTGCTTTTATTGTTTCAAAAAATACTTCCGAAGGTATAGGCAGCCCCTGGGCTGCTGACTTAGCCAATAGATCAGCGTATTCATTTTCTCCACGAGGAATATTTTTGACAGAGAAACCTTCGAAGGAAGCCTCAATCCTTCGGACTGTATCTAGATACTTTTCAAGCTTCGGGTCTCTTGCTTTGTAACTTTTGTCAATATGACCAGAAATAACTTGAGAATCAGTTTTAAGAATGGCCCTTCTGATTCCCATTGCCTTTAATTTCCAAAGACCCAAAAACAGAGCTTCATACTCGGCGATGTTATTTGTGCAGCTAAAATCAAGTCTTGCCGCATAACAAGTTTTAACTTTGGAAGGTGAAACCAACACAGCAGCCGCTCCCGCTCCAAAGGTTCCCCAAGACCCATCGCAAAACACTGTCCATGCTTCGACGTCTTTATTTGTTTCTTCCTCCTGAGCCCCTGGCGTCCAGTCAGCAATGAAGTCTGCTAACGCCTGGGACTGAATCGAAGATCTATGAACATAATCAATACAAAATTCATTGAGCTCTGCAGCCCATTTTCCAATCCTTCCAGTAGCTTCTCGGTTCCTCATAATATCCTTCAGAGGTTGTGAAGAAGGAACAATTATGTTGTAAGCTTGAAAATAGTGCCGAAGCTTCCTGGAGGCCATCAAGACAGCATACAGTACCTTCTCCAACTCTGTATAATTTTTCTTTGATAAATTAAGAACCTCGGATACAAAATATATTGGGGCCTGCCTCTTAACTTGGCCTTCAAGCTTCTCCTGAACAAGTGCTGCACTTACCGCTGAGTGCAGAGCTGCCACATATAATAACAAAGGAGCCCCTGGCGTGGGTGGAGTTAATGTTGTGAGATCTATCAAATACTGCTTCAGCTCTTCGAAGGCCTTCTGCTGGATTGGTCCCCATTGAAAGACTTCGGCTGTCTTCAGCACTTCGAAGAATGGTAAGTTTCTCTCTGCTGATCTAGATATGAATCTGTTGAGAGACGCCAGCCTTCCTGTCAATCTTTGAGCCCCCTTTTTTGTACTTGGTGGTTCCATTCGAAGTATTGCTTCGATTTTGCTTGGATTAGCCTCGATTCCCTTTGTTGAGACTAGGCAACCGAGAAATTTCCCCTTCTTTACTCTGAAGACACATTTTTCTGGATTCAATTTTAGACCAGCCTGTCTAAAATTAGCGAAGGTCTCCTGCAAATCAGCAATGTGGTTATCTTGCTTCGTGCTTTTTACAATGATATCATCAACATAAGTTAGCACATTCCTTCCTATCTGAGAGTGAAGGACCTTCGCTGTCATTCTGCTGAAACTTCCTCCAGCATTTTTAAGCCCCTCAGGCATCCGAAGGTAGCAATATGTCCCACTAGGGGTTATGAAGCTGGTTTTTGGTTCATCTTCCTTCTTCATCCATATTTGATGATAGCCTGAATAGCAATCCAGCAAACTCATAAGCTCTGATGAAGCTGCTGCATCAACTAAGGAATCTATCCTTGGCAATGGAAACTCGTCCTTCGGACAGGCTTTATTGAGGTCAGTAAAATCGATACACATTCTCCATTTACCATTGGCCTTCTTCACCATAACAGTGTTAGCCAACCATTCTGGGTATTTTACCTCTCTAATAACTCCAGCACTGAGGAGTCTTTTTACTTCATTTCGAGCACCTTCGGCCTTGTCTTCAGACATTTTCCGAAGCCTCTGCTTTCTGGGCCTGAAGGATGGATCAACATTGAGCGAATGCTCGATAACATCCCTGTTAACTCCACAAAGATCATTAGCTGACCAAGCAAAAACATCTTTATTGTTGAACAGAAACCTTATCAAGGTTTTCTCCTGCTCTTCGGACAATTGAGATCCCAATAGCACCTTCTGCTCTGCTATATCCTCACATAGGAGCATGGGTTTCGGCCGGTCAGCTGAAGCAGCTTTTTCCCTTCTGAACTTGTATTGCTCACAAGCTTCAATTCCATCTATATTATGGATTGCTTTTGAGTCTGTCCAATTTCCTTCGGCCCTTCTGGCAGCTTCTTGACTTCCATGAATAGCAATGGGCCCTTGGTCCGAAGGTATCTTCATGCAAAGATAAGCTGGATGCAGAATTGCTTCGAAGGCATTAAGAGTGCCACGACCAATGATTGCATTGTAAGGGTACTCCATGTCAACAATATCAAACATAACTTGTTCAGTCCTTGTGTTGTTGATGAATCCGAAGGCCACTAACATTGAGATTTTGCCGAGTGCTACAATCTACCTTCCTCCGAAGCCGCAGAGGGGATGTGTGGCATCAAGAATTTTATCTTCGGGCTCTTGCATCTGTCTGAAGGCCTTAGCAAATATGATATCAGCTGCACTGCCTGTATCAACCAAAACATTGTGGACCAGAAATCCTTTGATAACACAAGAGATAACCATAGCATCATTGTGTGGGTAATCCTTGAGTTGAAGGTCCTCTTGGGAGAAGGTAATAGGAATGTGAGACCATCTTGACTTGATGAAGGGTCCTTGCACCCCGACATGTTGTACCCTTCTCTGTGCTTCCTTCTTCTGCTTCTTGTTGGCTGGTTCTGAACATGAACCGCCTGTTATCGGGAGTACCAGCTTCGGAACCGAAGCAGCTCCAGCTTGAATATTGAACGAAGCCATCAGCTCAGAAAAGTGGAAGTGAGTTCACCGGAGGTGGGCGCCAATGTTGGGGACTTGTTCTCAAATGCTCTGTCTTAAGAACAAGGCAACATAAAATGTTAAATGTTAATGTCCTTCGTCCGCTGAAGCATTATTTCCTTAAGGATTTAATGAACTTCGGACGAAGGTCAAAGATGGTACAATTACGAAGGTTGAATCTTCGTAATTGAACTCTCAGAGATTGTATGAAATAATTCGAGATATGAAGCATTAACGACAAGTAAATTATAAATAAACAACATCATTTTCATATTATACAAATTTGATGTATTCAAACGTTAGATACATTTATACCTCTGTCTTGGCAAAGAATAATTTCCGAGTGATGCGATTGCAATTGCAGGAATGCGTGAACAGTAAAGAAATATTGTTCACTATTTATAGGCACAGGACACAGCCTGTGAGGAATTACAATCATGCCCCCCATAAAAGTTTACAACATTGACTCAGACCTTTATGGACTAAAAGGTCATTTTATCTTTAAGTCGGTTCGTCCCTTCACCTTCGGATATGTTGTATTATCAAAGCTTCATGAATGATACCTTCGGCGTCACGTACGGGCAGCTTCAGCCGAAGCTGTCTCTTTCTGCAGGACCTTCGGCGACGAAGCATGGTCCCAACAACGTGGAACTAAATGCCATACCTCATTCCTAGTGAAGTTGTTGAGCTCCTCTTGCATCGCCACCACCCAATCCGAATCTTGAAGTGCTTCCTCTACCCTGTGTGGCTCAATAGAGGAAACAAAAGAGTAATGCTCACAAAAATGTGCAACACGAGATCTAGTGGTTACCCCCTTATGAATGTCGCCGAGGATGGTGTCGACGGGGTGATCTCGTTGGATTGCTTGGTGGACTCTTGGGTGTGGCGGCCTTGGTTCTTCATCCTCCTTGTCTTGATCATTTGCATCTCCCCCTTGATCATTGCCGTCATCTTGAGGTGGCTCATTTGCTTGATCTTCTCCTTCATCAACTTGAGCCTCATCCTCATTTTGAGTTGGTGGAGATGCTTGCGTGGAGGTGGATGGTTGATCTTGTGCATTTGGAGGCTCTTCGGATTCCTTAGGACACACATCCCCAATGGACATGTTCCTTAGCGCGATGCACGGAGCCTCTTCATCACCTATCTCATCAAGATCAACTTGCTCTACTTGAGAGCCGTTAGTTTCATCAAATACAACGTCACAAGAAACTTCAACTAGTCCCGAGGACTTGTTAAAGACTCTATATGCCCTTGTGTTTGAATCATATCCTAGTAAAAAGCCTTCTACAGTCTTAGGGGCAAATTTAGATTTTCTACCTCTTTTAACAAGAATAAAACATTTGCTACCAAAGACTCTAAAATATGAAATATTGGGCTTTTTACCGGTTAGGAGTTCGTATGATGTCTTCTTGAGGATTCGGTGTAGATATAATCGGTTGATGGCGTAGCAAGCGGTGTTGACCGCCTCGGCCCAAAACCGGTCCGAAGTCTTGTACTCATCAAGCATAGTTCTTGCCATGTCCAATAGAGTTCGATTCTTCCTCTCCACTACACCATTTTGTTGTGGCGTGTAGGGAGAAGAGAACTCATGCTTGATGCCCTCCTCCTCAAGGAAGCCTTCTATTTGTGAGTTCTTGAACTCCGTCTCGTTGTCGCTTCTAATTTTCTTGATCCTTAAGCCGAACTCGTTTTGAGCCCGTCTCAAGAATTCTTTTAAGGTTTCTTGGGTATGAGATTTTTTCTGCAAAAAGAATACCCAAGTGAAGCGAGAATAATCATCCACAATAACTAGACAGTACTTACTCCCGCCGATGCTTATGTAAGCAATTGGGCCGAATAGGTCCATGTGTAGGAGCTCTAGTGGCCTGTCAGTCGTCATGATGTTCTTGTGTGGATGATGGGCACCAACTTGCTTCCCTGCTTGGCATGCGCTACAAATCCTGTCTTTCTCAAAATGAACATTTGTTAATCCTAGAATGTGTTCTCCCTTTAGAAGCTTATGAAGATTCTTCATCCCAACATGGGCTAGTCGGCGGTGCCAGAGCCAACCCATGTTAGTCTTAGCTATTAAGCATGTGTCGAGTTCAGCTCTATCAAAATCTACCAAGTATAGCTGACCCTCTAACACACCCTTAAATGCTATTGAATCATCACTTCTTCTAAAGACAGTGACACCTACATCAGTAAAAAGACAGTTGTAGCCCATTTGACATAATTGAGATACAAAAAGCAAATTGTAATCTAATGAAACAACAAGAAAAACATTGGAAATGGAATGGTCAGGTGATATAGCAATTTTACCCAATCCTTTGACCAAACCTTGGTTTCCATCCTCGAATGTGATAGCTCGTTGGGGATCTTGGTTTTTCTCATAGGAGGAGAACATTTTCTTCTCCCCAGTCATGTGGTTTATGCACCCGCTATCGATGATCCAACTTGAGCCCCCGGATGCATAAACCTACAAAACAAGTTTAGTTCTTGACTTTAGGTACCCAAATGGTTTTGGGTCCTTTGGCATTAGACACAAGAACTTTTGGTACCCAAACACAAGTCTTTGATCCCTTGTGTTTGCCCCCAACATACTTGGCAATTACCTTGCCGGATTTGTTAGTTAACACATAAGATGCATCAAAAGTTTTAAATGAAATGCTATGGTCATTTGATGCACTAGGAGTTTTCTTCTTAGGCAACTTAGCACGGGTTGGTTGCCTAGAACTAGATGTCTCACCCTTATACATAAAAGCATGGTTAGGGCCAGAGTGAGACTTCCTAGAATGAATTCTCCTAATTTTGCTCTCAGGATAACCGGCAGGGTACAAAATGTAACCCTCGTTATCCTGAGGCATGGGAGCCTTGCCCTTAACAAAATTAGACAATTTCTTAGGAGGGGCATTAAGTTTGACATTGTCCCCCTTTTGGAAGTCAATGTCATCCTTAATGCCAGGGCGTCTCCCACTATAAAGCATACTACGAGCAAATTTAAATTTTTCATTTTCAAGTTCATGCTCGGCAATTTTAGCATCTAATTTTGCTATATGATCATTTTGTTGTTTAATTAAAGCCATGTGATCATGAATAGCATTAACATCAATATCTCTACATCTAGTACAAATAGAAGTGTGCTCAATGGTAGATGTAGATGGTTTGCAAGATTTTAATTCTACAACCTTAGCATGCAATATATCATTTTTACTTCTAAGGTCGGAAATGGTAGCATTGCAAACATCAAAATCTTTAGCCTTAGCAAGCAATTTTTCATTTTCATTTCTAAGGCTAGCAAGAGATATGTTTAATTCTTCAATCTTAGCAAGCAAATCATCATTATCATCTCTAAGATTGGGAATTGAAACATTACAAACATTTGAATCAACCTTAGCTAACAAATTAGCATTTTCATTTCTAAGGTTGTCTATAGTCTCATGGCAAGTGCTTAGCTCACTAGATAATTTTTCGCACTTTTCTACTTCTAGAGCATAAGCATTTTTAACCTTAACATGCTTCTTGTTTTCTTTAATAAGGAAGTCCTCTTGGGAGTCCAAGAGATCATCCTTTTCATGGATAGCACTAATCAATTCATTTAATTTTTCCTTTTGTTGCATGTTTAGGTTGGCAAAAAGAGTACGCAAATTATCTTCCTCATCACTAGCATTATCATCGCTAGAGGACTCATATCTAGTGGAGGATTTGGATTTAACCTTCTTCTTTTTGCCGTCCTTTGCCATGAGGCACTTGTGGCCGATGTTGGGGAAGAGAAGGCCTTTGTTGATGGCGATGTTGGCGGTGTCCTCGTCGGAGGAGGAGTCGGAGGAGCTCTCGTCCGAGTCCCACTCGCGGCATACGTGGGCGTCGCCACCCTTCTTCTTGTAGTATTTCTTCTTCTCCTTTCTTCTCCCCTTCTTGTCGTCGCCCCTGTCACTGTCACTAGAAATAGGACATTTTGCTATAAAGTGACCGGGCTTACCACACTTGTAGCAAACCTTCTTGGAGCGGGGCTTGTAATCTTTCCCCCTCCTTTGCTTGAGGATTTGGCGGAAGCTCTTGATGACGAGCGCCATTTCCTCGTTGTCGAGCTTTGAGGCGTCGATTGGTTGTCTACTCGGTGTAGACTCCTCCTTCTTCTCCTCCGTCACCTTGAATGCGACCGGTTGTGCTTCGGACGTGGAGGGATCATCTAGCTCATTGATTTTCTTTGAGCCCTTGATCATATACTCAAAGCTCACAAAATTCCCGATTACTTCCTCGGGAGTCATTAGTGTATATCTAGGATTACCACGAATTAATTGAACTTGAGTAGGGTTAAGGAAAATAAGTGATCTAAGAATAACCTTAACCATCTCGTGGTCGTCCCACTTTTTGCTCCCGAGGTTGCGCACTTGGTTCACCAAGGTTTTGAGCCGGTTGTACATGTCTTGTGACTCTTCCCCTTTGCGAAGCCGGAAGCGACCGAGCTCCCCCTCGATCGTCTCCCGCTTGGTGATCTTGGTTAGCTCATCTCCCTCGTGCGCGGTTTTGAGCACATCCCAAACTTCCTTGGCGCTCTTTAATCCTTACACCTTGTTGTACTCCTCTCTACTTAGAGAGGCGAGGAGTATTGTTGTGGCTTGGGAGTTGAAGTGCTCGATTTGGGCCACCTCTTCCTCATCATAATCCTCATCCCCTACGGATGGTACCTGTACACCAAACTCAACAACATCCCATATACTTTTGTGGAGTGAGGTTAGGTGAAACCGCATTAAATCACTCCACCTAGCATAATCTTCACCATCAAAGGTTGGTGGTTTGCCTAATGGGACGGAAAGTAAAGGCGTATGTTTAGGAATGCGAGGGTAGCGTAGGGGGATCTTACTAAACTTCTTGCGGTCATGGTGCTTAGAAGTGATGGATGGCGCGTCGGAGCCGGAGGTGGAAGGTGATGAAGTGTCGGTCTCGTAGTAGACCACCTTCCTCATCTTCTTTTTCTTGTCGCCACTCCGATGCGACTTGTGGGAAGAGGCTTTCTTCTCCTTCCCTTTCGTTTTGTTGCGGGACTCTTCCGATGAAGCCTTCCCGTGACTTGTAGTGGGCTTGTCGCCGATGGGTTTGTCGCCGGTCTCCATCTCCCTCTTGGCGTGATCTCCCGACATCACTTCGAGCGGTTAGGCTCTAATGAAGTACCGGCTTTGATACCAATTGAAAGTCGCCTAGAGGGGGGGTGAATAGGGCGAAACTGAAATTTACAAAGTTAATCACAACTACAAGCCGGGTTAGCGTTAGAAATATAATCAAGTCCGCGAGAGAGGGTGCAAAACAAATCGCAAGCGAAAAAAGAGTATGACACGCAGATTTGTTTTACCGAGGTTCGGTTTTAGCAAACCTACTCCCCGTTGAGGTGGTCACAAAGACCGGGTCTCTTTCAACCCTTTCCCTCTCTCAAACGGTCCCTCAGACCGAGTGAGCTTCTTCTCAAACACTTGGAACACAAAGTTCCCGCAAGGACCACCACACAATTGGTGTCTCTTGCCTCAATTACAAGTGAGTTTGATCTCAAGAAAGATTGAGAAAGAAAAGAAGCAATCCAAGCGTAAGAGCTCAAAAGAACACAACAAATCACTCTCACTTAACACTAAAGCTTTTGTGGAATTGGGAGAGGATTTGATCACTTGGGTGTGTCTTGTATTGAATGCCTAGCTCTTGTAAGTGGTTGGAAGTGTGAAAACTTGGATGACTTGAATGTGGGGTGGTTGAGGGTATTTATAACCCCAACCACCAAACTAGCCGTTTGGTGGAGGCTGCTGTCGCATGGCGCACCGGACAGTCTGGTGCGCCACCGGACACTGTCCGGTGCGCCAGCCACGTCACCAGGCCGTTGGGTTCCGACCGTTGGAGCTCTGACTTGTGGGCCCGCCTGGCTGTCCGGTGGTGCACCGGACACGCCCTGTAGGCTGTCCGGTGTGCCACCCGCGCGTGCTCTGCTCCTCTGCGCGCGCTGGCGCGCATTTAATGCGCTGCAGACGACCATTGGCGTGAAGTAGCCGTTGCTCCGCTGGCTCACCGGACAGTCCGGTGTGCACCAGACATGTCCGATGAATTATAGCGGAGCGGATTCCCGAAGCTGGCGAGTTCAGAGCCGCTCTCCTCTAGAGCACCGGACACTGTCCGGTGAATTATAGCGAAGCGCCTCTGAAAATTCCCGAAGGTGCGAAGTTTGGCTTGGAGTCCCCTGGTGCACCGGACACTGTCCGGTGGCCCACCGGACAGTCCGGTGCGCCAGACCAGGGCTGCCTTCGGTTGCCCCTTGCTCTTTTGGTTGAATCCATTCTTTGGTCTTTTTATTGGCTAAGTGTGAACCTTTGGCACCTGTATAACTTATAGACTAGAGCAAACTAGTTAGTCCAATTATTTGTGTTGGGCAATTCAACCACCAAAATCAATTAGGAAATAGGTGTAAGCCTAATTCCCTTTCAATTACAACTGGTGCAAAAAAATACCAACCTCATCGTAATCGACCATATGTCCACAAAAATATCCAACACCAAGCTCGGAAGGAACTAATCCATACTTAGCTTCAATACCACATTTGCAGAGTACTAGATCAAATTTCACCTCTTCTTCCGCCCACTGACTGTATCTCTTTTCCTTTACCTCTGGCTCTGGCCAATGGGACAAAGGACCATACAACCACTCTCTGAAACGACACTTACGCCACCCGTATGGCTGCAGGAGAAAAAATTAGTAATTTATTGTAAATAATAACTAGTTCATACATTTAGCGTATCGATGGGCTCACATAATCAATGTTCGGACAACAGAACTGCTTCTCATAGTCTTCATCGATGACAGCACGGTCTCCACAATCGCATCGAGGCGGTTAGTCCATCCGTCTTTCTGTTGCTACCTCCTCCGCATCCGTCATTGGTGGAGGATTCGGGGGAGGAGGTACCCAACGCTTAAAACGCTCATGACTAGTCCTTCCACTCAACCAATTAACGAAAAGAAGATATCAAGGGTCAAATTTATCAGGACCGTTGATCCACTGGAAAAAGAAACACCTCTGATGCCCCTGAAATTATGGGAAGGAAGCACTATTACACATCTACAAAATAATGAATGCGAACAAAATTAAGTGACAAGTCATAAGCTACGTACGTCCAAACCACCACAAAGGTAGTAGCAGCGAGCAGCCGTGTCTGGATGTTGTGATTGATGTACCCAAGCCAGTCTGCCACAGTCACAGTTAGGCACGGGGAGTTCAGGAGGAACAGGAGCATCCTTACTAGATACGTCCGGATATAACTCCCGAGGACGACCTCTCTTCTGCCACAACGCCTCTCGGTACATGTCTTTCATCTAATAAACGATTATAATTATCACTTGTACCTAATATGCTTTATAATAAGTTTACACAGACTAATAATCGAAATGATAATATAATAGGTTTATACAAACTATTTGTCGGGGACCATAATTAGGGGTACCCTCAAGGCTCCTAATTCTCAGCTGGTAACCCCCATCAGCATAAAGCTGCAAAGGCCTGATGGGTGCGATTAGGTCAGGGATCAGTCCATTCGAGGGACTCGATCACGCCTCGCCCGAGCCTAGCCTCGGACAAGGGCAGCCGATCCCGGAGGATTTCCGTCTCGCCCGAGGCCCCCCTCCAGCGGCGAACATATTTCCGGCTCGCCCGAGGCCCTGTCTTCGCCAAGAAGCAACCCTGACCAAATCGCCGCACCGACCGACCAAATTGCAGGAGCATTTAATGCAAAGGTGGCCTGACACCTTTATCCTGACGCGCGCCCCCCAGCCGACAGAGCCGAAGTGACCGCCGTCACTCCACCGCTCCACTGACCGGCCTGACAGAAAGACAGCGCCACCTGCGCCGCTCCGACTGCGGTGCCACTTGACAGAGTGAGGCTGACAGGCAGTCAGGCCCGACCGCAGGCACCATAGGAAGCTCTGCTTCGTCCGACCCAGGGCTCGGACTCGGGCTAAGCCCCGGAAGACGGCGAACTCCGCTCCGCCCGACCCAGGGCTCAGACTCGGGCTAAGCCCCGGAAGACGGCGAACTCCGCTCCGCCCGACCCAGGGCTCGGACTCGGGCTAAGCCCCGGAAGACGGCGAACTCCGCTCTGCCCGACCCAGGGCTCGGACTCGGGCTAAGCCCCGGAAGACGACGAACTCCGCTCCGCCCGACCTAGGGCTCGGACTCGGGCTAAGCCCCGGAAGACGACGAACTCCGCTCCGCCCGACCCAGGGCTCGGACTCAGGCTCAGCCCCAGAAGACGACGAACTCCGCTTCGCCCGACCCCAGGGCTCGGACTCCGCCCTGGCCTCAGCCGACGGTCTCCGCCTCGCCCGAACCAGGGGCTCGGACTCGACCTCGGCCACGGAAGACAGGCTCGACCTCGGCTTCGGAGGAGCTTCCACATCGCCCAACCTAGGGCGCAGACCAGCCACGTCGACAGGAGGCGCCATCATCACCCTACCCCGAACTGACTCGGACCATGGGGAACAAGACCGGCGTCCCATCTGGCTCGCTCCGCCAGATAGGCAATGATGGTGCCCCGCATACTCTGTGACGACGGCTGCTCTCAGCCCCCTTACGGAAGCAAGAGGACGTCAGCAAGGACTCAACAGCTCCGACAGCTGTCCCTCCGCCAGGCTTCAGCACTCCTCCGACGGCCACGACATCACACCAGCTGGGTGCCAAAATCTCTCTGGCTGCCACGACGGCATGTACTTAGGGCGCTAGCTCTCCTCCGCTAGACACGTAGCACTCTGCTATACCCCCCATTGTACACCTGGATCCTCTCCTTACGCCTATAAAGGGAAGGACTAGGGCCCTCTTAGAGAAGGTTGGCCGCGCGGGGACGAGGACGAGACAGGCGCTCGCTTGAAGCCGCTCGCTCCCTCTCCCGCGTGGACGCTTGTAACCCCCTACTGCAAGCGCACCCGACCTGGGCGCGGGACGAACACGAAGGCCGTGGGATTTCCACCTCTCTCACGCCTGTCTCCGGCCACCTCACTTCCCCCCTTCGCGCTCGGCCTCGTGTCAACCCATCTGGGCTGGGGCACGCGACGACATTCACTCGTCGGCTTAGGGACCCCCCGGTCTCGAAACGCCAATGGGCTAAAAGGGGGAACCCCCTCTGCGTCGAATTTTTTCCTCGAAAGATCCCTTCTGCCAGAATGTCTTTCGTGCTTTTTGACTACTTCGAAAGTGGATCCTGAAAACGGCGGAGTACACGTAAGCAGCCAAGGCTGACCGAGCCGAGGGACTCCTACGCCTCCGGGATACGGATACCTCACTCATCACCTTCTGCGATAAGTAACTCACGTTCGGATAAGTGATTCCACGGACCGAACAAGTCTTCATGTTCGGAAGCTCTTCTACCGGAGCGATTCTTCGAGCCTTCTTGACTGTGTCGGTGACAGAACCCCATGGACGGGTAAGAGTGCGCGTAAGCGGCAAGGCTGACCGAGCCGAGGGACTCCTACGCCTCCGGGATACGGATACCTCACTCATCACCTTCCGTGAGAAGCAGCTCTCGCTCGCACAAACAATTCTGTTACCGACAAAAAAGTCTGGGTACTCGAAGCAAGAGGAAAAGAGACGCAGCTTCACAACACGACGAGGGTGTGTTTTGGCCTCGGTGGCCGTAGGAAACACACGCTACAAGACGATCCGATCCTGCAGGCTCGGATCTTGACGCTTGAAGGGAGCAGTAGCACCCTCAGTGTCGACAACACCTTCGGCGAAGTCCGACCCAGCCTCGGACGGCGATGCGGTCCGAAGACCTCCACTCTGAAGGACGGCGTCATCACCAAGCCCGGGCCGTCGCCGCCAGGGTCTTCTCCGGGAATCCGGCCCGAGCAGGCGGCTCGGCCGGCCACCCCGGGGCCTCGGCCAGCTGTCCTCCAAGGACGTCAGCCCGACCCGAGGCCTCAGCTGGTCAATTCCGGCGTCGATCCCGCTAACGGACGACCCGGCCAGGCTCCGGCTGACCAGGTTTTCCTCTCGAGCCAACTCTGCCTCTGTTCGCGCTGACACCGCTACCCCTGGCCTCTGCTCATCAAAGAGCGGCCGAGGGGTTCCTTTAACTAAGCAAGGGAAGCCTCGGACAACAAGGCTGACCGAGCCGAGGGACTCCTACGCCTCCGGGATACGGATACCTCACTCGTCACCTTTACATGGGGCGACTCACGCTTGGTGAAGCGGCTCAGACAACCAACAGGCGAGTCTTAGTGCTCGAAAATGAGGAAAAAATACATACACATTCAGGCCTCGACAGCCACAATGAACAAAAACACTGGCATTCAAAGTGCCATTACAAACGGAACTCCGGTTCCACCTCCACAGGTACGAACAACCCCACTCGATGGGGGGGTCCTGCGGAGCAACAGAAGACTGACGGGCGGCTCGCCGTCGCCCGCTCTGGCAGCAGCAACAACGACTCCCGCTCCGGGTGGCCGAACAGCAGCAGCGAGGGCCTCAGGGCGGATGCTACTGCAATCTTGCCCTCGCCCACGCCGACGCTCGAGGGGCGAGGACAAGTACAAAGAGCCGGAGGCCCGAAGCGCGGATGGTGGCGGTGATCCCGTCGACAACGGGGACTTCTCGAGCCGCTCCACCTCGGCACCGACGACAGGGGCCGTCAGCCCTCCGGCAGACCCCCACTCAGATCCTCCCGGACGAGTGGGGCGCCGACCTCCACGCGGAGGCGTCGTACCGGTGCAAAGGCAGGACCGCCCCAGAACACGAACGCCGCCCTAGCAGCGCGCGACATCTTGGGCGGTCCTCCCGTGCACACGGCGCGGCAGCCGCCTCCCGACAGGAGGGGGCACCGGGAGCCAAGCCAACGAGCTCGACGCGCTGAGGCTGACGACGTCCGCCGTCGACCAGCCCCGCGTTGTCGAAGTTCGACCCGCCCGCAGGGCCAGTGAGCGCCCTCTCCCTCGAACGCCGCAGGAGAGGCCGACCCACGGACCCGCGCGAGAGGTAGAGCTCCGGCTCAGCCCGGCCTCCACCCCAGCGAGGATGATGAACATCCTTGAAGCTGAGGGTGGGACCAAGATCGCAGCCCGGCTTGCTTCTCCCCACCCAGGGGCTGGTGGTCACCGTCTCGGGTGACCGCCGGCGGAGGGGTACAGCCGGGCCGGCTGATGAAAATCCTTGAAGCCGAACGATGGCTGAAAGGTACCAACTCCCGCGGAGTTGCGTTCCTCCAACGACGAGGCGGAAAGACGGTGGGTATCCCCCATCCGGGGGCTTGGAAGGTGGAAAGACACGATACATAAGGGAGCACGAAGACATGGTCGCCTTCCAAGGGGGTCACCCTCCTTTTAAAGGCGACTCTCCCTACTTGCGTCCCCAGCCGTCGTGGGCTGAGTCTTCTCCAACACACTCCAAGGTCCTCCCCTACGGCGCGGGGGCTGGGCCCCACACGTCATGCAAGTCGGCTCAGAGCAGAAGAAGCCAAACCGTCGCGCGCGGTGCGTGCAACCGCCCAGCGGTTGCAAGCGGCTCTCCACTTTTGCCCAGACCAACGGGTGGGAGGGCGAGCAGCCATGCAGGCGGCATGCAACCGCGCCAAATGGGCGCACTTCTCCGACTCCCAACACGCCCGGCATGGAGACCTAGGCCCACGCGTCATGCGACCAGCGCGCCAAATGCTTCGTGCATGCAGCTGCACCGCCACTTGCGCCACCACCGCGCCTCCTCGACTGCGGAACCAATACTGCGACTCGAGGTGACCCAGCGCACGACCCAGCAGCGCCAGCCTGGCGCGACGGTCAATACGGCCAAAAATGGGCCGGCAGTAATGGCGGTGGCAGGCGGGCAGGAGCAGCGGTCACGTCGTCAGCCCAGCCTACGTCCCATCCAGGGGCGACGAGAGAACCCCCTCTCACGGCATGAAGACAACGCGCCCGTGTTCCGTTCCTCAAACGGCTCGCGCACGCGCAACGGCCGCCTCGCGAACCACTCGCCCTGTCGCATTAACTCCGCGGCGGGACAGGCGGCGCCTCTGGCAGGAGAAGCGGGCGACGCTTCGCCTTCGCCATAATGACCGCGTCAAAAAAGGTACGCCGCGTCGTTCGATTTCGTATCCTTTTCCTTTTTTCCTCTTTCTCTCTCTTGCAACAGGGACCGGGAAAGGGGGATACCTCAAAAAGGATCCTTCCCTGTGAAGGAACCAGGCTCCGAGCCTCCCTACTGATCAGAGGTTCGAAGGCTGGCCCCTCGGAAGGGTTCGACAGCCGCCTCAGATCGCGTGGGCTCTACACCCACTACTAGTCAGAGGTTCCAAGGCCGGCCCCTCGAAAGGGTTCAATGGCCGCCTCAGGCTACTCAGGCTCCGCGCCCACTACTGATCAGGGGTTCGAAGGCTGGCCCCCGAAGGGTTCACAGCCGCCTCAGACACAGAGCGAGGGATGACCATGGGTACGTTCGATACATAACCAAGGCTCGGGCTGCGCTCCCGAGGTACCCTAGGACATTTCTGAGACCAGCGGGAACGATCTTGTAACGGAATCCCATCAGAGGGAGGCATCGAGCCCTCGGACCCCGTCGCCAGGGGACCGGGTCCGGCAGATCACCCGCAGGTACTTTTGGGCGTGCCTCTGGGCCCCTAGCCGACCCCTAACGAACGGGGCACAGACGGCCACTCGGATTACCCGCCTGCAGCTCACCGGAGACACCATGTTCGGCGCCCATCGAGGGCAACATGGCGCTCTCCCCCCTCCTCCTTGCGGAAAGGCGACGCAGGGGCGTATGTAAAAAAGTCGAGTCTGTCCCTGATCGCCCTCTCGCCCTGTGCAGAGGCTCGGGGGCTGCTCTCGCAAACCCGGCTCCGGCCGAACCGTTGACAGCGTCAACATACCAGCCCGAGAACTTGGGACCCGACCGTACACCCGGGATACGGCCAGCTCGCATGAGGGAACAACCAGACCAGCCGAAGCATTACGCGAGGCATTAAGACCTCGGAGGAGTCAAACCACTCCTCCGAGGCCTCGGGGGCTACACCCGGCGGGTGCGCTCGCGCGCACCCACCGGAACAAAACGCAACCGAGAAAGGTTGGTCCCCTTGCAAAAAAGTGCGACGAAAGCCTCCAAGCGAGTGCTAACACTCCCTTCGAGGCTCGGGGGCTACTGTCGGGGACCATAATTAGGGGTACCCTCAAGGCTCCTAATTCTCAACTGGTAACCCCCATCAGCATAAAGCTGCAAAGGCCTGATGGGTGCGATTAGGTCAGGGATCAGTCCATTCGAGGGACTCGATCACGCCTCGCCCGAGCCTAGCCTCGGACAAGGGCAGCCGACCCCAGAGGATTTCCGTCTCGCCCGAGGCCCCCCTCCAGCGGCGAACATATTTCCGGCTCGCCCGAGGCCCTGTCTTCGCCAAGAAGCAACCCTGACCAAATCGCCGCACCGACCGACCAAATTGCAGGAGCATTTAATGCAAAGGCGGCCTGACACCTTTATCCTGACGCGCGCCCCCCAGCCGACAGAGCCGAAGTGATCGCCGTCACTTCACCGCTCCACTGACCGGCCTGACAGAAAGACAGCGCCACCTGCGCCGCTCCGACTGCGGTGCCACTTGACAGAGTGAGGCTGACAGGCAGTCAGGACCGGCCGGGGGCACCATAGGAAGCTCCGCTTCGCCCGACCCAGGGCTCGGACTCGGGCTAAGTCCCGGAAGACGGCGAACTCCGCTCCGCCCGACCCAGGGCTCGGACTCGGGCTAAGCCCCAGAAGACGGCGAACTCCGCTCCGCCCGACCCAGAGCTCGGACTCGGGCTAAGCCCCGGAACCCAGGGCTCGGACTCGGGCTAAGCCCCGGAAGACGGCGAACTCCGCTCCGCCCGACCCAGGGCTCGGCCTCGGGCTAAGCCCCGGAAGACGACGAACTCCGCTCCGCCCGACCCAGGGCTCGGACTCGGGCTAAGTCCCGGAAGACGACGAACTCCGCTCCGCCCGACCCAGGGCTCGGACTCGGGCTCAGCCCCAGAAGACGACGAACTCCGCTTCGCCCGACCCCAGGGCTCGGACTCCGCCCTGGCCTCAGCCGACGGTCTCCGCCTCGCCCGAACCAGGGGCTCAGACTCGACCTCGGCCACAGAAGACAGACTCGACCTTGGCTTCGGAGGAGCTTCCACATCGCCCAACCTAGGGCGCAGACCAGCCACGTCAACAGGAGGCGCCATCATCACCCTACCCCGAGCTGACTCGGGCCATGGGGAACAAGACCGGCGTCCCATCTGGCTCGTTCCGCCAGATAGGCAATGATGGCGCCCCGCATACTCTGTGACGACGGCTGCTCTCAGCCCCCTTACGGAAGCAAGAGGACGTCAGCAAGGACTTAACAGCTCCGACAGCTGTCCCTCCGCCAGGCTCCAACACTCCTCCGACGGCCACGACATCACACCAGCTGGGTGCCAAAATCTCTCCGGCTGCCACGACGACATGTACTTAGGGTGCTAGCTCTCCTCCGCTAGACACGTAGCACTCTGCTATACCCCCCATTGTACACCTGGATCCTCTCCTTACGCCTATAAAAGGAAGGACCAGGGCCCTCTTAGAGGAGGTTGGTCGCGCGGGGATGAGGACGAGACAGGCGCTCGCTTGAAGCCGCTCGCTCCCTCTCCCGCGTGGACGCTTGTAACCCCCTACTGCAAGTGCACCCGACCTGGGTGCGGGACGAACACGAAGGCCGCGGGATTTCCACCTCTCTCACGCCTGTCTCCGGCCACCTCACTTCCCCCCTTCGCGCTCGGCCTCGCGTCGACCCATCTGGGCTGGGGCACGCGGCGACATTCACTCGTCGGCTTAGGGACCCCCGGTCTCGAAACGCCGACAGTTAGAGAAGGTCAAGTCGGAACAACACCTATGTACATTAAAAAACTATTGTCAATAAAAAATTTGGCAGCACCTCCCCTATAAAGTGATGTTTATAGAACCTGGAAAGAAACGATAACACGATGGTTGCCAACATAGAATACTGCACGATAGCATAATAAACAATATGCTAACCATGTGATATCAATGTGCTAAACATATTGCTACATGTATATGCTATACACTTTATAATCACTCGCTTTCCTACATCCAATACACTAACAATATGCTACGAATTTACTAACTATATAATCACTAAATAAATATACTAACAAATAAATAACTAGCTAACTATATAATTACTAAATAAATATACTAAAAACTAGGTAAATAATTACCGTGGGGAGGAGGGTCGGCCGTGGGGACGAGGGGCTTGACGGCGACGGAGAACGGCAAGGGCAACGGCGTGGAGCGGTGGAGGGGGCTGCGACGGCCGTGGCGTGGGGCGCTGCCCCGGCTGCAGAGGAGGCCGCGGCGGCCTCGGTGGCGAGCGGCTGGGAGGGGCGGCGAGCGGCGAGCGGCTGGTGCGATGGTGGCGGCGTGGGGCGCTGGCGGCCGCGGCGGCGAGCGGCTGGTGCGGCGGCTCGGCGAGACGGCGAAACGGGGTTAGAACAGAATGAGCGAGAGGAGAACGACGCGGTTCAAAACCTCTAGTTCGGCGCCAAGATATATGGCGCCGAGCTAGGGGACACGTCAGCCTCCAACTGTCGTCGCCACATCATCTCTCGGCGCCATAGGCTGTGGCGCCGAGCATCGGGTCCAAACTTGCAAATTAAAATTCTGGGGGTCCAAACGTAAATTTTTGTCAAAAAGGGGCTAAAAACAAAAAATCACCGTTCATAGGAAGGACACTGGACACGCCGTAGGGATCTTTCTGCGATGATTTTTTTAAAAAAGTTATAATTAGGTTATTCTCGTCCATTGGTGGAGTGCATTTCTGTATTTTTTTTAAAAAAATCAAGGTATACAATTGAAATTTCAAATATTCTTAAATCTTAGAACGAAAAAGGCTTCCCATTTCCTGCGCTTATTATCATCATTCCGATTAAAACTGGCCCAATTACGGCCCATTGAAACCCAGCCCATTACTTTCCACTATTATCAATCAACCTTTACCACTAATCGCTTCCACTTTGGTTAACCACCCGACTCCACCTAATATAGCCTTCCTTTTCCGTCCATGGCCGCGCAACCCTAACGGCGCCCTTCCCGTGCCGCGCGCATGGCGGACCCCGGCGGCTGCCTCGAGGTCCGGCTCTTCTACGTGCGCGTCTCGCCGCACGGCGGCGCGGCCCCTCCCCCGCGCCTCGCGCTCGAGCTCCGCCCCGCGGGCGGCGAGGCGGCCCCCGTCCCGCTGCGCCTCGACCGCCACGACGCCGCCTCGGGCGAGGCCACCTACGTCTCCACCGCGGCCGCGCGGCTTCCCCCGCCATCCGCGGCCTTCGATGTGGCCGACCACCGCGGCGTCGCGCTGCTCCGGGGCTCGCTTCGGTGGTGTCCCGGCGCCAAGGGCGGTTCCCACGCCTGGGAAATTGATTGCGTCCCCGCCGCTGCGGCGGCCGCCTCGGCCTCGGCCTTCGAGGTGTACGTCGCCGGGTGCTACGCCGGCGAGCCCGCGGTGCTCACGCACGCCCTGCGGCTAGCCACCCCGGAGGAAGCTGCTGCTGCGTTGGTTCGGCGCCGATCGGGGGCATTGCCGGTGAGTGTTAATTGTATTTTTTTCCTTCTTCTCAGCAACTATGTCTGACTCGTTTGACTGTATGGTCTGGTATAGAAACAAACACAAGCAACAAAGTGGCAGGCTACCGTTGCAATTTAATACAAAACCTGTTCTTAGGTTATTGTAAGCTTGTAAGGTGGCGAGTGGATATATTGCTGTATGGATAAACCTTGGTTCATGGCGTGTTACAACTAATGTAGTACCATCTTCTGATTGTGATAGCTTTGTTCTTGCATAGCGCTTGTGGTTCAGGTTCAATTGGCAGGGAATGTTGTTGTCAATTGCACTGCCCTGCCCCTGAGGTAGAAACATTTTTTGTGAAGTTGTAATGTTCTATTTACAGGATTACCATAGACTTTGATGGCTTTGCTTGTAGTTGTAGTAGTATCTTTATCCCCACTCTTTGATTGATATGCTTGTAAGTGTGCCCAAAAGTATTGTCTGTCTTGATGGTAATGTACATCCAACTAATAATCCAAATCCAAGTGAGGTTACCATAGACTTGAAAGCATCAGGTAATACTGCCTCGATTTTTGCAGTATAAATCTAGTTTTCTTGCAAATTATCATCTTGCAATGCTACCCCTTCAGTATTGTTGGACGTGGGGATAGGTGTTCGTTTTGTGTTGATAGAGCTGTGTATGGTCCAACATATCTGCTCCGATGTTAGTGCCTTGAGAATACATGTCAGTCTTGGTCTAGGTTCTGTTGTCAATTCATGAATCCTTTCTAGGACTTGAATTGATGATTTGTATCAGGGAATGTACAAATGTAGAGAAAAAGAGATATTAGTCATAGGCAGTGTTATTAAAATTACGTTTAAATGATGTTTAAACTACGTTTAAACGTCATAACTCTAATTAGAGGTTGAAATCACGTTTTGGCGTTCTAAACTGTAAAATGCAGTGTTTTATGCATTTTAGACCATTAGCTATTTTTGGGCCCAGTCTATTAGTTACTTTTGGGGTTCAATCTAGCTCATGGGTGAAGTTTTGGTAAGCCCTGACCTCTCTGTTTTGGTATTTAACTTCATATTATTGTCTGAAATTATGATATATTGGTATTTTTCCTATGTTGTTTAAAACTACGTTTAAACTTTGTTTAAACATTTAAAAGTCAAAATTTCACCCATGAGCGTTCCAACGTTTTATCGTTTTAATAACCTTGGTCATAGGCATTAGGTACCAGCTCCACATGAATCATACCAGTTAGGCTGTCTCCAGTAGTTATACTATCTCATCCCTATTTCAAACTTCACTCTGCAAACGGTGTAATCTAAAGTGCAAATCATCTATCTTACATCTGCTGCGGACAGCCTTAGAGCATTGTGCTCGGAGGGGTCTTCCCTTGCTGGCTGCACTTGAATTGTGGTACAGCTTCCTAAAGCAAAGCCCACGGGTCTTCTCCCCTTTGTGGTAGATTTTTTTAATCATAGTCATTAGGTATCATGGGAGTTTGGTTCTATTCTATCTCGGTACACAATATAATTTTGCATTTGAAGTGGCTATGTTTGGTTGTCTGTGGCTTCAACTGAAACTGTGTGCTTGGTGAACTAATGTCTTTTGCACCGATCAACAGATTGTGACAATCTGAACCTCAACTTTCTGGTTGATCAATATCAACTTCTTTGGCAGGCTGCTAGGGATGAAGGCGACAATGATATGAACACTGGTAGCACGCAATACCCTGAAGGTTGGTACTCAGACGATGACGACGGGCAGCTCTCATGGTTCAACGCTGGGGTCAGAGTTGGCGTAGGCATCGGCCTGGGAGTCTGTGTTGGTGTAGGCATAGGCGTCGGGCTCCTCCTGCGCTCCTACCAAGCAACAACCAGAAGCTTGAAGAGGCGGTTCTTCTGACAGTTGCAGCTGGTGTAGCTACCAATGATGACCAGAGCAGAGTTCTGCCTCACATACTTGTATAGTTCATGTGTTTGTTGTGCAGGAGTTTTGTTTTGTTTTTAGGGGAAAGTGTAGATGCTGTGTTAATGTGGTTGTGTACATGGCTCTCGCCGTTTCTTGTATGGCATGGCATGCATGTAAACTGTGAAGTTGGTCCTCGGACATGTGAAGGAAATGGTTTCTAGTTTTGAGAACGGAGCAGCTGCTGCATGGGTTGCAACTCGCTATTCGGTCATCTAGTACACTAATGAGAAATATTTAGTCTATTAATAAATTATTAGCTGAAAAAAAACTAGCTAATGAAGATATTAGTTGTGGGTGTATTTGGAATCTCTATAATTGTTTTTATATAATAACTATTAGTTCTAGATATTCTAAACGAAGCCTTGGGCTCGTGAGCTGAAAGTTGTCAGAGTTGAGCCGCATTTTCCACTTATGATTACGAGTTCGGTTAAGAGCAACTTAAAGAGACTAGATAAATCATTGTATAAAGGTAAATTTATAGGATGTTTGGTTTGAGAAATGAGCTAATACATCATCTTATCACTTTTTTATTTGGTTTGTGTAATAGAATAAGTTAATATATCACCACCATATTTTTTATAATTATTTAACTACTACTCATCCTACCAAATTTGAGAAATAAACTCACGATACACCACCTTATTTTTTAATGAACTGATTTATCAAACCAAACACTATCTTAGTTATCGTTATATGAAAAACATCTCCAGCAGACTCTTTAGATGACTCTTTAAATTTAGTAGCTCTTCATTTCTGCACTATGCTCTCTATTTTTGGATAGACTGTTTCCCTCGCCATTCAGTCTACTGGTTTACAGAGTCAATTTAATTAGCCTACACTTTTTTTGAAATATATTTTGGAGTGTAGCTAAATCGATATATTTGGCCAATCTTTTATAGTTGCTCTAAAAAAAGACAATATTAGTATAATCATTATTTTAAAACTTTTGATTATTTTGTAGCCATCATAAATACTATATATAATTTTAATGGACTATGCTAATGTATTTCAGACATAATAATTTATATTTTTCACTTTAAAATATAATACTTATCTATTTTTTAAAAAATATGTTTAATATATATTAATATATTTTTAGTTGATTAATATATAAGACTAGTCGGTTGTCCGTGCGTTGCGACGACTTACAACAATACCCATGTAAATTATCCATCAAAAAAATTCAAGATTTTTTATTGATTATCTCCGCTCTCTGTATAATATATTTTTGATTTGGCTAACTGATGTTATTGTTTACTCCATGCAAATGTCTTGGTACAACTGAGAGCACCTAGAGGGGGGTGAATAGGTGATCCTGTAAAAACTTGAAGCTTAATCCACAAAACTAGATTAGGAGTTAGCACAATTAAGCCAAGTGGCTAGAGAGGAGAGCTTGCACAACACGATAACCACAAAGAGATCAACACAGAGATGGCACAGTGGTTTATCCCGTGGTTCGGCCAAGTCCAACATTTGCCTACTCCACGTTGTGGCGTCCCAACGAACGAGGGTTGCAATCAATCCCTTTCAAGCGGTCCAAAGACCCACTTGAATACCACGGTGTTTTGCTTTCACTTTGCTATATCCCACTTGCGAGGAATCTCCACAACTTGGAGCCTCTCGCCCTTACACTTTGATGTTCATAAAGAAGCACGGAGTAAGGGAGAGATGAGTAACGCACACAAGACACGAAATCAGAGTACCAACACGCACACAAGTCACAACAAGAGCTCACAACACAACCCGACGAGTTCACAACTCAAATGGAGCTCTAGTTGCTATCATAAAGAATCAAATACGCGAAATCGAAGTCTTGGTGCTTAGGAATGCTTAGAGAATGCTTGATGTACTCCTCTATGTGCCTAGGGGTCCCTTTTATAGCCCCAAGGCAGCTAGGAGCCGTTGAGAGCAATTCAAGAAGGCAATTCTTGTCTTCTGTCGCCTGGCGCACCGGACAGTCTGGTGCACCACCGGACACTGTCCGGTGCGGATTTCTTTCCTCATTTGGCGAAGTCGACCGTTGCAGTCTTGAAGCCGTTGGCGCACCGGACACTGTCCGGTGCACACCGGACAGTCCGGTGCCCCTTCTGACCGTTGGCTCTTGCCACGCGTCGCGCGCGGATTCTGCGGCCGACCGTTGGCCCGGTCGACTGTTGGCTCACTGGACAGTCCGGTGCACCACCGGACAGTCCGGTGATTTATAGTCGTACGTCGTTAATTGCTTCCCGAGAGCAGCCAGTTGACAGACTCTGGCCTGGCGCACCGGACACTGTCCGGTGCACCCAGACCGAGCTGTCTTTGGCTGAACAAAGTCATCTCTTTTTCAACTTGATTTCTCCTATTTCCAGCACTTAGACATAGTACATTAGTCCCCAAAACAATGTACTAAGTCTTAGAAACATACCTTTTTATTTGATTTGCACTTTATCCATAGATTAACTTGAGTCCACTTGTGTTGGCACTCAATCGCCAAAATACTTAGAAATGGCCCAAGGGCACATTTCCCTTTCAATCTCCCCCTTTTTGGTGATTTATGCCAACACAATAAAAAGCAACTAAAGGAAGTGCAACATCAATACAAATGAGAACTCAAAATTATTTTGATTCAAATTTGGCATATATGGATCATTCTTTGCCACCACTTGGTTTTTGCAAATCAAACTCAATTTCCTATCTCTAAGTCAAACACACTTGTTGAAATATAAAGAGAGATATTTCAAGAGAAATTGATCAAAGATTCAAAAACTCCCCCTTTTTCCCATAATCAAATATTCTCCCCACAAGAGGCCAACTTTTGACAATAAGAGACAAACAAGAGTATTTTGACAAACAAAAACTCTAACGGACGTTCCTATCTAACTCTACTTTTTCAAAATTCTCACGTGGTAGCTGATCCATTTCTTGCTTTGGCCTTATTTTCTCCCCCTTTGGCATCAAGCACCAAAACGGGATCAATTTTGGCCCTTTAACCCCATTGCCTCACCAAAATCTTCAACTAAGAGTAAAAAGGCAATAAGAGTACAAAGATGAACTTGGAATTAGTTACTCTTTCATCGGAGTGCAGTGGAAGTCTTGCATGGTCCAAGTCCACCTTTCCCTTTCAAACCTCCTTTGAGACTAAATTAAGCAAACTCAAGTACACAGTTAGTCTCAAAGGGTCAAGTTGTAGCACATCTCCCCCTAAATATGTGCAGCACTTGCAAATGGACGTGTGAGGTCCGGGGAGTGCTTGTACAACTTGAGCACCATAAATAAACAACGAAATGCATTAAGGAACATGATCAAGGCATAAAACACATGTATGCTATAAAATCAATCAAAGTTTCGCGAATCTAAGACATTTAGCTCACTACGCAGCTTGCAAAAGGTCGACTCATCTAGAGGCTTGGTAAAGATATCGGCTAGCTGGTTTTCGGTGCTAACATGAAACACTTCGATATCCCCCTTTTGCTGGTGGTCTCTTAAAAAGTGATGCCGGATGTCAATGTGCTTTATGCGGCTGTGTTCAACAGGATTATCCGCCATGCGGATAGCACTCTCATTATCACATAGGAGTGGGACTTTGCTTAGATTGTAGCCAAAGTCCCTGAGGGTTTGCCTCATCCAAAGTAGTTGCGCGCAACACTGTCCTGCGGCAACATACTCGGCCTCAGCGGTGGATAGGGCAACAGAGGTTTGTTTCTTAGAGCTCCACGACACTAGGGGCCTTCCTAAGAATTGGCACGTCCCCGATGTACTCTTCCTATCGACCTTACATCCAGCATAGTCGGAGTCTGAATATCCAATTAAGTCAAAGGTAGACCCCTTTGGATACCAGATCCCGAAGCAAGGCGTAGCGACTAAATATCTAAGAATTCGCTTCACCGCCACTAAGTGACATTCCCTTGAATCAGATTGAAATCTAGCACACATGCATACGCTAAGCATAATATCCGGTCTACTAGCACATAAATAAAGTAAAGACCCTATCATAGACCGGTATGCCTTTTGATCAACGGACTTACTTCCTTTGTTGAGGTCGGTGTGTCCGTCGGTTCCCATTGGATTGCGGGCTTGGCGTCCTTCATCCCAAACTGCTTGATCAAGTCTTGCGTGTACTTCATTTGGGAGATGAAGGTGCCATCCTTGAGTTGGTTCACTTGGAACCCAAGGAAGTAGCTTAATTCGCCCATCATCGACATCTCAAACTTTTGAGTCATCACCCTGCTAAACTCTTCACAAGACTTTTGGTTAGTAGAACCAAATATCATGTCATCGACATAAATTTGGCACACAAAAAGATCACCATAACAAGTCTTAGTAAAAAGAGTTGGATCGGCTTTCCCAACCTTGAACTCATTAGCAATAAAAAAGTCTCTAAGGCATTCATACCATGCTCTTGGGGCTTGCTTAAGTCCATAGAGCGCCTTAGAGAGCTTACACACGTGGTCGAGGTACCGTTCATCCTCAAAGTCAGGGGGTTGCTCCACGTACACCTCCTCCTTGATTGGTCCATTGAGGAAAGCGCTCTTCACATCCATTTGGAACAACCTGAAAGAATGGTGAGTAGCATAGGCTAACAATATGCGAATTGACTCTAGCCTAGCCACAGGAGCAAAAGTCTCCTCAAAGTCCAAACCTGCGACTTGGGCATAACCTTTTGCCACAAGTCGTGCCTTGTTCCTTGTCACCACTCCGTGCTCGTCTTGTTTGTTGCGGAACACCCACTTGGTTCCCACAACGTTTTGCTTGGGACGAGGCACCAGTGTCCAAACTTTATTTCTCTTGAAGTTGTTGAGCTCCTCTTGCATGGCCAACACCCAGTCCAGATCTAGCAAGGCCTCTTCTACCCTGAAAGGCTTAATAGAAGAGACAAAGGAGTAATGCTCACAAAAATTAACTAATCTAGAATGAGTAGTTACTCCCTTGCTTATGTCACCCAATATTTGGTCGACGGGATGATTCCTTTGAATCGTCGCTCGAACTTGGGTTGGAGGTGCCGGTTGTGCTTCTTCCTCCATTAAATGATCATCTTGTGCCCCCCTTGATCACACGCCTCCTCTTGATGAACCTGTTCATCTTCTTGAGTTGGGGGATGCACCGTTGTTGAGGAAGAAGGTTGATCTTGCTCCTTTTATTCTAGTGGCCTCACATCTCCAATCGTCATGGTGCGCATTGCGGCCGTTGGAACGTCTTCTTCATCTACATCATCAAGATCAACAACTTGCTCTCTTGGAGAGCCATTAGTCTCATCAAATACAATGTCACTAGAGACTTCAACCAAACCCGACGATTTGTTGAAGACCCTATACGCCTTTGTATTTGAGTCATAACCTAACAAAAACCCTTCTACAGCTTTGGGAGCAAACTTCGAATTCCTACCTTTCTTCACTAGAATGTAACATTTGCTCCCAAATACACGAAAGTAAGACACATTGGGTTTGTTACCGGTTAGAAGCTCATATGAGGTCTTCTTGAGGAGGCGATGAAGATAGACCCGGTTTATGGCGTGGCAAGCCGTGCTCACGGCTTCCGTCCAAAACCGTTCGGGCGTCTTGAATTCACCAAGCAACGTCCTTGCCATGTCTAGTAGTGTCCTGTTCTTCCTCTCTACCACACCATTTTGCTGTGGTGTGTAGGGAGCGGAGAACTCGTGCTTGATTCCTTCCTCCTCAAGATACTCCTCCACTTGAAGGTTCTTGAACTCGGACCCATTGTCGCTTCTTATCTTCTTCACCTTGAGCTCAAACTCATTTTGAGCTCTCCTTAGGAAGCGCTTGAGGGTCCCTTGGGTTTCAGATTTATCCTGCAAAAAGAATACACAAGTGAAGCGGGAAAAATCATCAACTATAACAAGACCATACTTACTTCCTCCTATACTTAGATAGGCGACGGGTCCGAAGAGATCCATATGAAGTAACTCCAGGGGTCTTGATGTTGTCATCACATTTTTGGCATGATGAGAGCTTCCCACCTGTTTACCTGCTTGACAAGCTGCACAAGGTCTATCTTTTTCGAAAGTTACATTAGTTAGACCTATCACGTGTTCTCCCTTTAGAAGCTTGTGAAGGTTCTTCATCCCCACATGTGCTAAACGGCGATGCCACAGCCAGCCCATGCTAGTCTTAGCAATTAAGCATGCATCTAGACCGGCCTCCTCTTTTGCAAAATCAACTAAATAAAGTTTGTCGTCTAGCGCACCCTTAAAAGCTAATGAACCATCACTTTTTCTAAAGACAGACACATCTATATTTGTGAATAAACAGTTATATCCCATATTACAAAGTTGACTCACAGACAACAAGTTATATCCAAGCGACTCAACTAAGAACACATTAGAAATAGAGTGCTCGGATGAAATAGCAATTTTTCCTAACCCTTTCACCTTGCCTTGGTTCCCATCACCGAATATGATTGAATCTTGGGGATCCTTGTTCTTGACGTAGGAAGAGAACATCCTCTTTTCCCCTGTCATGTGGTTTGTGCATCCGCTGTCGATAATCCAGCTTGAGCCCCCGGATGCATAAACCTGCAAGGCAAATTTAGGCTTGGGTCTTAGGTACCCAACTCATGTTGGGTCCTACAAGGTTAGTTACAATAGTCTTAGGGACCCAAATGCAGGTCTTGTCTCCCTTACATTTGGCCCCTAATTTCCTAGCAATTACTTTCTTATCCTTTCTACAAATAGCAAAGGAAGCATTGCAAGCATAATAAATAGTAGAAGGTTCATTCATTACTTTCCTAGGAACATGAACAATATTTCTTCTAGGCATAGTGAAAGTCGCCTAGAGGGGGTGAATAGGGCGAATCTGAAATTTATAAACTAAATCACAACTACAAGCCGAGTTAGCGTTAGAAATTTAATCGAGTCCGAGGGAGAGGGTGTAAAGCAAATCACAAGCGAATAAAGAGTGTGACACGCGGATTTGTTTTACCGAGGTTCGGTTCTTGCAAACCTACTCCCCGTTGAGGTGGTCACAAAGACCGGGTCTCTTTCAACCCTTTCCCTCTCTCAAACGGTCCCTCGGACCGAGTGAGCTTTTCTTCTCAATCACTTGGAACACAAAGTTCCCACAAGGACCACCACACGATTGGTGTCTCTTGCCTCAATTACAAGTGAGTTTGATCTCAAGAAAGAATGAGAAAGAAAGCAATCCAAGCACAAGAGCTCAAAAGAACACAACAAATCACTCTCACTTAACACTAAAGCTTTTGTGGAATTGGGAGAGGATTTGATCACTTGGGTGTGTCTTGTATTGAATGCCTAGCTCTTGTAAGTAGTTGGAAGGTGGAAAACTTGGATAACTTGAATGTGGGGTGGTTGGGGGTATTTATAACCCCAACCACCAAACTAGCCGTTTGGTGGAGGCTGCTGTCGCATGGCGCACCGGACAGTCCGGTGCGCCACCGGACACTGTCCGGTGTGCCAGCCACGTCACCAGGCCGTTGGGTTCTGACCGTTGGAGCTCTGACTTGTGGGCCCGCCTGGCTGTCTGGTGGTGCACCGGACAAGTCCTGTAGACTGTCCGGTGTGCCACCCGCGCGTGCACTGCTCCTCTGCGCGCGCCGGCACGCATTTAATGCTGTAGCAGGTGACCGTTGGCGCGGAATAGTCGTTGCTCCGCTGGCTCACCGAACAGTCTGGTGTGCACCGGACATGTCCGGTGAATTATAGCGGAGCGGGTTCCCGAACCTGGCGAGTTCAGAGTTGCTCTTCCTTGGGGCACCGAACAGTCCTTCCATGAGGCAGGTGTGATGCTCGTTGGGGAAGAGGGCCGACTTGTTGAAGGCGGTGGCGGTGAGTCCTTCGTTGTCAGAGTCGGACGACGAACAATCCGAGTCCCACTCCTTTCCAAGGTGTGCCTCGCCCTTAGCCTTATTGTAAGCTTTCATCTTTTCCCTCTTGTTCCCTTGTTCCTGGTCACTATCATTATCGGGACTGTCCGGTGCGGATTTCTTTCCTCATTTGGCGAAGTCGACCGTTGCGGTCTTGGAGCCGTTGGCGCACCGGACACTGTCCGGTGCACACCGGACAGTCCGGTGCCCCTTCTGACCGTTGGCTCTTGCCACGCGTCGCGCGCGGATTCTGCGGCCGACCGTTGGCCCGGTCGACTGTTGCACCACGGGACAGTCCGGTGATTTATATCCGTACGCCGTTAATTGCTTCCCGAGAGCAGCCAGTTGACAGACTCTGGCCTGGCGCACCGGACATTGTCCGGTGCACCACTGGACACTGTCCGGTGCACCCAGACCGAGCTGTCTTTGGTTGAACAGAGCCATCTCTTTTTCAACTTGATTTCTCCTGTTTCCAGCACTTAGACATAATACATTAGTCTCCAAAACAATGTACTAAGTCTTAGAAACATACCTTTTTACTTGATTTGCACTTTATCCATAGATTAACTTGAGTCCACTTGATTTTCAACTTGAGTTGCTCTTCCTTGGGGCACCGGACACTATCCGGTGGTGCACCGGACAGTCCGGTGAATTATAGCGGAGCCCTCTGAAAATTCCCGAAGGTGAAGAGTTGGACGTCGAGTTCCCTGGTGCACCGGACACTGTCCGGTGGCACACCGGACAGTCCGGTGTGCCAGACCAGGGCATCCTTCGGTTATCCCTTGCTCTCTTTTGTTGAACCCTTTCGTTGGTCTTTTTATTGGCTTAGTGTGAACCTTTGGCACCTGTATAACTTTTTGACTAGAACAAACTAGTTAGTCCAATTATTTGTGTTGGGCAATTCAACCACCAAAATCATTTAGGAAATAGGTGTAAGCCTAATTCCCTTTCAATCTCCCCCTTTTTGGTGATTGATGCCAACACAAACCAAAGCAAATATAGAAGTGCATAATTGAACTAGTTTGCATAAAGTAAGTTCAAAGGTTACATAGAATTGAGCCAATATAAATACTTATAAGATACGCATGGATTGTTTCTTTAATTTTAACATTTTGGACCACACTTGCACCACTTGTTTTCTTTTTGCAAATTCTTGTGTAAATCCTTTTCAAAGTCCTTTTGCAAATAGTCAAAGGTAAATGAATAGAATTTTGCGAAGCATTTTCAAGATTTGAAATTTTCTCCCCCTGTTTCAAATGCTTTTCCTTCGACTAAACAAAACTCCCCCTCAATAAATTCTCCTCTTAGTGTTCAAGAGGGTTTTAAGATATTACTTTTGAAAATACTAATTTCTTCCTCTTTTGAACACAATAAGATACCAACTTGAAATTGCCAATTGAAAATCATTAGTTTTAAAATTAGGGTGGTGGTGTGGTCCTTTTGCTTTGGGCTCATGCTCTCTCCCCCTTTGGCATAAATCGCCAAAAAACGGAGTCATTAGAGCCCTGTTTAAACTACTTTCTCCCCTTTGTCAAATAAAACATGAGTGAAGATTATACCAAAGCCGGAGAGATGCTCGGAGCGACGGCGAAGGATGAGTTACAGAGTGGAAGCCTTTGTCTTCGCCGAGGACTCCAATTCTCTTTCAATACACCTATGATTTGGTTTGAAATAGACTTGAAAAACACATTAGTCATAGCATGTATAAAAGAGACATGATCAAAGGTATATGAATGAGTTATGTGTGCAAATCAATAAAAGAAGTTCCTAGAATCAAGAATATTTAGCTCATGCCTAAGTTTGTTAAAAGTTTGTTTATCAAGTGGCTTGGTAAAGATATCGGCTAATTGATCTTTAGTGTTAATATATGCAATCTCGATATCTCCCTTTTGTTGGTGATCCCTTAGAAAATGATACCGAATGGCTATGTGTTTAGTGCGGCTATGCTCAATGGGATTATCCACCATGCGGATTGCACTCTCATTATCACATAGAAGAGGAACTTTGGTTAATTTGTAACCGTAGTCCCTAAGGGTTTGCCTCATCCAAAGTAGTTGCGCACAACAATGGCCTGCGGCAATGTACTCGGCCTCGGCGGTAGAAAGAGCTACGGAATTTTGCTTCTTTGAAGCCCAAGACACCAAGGATCTTCCCAAGAACTGGCAAGTCCCCGATGTGCTCTTTCTATTTATTTTACACCCCACCCAATCGGCATCCGAATAACCAATTAAATCAAAAGTGGATCCCCTAGGATACCAAAGCCCAAACTTAGGAGTATAAACTAAATATCTCAAGATTCGTTTTACGACCGTAAGGTGAGCTTCCTTAGGGTCGGCTTGGAATCTTGCACACATGCATACAGAAAGCATAATATCCGGTCGAGATGCACATAAATAGAGTAAAGGTCCTATCATCGACTGGTATACCTTTTGATCCACGGACTTACCTTCCGTGTCGAGGTCGAGATGCCCATTGGTTCCCATGGCTGTCTTGATGGGTTTGGCATTCTTCATCCCAAACTTGCTTAGAATATCTTGAGTATACTTTGTTTGGCTTAGGAAGGTGCCATTTTGGAGTTGCTTCACTTGAAATCCTAAGAAGTATTTCAACTCCCCCATCATAGACATCTCGATTTTTTGTGTCATGATCCTACTAAATTCTTCACATGTAGATTCGTTAGTAGACCCAAATATAATATCATCAACATAAATTTGGCATACAAACAAATCATTGTCAAGAGTTTAAGTAAATAAAGTAGGATCGACCTTTCCAACTTTGAAGCCATTAGTGATAAGGAAATCTCCAAGGCATTCATACCATGCTCTTGGGGCTTGCTTGAGCCCATAAAGCGCCTTAGAGAGTTTATACACATGGTTAGGGTACTCACTATCTTCAAAGCCGAGAGGTTGCTCAACATAGACCTCTTCTTTGATTGGTCCATTGAGGAAGGCACTCTTCACGTCCATTTGGTAAAGCTTGAAGCCACGGTAAGTAGCATAGGCCAATAATATACGAATTGACTCAAGCCTAGCTACGGGTGCATAGGTTTCACTGAAATCCAAACATTCGACTTGGGAGTATCCTTTGGCCACAAGTCGAGCTTTGTTCCTTGTCACCACACCATGCTCGTCTTGCTTGTTGCGGAAGACCCACTTGGTTCCTACAACATTTTGATTAGGACGTGGAACCAAATGCCATACCTCGTTTCTAGTGAAGTTGTTGAGCTCCTCTTGCATCGCCACCACCCAATCTGAATCTTGAAGTGCTTCCTCTACCCTGTGTGGCTCTATAGAGGAAACAAAAGAGTAATGTTCACAAAAATGTGCAACACGAGATCTAGTAGTTACCCCCTTATGAATGTCGCCGAGGATGGTGTCGACGGGGTGATCTCGTTGGATTGCTTGGTGGACTCTTGGGTGTGGCGGCCTTGGTTCTTCAACCTCTTTGTCTTGATCATTTGCATCCCCCCCTTGATCATTGCTGTCATCTTAAGGTGGCTCATCTCTTTGATCTTCTCCTTTATCAACTTGAGCCTCATCCTCATTTTGAGTTGGTAGAGATGCTTGCGTGGAGGAGGATGGTTGATCTTGTGCATTTGGAGGCTCTTCGGATTCCTTAGGACACACATCCCCAATAGACATGTTCCTTAGCGCGATGCACGGAGCCTCTTCATCACCTATCTCATCAAGATCAACTTGCTCTACTTAAGAGCCGTTAGTCTCATCAAACACAACGTCACAAGAAACTTCAACTTGTCTAGAGGACTTGTTAAAGACTCTCTATGCCCTTGTGTTTGAGTCATATCCTAGTAAAAAGCCTTCTACAGTCTTAGGAGCAAATTTCGATTTTCTACCTCTTTTAACAAGAATAAAGCATTTGCTACCAAAGACTCTAAAATATGAAATATTTGGCTTTTTACCGGTTAGGAGTTCGTATGATGTCTTCTTGAGGATTCGGTGTAGATACAACCGGTTGATGGCATAGCAAGCGGTGTTGACCGCCTTGGCCCAAAACCGATCCGAAGTCTTGTATTCATCAAGCATGGTTCTTGCCATATCCAATAGAGTTCTATTCTTCCTCTCCACTACACCATTTTGTTGTGGCGTGTAGGAAGAAGAGAACTCATGCTTGATGCCCTCCTCCTCAAGGAAGCCTTCAATTTGAGAGTTCTTGAACTCCGTCCCGTTGTCGCTTCTAATCTTTTTGATCCTTAGGCCGAACTCATTTTGAGCTCGTCTCAAGAATCCCTTTAATGTCTCTTGGGTATGAGATTTTTCCTGCAAAAAAGAATACCCAAGTGAAGCGAGAATAATCATCCACAATAACTAGACAGTACTTACTCCCGCCGATGCTTATGTAGGCAATCGGGCCGAATAGATCCATGTGTAGGAGCTCCAGTGGCCTGTCAGTCGTCATGATGTTCTTGTGTGGATGATGAGCACCAACTTGCTTCCCTGCTTGGCATGCGCTACAAATCCTGTCTTTCTCAAAATGAACATTTGTTAATCCTAAAATGTGCTCTCCCTTTAGAAGCTTATGAAGATTCTTCATCCCAACATGAGCTAGTCGGCGGTGCCAGAGCCAACCCATGTTAGTCTTGGCAATTAAGCAAGTGTCGAGTTCAGCTCTATCAAAATCTACCAAGTATAGCTGACCCTCTAATACTCCCTTAAATGCTATTGAATCATCACTTCTTCTAAAGACAGTGACACCAACATCAGTAAAAAGACAGTTGTAGCCCATTTGACATAATTGAGAAATGGAAAGCAAATTGTAATCTAATGAATCTACAAGAAAAACATTGGAAATAGAATGGTCAGGAGATATAGAAATTTTACCCAATCCTTCGACCAAACCTTGATTTCTATCCCCGAATGTGATAGCTCGTTGGGGATCTTGGTTTTTCTCGTAGGAGGAGAACATCTTCTTCTCCCCTGTCATGTGGTTTGTGCACCCGCTGTCGATGATCCAACTTGAGCCCCCGGATGCATAAACCTACAAAACAATTTTAGTTCTTGACTTTACGTACCCAAATGGTTTTGGGTCCTTTGGCATTAGACACAAGAACTTTGGGTACCCAAACACAAGTTTTTGACCCCTTGTGCTTGCCCCCAACATATTTGGCAACTACCTTGCCGGATTTGTTAGTTAACACATATGATGCATCAAAAGTTTTAAATGAAATGCTATGGTCATTTGATGCACTAGGAGTTTTCTTTTTAGGCAACTTGGCACGGGTTGGTTGCCTAGAGCTAGATGTCTCACCCTTATACATAAAAGCATGGTTAGGGCCAGAGTGAGACTTCCTAGAGTGAATTCTCCTAATTTTGCTCTCAGGATAACCGGCAGGGTACAAAATGTAACCCTCGTTATCCTGAGGCATGGGAGCTTTGCCCTTAACAAAGTTGGACAATTTCTTAGGAGGGGCATTAAGTTTGACATTGTCCCCCTTTTGGAAGCCAATGCCATCCTTAATGCCAGGGCGTCTCCCACTATAAAGCATACTACGAGCAAATTTAAATTTTTCATTCTCAAGTTCATGTTCGGCAATTTTAGCATCTAATTTTGCTATATGATCATTTTGTTGCTTAATTAATATCATATGATCATGAATAACATCAATATCAACATCTCTACATCTAGTGCAAATAGAAGTGTGTTCAATGGTAGATGTAGAGGGTTTGCAAGATTTTAATTCTACAACCTTAGCATGTAATATATCATTTTTACTTCTAAGGTCAGAAATGGAAGCATTGCAAATATCTAATTCTTTAGCCTTAGCAAGCAATTTTTCATTTTCATCTCTAAGGCTAGCAAGAGAAATGTTCAATTCTTCAATCTTAGCAAGTAAATCATCATTATCATTTCTAGGATTGGGAATTAAAACATTACAAACATTTGAATCAACCTTAGCTAACAAATTAGCATTCTCATTTCTAAGGTTGTCAATAGTCTCATGGCAAGTGCTTAGCTCACTAGATAGTTTTTCACATTTTTCTACTTCTAGAGCGTAAGCATTTTTAACCTTAACATGCTTCTTGTTTTCTTTAATAAGGAAGTCCTCTTGGTTGTCCAAGAGATCATCCTTTTCATGGATAGCACTAATCAATTCATTTAATTTTTCCTTTTGTTGCATGTTTAGGTTGGCAAAAAGGGTACGCAAATTATCTTTATCATGACTAGCATTATCATCACTAGAGGACTCATATTTAGTGGAGGATTTGGATTTAACCTTCTTCTTTTTGCCGTCTTTTGCCATGAGGCACTTGTGGCCGACGTTGAGGAAGAGAAGGCCCTTGTTGATGACGATGTTGGCAGCGTCCTCGTCGGAGGAGGAGTCGGAGGAGCTCTCATCCGAGTCCCACTCGCGGCATACATGGGCGTCGCCATCCTTCTTCTTGTATTATTTCTTCTTCTCCTTTCTTCTCCCCTTCTTGTCGTCGCCCCTGTCACTGTCACTAGAAATAGGACATTTTGCTATAAAGTGACCGGGCTTACCACACTTGTAGCAAACCTTCTTGGAGCGGGGCTTGTAATCTTTCCCCCTCCTTTGCTTGAGGATTTGGCGGAAGCTCTTGATGACGAGCGCCATTTCCTCATTGTCGAGCTTTGAGGCGTCGATTGGTTGTCTACTTGATGTAGACTCCTCCTTCTTCTCCTCTGTTGCCTTGAATGCAACCGGTTGTGCTTCGGATGTGGAGGGATCATCTAGCTCATTGATTTTCTTTGAGCCCTTGATCATATACTCAAAGCTCACAAAATTCCCGATTACTTCCTCGGGAGTCATTAGTGTATACCTAGGATTACCACGAATTAATTGAACTTGAGTAGGGTTAAGGAAAATAAGTGATCTAAGAATAACCTTAACCATCTCGTGGTCATCCCACTTTTTGCTCCCGAGGTTGCACACTTGGTTCACCAAGGTTTTGAGCGGGTTGTACATGTCTTGTGGCTCTTTCCCTTTGCGAAGTCGGAAGCGACCGAGCTCCCCCTCGATCATCTCCCGCTTGGTGATCTTGGTTAGCTCATCTCCCTCGTGCGCGGTCTTGAGCACGTCCCAAACTTCCTTGGCGCTCTTTAATCCTTGCACCTTGTTATACTCCTCTCGACTTAGAGAGGCGAGGAGTATAGTTGTGGCTTGGGAGTTGAAGTGCTCGATTTGGGCCACCTCGTCCTCATCATAATCCTCATCCCCTACGGATGGTACCTGTGCTCCAAACTCAACAACATTCCATATACTTTTGTGGAGTGAGGTTAGGTGAAATTTCATCAAATCACTCCACCTAGCATAATCTTCACCGTTAAAGGTTGGCGGCTTTCCTAATGGAACAGAAAGTAATGGAGTATGTTTACAAATGCGAGGGTAGCGTAGGGGGATCTTACTAAACTTCTTACGCTCATGGCGCTTAGAAGTAATGGATGGCGTGTCGGAGCCGGAGGTGGAAGGTGATGAAGTATCGGTCTCATAGTAGACCACCTTCCTCATCTTCTTTTTCTTGTCGCCACTCCGATGCGACTTGTGGGAAGAGATTTTCTTTTCCTTCCCCTTCCCTTTGTTGCGGGACTCTTCCGATGTAGCCTTCCTGTGGCTTGTAGTGGGCTTGTCGCCGGTCTCCATCTCCTTCTTGGCGTGATCTCCCGACATCACTTTGAGCGGTTAAGCTCTAATGAAGCACCGAGCTCTGATACCAATTGAAAGTCGCATAGAGGGGGGTGAATAGGGTGAATCTGAAATTTACAAACTAAATCACAACTACAAGCTGGGTTAGCGTTAGAAATTTAATCGAGTCCGAGGGAGAGGGTGTAAAGCAAATCACAAGCGAATAAAGAGTGTGACACGCGGATTTGTTTTACCGAGGTTCGGTTCTTGCAAACCTACTCCCCGTTGAGGTGGTCACAAAGACCGGGTCTCTTTCAACCCTTTCCCTCTCTCAAACGGTCCCTCGGACCGAGTGAGCTTTTCTTCTCAATCACTTGGAACACAAAGTTCCCACAAGGACCACCACACGATTGGTGTCTCTTGCCTCAATTACAAGTGAGTTTGATCTCAAGAAAGAATGAGAAAGAAAGCAATCCAAGCACAAGAGCTCAAAAGAACACAACAAATCACTCTCACTTAACACTAAAGCTTTTGTGGAATTGGGAGAGGATTTGATCACTTGGGTGTGTCTTGTATTGAATGCCTAGCTCTTGTAAGTAGTTGGAAGGTGGAAAACTTGGATAACTTGAATGTGGGGTGGTTGGGGGTATTTATAACCCCAACCACCAAACTAGCCGTTTGGTGGAGGCTGCTGTCGCATGGCGCACCGGACAGTCCGGTGCGCCACCAGACACTGTCCGGTGTGCCAGCCACGTCACCAGGCCGTTGGGTTCTGACCGTTGGAGCTCTGACTTGTGGGCCCGCCTGGCTGTCCGGTGGTGCACCGGACAAGTCCTGTAGACTGTCCGGTGTGCTACCCGCGCGTGCACTGCTCCTCTGCGCGCGCCGGCGCGCATTTAATGCTGTAGCAGGTGACCGTTGGCGCGGAATAGTCGTTGCTCCGCTGGCTCACCGAACAGTCCGGTGTGCACCGGACATGTCCGGTGAATTATAGCGGAGCGGATTCCCGAACCTGGCGAGTTCAGAGTTGCTCTTCCTTGGGGCACTGGACAGTCCTTCCATGAGGCAGGTGTGATGCTCGTTGGGGAAGAGGGCCGACTTGTTGAAGGCGGTGGCGGCGAGTCCTTCGTTGTCGGAGTCGGACGACGAACAATCCGAGTCCCACTCCTTTCCAAGGTGTGCCTCGCCCTTAGCCTTATTGTAAGCTTTCTTATTTTCCCTCTTGTTCCCTTGTTCCTGGTCACTATCATTATTGGGACTGTCCGGTGCGGATTTCTTTCCTCATTTGGCGAAGTCGACTGTTGCAGTCTTGGAGCCGTTAGCGCACCGGACACTGTCCGGTGCACACCGGACAGTCCGGTGCCCCTTCTGATCGTTGGCTCTTGCCACGCGTCGCGCGCGGATTCTGTGGCCGACCGTTGGCCCGGTCGACTGTTGCACCACCGGACAGTCCGGTGCACCACCGGACAGTCCGGTGATTTATAGCCGTACGCCGTTAATTGCTTCCCGAGAGCAGCCAGTTGACAGACTCTGGTCTGGCACACCGGACATCCGGTGCACCACCGGACACTGTCCGGTGCACCCAGACCGAGCTGTCTTTGGTTGAACAGAGCCATCTCTTTTTCAACTTGATTTCTCCTGTTTCCAGCACTTAGACATAATACATTAGTCTCCAAAACAATGTACTAAGTCTTAGAAACATACCTTTTTACTTGATTTGCACTTTATCCATAGATTAACTTGAGTCCACTTGTGTTGGCACTCAATCACCAAAATACTTAGAAATGGCCCAAGGGCACATTTCCCTTTCAACAACACGACCAATGAAGTGATCGATTAGAAGAGAGTTCACAACGATTGACTTAATGAACAGAGATTATAAAATGACATAATTCCATCATACAGAGACCAAATAAAAGAAAGTTTGCGAGATCAAGTTTATAAAATAAGTCCCATGAAGTTAAACTTATAAAAAAGATAGATCAAAATATGAAGTGATTGCTAAAGCCAGACATCAATAAAAACTGGATGCGCTCCATATAAATTACGCTACTTCGTAGCAATTACTAACGTTTAAAACCAACAAATAACCTTTCATTTTGCTGTTAGTGTGACAAATCATTGCTGCTCCATCCAATTCAGCAACCTCAAACAGCATGTAGTCCATTGCGCCAATGTGGTCTCAGAAACGACCTAATGCTTGCAAGAGCAAAGAACGTCGTGTCGTGCTTGGGCTGTAGCCTTGGCCCGTAGTGCTGGCCCGGCCCGACACGATTATTTTTTTATTTTACAAAAAACGTATATACCTATATACAATTTATATTCAATATTAAAAACATCTTAGCGTGATGTTCTACTGGTTAGACAGTTTCACCCGGTGTCTCCCGCCCTTCTTTTATCAGGGCATGGGTTCGAACCCACCTCCTGCACCGTTTTTAACATTTTACGCTGATTTAATTAAATGGATCGACGGGCTAACATGCTGGCCCGACACAGTTAGTAGGCCGGCGTGATGTGCCTGTGCCATAGTTGTGGCCCGCGTGCATCTAGCTCGTGTCGGGCGTCGTTATGTTGATTTAATTAAATGGACCGACGGGCTAACGGGCTGGCCCGACACAGTTAGCAGGCCGACATGATGTGCCTGTGCCATAGTTGTGGCCCGCGTGCATCTAGCCCGTGTCGGGCGTCGTTTGGCATCTATAGACGTGTAGCGGATTAATTTAAAATAACTGTGAGGGGTTATTTGTAAAAAAATGGTGCATGACGACCGTTGAAACTGGTGCTTTAAGTATAGTATAGAAGTAAACTTAAATCTATTAAAATATACCGACATAAGTTAAAATTTCAAAGATTATTTATTTATCTAATTTTATTTTATATGATTATCAGCAAGTACAGTATTTGTATATACAGGCAGACCAAACATAGATAGCCATATACTGTTATACAAATACAGGCTCTCTTGAGAAACAACCAATACAAAATCCACCCTGCCCGCCACGAAATCTCAACTGTATTTCGAAATTCAGCGAAATCGCGCGAGACGAAAGCGGGAAGCTCTTATCTTTCCCACCAAATCCAAGCCCATTTGAGGGGCCAGCCACTCCCCGTCGGATGCCGCCGCCGCCATGACCGTCACGGCCGCCGCATGGCCGGTATGCACCATCTGCTACGAGGACCTCCGCCCGCTCTCCGACCAGCACCTCCACTGCCTCCCCGCCTGCGGCCACGTCTTCCACGCCCTCTGGTTCGTCTCCCCCTCTCCCCTTCACTCTCCGTTCCATTCCTCTTCACTCTCGCCTGGATCCAGCAATGGCCGGCTAACTCAGGCCCCCGCTTGACCGACTGTCCCTCCATCATGTCCGCAGCCTGGAGCAATGGCTGGAGTACTGCCCTGGGGGCAAGAAGAAGCGCACCTGCCCCGTCTGCAAGCAGCCCTGCGGCGCCGCGCACCCGCCGACCCGCCTCTACTTCAGCTCCACCGGCACGTGCCCGATCCAGGCCTGCCCCTCCCCGGGAAGCGCCTCTGGGGGCGCGGACCCGGAGGCGCTCGCCGCCGAGGTCGCCCGGTTGGAGCAGAAGGCGGCGTCGCTCGGCAAGGTGGTCGAGGAGCAGCGCCAGAGCATCAACGATCTCAAGTCCGAGGCTAGTGCTGACCTCTCCTTTCCCGATCTGTGAACTGCATTGAGTGGCGCGCGGGTTTCATTTGCTCATGGTTTATTGGCGGTGGTTCTGGGCCAGGCTGCCTGGTTGAGGGAGCAGGCGGAGGCGGGAGACTTTATGCTGCAAGCCGCGAAGAAGGACAAAGAATCTGTCCAGATACTTCTGAATGCGAAAACAGAGGTAATTGGTACATATGTTGGTGATTTGGTGCCTCTGGTTGTTTACCCAGCCATGTATTAGTGGATTACAGAGTCTCTTTGTTGTAGGAGTTGTCGAGGAAGACATCAGAGTGCGGGAGGTTGCAGGAGAAGAGCCTTGCATTAGCCAAAGAGCTTGCGGCGCTGAAGCTGTATGTTGTTTTAACCTGAAACTGATGATGCCATCACTTTCGTGAAAAATCACTTTGCTGTTGTTTTTTGGTTATAGGAATTGACTTTTGTTCTGATATCTTGTTCGTTAGGTCCGCAGACATGAACCTTCAGGAGGAAGAAATCATGAAGTTTGCTTCACTTGGTAACCAGGGAAACCTGCAGAATGCTGTTGATGTTTTGAAGAGATCACTTGCTATTCGGAACAAGTATGCTTATCTTCTTCAGCATGTCCTTATCTGCAAACAATTTGCTCATGTTTAGTGACCAGTGTGTGTTTGTTAACTGCACTATACTACTCCCTCCCTTCTGAATTGTAAGTCATTCTGGCTTTTCTAGAAACATAGTTTTATTATGTATCTAGACATAATGTGTATCTAGGTGTATAAGCTATTGCAAATAGCTGTGTAGCCATGGTTTCAATCTTTTATAGTACCATGGAGTTCTCAAACTAGGTCATTATAGTTTCAGCTGTCAAACTGGAATTGTGTTAATTTGGATTATCTGTCCCATGTTGAACACCAAATAATCTGACATGTATTAGGTACTGAGAAGAATTGTTGTGCAGTTCTGGATAGGATTTCATAGCCAATGGACCACCTGTGTCATTTTTAAATATGGCGAAGAAGCAAAGAACACACTGAACTTTGCTACTTGTTGAGACCACATTTTTTTAACAACGAAGATGAACTACATTATTTCCACTTTCCAACATGAAGATGATTCGTTGGTGATACAGCTGAATTTTGCTCAATATGATGCTAGATAAAGAAAAAAAAAGCTACCCTTGTGAACATTATTTTAGTAGCCCAACCGTGGATTGCTTCAGTGACGCGTTCTTTATTTAGGAGCTACAAGGAATTGATGGTCCAGTGTAATGTTTTGGGAAGATCAGAGTCTCGCATGCAGCAGAAGCTTGAAAAGGCCAAAGAAATTTTAAAGAAGTTAAAGGTGAGCTCAGCCTCATATATAAATTTATGGTTTAATGTACATAATTCATGTGAATGACCTTTATCAGTGTGAACAAATACAGGCAAGGGTACAGGAACTTGAGAAGGAATTAGAAGATAAAGAAAATGGTCTGTTAAGGGACTTGAGGTCTTCAAAGAAATTTAAAGCAGACCATATAAAATCTGGGAATGTCACAGCTAATAGTGCTTTCACTAGTTCAAGTCCTGGATATGAAAATCAAACAAACAAGCTCGATGAGGTGATGCAAGATCCGTGCAACGACAAGACTCACTTTGACCGGTTAAAATCTGAAGCTGGGAGTGTTCTGAATGCCCAAGACAACCTGGACAACAAGGATGTAGATGTGATAGACCTAGAAGCCAATGATTCTGTTTTTGGAGATGAACAGAAGGCTCAGTTTTCCGCCAAGCCATTCGGGACCGATGATAGCACACCGAATTCCGAGAACAAGTCTAGCCTTTGCCAAAATGATGACCGACATTCCGTGGCATCTGAATGCACAACCGCACACGCAGCAAATGGAGGACCCTTCCTCAAACACAGAGAAGCAACTGTAAAATCAACCTTTATGGCGAACATTAGGGCCAAACTGCATATTCCTCGGGAGAGTCCTTCCGTGAGAACTAACGCGACAAGTTCAACGCTGGAGAGTGAAACATTGACAATTGATGGCATCTCCAAACAAGCAACGAGATTGGCATCTGGCACTGGACCTCAGCAGATCCACAACTTCAACTCTTTTTCTGGTGAGATCTTTTGCTGTTCTGGTAAATATATTTTTTTTGCATTCAAGCTGCAACCAGGATTTTACGTACTGTCCCTCCATTGAACCTGCAAAAAGAAAAAAAGGCACAACTTTCTCTAAATCTAACTAAAAACTGACGCTAATTTGATCCCGAATTCCTGATTGTCTATGTGTCTTAGTGTTTAGGGATTACTAAGAAACTGTGGATATCTGCTGAATGCCATCTCTACCTACTCCTGCACGCTAAAACTGCACTTACAAAGCAACTGTATTTCCCCCACGACCAGATGATTTCCAAGCGCCAGGAATTCCTGGCACGGATGGAGCAAGGAGAAGCATTGGCAAATGGTGCAAGGGCCCAGCAGATCCCAGTTCTGCGAGTGGGAGCAGAGGCAACCTGATCGCCGTGGGACCGGATGGCCGAGGAGGCAAGGTCAAGATCCTGAGGGACCTTGGCCGACCCCAGGTCAGTTGGGCGAGAGCTCTTCTCACGTCCCCCCCCCCCCCCCCCCCCCCCCCTTTGTCAGATAACAAAGGCAGTTTAGATCTCCAACAACTGATCCCAACGCGTGTTATTTTTTCTGCAGGATAGCAAGTCCCAAGCGCTGTGGCCCAAGGCGCAGAAGGTTGCAGGCAGAGGTGGCCAGTCCCAGATCCATCAGTTCTTTGGCAAGAGATGATCCTGCTACTGAATGAATATGTTGTGCCGCATGGAGCCTGGTTAGCTGAACCTAAATCCTGCATGCAGCTGTGTCGGTATGCAATGCGTGCTGTCGAACAACTGAACGTGTATCTCTGTTGTGCTTGAGCTGATCTACGTGTGGATAGTTGTAGAGCACACCTCTGGCTCAGCTTGGACATAGCCCTGGTTTCATCACATGGCAGCTGGATGCAGCAGAAGAGGGAAACAAGTTTGTTGAAGAGTCTGATGGTAGGTTCTGGGAGGTGGTGTGGGCTTGGGAGAGCCTACCTACACTACACGTCAGCTGTGTTGGATCTAACCATCCAATCATAACAGGACACCGGGCATGTATGGCGCTTCTAGTTTGTTTGTTTGTGAAGTAGTGCAAGTGTTGAGCTTCTCGAGTCCCTGAAAAGGATGTTTAGTGGACAGCTACACCAGCTCCCGTCTTTTTCTTCAAAGATTTTAGCTGCCATAACTGATGTACTTGTTTTGTATAGTCATCATTTTACATTTAAATATAGACATAAAAATCAAGAGTTAAAACGAATACTACTTTTTGATGGAAGGTGTACAACAACTAATAACACTCATGCAAGCCAACAAATATGCTCTCTTCTCACAAAGAATGTCGTTTGATTTTTTTAGACCAACTTTGATCAGTTTGTCTTATTCAAAATATTTATGAAAATATAGAAAACTTTAGTTTATAGTTAAAGTAAATGGTATGATAAACTAAATCGGAATGAAAATAAATGAGAATTTTAATTTTTTTAATAAAATGAGCCGATCAAACCTGATTTCAGAAAAGTCAAACGACATTCTTTTTGAGATAGAGGTAGTACTCTCTTAGCATTTTTTGTTTTAAAAAATATTTTTAGAAATTATTTAAGATAGAATTTTGATTTTTTACCCTCTCGGAAGCAAAATAAAATATGTTTTGTTTTTTATTGGATTTATATAATACTTAGACGGTGTTTGATTTCTTTAGTCATCCTCCTACACTTTAGTGGCTAAACTTTAGCCCCTAAAAGATATATTAGAAAAACCTATTTTAGATAATAAAAATGATTAAACTTTAGTTACTAAAATTTAGGAGGTGGGACCCAATGGCCATGTGCAGGGTGTGCCTTTGCACAGGGCCTCAAATCGCATGGGCCTCCATTTTTTTTATTTGACCCAATAAATACACAGGAGTAGTGGAATACGTACATGTAAAGAATGAATACAATTTTTTTTCTTAAAAACTTGGGTGCAGTTTGGTTCACGAAATGTAACGTAAATGATAATGATAATGATTTACACTTGAATACGGGTGATAACAGCTTTGAATAAGCTGTTATCCATTTATAGTGTGATATCGATTATGGTTGGACTTAAACAAACATAAAGCGTTACTAATATATGAACCAAACGGCACCTTGCAGCACTGCACTGTAGCAGATGAGCAGAAACATTTGAATTAATACAAATTGTTTACTTTATGTCTTTATTTATCTATCTTCACGTAGATGTAACATATGAATTAGTACAAATTATTTTTCTTTGGATTATAATAAGGGATACATTGATTTTCTTGGCACTGATCATGATTACTAGAAATAGAAAGTATGAGTCGGTGCTGAAAAACATAAGAAGAGACGGAGACTAGAAGCAGCAACTCAGTCTCAAAAGGGTGCTCTTGATAGATTTTTATGAGAGAAACTCAAGATCCTATTCCTAATGTTGATGGCAGTCATGGTGACAACCCAATACCACCAACACAGGTTGAGATTCACACTATAGACACAAATACAAGCGATGATGATAACATTGTCAATGGTGATCAAGATAAGATATTGTCGAAGAAGAGGCCGATGAAGGTAAGGCCATATATGTTTGTTTCCCCACTAGATTATATGAGTTGGATTATAGTGGAAGGGTAGGATGGTAAATATCACTTTAGGATCTCAAATAAGCTGAAATAAGATAGCTAATTATGGGGATAACACTCAGTAACAAAGACAAATTCCAGCTTACACCTCTCCCCTAGGTCTGACTTGCTACATACATAGCTACAACAACACATTGTCATGCCATATTGCCATATCTGTCTGATATTCTTAATTTCTTTACCCAACATTTGTCCATTGTTCAACAAGCTCTTGTGTTATGGGGGGGAGCATAAACAGATATTCCCTGTTGAGAAGGCATTTGAAGTGGCAAGGTCGGTGCATGCCGCTCTCACATGTACATCATGGTTTCACGCGTGCCAGTTAAAACTTACAGAAGATAAAATGCAAATGCAGGTAACTTGGAGCAAATGCTAGGTTGGAGGTGCTCGAGGACAACAACCACATGCCTTAGGAAGAGGACCTGAACCGGTCAAGGCCTCCTCAATTTCTTGCTTCCTGCTCCACAATCATCTTTGTAATTTAAGTTATTCAAGCACAAGGATTGATGAGGACATCACTGAGTACGACTACACCAGCAGCACCTCCACATCAAGCGCCACTTCCTTCATTAGCTGGGCCAATCACTCGGGCCCGTGCCAGAGATCTTAACTTCGTCATGCTACTGAAGAATGAGGGCCCAGAAGAATAGACGACCAGCCCAACTACGACCCATAGTGGACGACCTAGGGTTGGCCGCCCCTAGGGGCTGCGCCCCTCTCTATTTAACCAGGAGCTGCGCCTCCTTTGTTTTCGAGTTTTGTTTTACGTTAGCCTTAGCTACTCTCGAACACGCACAAACCTGCGCTGTCTTCGTGTATTCAGAACTCCACCCTCGAGTAATAGATTAGATTGCTCGCATCTTTTTCTTGTTCGTTCTTCGATTGCGCACAGGAAACGATTTTCGTGATCAGGCCGATCTCGCATCAGCAAGGTCGGTAACCACAGGGAGTTGGTTCAGCGATTGCATTGGCGCCTCGGGCTTGCTCGTCGTAGTCGGATCGCAAGGGTCATCTTCCGCCAAATCGGAATTACCTCCTCTCGCCGAAAGATCGGGCACCTCAGCTACATCAATTGGTATCAGATTTCCAGGTTGATCGGTGAGTTTATCGAGTGTTTTTTTCCTACAGTCCACAAAACCACATAAAAATTCAGGTTAGACCTTATCCCAGCACCCTTTTGAGTCTCGCACTTTCTTTCAATAATCTGCATTGTTGAATTTGTGTGCTTTCGCGTCATTTGTTGCTGGTTACATTGTGTTCTTCCACCATTCAAACCCTAGCGCCGCCACCATCTCCCGTTTGATCACGCCACAAACCGAGTCAACATCGTTTCCTTGTTTTTCTCCTTCTGTTACGTCAAAAAAAAACAGAAAAAACAAACCGAGTCAACGGCCGTTTCCTTGTTTTTCTCCTTCGGTTACGAAAAAAACAGAAAAAAACAAACCGAGTCAACAACCGCTTCCTTGTTTTTCTCCTTCAGTTACGTCAAAAAATAACAGAAACAAAAAAAAGAAAACGAAGGAGAAAGGATACGGTTGTTTCATCCCGGTCGTTTTTAAAACATAACTTGAGGTACCTTCCGTAAAATGGGCATAACTTTTCGCTCGGGTGTCCAAAAAATCTGAAATTTTTACAGGAGCTTGTTGACACCATTCTGAGGCCGGCCAAACGGTCAGTTTGGGGTTCGACAAAATTGTCAAAAAAATTCAGGAAAATAAAGAAAAAAATTCGTCAAAGTTCTCGCACGCTTTTCAGAGAACTTCCTGATTTTCTATAGACCACATCTGATTTCTGTTTTAGGTGAAACTTCGTGTAGCTCCTATTTTGTTGCTTCTTGTGCTGAGAAAAATATCAAAAAAATCATACAAAAAAGAAAAACAAAATCACTTGTGATTCCTACCAGTGGCCTCGCTAGTACAATATTTACGGTACTGCCATTCTGCTAGTTCCAGCCGTCCTTTGCACTTGTGGCCAGCAATATAGTTTCGTGTTTTGCACTATAATTCAACTTTGCATTATTGTTTGATCGTGCTAATCCTTGACTTGAGTGCAGCCTACCCAAAACTCCACATATTTCTACGACGAAAAGGTTTCTGTTTCTCCAAGCAATCGCTCATCCAATCTTTTACCGGTTCCACCTGTTGGTTGCAGTTCACCACTGTGGCTTGGTAAGAACGGATAAGAACTTGATAACAGCACTAGTGTGAGCGCCTTGTGAGCAGTACACCCCTGTTTTTGTCGTTGGTTTTTCTCCTTTTGGTGTTTTGGTGTTTGCGCTAACTATGGCAGGAGCACACGACATGGTGGATGCCCAGTTGCAGGAAGTAAGGGGACAAGTTCATGGACTTGCTGCTGACATTAGGACGATGCATTAACGACTTGATTCAACGATCACTTCGACGACCGAGCGTTTCAACCAACTAGACCTTGCTCAAACGGCGACTCGCACCACACTCGACACCATCCTGGCACGCCTTGATGCATTGACCACAAAGATGGAGCAGGAATACGGCGGTGACACTGAGCAGGACGATGGAGATCGCCGTGGTCGTGCACGTCGTGTGGTTCGTCATCCCCCTAATGACTTATTTTCTAAGATTAAATTTAAAATTCCATCTTTTAATGGTAAATATGATCCTGCTGCATATCTTGATTAGGAATTGGAGGTAGAACAGAAATTTTCATGCCATGATATTCCTACTAATAGCCAAGTGAAGGCTGCCATTAGTGAATTTACTGATTTTGCTTTAATTTGGTGGCGTGAGTATAAACAAAAACTTCCCATTAACAGTGTCATTACTTGGACCCAATTAAAAACTGCCATGCGCCACAGATTTGTTCCTTCCTATTATGCTCGTGATTTGCTTAACAAAATGCAGCGTTTTCAACAAGGTTCACTATCTGTTGAGGAATATTACCAGGAGTTACAAAAGGGTATGCTTCGTTGTGGTTTGGTTGAGTCGGATGACGCTGCTATGACGCGTTTTCATGGTGGTTTGAACAGGGAAATTCAGGATATACTTGATTATAAGGATTATTTTGATATAACCACATTGTTTGAATATGCTTGCAAAGCTGAACGTGAAGTGCAAGGACGACGATCAAAGACATATACTAACTCTTTTGCAGGCCGGGGTCCAACACACAGCTCAACTCCTTCCAGCCCTGCACCTTCTACGCCTAGCACTACATCGCGCACAGGGACGACCAAGCCAGTGGCGCCCCCTGCCAAAGGCGCCGCTTCTTCCACAGGACGTACACGAGATATTCAGTGCCATCATTGCAGAGGGTTTGGACACATGATTCGGGACTGCCCAAACAAGCGTACCTTGCTTATACGTGACAATGGTGAGTACTCTTCAGCCAGTGATTCTGAGGAAACTAGTCATGCTATGATTGCCACTAACCATGCAGAAAATGAGGAAGTCCACGTTGATCCCATCGACGCCGATAGGTATGAGAGTCTTGTTGTGCAGCGTGTTCTCAGCACACAGGTTGCCCAGGCCGAAAAAAATCAGCGACACACTCTATTCCATACCAAGGGCGTTGTGCACGAACGGTCGATTCGTATCATCATCGATAGTGGCAGCTACAACAATTTGGCAAGTACAACATTGGTAGAGAAATTATCCTTGCCCACTCGCACACACCCACATCCGTATCACATTCAATGGCTTAATGATGGTGGTAAAATAAAGGTAACACGTTCAGTACGTGTCCCCTTTTCGCTGGGTTCTTATTCTGATTATGCTGATTGCGATGTTATTCCTATGGAAGCATGCTCTTTGTTATTGGGTCGACCTTGGCAATATGATACTGATAGTTTACATCATGGTCGTTCAAATCATTATTCTTTCATGTTTAAAGGCCAGAAAATAATTATACATCCAATGACCCTGACCAAATTTTGAAAGATGATCTTACTAGGGCTGCTAAAACTGCACAACAAGTCAAATCGACATCAGCCGCACCTATTAAATCTGAAATCAAGTTGCACTCTCCTGTTTTACTTGCTACACGTGCTGATTTTGATGATCTCCATGAAGCTCATATGCCCTGTTATGCACTTGTATGCTCGCGAATGCTTGTTCCGCTTGATGATGCACCGTCTTTGGATATACCCCCTGCTGTTGTTAACCTTTTGCAGGAGTATGCTGATGTTTATCCTACGGACTTACCACCGGGTCTTCCTCCCCTCCGTGGCATTGAGCATCAGATCGGTCTCATCCCCGACGCTTCTCTTCCGAACCGCGCACCGTACCGTACAAATCCAGATGAGACGAAGGAGATCCAGCGCTAGGTGCAGACGCTGCTTGATAAGGGTTACATTCGTGAGTCTCTTAGCCCTTGCTTGGTTCCTGTTTTACTCGTTCCAAAGAAAGATGGGTCATGGCGTATGTGCGTAGATTGTCGTGCTATTAATAACATCACAGTTCGTTATCGATATCCTATTCCACGCCTTGATGATATGTTAGATGAGCTTAGTGGTGCCGTTATTTTCTCTAAGGTTGATTTGCGTAGCGGTTACCATCAGATTAGAATGAAACTCGGTGATGAATGGAAAACAGCTTTTAAAACGAAATTTGGTTTATATGAATGGTTGGTTATGCCATTTGGATTGACTAATGCTCCCAGCACCTTTATGCGTTTAATGAACGAAGTTCTACGGGCCTTCATAGGTTTGTTTGTTGTTGTTTATTTCGATGATATCCTTATTTACAGCAAGTCTATAGAGGAGCATTTAGAACATTTGCGTGCTGTTTTTGATGCTTTGCGTGCTGCTCGCTTGTTTGGTAACATGGAAAAGTGCACATTTTGCACGCAACGTGTCTCGTTTCTTGGTTATGTGGTTACTCCGCAGGGCATTGAGGTGGATAGCAGCAAGATTGCTGCTATTCGGGAGTGGCCTACACCGACGACGGTCACACAAATTCGGAGCTTTCTTGGACTTGCCGGTTTCTACCGCAGATTTGTTCGTGATTTTAGCTCCATTGCAGCGCCTCTACATGAGCTTACAAAGAAAGATGTGCCGTTTGCTTGGAGTGATTCGCAGGAGGTAGCGTTCAGCACTTTGAAAGATAAGTTAACCCAAGCTCCCCTCTTGCAATTGCCTGATTTTAATAAAGTTTTTGAGCTTGAATGCGATGCTAGCGGTATTGGGCTAGGTGCTGTTTTGTTACAAGAAGGAAAACCAGTTGCTTATTTTAGTGAAAAATTAAGCGGTGCTAGTCTAAAATATTCTACTTATGATAAGGAGCTTTACGCTTTAGTGCGCACTTTACATACTTGGCAGCACTATCTTTGGCATCGTGAGTTCATAATTCATTCTGATCATGAGGCTTTAAAACATATTCGTACCCAAACAAATCTGAACCGTCGTCATGCTAAATGGGTCGAATTCATTGAGTCCTTTCATTACATTATTAAACACAAGAACGGGAAGGACAATGTTATTGCTGATGCTTTGTCTCGTCGCTATACCATGCTGTCACAATTAGATTTTAAAATCTTTGGTTTGGACACTATGAAGGATCAATATGTTGACGATGCTGATTTTAAAGATGCTTTTGGCCATTGTATTAATGGGATACCATGGGGCAAATTTCACATACATGATGGGTTCCTGTTTCGCGCTAACAAGATGTGTGTTCCAGCTAGCTCGGTTCGTCTTTTGTTGTTACAGGAAGCGCATGGAGGCGGTCTCATGGGGCATTTTGGCGTCTACAAAACGCATGAGGTGTTGGCTGCCCATTTCTTTTGGCCTCGGATGCGCGCTGATGTGGAGCGCCTTGTTGCACGCTGCACTACTTGTCAGAAAGCTAAGTCACGGTTGAACAACCATGGTTTGTATATGCCTTTGCCTGTCCCTTCTTCTCCTTGGCTTGATATCTCTATGGACTTTGTTTTGGGCTTGCCTAGAACTAAGAAGGGGAGGGATAGTATTTTTGTGGTTGTTGATAGATTCTCTAAAATGGCTCACTTTATACCTTGTCATAAAACTGATGATGCTAGCATTGTTGCTGAATTGTTCTTTAGAGAAATTATTCGTTTACATGGTATTCCAAAAACAATAGTCTCTGATCACGATGCTAAGTTTCTAAGCCATTTTTGGAGATCTCTTTGGAATAAATTGGGAACTAAATTGTTGTTTAGCACTACTTGTCACCCTCAGACTGATGGACAAACTGAGGTAGTAAATAGAACTTTATCTACCATGCTTAGGGCTGTTTTAGACAAGAATTTGAGACGTTGGGAGGATTGCTTGCCTCATGTTGAATTTGCTTACAATCATGCCACACATTCTTCTACAAAGATGTGCCCTTTCCAGATTGTTTATGGTTACATCCCTAGGGCACCTATTGATTTGATTTCACTTAATGCTGCGAACGCCCCACATGTAGATGCTGCTGCACATGTTGAACAAATGATTACCATACATGAACAAACGAAATAGAACATTGCTGCTACTAATGCAAAAAATCAGGTTGCTGGTAGTAAAGGAAGAAAACATGTTACTTTTGAGCCAGGTGATATGGTTTGGTTGCACTTGAGAAAGGATCGGTTTCCTACTTTGCGCCGTTCTAAATTAATGCCTCGTGCTGCTGGTCCTTTTAAGGTGCTAACAAAGATTAATGATAATGCTTATATCCTTGAACTGCCTGCGGAATTTGGTGTTTCATCTAGTTTTAATGTTGCAGATTTGAAACCATATATGGCTGAGGATGAGGAGTTGTCGTCGAGGACGACTTCACTTCAAGAAGGGGAGGATGATGAGGACATCACTATGAGTACGACTACACCAGCAGCACCTCCACATCAAGCGCCACTTCCTTCATTAGCTGGGCCAATTACTCGGGCCCGTGCCAGAGATCTTAACTTCGTCATGCTACTGAAGAATGAGGGCCCAGAAGAATAGATGACCAGCCCAACTACGGCCCATAGTGGACGACCTAGGGTTGGCCGCCCCTAGGGGCTGCGCCCCTCTCTATTTAACCAGGAGCTGCGCCTCCTTTGTTTTCGAGTTTTGTTTTACATTAGCCTTAGCTACTCTCGAACACGCGCAAATCTGCGCTGTCTTCGTGTATTCAGAACTCCACCCTCGAGTAATAGATTAGATTGCTCGCATCTTTTTCTTGTTCGTTCTTCGATTGCGCACAGGAAACGATCTTCGTGATCAGGCCGATCTCGCATCAGCAAGGTCGGTAACCACAGGGAGTTGGTTCAGCGATTGTATTGGCGCCTCGGGCTTGCTCGTCGTAGTCGGATCGCAAGGGTCATCTTCCGCCAAATCGGAATTATCTCCTCTCGCCGAAAGATCGGGCACCTCAGCTACATCAAGAATCACTGAGAGAGTTCATAATTTAAGATATATTATGCCTAATTAAGGCAGTCAACACATTTCTTCCCCCATAAATGACCACATCTGTCATTTCTTATGCTATTTAGTATGTTACTGTTTGTGTTCTGAACTATTGATATCTAGAACAAAGTCTGCAGTTAGCGTCATGTTTGGTTATGCTCACTATATATTTATGAATGAATATAAACAATAATCCCGCCAAACATCTAAATTATTTCTGTTTCTCACAGAATCGTCATTTCAGTTGTGGAACTAAATCGCGGGAATCTTTGCATTTCCAGATTTTAAGTATGGTGGGGGAGAAGCGTATCCAAATAGGGCCTATATAGTTATGCTATCAGCATCGTGTCCTCTGCAAATCCAATGGCCACCACCTCCCACGCCTCTCCATCCCTCCACGACCTGGTTATTGGATCAACAAATCGCTGGCCCAAGTACGCATTGCAGCTGTATTTGGCGTGATCCTGCTCCGACTCTTCGTCAACATTGTTTATTTTTTTGTCGCGAGATGAGCCCATAGACAACACCGCCCATCCGTCTGGTGCTGAAGACTTGTCACCCATCAATGATTGAGAAACAAGAGCACAATTCATTCCCATCGAAATCAGATTAGTGTGTAGTTGTCGACATATTTACCTATCATTAAAAATTTTATATTAACTCTTTAGAAATAATTTATATGATATTGATAATGTTGTTCGACATCAATTCAATCTATTTGGGTCGACGTGTTTATAATAATATTATATATTTATATCGTCAATATAATATTGGTGTTACGCTGATATTTTGTCACACAAATTTTGCATCATAGTAATATTTGACGTTCTGTATCTATGTTTCATATTAATTTTTACTCCCATGGCAACACACGAGAACATACCTAGTGTTTTATATATGTGTCTATATTCATCATTATCTAGTTGAATATATACACAAAAGTAAAGAGGTAAAACGAATACTACCTCAGTTTTTTATTGTTTGACGCTCTGTAGTACTATCTCCGTTTTTTAATATTTGTTGCTGATTATTTTATTTTTAACTAAAACACGACAAATAAAAAGAACTGAGGAGTATAATTTTACACTAACAAAAGTCAACTAAAAATGGGAGGGAGTACTATTTTGCAAAGGAGAGGATATTTTCAAAAAAAAGGCCATAAATCGAAAAGAGGAAGAAATTGCAAATGCACTGCCTCCGCCTTCTTCCTCAGTTCCTCTTCTGTGTCTTCCCCAGTCCCCACTCCACCCCGCCGCAGGGCTGGAATGGTCTGTCGCCTTGTCGCGTCCGTGATCCGTCCCTTGGCCTCTCGCAGCGGACAGCGGCCCTCCGCCCCCTCCAAATAGCAGCGAAACCCCTCGCGTTTAAACTATTCCCTGATCCAACCCCTCCTCAAACTCTGACGACGCCTCCTTCCGTGCCCGTCCGTCCTCTATAAGGGCGCCGCCGAGGAGAGAGAACGATGACTTCAGGTTCTTCCCCCGATCTTCCCCGCTCAGCTTCGCTTAATTGCATTTAAGCCCCTTTGGCACTCATTGCCGTCCCCTCGGCTCCATTTCTTGGAGGTGACCGCAGCTCTCCGGCGGAAGGCGGCGCAGATGGCTTCCGCGGCGACACAGTGCTTCAGCTACTCCTCGTTGCCGGCCACGTGGGCTCTGCGGCAGCGGGGCGGCGGTGCCAGCGTGCTCCGGCTCTCTTCCCGGCGGACCTTCTCGGTCTCCGCGGCGGCCGGGTTCGACAACCAGAACCGCGAGTGGGTGCCCTGTTTCTCTTGAATCCAAGTTCGCTGCTTGGGGTCGGAAACTCTGAAATAGGCGGGTGCCTGGTGGTGTTCGAGAAGTAAAAAGAATGCTCATGGATGGTTGGTTGGTTGGCGGATCGCCGGACTGCAGGTATGTGATCGTCGGGGGAGGGAACGCTGCGGGTTACGCCGCCAGGACGTTCGTCGAGCATGGCATGGCTGACGGCCGCCTTTGCATCGTCTCCAAGGAGGTATCGCTGCTTTGTTCTATTTCAGTCGCTGTTTGTTTCCCATTGCTGCAATGTTATCTGTTGCAAACCTCTGTTAATATTTTGATTTGAACTTTCGAAGGCTATCTGGTAATGTTTGACCGTAATGGTGCTTGTTTTCATGCAGCCAGTTCCACCATACGAGCGGCCAGCCTTGACCAAAGGCTATCTTTTTCCTCCGGACAAGAAACCGGCTCGCCTACCTGTAAGTACACCAACAAAATTTACACCAACAGGCAAAACTGAATCGTGATGGCCAGGTTTAGGACTGCTGAATTGCTCAGTTTTAAGTCAATGCAGTATCTTGCATTCTTCAAATAGTGTACAAGAGATCAGCTTCTTGATGTTAGTTTATTGGCCTTTGTTATGATCTGCTTCAGACCTTCAGTAATCAGAATGTTGCATAAAACTTTTAAGGAAGCTTTGACCTGATAGTCTGTTGTTCATTCCCTCAATTGGAATTTAGAGCTGCACAAACAGGCTCTTAGTCTTAATCTTTTTCTTGTGGTAGGGTTTCCATACATGCGTTGGATCTGGTGGACAGCGACAGACTGCTGAATGGTACAAGGAGAATGGTATAGAGGTAGTGATGATGTTGGCATTTGTGTTCTATGCGCTGTGTTTACTGACACTTTAATCTGAAGCTGTTTGTCCTTTTGTGATAGGTGCTGTATGAGGATCCAGTTGTAGCATTTGATGGCAAAACGCAAACCTTAAAGACTTCATCGGGGAAAGTTCTGAAATACGGCTCACTTATTATTTCTACTGGATGTGAAGCATCGAGGTATACAACTACACTTATGCGAATGAGGTGCATTTAAATGTATGGGAAACCATATTTCTGATGTCATTATCATCATGTCCATTTTTCTTAAACTTTTTCTCCCGAGATTTAAGACATTTTTATGAATTCCTGTTAGGTTTTATGTATGCATTGGATGCACAAGCTTTGTCTACTCACATGGTTACAATGAACCTAAACATTATGCTCTTCTAATACCAAACGTCCATTTTTTTCAGATTACCTGAGAAAATTGGAGGGAAATTACCTGGAGTTCACTACATACGGGATGTTGCTGATGCTGATGCTCTAGTATCCTCATTGGTATGTTCGGTAGATTAATGTAGTAATTGTCATCATTTCTCATCCACCAGAGTTAATGCCATCTCATTTGACAACATCACCTCTTTGATATTTGCAAGGAATTATTTTTTCTTTGCTTATTTTTTGTAGGGAAGTGCAAAGAAGGTGGTGGTTATTGGTGGGGGCTATATTGGCATGGAGGTAGCTGCAGCAGCTTGTGGCTGGAATCTTGACACAACTGTAAGGAGCTACCTTTTTTTTTCAGTTTGATACGCTGAAGCTTGGACTTCTTCCTATATGCCAAAAAGTCACTTCTCTAATTAGGGCTGCTACATGCATAGATTATATTCCCAGAGGACCACATTATGCCAAGATTATTTACACCCTCGCTTGCTAAGAAGTATGAGGAACTGTATCAGCAAAATGGTGTCAAATTCATAAAGGTAATTGTTGCATCAAATATTTGAGTTCATTTATTAGTCTTTTTTCAGTCGATTTGAGTATGAGCATCTTTATTGGTAACCAGGGAGCTCTTATCGAAAAACTTGGAGCTGGCTCTGATGGAAGGGTGTCTTCTGCAGTACTTAAGGATGGATCTGTAGTTGAAGCTGATACAGTTATGCTATTTATTTCCTTCTAATGGTTCATGCAGTAGTACTATACAACTGAAATTATTACTTTTACTGCCAGATAAATTTAAATATCATATTCATTTTTTGATCCACTTCTCTGTGAGAACCAATGTTCTTCACTTCTTCATAGATACAAAATCTTCAACCTTCTGTAGTTACTTATAGACTCAATTTGATAGATTTGTTCACTCGATATTCAATACAAGGGTAGTTGATATATTTACTCATTGTCTCATTCACTTAAGCCCATAAAGTAAAAAAGAAGACAAAAAGTATTTGATATTCTTGTTGTTTTAACAAGATGAAAGGACAGGCCTGACGCAGTGGTGAGAAGCCTTTTCACTGAGCCAAAGGTCCTAGGTTCGATGCAGCCTCTCTGCATTGGCTTGCCTCGGTTATACCTTCCTTAGACCCCACTCATGTGGGAGCTGCCAACACTGGGTTTATCATGTCCTCTTGTTTTAACAAGATTAAGTGCAGGTAATTGTTGGTATAGGAGCAAAACCAGTTGTCAGCCCGTTTGAAGCTGTTGGAGTTAACCCTAAAGTTGGTGGAATAGAGGTTTGTTTCCATGCCAAAGTTAATTAGGCTTATTAAATCTACTGCTCTGCATCATAATAGTTGTTCAAAGTTTCTATGGAACTATTTCCTTTTTCTTTTCTACCTGAGATACTGATTGGATTAATTTGGATTAGCAGCAAACAACACATAAACCCCCTCAAATTGGATCACATTTTAAAGTTACATTTTACCCGTATCAATTTATTGGTTTCTAGCTGTTTCATTGTCGTTCTGTTCCTTCTTGTTGGACGTGCGCTGCTTCATTATATGATGGATTTTAATTTCGATAGTTACTTGCTCAAGTGTTTGGCATCCTGTAAATCACTTGTGGTCTATCCTTGGTCAAGAGAGCTAATTGTGTATATTTTTGTAGGTTGATTCCTTGTTCAGAACTAGTGTACCTGGCATCTTTGCAATTGGAGATGTAGCAGCGTTCCCCCTGAAGGTTGGTAATCATTATTATGTTTTCTATCTTCTGAGGCAAAGTTGGATCCCAGAATATGTTATTTTTTCCCAAACCCATTGCAGATGTACAATAGAATTGCTCGAGTGGAACATGTGGATCATGCTCGGAAGTCTGCGCACCACTGTGTAGAGACGCTCCTAACATCCCAGACAAAAGCGTGAGTTTATGGCAATCAAGTGTGCTTTGTCAGTTTAGCCCCCAATGCTTGTTCTGATCCACCGTTTTGGATGCAGGTATGACTACCTTCCATACTTCTACTCGAGGGTTTTTGAGTACGAGGGAAGTTCGAGGAAAGTCTGGTGGCAGTTTTATGGCGACAATGGTGAGTACCATGACATCCATTTTATACATCACAAGTTGATCCTTGTGATTAAGCTTAAGCATGCATATTCATGAGACTAATGCCCTTGGTTTGTGCTCTGAGCAGTCGGCGAAGCAGTCGAAGTAGGGAACTTTGATCCAAAGGTTGCGACTTTCTGGATCGACTCTGGTAATCAGTAGTTTGGAGTACATTTCGATTCCTCTCAGTTATGCTTAACCATAGCATGACGATTCCGCCTTGTCGTAATTGTAGATAGCCGGCTGAAGGGTGTTTTCCTCGAGAGTGGAACCTCAGAGGTAATTGCACTTTGCATCGCTTTTGTCTCGAATAAGATCTTGCTAATCTAGGATGGTTTCTTGTTTCTGCTGAACTTACTACCAAGTTATACGCCACATCAAGCACGAGAGATCGTGTGATACTGGACATGTCCATGACGAACTTTCTGCAACATTTCAGGAATTCTCGCTTCTTCCGCAGCTCGCCAAATCTCAGCCTGTTGTTGACAAGTCAAAGCTCCAGGCCGCGACTTCTGTTGAAGATGCATTAGAGATTGCAAGAAGCTCACTCCGGTCCAGTGCCATGGTTTAGCTCTCAGAATCTAGTACTTTCTTGAACCCGAGGCTGTGCGCTGCTCGAGCGGTTCATAGCGTCGAGACCACGTCAGCAATAACGCACAATTACATAGAATCTATTCCCACTGGGGTTGTAACATTCTTCAGTGCACCTGCGTCGGCTATTTCCAGCTTGAAATAAACCTGGTTGCCCTTTGAGGGGTTGATGAGGATGATAGATTGAAGCCTTTATGCTACTTTTTTCTTGATGGTCTTCTGATCACTCATGCATTCATGTTTACTGCTCGACATATAGTTCGTTTAACAGTCCCTCTTTTCCGAAGTTACTGTAAGACGTGTTTTCCCCTATATTCATTATTTTTGCTGTGTATCTAGACATAGGGCTAGTTTGTAAACTCAAATTTCCTTCGGATTAGAGAGGATTGAAGAAGAAATTAGTTTTGAAGGGAATTTGAGTTTTCAAACTAGTTCATAGTATATATGTGAGCGTATGCTAAGTGAAAATTTGTATTTATTAAAAAAGTTAAAACATCGTATACTTTGAAAAGAACATAAATTTGGAATGGAGGGTTTACATAGTAAACTGAGAACGAGGCCAGTAGCTCATCTTATCTACAGACCTTTAGAAGTGTACGCCTCTTGTGCCCACGGAGCATAGGCGACGTTCTTGTCGTCTTGGTATTTGAGCATTTGTCTTGTCGAAACTTGCTGGGAATATGCATGAGAATGCTCTTGCCATCGTCACACCTGACGGAGGACTCTGTTGCCCGACAAGGGCCAAATGACAAACAGAGTAGTCAGTGACTCATCTGAGGTTTCTTGCTGATTGGCTCCTGAGTGCTGACACAAACATTTTGCTCCAGCTCGCATCACATATTCCTCGTCATATTCTCCTAAGGGCACAATTCTCCAATGCGTTCAAATTAACAAATATTCTCCAAATTTGACTCGACATGCTGCGCGCGCACTTATATAGGACTAGGAGTAGCTGAATAACTCTGCAAGATCACCTCGAACACGTGTGCATAGATCATATGAAACTTTGCTTGGAAATTGTGCTCAGCTAGGCAATTAGGAGAAACTATATGCATATATAGGTAGATTGGTGTGGTCAAAGAAGACGAGTTAGAGATGTGTATTTGGAGCTGAGTTGAACCGAGAAATGGCCGAGCACGCCACAACGGGCGTCGAAGAGCAGAGGCAGGTGGCCATCAGCATGTGCTCGGCGCCAACACCCAGCAAGCTGGTGGCGGTGGAGTCGTCGTCCCTGCAGAAACTGATGCTCAAGTCGCCGCCGCAGGCTGACGCGCACGGCGACGAGCAGCAAGGGCGCGAGGTGCCGCTGGCCAAGAAGGTGGCGGCGGAGTTCGTGGGCACGTTCATCCTCATGTTTGCGGTGGTGTCGACCGTCGTGGCGGACGCGCAGCACGGCGGCGCGGAGGGCCTGGTGGGGGTGGCGGCCGCGGCGGGGCTGGCCGTGGTGGCCGTGGTGCTCGCCGTGGTGAGCGTCTCCGGCTCGCACCTGAACCCGGCCGTCAGCCTGGCCATGGGCGTGTTCGGCTACCTCCCGCGCGCCCACGTGCTCCCCTACGCCGCCGCGCAGACGGCGGGGTCCGCTGCCGCCGCGTTCCTCGCCAAGGCCATGTACCGCCCCGCCGACCCGGCCGTCATGGCCACCGTGCCCCGCGTCGGCGCCGCCCAGGCGTTCTTCCTCGAGCTCGTGCTCACGTTCGTGCTCATGTTCGTCATCGCCGCCGTCGCCACCGACCCGACCTCGGCAAGTGCGCCGTAAATTTGACGATGGTATCTATGCCTGCAGTTCTTCAGCCTTGGAAAACGTAAATCTGACGAATGTTTTGTTGATCTTTCAATCCAGAGCAAAGAGCTGGTGGCCATCGCGATCGCGGCGGCGATAATGATGAACGCTCTCATCGGAGGGTAAGTACTGACTAGTGCTGCTAGCTGCTACTACAGAAATCGATACGCATGAACTGGGGCTCCGATCCGACAGATGAACGCTGCGTGTGCATGAGATGCAGGCCGTCGACTGGGCCGTCCATGAACCCGGCGCGGACGATCGGGGCGGCGCTGGCGACGGGGAAGTACAAGGACATCTGGGTCTACCTGCTGGCGCCGCCTCTGGGGGCTATCGCAGGGGCTGCCACCTACACGCTCATCAAGCCCTGATCCGGCCGGCCATCTCGATCACCCGCGCGCGTCCGCAAATATATAGCAGGACCCCTTGTGAAACTGATAGAGGGGTATAAATAGCCTCAAAGGTCCAAACCATAGATGTCCAATAAGCACGAAGCCCGCGAGCCCGGCACGAAGCCCGTTTTTTGGGCCCGGTCCGAGCCCGGCACGGCCCGGTTATATGCGGGCCCGGGCCGGCCCGGCACGAATAAGCGGGCCGGGCTCGGACAGGAAATTAGGCACGGTGGGCTAGCCCGGCACGGCCCGTTTAGCTCTAAGCCCGTTAAGCCCGCTTTTTTACACTAAAACGTGTTTTTCGGCCCGCATAGCCCGCTTTTCGGCCCGCTTTTTTCGTGCTAAACGGGCCGGCCCGGCCCGTTTAGGCCCGTTGCGGGCCGGGCTCGAACAAGGAATTGAGCCCGCGTGCTTAGCCGGCCCGGTTTTTTAATCGTGCCTAGCGGGCCGGGTCCAAAACGGGTCGGGCTTCACCGGGCCCGGGCCGGACCGGGCCGGGCGGCCCGTTTGGACATCTATAGTCCAAACTAGCCTTTAGAACCTCAACTGAAATTTTCATGTAGCTTTTCCACTGCACTGAACAGGTAATGACAAGGTCCAAACTAGCGCCAGTGTCGCATCGGATACGTCCGAGTTATTATTATACTACGAATTTGAATATAGTAAACATACTTAGGGGGTGTTTGGTTTTAGAGACTAATTTTTAGTCCCTCCAATTTATTCTACTTTAGTCACTAAATTGTCAAATATGGAAACTAAAATAGAGTTATAGTTTCCATATTTTGCAATTTATAAACTTAAGTAGAATAAAATGGAGGGACTAAAAATTAGTCCATAGTAACCAAACACTACCTTATCCTATCCAATGTCATGTCCGATGTCATGTCCGGTGGACAAACAGCTTCATATCAACAGCAGCCTGCCCTAGAGCAAAACGCACCTGCTCTACGAGAGGCAGCTTCAAATCAACAGCTGCCGAAGGGGAAAAAAACGTAATGTCTGCATAACGTATTTGAAGAGCAAACCAATAAACCCCCAATGCATCACAAACCATAAAACTACAGTTAACATTTCCATGGTACAGCTTACAGATTCCATGAATGCATGGTGCAGCATTTGTGCAAGAAATGTCAAGTCTAAACCTGATTCCACCATCAGATATCTTGCCTAAGGCTTCCAAGAATACAAAAGCCGTATAACAACAAAAAAAAATGGCTAATAAAGTCGCCTAGTGCATATGCTAAGCTATTGCAAAAACGTCCAGTTCACTGACTCAACTTTCAATAGCTTAAAAACGAGGTTACAGATGTGGAACGGCACATTTTTTTGCTCCAGACCCCTTGCTGTATGTAGTTCGTAGAAGAGTTTATCACTACCAACTCTTTTCATCCAATCATCACTGCAGTTTGCATCAAAATTGCCTATCACACAAGCACGCTGTCCTACGAAGCCATGTGCGATAATCATCTCCTGCTATTGGCTGTTTGAGCCTTGTTCAGGTTTGCAAGCTCCTCAATTAGCTTCTTCTCGTCGCTGCTCAGACGCTTCGGAATCTCAACCTGGACACGCACCAGCTGGTCTCCACGGGCATTTGACTTCCCGAGAAGCGGGACACCTTTCTTGGACATCACCAGAGTTGTGCCTGGCTGAGTCCCTGAGGGTATCTTAAGGTCAACCGTTCCGTCAACAGTGGGGACTTTGACGGTTGTCCCAAGGATTGCATCAATGTAAGAAACCTTGCATGTGTAGAGAATGTTTGTCCCATCTCGCTTAAGAACAGGATCAGAGAGAACATCAATGAAGACATAAAGGTCCCCAGGAGGGCCTCCTCGCCGCCCAGCATTACCCTCAGACCGGACCCTCAGCCTGCTTCCAGAATCCACTCCAGCAGGAACCTTTAGGCTGATCCTCTTTGTCCTTCGCACCCGGCCATCACCCCCACAGGTGTTGCAAGGAGTGGAGAATTCACCGGTGCCACCACAAGTATTGCAGGTGGAGACTTGCTGGAATATTCCAAGCGGTGTTCTTGTGGAGGAGACTACCTGGCCCTGACCTCCACAAGTTTTACATGTGGTTGCCTTTGTACCTGGCTTGGCACCACTTCCGTCGCAGGTGTTACAGCCTTCCAATCTGGTTATCTCAATCTCCTTCTCCACACCAAACACAGCTTCCTTGAAATTGAGTACCAGATTGTAGCTCTCATCATCACCTTGCATTGGTCTGTTCCGAGCAGCACGGCCACCCCCCATTCCACCCATTCCACCAAACCCTTCAAACAGGGACTCAAAGAGATCAAACGGGTTTGAGTAATCCTGTAGGAAACAAAATTGATATGATTAGAACAATTCAATGATCCTGCTGACCAAACTTCTGATATAGAAAACATATAGGAACACTTACTCCTGTGCCCATGCCAGCACCCTTCAGACCTGCTTCTCCATATTTATCATAGATCGATCGCTTCTCATCATCAGACAGAACCTACAGACATCCTTTCTACGTAAGCATAAATAAATGTGTAATCCTACTACCGAAAATGGAATTTGGATTTTGGAGTTGAGTATGAACAGTGGGCCCAACCTCATAAGCATTACTGATATCCTTGAACTTTTGTTCAGCACCAGGATCTCTAAAATAGATCATAAATAGATACTTTCATTATTTGACTGACTAAATGAGAGAGATGTCTAATGTACAAAGAAGAATATACAGGCAGTACAGCTGGCTATAAGCACCCGAAAAGCAACAAAATGATGATGGTGATAGTAGCTGAAAAGTGATTCTCTATTGCAATAGCCAACTCACTTGTTTACATCTGGATGATAGCTCCTAGCAAGCTTCCGATAGGCTGGAAAATAAAAGGATTCAGGACCAACACAGAAAATAAACAATACAACATCATGTTATGTATATCAAATTCATACTCTATTCAGTATCAGGTACTACTACTGACCATGATGCTTTCAAGTTAAAAACTTCTTAGTTTCAGCATTGTAGTTGATATTTTCACCAAAATAAGTAATAAACAGCTAACAGTACCAGCTAATTCAAACTTAAATTTCGTAATAAATCTTGGCTGGGCCTTTGATCTAAAAAAATAAAATAATACCAGCTAAGCAGATGTGATAAGAGACACCAAGGACATCACATCTTAAATTAGATGAAATAGTAACAATTCAGTGCATTTGCATAGTTACCCTCACTATGGAGCCTAATTATGAGTCTGCCTTCCTTTCCCATTTTGCACCAAAACCACTACTGTTTCCGAAATGTTTGCATCGGTGCCCCTATTTTGTTTACAAACAAGGTACAATGGTGCAAAATGAAACAAAGGAGGGAACACTCATAGTAAGGTCTCAGAGTGGGGCCAACCATGCAATTGTATCTTAACAATACAGGCTTTTGCAGAACTGCATTACACTTCTGTGTGCAAAGAAAATAAACCTAAAGTTCAATTAAGCCTAGATTAGACCAAAGAATGCATTTATTTACTTTATATGAAAGAACCTTTGAAGATAAATCTACGCATGCCAGCTTTATGTTTTCAAACTAATATTTTAGGAGTCATTGGCAGTCAGTTTCGAAAGTTTGACTGGGTCGTGTCCAAAACATTGTATAATTATGACCGGAGATAGTAGTTTACAAGTGATATCAATATATCACCATATCTTAAATCAGCGGTTTTGTTTTCAGAAGTGCACTACATTTTTGGAGCAGCATTGAAGTGGAAGTATGGAAGATGAACTTCGAAAAAAAAATCTGGGTTCTAACAAAAGTGACAATTGCAGGTATTTGCATGGCATATTACATGACAACCACAACCAAACATTAACAGCATGATCAACCAAACAGAAGATACCAACCGCTCTTGATTTCAGATTTACTAGCATTTCTTGAGACACCAAGTACACTATAGAAATCCTGTCATTTAAGATTTAAAATCAAATCAGAATGGAAGATATTTTGAAGCAATAAATTAAGCAAAGCAGAAAGACAAAAGAATAGCTCACAGCTTCAGCTCTGACGATAAAACGTGAACCCCTTTTCTGGCGAAATCTTGACGATGGTACATGGTTTAGTTGTTCAGAAGAGGTCTGTGAATGCAAACTATAACTAGGTGATAGCAGGTGTTTACCTCTACCTCTTGAACTGCAGAGACAGTAAAATCAAACTCAGTTTGCTAAGAATTTGTATGTGCATGGTAGAATATATATTTTTTAACATTCGAGTATTTTGTTGTTACGAGTTACAGGATTCTTGAGAAAATATAGAAATGCATCTTGCTCAAGTCCCTCGGCCTTACTATGTCATTAGGCTATATATTTTACATCTTACATTTTAGCTAGCTCAATCTCTTTGTTCATTCCATTGTCAACTTCTTTTCCTTAGTATAAAAACACACTACATAGCCCATAGATTGCAGTCTACTTTGAGCATATGCGAAAAAATGATTAGATGACAAGAACTGATGAAAACCATGGAAGCTAGAAATAAACTGCAGTGGCAACAACATATGACACAGGCTACAGGTTCGCCATGGAACTCCTAAAGTCAACTACATGGTACCTACCAAACAATATCTGAACTGTGCACAAACATACCCAGTTTTTGGTGTCAGGAATCTTGCATCAGAATAGGCAGCCTTTGCGATTGCAGCTGACAAGGATAGCAGCCGAGGCTTTTCACCGAGTTGAGGAACCAAGGCACCGTTGAACTGTACTAGCGCCATATAATGTTTATTACTTGCGTGTAGCCGCTGAAAGATGACAGGGCAAAGTTAAGAGCTTTGCTGCATTAGGTATTCCAGGAATACAAGTGCCAATGACACCAGGCATTGTTGCGTAACAAACTATCCCTAACTACTAATCAAGAAACATAGTTGTAATTCAGAGCCCAGAAACAAATGAGGTCTCACTCGAAATCCCAAAAACAAAACCGAAATTAGCATGCCACAGCGCACGGGCGGACCCCGATAACTTTGGCGATGAAATCAAGGTCGGTAGGTACAATCCATGTACATACATACTCGTAGCAGGGTCAGATCCGAATGAAACAACTTACTTTAGGGTTTGGGGCGCCCCGTACCGCACAGCACGAGGGGGAGAGGGGGAGGCATACGCATACCTGGTGTGGGCACTCGTCTCCGGCAGTGCCGTGGCGATGTGGCGCCGCTGACTGGGCTCGCCCAGTCGACGCCGCCAGAAAAAGGAAGGCCACGGCACGCCGAGAGAGGGGGCAGGGAGAGCTGAACGGGAGAGGAGAAACGAAAGACGAGGAGGGGTGAACGTACCGCGAGCAGCAGGCAGCGACGCTCTCGAGCGTGTCGATGGCGCGGAGGCGGAGGGCGGCTGGGGGAAGGAGATAAGAGGGGGTGGTGAGTGGTGAACCACTTGGAGGCCTCGAGCCCTCGAGGGCACTTCTGGAAATACCTATACCCTTCTCTGTGGATCTCTCATTTTCTTTTCTTTTCTTTTCTTTGAAAATGATTACCCATTTAATTATGTGCATAAGAGTATCTCCAACTAACTCCTAAAAATCACCCCAAAGTATAGTTTTTAGGGACAACCTAAAATTTAGTAGGAGTGGATTTTCTTCTTATCTCCAACAATTTCCCTAAATATGTATTAAAAATTAAACTATATCAGACATCTTTAGCCCTCACGTCTATTCACGAGCTAGGTCATTTTTAACCCAGGTAATCTTTATCGCGTTATTTTTTGACATCAGCGAAGAGGCTCCATAGGTAGAAGAGCCGATGAAGGATGACTAGCCGATGTTGGATAGCGAATGACGTACGACTCGGTGGTGGGTGGTAATGGGGCAGTAAAAACAAAATTGGCGATGGACTAGCGAGAATAGTGACAATACGACAGTGAGAAAAAATATTGGAGGAATAAAAAAACTCCTTGATTAAACTATAAATGACGAACTTTTTGGGGCTATTAAAAGTTGGGAGGGTTTTAGGGCTGTTGGAGGCTATTTTTTATTTTTCCTAAACAATTTAAGATAGAGGAGATTTTAATGGAGCTTTTAAATATGCTCTAAAGGCACCCTCACCCCTTCCACTCCCCCACAGCTCCTCCCTCTCTCGCGTCGTCGCCGCTGCCATCCCCCCTCAGTCCCTCATGTAGATGTCTAAGTCGTCGGCCCCTCCCTCTCTCCTCCTCGCGACCTAACTCCCTTCCTCCTCACTCACATGTGTTGTCGTCGTCGACCACTCCCTCTCCCCTCCTTAGGACCCTAGCGTTAGCACAGAAACTATCGCTAATATGTATAAGCTTGTTACTAGCTCTACACATGTTAACATATAACTCGTAATATAAATAACTCCAAACAACATCCTTACACAATTTTAAAATCTAACATGTGTATAAGACTAGCTATTCATAAAAAATATGGGCAAGGAGGGGGACAACAGTGGTGGCAGTTCACGTTAACATAGGGACGTAGTCTTGGCTAAGCTACCTCGCCCATAGGGCCTCCACACTGGCCTAAAAACCTTAGCAGGTTGTTTTGTATTAAGTGTATTTTGTGAAAGACTCATAGTGGATCTCTAGCCATTCACCTCGGAAGTGTTTAAGGGTCTGGTCAACCCAGGCTAGAGGGGATACCACCTCTGCAGAGTGTAAAACTGATATATCCGTCGTGCTCACGGTTAAGAGCAGCCTAGACCCTCACATGGTAATTGAACTTGAAGATGAAAATAAATCGTGTTCTATTGCGCTCAAGTGGTTGAGCTTCATGTCGATGATATTTTGGTTCAAGTAGTTCTAAACTTTATGTTGATGATATATATGATGAATATTGCTTATGCTTAATGAGTCTGGTATATACTTATATTTAGTAATCAGGTGTTGATAATAAAATGATGACCAACTAAAATGCTATCCACATTAAACCTTAGCCTCACTTTGTTAAGCTTGCATCTTCACCCCACATGTTGAGCCCCCACCGTAAGTGAGCTCACCCTTGCTTAATTTTGATCAGAAGTTTGCAGATGAAAATTATGATGGTGAACTTGATGGATGATAGTCTAGTGATTCCCCCGGTGATCTTCCTATGGAAGGATGCCCATGTTCTGTTGTACTTTGATGAATAAAGGTTAAGACGTTATATCGATTCAAAATGTAATATGTTAATATAATCTTTATTTACGCTTCTATGTATTGTTCTTTTGATATATTATACTTGTGACATCAACATATGTGTGGAAATAGATCCTAACACACATATGGTATGCATTCAGTTTTGCCCCTAAATCCAGGTGTGACACTAAGTCATAGAATTGGGCAATTTAAATTTTCTAACTCAAATTCTCTGTTTTGCTCAAACTAGCTCCAAAAGTAAGTTTAGATGAATCTGAGCTTTGCAACACTTCTAGATGAGCATATTTCTTTGTGTCCATGATATATATATATATATATATATATATATATATATATATATATATATTGCTTCATTTAATATTCATGAAAGGCACATTGTATTGATTAGGAATTATGTGAATTGTTTGTGAGATTCCTGAAAGGGAAATAGGCTCACACCTTTTCCTAAATAATTTTGGTGGTTGAATTGCTCAACACAAATAATTAGACTAACTAGTTTGCTCTAGATTATAAGTTCTACAGGTGCCAAAGGTTCAACACAAACCAATAAAAAGTCCAAAAAAGGGTTCAAATAAAAAGAGCAAAAGACAAACCGAAGGCTGCCCTGGTCTGGCGCACCAGACTGTCCGGTGCACCACCGGACAGTGTCCGGTGCACCACCGGACAGTGTCCAGTGCACTAGGGAGATCAACTCCAAACTTGCCACCTTCGGGTTTCTAGGATTGCCTCTCCGCTATAATTCATCGGACTGTCCGGTGTAGCACCGAACTGTCCGGTGTAGCACCGAACTGTCCGGTGTGCCAGCGGAGCAACGACTACAGCGCCAACGGTCGACTGCAAAAGTGAACAGTGAACAATGCCGACTGCGCACGCAGAGTCAGAGCAGGCGCCAGATGGCGCACCGGACAGTGAACAGGACTTGTCCGGTGGCCCACATGTCAGAAGCTCCAACGGTCGAACCCTAACGGTTGGGTGACGTGGCTGGCGCACCGGACAGTGTCCGGTGGCGCATCGGACTGTCCGGTGCGCCCTTCGACAGTAGCCTTCCCCAACGACCACTTTAGTGGTTGGGGCTATAAATACCCCCAACCACCAACACTTCAAAGCATCCAAGTTTTCAGCCAACACATTCAATACAAGAGCTAGTGCATTCAATACAAGACACAAATAGAGTGAATCAAAATCTCTCCAAGTCCCAATTCCACTCAAAGCAATAGTGACTAGAAGAGAGAGTTTTGTTGTGTTCTTTTGAGCTCTTGCGCTTGGATCGCTTTTCTTCTTCCTCTATTCTTGCTTCCAAGTTCTTTGTAATCAAAGCAAGAGACACCAATTGTGTGGTGGTCCTTGTGGGGACTAAGTGTCCCAATTGATTGAGAAGAGAAGCTCACTCGGTCTAAGTGACCGTTTGAGAGAGGGAAAGGGTTGAAAGAGACCCGGTCTTTGTGACCTCCTCAACGGGGAGTATGTTTACAAGAACCGAACCTCGGTAAAACAAATCACCGTGTCTTCCGTCTTATTTGCTTGTGATTTTGTTTTCGCCCTCTCTTTTGGACTCGACTTTATATCTAACGCTAACCCCGACTTGTAGTTGTGCTTAAAGTTTATAAATTTCAGATTTGCCTATTCACCCCCCCTCTAGGCGACTTTCAATTGGTATCAGAGCCGGTACTTCATTAGAGCCTAACCGCTCAAAGTGATGTCGGGAGATCACGCCAAGAAGGAGATGGTGACCGGCGAGAAGCCCGCTACAAGCCACGGGAAGGCTCCATCGGGAGAGTCCGGCAACAAGATGAAAGGATCCCCTTCACACAACAAGACGCATCGGAGTGGCGAGAAGAAAAATAAAGATGAAGAAAGTAGTCTACTACGAGTCCGACTCTTCATCGCCATCCACCTCCGGCTCCGACGCCCCGTCCATCACTTCTAAGCGCCATGAGCGCAAGAAGTTTAGTAAGATTCCCCTATGCTATCCTCGCGTTCCTAAACACACTCCTTTACTTTCCGTTCCGTTAGGCAAACCACCCATTTTTGAGGGTGAAGATTATTCTATGTGGAGTGCTAGAATGAAAGGTCATCTAACCTCACTCCACAAAAGCATATGGGATGTTGTTGAGTATGGAGCGCAGGTACCACAGGTGGTGGATAAGGACTATGACTCGGATGAGGCCGACCAAATACGACACTTTAACTCCCAAGCAACAACTATACTCCTCGCCTCTCTAAGTCGAGAGGAGTATAACAAAGTGCATGGGTTGGAGACCGCCAAAGATATTTGGGATGTGCTCAAGACCGCGCATGAAGGAGATGAGGTGACAAGGATCACCAAGCGAGAGACGATCGAGGGGGAGCTCGGTCGATTCATGCTCAACCAAGGGGAGGAGCCACAAGCCATGTACAACCGGCTCAAGACCTTGGTGAACCAAGTGCGCAACCTCGGGAGCACAAAATGGGATGACCATGAAATGGTCAAGGTTATTCTTAGATCACTCGTTTTTCTTAACCCTACTCAAGTTCAATTAATTCGTGGTGATCCTAGATATAAACTAATGTCTCCCGAGGAAGTGATAGGAAAGTTTGTGAGCTTTGAATTAATGATCAAAGGCTCCAAACAAATCATTGAGCGAGGCGCCACCTCCACACCCGAGGTGCAACCCGTTGCCTTCAAAGCAACAGAGGAGAAGAAAGAAGAGTCTACTTCAAGTAGGCTTCCCATCGATGCCTCCAAGCTCGATAATGAGGAGATGGCTTTAATCATCAAAAGCTTCCGCCAAATCCTCAAGCAAAGGAGGGGGAAGGACTACAAGCCCTGCTCCAAGAAAGTTTGCTACAAATGTGGTAAGCCCGGTCATTTCATTGCTAAATGTCCATTATCAAGTGATAGTGACAGGGGCGACGACAAGAAGGGAAGAAGGAAGGAGAAGAAGAAGTATTACAAAAAGAAGGGCAGCGATTCCCTTGTTTGCCGGGAGTGGGACTCCGATGAGAGCTCCACCAACTCCTCCGACGAGGACGTCGCAAGCATCACCGTCAACAAGGGTCTCCTCTTCCCCAACGTCAGCCACAAGTGCCTCATGACAAGAGACGGCAAAAAGAAGGTAAAATCTAGAGCCTCCACTAAATATGCAACATCTAGCGATGAGGAGAACTCTAGTGATGATGAGGATAATTTGCTTGCTCTTTTTGCCAACCTCAACATGCAAGAAAAATTAAATGAATTAATAGGAGCTATTCATGAGAAGGATGAACTCTTGGATAGCCAAGAGGACTTCCTAATTAAAGAAAATAAGAAGCATGTTAAGGTTAAAAATGCTTATGCTCAGGAAGTAGAAAAGTGTGAAAAATTGACTAACGAGCTAAGCGCTTGCTATGATGTCATCTCAAACCTTAAAAATGAAAATGCCAAATTAATTTCTAAGGTTGAAAAGTAAGATGTTTATGATGATTCAATTGTTAGTCTTAGAAATGATAATGCTAGTTTGATTACTAAGATTGACAAATTGAATGCATCTCTCTCTAGCCTTAAAATTGAGAATGAAAAATTAATTGCTAAGGCTAAAGATTTAAATGTTTGCAATGATGTTATTTTGAAAGTCGCCTAGAGGGGGGGGGGGTGAATAGGGCGAATCTGAAATTTATAAACTTAAGCACAACTACAAGCCGGGTTAGCATTAGAAATATAAACGAGTCTGAGAGAGAGGGCGCAAAACAAATCGTGAGCAAATAAAGAGCGAGACACGATGATTTGTTTTACCGAGGTTCGGTTCTTGCAAACCTACTCCCCGTTGAGGTGGTCACGAAGACTGGGTCTCTTTCAACCCTTTCCCTCTCTCAAACGGTCATTTAGACCGAGTGAACTTCTCTTCTCAATCAAACGGAACACGAAGTTCCCGCAAGGACCACCACACAATTGGTGTCTCTTGCCTTGGTTACAATTGAGTTTGATCACAAGAAGAATGAGAAAGAAAAGAAGCGATCCAAGCGCAAGAGCTCAAATGAACACAAATGTCACTCTCCCTAGTCACTATTTGATTTGGAGTGATTCCGGACTTGGAAGAGAATTTGATCTCTTTGGAGTGTCTAGAATTGAATGTTATAGCTCTTGTAATGTGTTGAAGGTGGAAAACTTGGATGCTATTGAATGTGGGGTGGTTGGGGTATTTATAGCCCCAACCACCAAAAATGGTCATTGGAAGACTGCAATCGCATGGCGCACCGGACAGTCCGGTGCGCCACCGGACACTGTCCGGTGCGCCAGCCACGTCAGCAGACCGTTGGGGTTCAACCGTTGGAGCTCTGACAAGTGGGGCCTCTGGATTGTCCGGTGGTGCACTGGACAGGTCCTGTAGACTGTCCGGTGCACCAACTGCGCGTGCTCTGTCTTCTGCGCGTGCAGGCGCGCATTAAATGCGTTGCAGTCGACCGTTGCGCGCGAAGTAGCCATTGCTCCGCTGGCACACTGGACAGTCCGATGAATTATAGCGGAGCGGCCTCCCATTTTCCCGAAGGTGAGGAGTTTAGCGTCGAGTGCCCTGGTGCACCGGACACTGTCCAGTGGCACACCGGACAGTCCGGTGCGCCAGACCAAGGTGCCTTTGGGTTGTCTTTGGCTCTCTTGGTTTGAACCCTTTTTTTGGTCTTTTTATTGCCTTTTTGTGAACCTTTGGCACCTGTAAAAACTTATAGACTAGAGCAAACTAGTTAGTCCAATTATTTGTGTTGGGCAATTCAACCACCAAAATCAATTAAGAAAAAGGTGTAAGCCTAATTCCCTTTCAATCTCCCCCTTTTTGGTGATTGATGCCAACACAAACCAAAGCAAGTATAGAAGTGCATAATTGAACTTGTTTGCATAATGTAAGTGCAAAGATTACTTAGAATTGAACCAATAAATATTTTCATAAGATATGCATGGATTGTTTCTTTATATTTTTATCATTTTGGACCATGCTTGCACCACATGTTTTGCAAATTCTTTTGTAAATTCTTTTCAAAGTCCTTTTGCAAATAGTCAAAGGTAGATGAATAAGATTTTGAGAAGCATTTTCAAGATTGAAATTTTCCCTCCCTGTTTCAAATGCTTTTCCTTTGACTAAACAAAACTCCCCCTTAATAAAATCCTCCTCTTAGTGTTCAAGAGGGTTTTATATATTAGTTTTTGAAGAGGGTGATCCAATTTGAAATTCTATCAAAAATAAGATATCAATTGAAAAATTCATCATTTCAAGACCTTTTTAAATTTTGAAAATTGGTGGTGGTGCGGTCCTTTTGCTTTGGGCTAATACTTTCTCCCCCTTTGGCATTAATCGCCAAAAACGGATACTTGAGTGAAATATAAGCCCTTTCAACTACTTTCTCCTCCTTTGGCAAACAAAATATAAGTGAAGATTATACCAAAGTTGGAGAGAGGCTCGGAGCGACGACGAAGGATTGTAACTTGATGGAGTGGAGTGGAAGCCTTTGTCTTCGCCGAAGACTCTTATTCCCTTTCAATCTATGACTTGGTTTGAAATACACTTGAAAACATATTAGTCATAGCACATGAAAGATATATGATCAAAGGTATAATTATGAGCTATGTGTGCAAAACATCAAAAGAAATTCCGAGAATCAAGAATATTTAGCTCATGCCTAAGTTTGTTAAAAGTTTGTTCATCTAGTGGCTTGGTAAAGATATCGGCTAATTGTTCTTTGGTGTTAATGTAAGCAATCTCGATATCCTCCTTTTGTTGGTGATCCCTTAAGAAATGATACCGAATGGCTATGTGTTTAGTGCGGCTATGCTCAACGGGATTATCCGCCATGCGGATTGCACTCTCATTATCACATAGAAGAGGAACTTTGGTTAATTTGTAACCATAGTCCCTAAGGGTTTGCCTCATCCAAAGTAATTGCGCGCAACAATGGCCTGCGGCAATATACTCGGCTTCGGCGGTAGAAAGAGCTACGGAATTTTGCTTTTTTGAAGCCTAAGACACCAGAGACCTTCCCAAGAACTGGCAAGTCCCCGATGTGCTCTTTCTATTAATTTTACACCCCGCCCAATCGGCATCCGAATAACCAATTAAATCAAATGTGGATCCCCGAGTGTGGAGGATAGATATCCCCTGGGTCCACTAAAGAAGTAAAAGACCTCACGAAAGGCCCAAGGGCCCAATAAATCGTAAGGTTGTTCTTTCGTGGGCCTGGGGAAAGACAATCAACGAAGCAGAGAAGATGCAAGACTGGATTGGAGCAAACCCGGATGGCCCACAACGTCGAACGAGTAAATCGCAACAGAGACCCGACTTTCCCGCGCTGAAGCCCTCATGCAACAGAGTCATGCGAGGATAAGTCGGCGAGGGTTACGTAGGGATAAACTCAAGAGGTTCACTATCTTTTAGCTACTTGTTGTTATCATATCCACGTGTACTGCCCCACGGTCGAGTATATAAGGCCTAGGGGGCACCCCTTCAGAACGATCGACCCTACTTTACTTAGCCACCCACGTAAACTCTCTGCGCCTTCAATCCAGAGAGTCCTCTTGTAACCACACTCGAATACTCATCAGGACGTAGGGTGTTACGCATCTCTAAGCGGCCCGAACCTGCAAATCCTGTCCACTGTCCCTCGTGCAATCGGCACGAACCATTTTGCTACAGTCGTTGACACCGTCCTACTCCTAAAAACACCTTGAGGGGTAACCCCAGGTATGCGGTCGGACCCAAAACACCGACAGCTGGCGCGCCAGGTAGGGGGTGTGTCGACGATCCAAGCTAGCTCAATGGCCGTCACCTTCCACAGCAAGATCACCGTGCGTCCCGGATCTGTATTCTGCTTCGGGACAATCTCATCTATAGCGGATGAAGGGGGAATTCTACACCGCATCGCAGATCTGCCAGAAGAGAAGTTTCCTCCAACAAACTCCGAAAATGCTGGAAAGACGCTACCTCCGGCTCTTCGGAAAAAGATCGTCTCCGGGAAGGCTGGAGCTAGAAGCTTGCTGACCCGGAAGACTCCGCTGTCTACTTCCCCGACGAAAGAATGGACACGGGTCGCGAGAAAGAAGGAGACCAGGGAAAGGCAAGTCGTTCTTCCCGTTCCTCCGACCTCAAAGGAGAACGGAAAGAAAGTCGCCTCGACAGCGGTACCATTCTACCCCGACGTCCTCTTCATCGGGAGAGTGGAGTCGCCCGCCGTCTCTGACGACGAACCGACCGCGCCTGGAGAAGAACCACCTCAACGAGAATCCCGCCGACGGAGGAACCGACGCAGGAACATTCGACGACATCACGCGGCCGGAGAACGGGATCCGGAGCAGCCTGTCTCGCGAGACGAGGTCTCGGAGATAGGAGAAACTCCGGAAGAACGCGTCTTCAGGGAATGAAGGAACTCCCGACGACGTGATCGCCGACGGACTTAGGAGCAAGCCGAGCAAGATGCAAGGCAACGCCGGGAGAATCCGCTCTTCGGGCGCAACCTGAACCCCGACTTCGCCCGAGCTATGAACACGCCGAGCGAAGTCGGAGGCGTACTAGCTCGGATAGCTGACGGACTTCCTCGGACTCCCGACGCCGAGGGATACCGACGCCTGTTCACTCAGGCGGCCAACCATCTTCTGCCGCTCGCTCACCCGCCGAACGATTTGCGACACGCCATCAACAGTCACCGAGACGCGCGAAGCTCTATCAATGCTTCGCGCGAACGGCGGCATGAAAACGAAATTCGCCGTCGGGAGGAGTATGACCGAGATCATGGCTTCCCGACTCAAAGCCAGGCCACCAGGACTGAGTCGGCAACAGCCTCAACTGGCGGTACCACTCGGGGACGGTCGAGGAACCACCACCACCACTCCCCTCCCCGGGACAGACGTCATCCCCGACGACAGGAGGACACGTGCGGAGTATCCGCTCTTACTCCGCGCCTTAGGGCCATCCAATGGCCTCCCAACTTCAAGGTATCCAATGTCGACAAATATGAACCTAAGCAGGATCCAGGGGGTTGGTTAGCCGTCTACACCACCGCTGCTCGGGCTGCCGGAGCATCCGAAGACGTCATGACCGCGTATCTGCCCATCGTCCTTGGGCAAGATGCGCTGCAGTGGCTACGACATCTACCCCGACACTGCATCGACGACTGGGGAGACTTCAGTCGACGTTTCACCGCCAACTTCCAGTCTCTCTCCGACAAACCAGCGCAACCATGGGACCTCAAATCCATCAAGCGCCGGGGGGATGAGACTCTCCGGTCATACCTCAAAAGGTTCCAGACCATGAGAAACCGCATCCCCGAGGTCACGGAGGCGGCCGTGATCGAGGACTTCTACAGAGGATCCAATGACTCGGCTTTCGTCCGAGCCATACTACAAAAGGCGCCGACTACCTCCGAGGAGCTGTTCCGGGAAGCCGACCTCTACATCACCGCCGACGAGCGGGCCCAGGATCTCATCGGAGGAGCAAAGCCTGCACCGGCAGCACCACGACGCGACGCGAACCAGCCACCCGACAAACGCTGGGAGAAGAGGCCTCGTGAAGAAGTACACGCCGCCGGACCACCCGCCTCTCACGCCCGAGGAGGGCCTCGTGGAGGCGAGCGCACGCTGGACGACATCCTCGACGCCCAGTGCCCGTACCACAAGGACATGCGCCATACTCTCCGTAACTGCCGGGACTTCAAGCACTCCGTCGGGCACGGCCGACCCTTCCAACCTCTACCGCCTCCTCCGCCGAGGGGAGGACCTGATGAACCACGACAGCCCCATCAGCAGGAGGAGGGGGGAGGAGGAGCTTTCCCACGCGTTGACAGGGAGGTCAACGTCATCTTCGGTGGACATGGGTCGCAGGAGAACAAAAGACAACAAAAGCTCAACGACCGCCAGATACTGGTGGCGACCACCGGTCCTCCCGCCCCATACCGGTGGTCGGAGCACCCAATCACTTTCACTCGGGAGGATCAATGGCTCAACTTCGACCATCCAGGCAAATATCCGCTCCTCGTCGATCCGGTGATCCGAGAGAGCCGGGTAAAGAAGGTGCTAGTGGACGGGGGGAGCAGCATCAACGTCACCTTCCCCCGTACGCTCCAAGGCTTGGGAGTTCACCTCAAAGAGCTCCACGAGTCGGACACTCCTTTCTTTGGCATCGTGCCGACGGAAGGGGAATACCCGCTGGGCCACATCTACATGCCGGTCACCTTCGGGACTCCGGAGAACTACAGAACCGAGTTCCTGAGGTTCGAGGTGGCGAACTTCGACTGCGGGTACAACGCCATCATCGGGAGGCCGGGACTGGCCAAATTCATGGCCATTCCGCACTATACATACATGATACTGAAGATGCCAGGACCGCAAGGAATCATAACTGTGCGCGCCGACTTCCAAGGCGCCGCAGAATGTTTCCGAGTGGCCATCCAAGCAGCCCTCACCACCAAGCCGTCAACGGTTCCTTCTACGCCGGCGAACTCTAAGCCTGAGGAAGACCACGCCGTACCGGCAAACGAAGCTCAGGTCGTGACCTCTATGCGGCCGACTGAAGAAACCAAGCGGATCAACCTGGGGTTCACTGATGAGCGCAAGACGGCCATCATCAGCTCCAGTTTGAATGACAAATAGGAAAGCGCGCTCGTCCAGTTCCTGCAAGATAACCGAGACGTATTCGCATGGCAACCTGCGGATATGCCGGGAGTCCCAAGAGAACTGGCCGAGCACAAATTGAAGGTCTATCCTCAGGCGAGGCCGATCCGGCAAAAGCTACGTCGTTTCACGCCCGACAAGAGAGAGGCCATTCGTGCCGAGTTAGCTCGCTTGGTCGCGACTGGATTTATTAGAGAAGTATTACACCCCGAGTGGTTAGCCAACCCTGTTCTTGTACTCAAAAAGAATAAAGTGGATTGGCGCATGTGCGTCGACTATACTGATCTCAACAAACACTGTCCGAAGGACCCCTTCGGGCTCCCGAGGATAGATCAAGTGGTGGATTCCACCGCTGGATGTTCTGTGCTGTCTTTCTTGGATTGCTATTCCGGGTATCATCAGATTAGTTTGGCAAAAGAAGACGAGGAAAAAACGGCGTTCATCACTCCGTTTGGTGCTTTCTGTTATACCTCCATGCCGTTCGGCCTCAAAAACGCTGGAGCGACTTATCAGAGAGCCATTCAAACATGCTTAGCCGATCACTGGGGCAAGCGTGTGGAGGCTTACGTAGATGACGTGGTGATCAAAACAGAGAATTCGGAAAACTTCATCGAAGATTTACAATTGGTTTTCAATAGCCTGAGAAGATATAGATGGAAGCTCAATCCTAAAAAATGTGTTTTCGGGGTACCAGCAGGAAAGTTGCTCGGATTTATCGTCAGCCACCGGGGAATTGAGGCTAATCCAGATAAGATTGAAGCTATCATGAAGATGGAAGCTCCTCGGTCACAAAAGAAGGTTCAGCGACTCACTGGATGTATGGCAGCTCTGAGCAGATTTATATCTAGGCTGGGAGAAAAAGGTTTGCCATTTTACAAACTACTCAAGAAGGTGGATAAGTTTCAGTGGACTTCAGAAGCACAAGAAGCTCTAGACGCACTGAAGAAATTCTTGACAACACCACCAGTATTGAAACCACCCCGGCGAGCTAGCCGACTCAACCGGCTGAAGATTTGTTGTTGTATATCTCTTGCACGACTCACGTGGTAAGCACCGCGTTGGTAGTCGAGCGAGTAGAAGAAGGGCATGCTTATCCGGTACAACATCCTGTTTACTTCATCAGTGAAGTTCTAGGCCCCTCGAAGAAAAAGTATCCTCAGGTTCAGAAGCTATTATATGCAGTACTTCTAACTGCCCGCAAGCTGCGTCACTACTTTGACGACCACAAAGTCATAGTAGTTACTGGTTTTCCAATAGGGGACATTCTTCACAACAAGGAAGCCATTGGCCGAATAGCCAAGTGGGCTTGCGAGTTGGGATCCCACGATATCGAGTTCCGACCTCGCACTGCTATCAAAACTCAAGCACTGGTTGATTTCGTATCAGAGTGGACAGAACAGCAAGTTCCAGACAATCCAGAAACGGTAGAAGTATGGCGAATGTATTTTGATGGCTCGCTGAAGCTGCAGGGAGCAGGAGCAGGGATTCTCTTCACTGCACCTGGAGGCGAACACCTCAAGTATGCTCTCCAGTTGCTATTCCCGGCCTCTAACAACGCAGCCGAGTATGAAGCTTTGATACACGGATTAAACATCGCCATATCACTGGGCGTCAAGAGATTGATGGTATATGGAGACTCTCTGGTAGTCATCAGCCAGATAAACAAGGAATGAGATTGTTCAAGTGATTCAATGGGAAAATACTGCGCCGCCGTCCGAAAGCTGGAAGATAAATTCGAGGGTCTGGAGTTTCATCATATAGAAAGAGATCGGAACACGGCGGCCGATGTACTGTCCAAGCTCGGATCCGGTCGGACTCAGGTCCCGCCCGGGGTCTTCGTGCAAGAAATTCTCCAGCCAAGTATCTCGATGGATCAAACAGAAGAGTGCAACGTCATAGATCAACCCGAGTCAGACTCTGATGACTGGAGACGGCCGATTATTAAGTATATAAAGAATGAAGAAGAACCAGATGACAAGAACTCGGCAGAGCGCATTGCCAGACAATCAGCTCACTATACACTCATTGGGGAGGTATTATACAGGAGGGGCGCGTCAGGCGTCCTCATGAAGTGTGTTCTCCCGTCCACCGGGAAGCAACTTCTGGAGGAAGTCCATGCAGGGCAGTGTGGAGTACATGCAGCATCCAGAACACTAGTTGGGAAGGTTTTCAGGTCAGGATTCTATTGGCCGACGGCGAAGAACGATGCAGCCGAGTTAGTTCAGAGATGCGAAGCTTGCCAATACCTGTCAAAGCAACAGCACATGCCAGCACAGCAGCTACAGACCATACCAGTAACTTGGCCTTTCGCATGCTGGGGACTGGATATGATTGGACCTTTCAAGAAAGCTCAAGGAGGATATACCCATGTATTAGTGGCGATTGACAAATTCACTAAATGGATAGAGTTCCAGCCCATTGCTTCTTTAACCTCTGCTAAAGCCGTGGAATTCATACAAAGCATAATATTCAGATTCGGGATACCAAACAGTATCATCACTGACTTGGGATCCAACTTCACCAGTTCAGAATTCTTTGACTTCTGCGAACAAAAGAGCATTCAGATCAAGTATGCATCTGTAGCACATCCAAGAGCCAACGGGCAGGTTGAGCGAGCCAACGGAATGATATTGGAGGCACTCAGGAAAAGGGTCTTCGATAAGAATGAAAAATTCGCAGGAAAATGGATAAGAGAACTGCCTTATGTTGTTTGGAGCCTGAGAACCCAACCTAGCCGAGCCCTGCATGGAAACACTCCTTTCTTCATGGTCTATGGGTCGGAGGCAGTGCTACCTGCTGATCTCAAGTTTGGGGCGCCAAGATTGATCTTCGAAAGCATAGCAGAAGCCGAGGCCACCAGGCTGGAGGATATTGACGTACTTGAGGAAGAACGATTGAATGCAGTAATCCAATCAGCACGGTACCAGCAGACTCTAAGGCGCTATCACGACAAGGCTGTGCGGCAACGTTTCTTTTCGATAGGAGACCTCGTCCTCTGCCGAATTCTAACGGGGGAGGGACGGCACAAGTTATCACCCTTATGGGAAGGGCCTTTCATAGTAGCAGAGGTCACTCGGCCCGGATCGTATCGCCTCACTCAGATGGATGGCACAGAAGTTGGGAACTCCTGGAACATAGAGCACCTCAGAAAGTTTTACCCCTAGCTGTATTTCAAAACAGCTGGGGCGACCATGTATTCTGTAAAATGGAAATACGTCATCAATAAAGAGAGATTTCAAAGATACTCGGCTCGTTCACGGTTGACTTGCATTCTTACTTAACTCGGGGTGACCACTATGCCCTACTAACGGAGCAATCGACTTAAGTCGGCAACGACTTAAGGCGGTGCAACATGCTCACGCTTACTTAATTCGGGGTGACCACTATGCCCTACTAACGGAGCAATCGACTTAAGTCGACAACGACTTAAGGCGGTGCAACATGCTCACGCTTACTTAATTCGGGGTGACCACTATGCCCTACTAACGGAGCAATCGGCTTAAGTCGGCAACGACTTAAGGCGGTGCAACATGCTCACGCTTACTTAATTCGGGGTGACCACTATGCCCTACAAATGGAGCAATCGACTTAAGTCGGCAATGACTTAAGGCGGTGCAACATGCTCACGCTAACTTAATTCGGGGTGACCACTATGCCCTACAAACAGAGTTATCGGCTAAAGTCATTGATGGCTTAAGTCGGTACAGCATACTCGCGCTCATGCAATTCAGGGGATGACTTCCATATCCCACAAACAAACTTCATAATCATCGTGCAGCGTTACCACAAACTTGCGAACTAATAAATTCTGATACAATAAGAGAGTAATCATGACATTCGAACGATAAGCTGATGTCCTCTAATGAGTACTTGATCATGCTAACCGCGCGCTCATGGCACGCAAAATGTTTCTCTATTTTCCAATATCTTTCTCAGGAACGATCGACGAAGAAGGGCGATTCGAGGAATCGGGGGCAGCCTGCACGTCGGCCTTTATGTCTTCAGGAACTACCACTCCGGGTCTCCTCATCAAGATTCGTCCCGCCCGAATAGCCTTGTCCATGTCTTTATCGCGCTGGGCTTTGAGAGTAGCAGCAGTCTCCTCAGCAACTTTAGCGGCCAGCTGAGCAGTCTCTAACTCCTGAGCAATGGATTTCTTAGAAGCTCGGAGTCCCTTGATGGTGGCATCCTTCGCTGATATCAATTGCTTGAGGCGGGTCACTTCGTCTGCAGATTCTTGCAGCCTGCGACGCTGATTGTCCAGTTCTTCCATCGTAAAACGGTGGCTCCTCTCCAAGATGGTTAGCAAGTTGCTAGAGTCTCGATACAATATGTCCAGATTGTCGCGAGAAGCAGCAAGGATACGTTTTTCTTCCTACAAACAAAAATCAACTCCTTCAGAATCCGAGCAAGTAATAAGAAGCATAGCAAGGCGAGGCACGGTTTGGTAAGTTACCTTTTCAGAGTCAAGCCGAGCGTGAAGAGAAGAACTCAGAGCGTTGGCGTCATCCAAAGCAGCGGAGACCTGATTCAGTTCAGTCTGGCTCTGAGAATACTTCTCCTCGAAGTCAGCACACCGTTGAGCCATTTCAGCTTGATCTCGGGAATGTTTTTCCTCAAGAACTGCAATCTGCCGAGTCATTCCTATCAAGAAGTAATCAAACGAAATGAGGTCAGAAGGTAAAACAGTCCACAAATAAAAGCAAGGAAGAAGAAGAAGGGCACTAACCAGCATTAGTTGCCTCCAACTCGGATACACGACGATGAAGTGACACCGGGTTCCAACGCTCAAGAGATGAAGCCACTTCTGGGATGGAAGCACCCTGCGATCTCAGCTGGCTGACCATCCCATCCACCAAAGCCTGATGAGAAGAACGGATGAACATAATGACATAAATTCACGCAACGTAAAGATCAAGCTAAAAGTACAGCACAGTACCTGGAGATTGGAAAAGAGCGAAGGGATCCCCAAGTCAGGAGAAATCAGCTGATAATCAGATGCCAGACCACCACCCGGAACAGCTTGCAACAGACCAGTAGAAACGAGCTCAGTGCCTTCAATAGAGCCAAACGCCAGACCAGCGGGGACGCTGCCCTCTAAAGCGACTCCCTGATCCAGAGTTTGGGCCACCACCATACCGCCAGAGTGTGGAGGTGAACCCGCATGAACATCCATGGAAGTGCAGGAAGGAGACCTTGCTTGCACACCCTCGGGGGCTGGGTCGCAGTTGGCACTGCCCACTTGAGCCGGATCATCCCCGGCAACACCCTCGGGGGCTAGGCAGTGGCTTATACTCTTCACCCGAGCTAAGTCTTCCCCGGCGACATCCTCGGGGGCTGGGCACGTGTCAGCACTAGTCAAGGGGTCCAAGCTCTCTGCCGTAACCACCTCTAAGGTTGATGGGCCTTCAGCTACTTCCATGGGGCCAGAACGATCCAAGTCAGCATCCCGACCCTCGAGATCGTGCTCTAAGGTCGACGAGGCACGGGATGACCTCAACCCAGCATCGGGCACGGCAACACAAGCCTCTGTTGCATTATCATCCACAGGCTCTGACAACAAGTTCTCCGGGACCATATCCTCTAGAGTTTGATCAAAGTTGGCCAGAGACAGTTCCTGCAGACCCATAAGGGCAGACAATGCAGGAGAAGGAACTCCACTACTTCCACCGCTGGCGATGAACTGCCGACTGTTTTTCCGAGTTAATGGAGCTTCATTTTCTTCCTCCTCATCTTCCACAGTAACAACGCAAGCAGCATCCTCATTGAGGTCAGCAGCAGGTGGAGCACACCCATTGAGATCAATGTCAGCAAGGCCAGTTGCAGGCATTTCTTCAGTAGCAGGAGCTAAGGTACTGGCGTCCTCATCAAAACTGGATACTCGTCGGAGGCGTCTTCTCTTCTTCTTTTGCTCATCAGCAGAAGGCTCGGGCTGACTGGTTCGGCTAGGACGCCTCGGGCGAGTACTGACAGGTTTCGGGACATCCAAAGTTGTATCAACCTCTAGAAGGGGCACTACTGCCAATGTACCATCAAGAGCAGCATCAGATGAATCCTCAGCTAACAGATCAAGCATGTCATTTATGTCCGCATCACTAGGGTTCAGGGGCACTTCAAAATAAACCTGCCGTTCATCATCAGGAATATCCCCGAGCGAAGCAACCAAAGTACAGACTTCTTCAGCAGAGGGTCGCACTCTAAGACCCAAATTGCTATCAGTCACGGGCGGATTGGACATAAAAAGGGTGAAAGCTTTGGGAGGAGGTAGGTTCCAAGCCGAGTATGCCACTGGAGCACCAACATTTGAAACTTTACCCCTGAGGATCATTTCAAGTCGGCTTACCAAGTCAACAGAAGGAATTTTCCTATTGGTAACCCGAGTTGAGTCGGCCAGCCCTCGATACAGATATGCCGGATAGGCCCTGTCTTTCAGTGGCTGAATGTTTTTGAAAACAAAATCAGTGACTACAGCTTCGGCAGTCAAACCTCTCTCTTTCAGTAATCCGACTTCAGTAAGCAACACGCCTGCCTCGGCCACTTCCTGATCTGTGGGAGACTCAGTCCAACTCGGAGTGCGAACGTCCGGCTGTCTTCCCGACCGGGAGGGGAGAGAATTTCCATAATTATCAACTATAAACCACTCTAGACGCCACCCCTTAATGCTATCTTTGAGGGGAATCTCAAGATACTCGGTCTTCCGCCCACGGCGCATCTCCAAACTGGCACCTCCGACCAGCTGGTGTTGTCCCCCGGCCATCCCAGGGCGACAATGGTACAGATACTTCCATAAACCGAAGTGCGGCAGCACCCCGAGATAGGCTTCACATAGGTGAACGAAAATGGAGATTTGGAGAATGGAATTAGGGTTCAAATGAGTCAGGTTGATATGATAAAAGTCAAGAAGGCCACGGAAAAAAGGAGAGATGGGAAGGCCGAGGCCGCGGAGAAGAAAAGGAGCGTAAACTACTGACTCGTGGGTATCTTCGGTTGGGACAGTAGTCCCGTGGCAAATCCGCCAAGAACAGAGTTCCCGCGGAGGAAGAACCCCGATGGAGACGAGGCGGAGAAGCTCAGCTTCGGAAATAACAGACATGTGGTTACCTGCGAAGGGTAACTGACTGTTGGGGTCGATTGCGGGGATCACCGCAGCAGACGAGTTCGCAGTTTTCCTCTTAGGCGCCATCTTGCTTCTCACTGGCGAGCAGAGTAGGAGGCGAGTGGCAGAGAAGATTCAGATGCGGAAATGCAAGAACTAGGGCACGGAAAGCAAAGGCGGCTAAAAGCGCAACTCTTATGGGATATTCTTGAGCCAGATACCGCTTCAAAAAGTGCCCAGTCATCACCCGGCGGTTATTTCCGAAACCTCAGCATGCCACGTGGACATCTGGCAGTTATTTCCGAAAAAGCCGACGTGCCATTTCATCACTCGGATATTATCCTCAAAATAACTCGCGCGGCTGGCTATTACTCAGCGTCGCCTCTAAGACGCTGACCTCGTATTCAATCACTCGGCATTACTTCTAAAATGCCGACGCCGACCTTCAAATCACTCAGCGTTACCTCTAAAACGCTGATCCTGTGTTCTATCGCTCGGCATTACTTCTAAAATGCCGACGCTGACCTTCAATCACTCGGCGTGGCCTCTAACACGCCGACCTCGTGTTCAATCGCTCGACGTTACTTCTAAAATGCCGACGCCGACCTTCAAATCACTCAGCGTTACCTCTAAAGCGCTGATCCTGTGTTCTATCGCTCGGCATTACTTCTAAAATGTCGACGCTGACCTTCAATCACTCGGCGTGGCCTCTAACACGCCGACCTCGTGTTCAATCGCTCGACGTTACTTCTAAAATGCCGACGCCGACCTTCAAATCACTCAGCGTTGCCTCTAAAACGCTGACCCAGTATTCTATCGCTCGGCATTACTTCTAAAACGCCGACGCTGACCTTCAATCACTCGGCGTGGCCTCTAACACGCCGACCTCGTGTTCAATCGCTCGACGTTATTTCTAAAAACTCCGATGCCGACCTCCAATCACTCGGCGTTGCCTCCAAAACGCTGAACTTGTATTCTATCGCTCGGCATTACTTCTAAAACGCCGACGCTGACCTTCAATCACTCGGCGTGGCCTCTAACACGCCGACCTCGTGTTCAATCGCTCGACGTTATTTCTAAAAACGCCGACGCCGACCTCCAATCACTCGGCGTTGCCTCCAAAACGCTGAACTTGTATTCTATCGCTCGGCATTACTTCTAAAATGCCGACGCCGACCTTCAGTCACTCGGCGTGGCCTCTGAAACGCCGATCGCGTGTTCGATCGCTCGGCGTCACTTCTAAAAAGCCGATGTCGACCTTCACTGACTCGGCGCTGCCTCTAAAACGATGGTCTCGTGTTCGATTGCTCGGTGTTACTTCTAAAACGCTGATGTCAACCTTCAATCGCTCGGCGTTGCTTCTAAAACGCCGATACCGACTACAATATTACTCGGCAGCTACTTCTGGAAGCGTCAATGTGATGCGCAAGTTATTCATCTACTATATCAAAAGAACGAGTTCAACAATCAGAGAAAGCGAATCATCGAGATGGGGCCAACGACAGTTCTTCGTTAAGGGGAAGTTAATAAGTTTACAAACCAACTCTTCGCGAGTTGGTGCTTCCCTACTTCTACTCTACACTATACTACTCTACATTACTACTACTACTAAACTACACTATACTACTCTACATTACTACTACGTTATTCTAACTACGCTATACTAATATCTAAAAACCAGTGGCGTTTAGCCACTGGCCTTGCTGCTGCTGCCCTTGCCACCGCCGCCCCTGGTGCTGCCCTTGCTGCTGCCGCCTCTGGTGCTGCCCGTACTGCTGCCGCCTCTGGTGCTGCCCTTGCCGCCGCTCCCCCCGCCGCCGTTGCTGCCGTCACCGTCGCCGTTGCCATCGTCGTCGTCGTCGTCGCCGTCGTCGTCGTCGTCATCTTCGTCCTCGCCGCCGTCCGAGTCCTCCTCGTCCGAGGAGAACTCAGACTCATCCGAGCCCTCGAGCCCGGAGCGCTCGACGGCCCGGATGTACGTCCAGACCTCCGCGGCAATCCCCTGGGAGTCGTCTGAATCATCAGACGACGCCGGGGGAGAGACGGGAGCCAGAGATCCCTCGGACTCGGAGGAGAACTCCTCCTCCGAGTATTCCGAGTCACCGAAATCATCCGACGGAGGAGTCGGCTCGCGCTTGCGCTTGGTACCCTTGCCCATGGTGGAAGCAGACAGAGGGGAGAAGAAGGACGCAGTAAAGAACAGCGAAGAGATGTGAAAAAACCAGAGGAGCAAGGGCGTTATTTATAGAAAGGAAAGGCAACCGCTCATTTCCAACCGCGGTCACTGAACAGTCGCAATGCATTCAATAAGCACTCCCACCCATCTGAAGACACGTCAGACGGCAGACGCCGTTTCATGCAGCACCACACCCATTGGGACTCCAGTCAACAGCGCAAAGGATATGATTTCACTAGCCGTCACATCACATTACTACTCAGAAGCAACCGGCTAAAACACTCAGCGTACCAAGCCGTCCCTTGCCCACACCCATTGGGGGGGGACGCCCAGGAATTATCAGTATATTTTTCAAAACGGTCACATCCGTGCAGGGCACGCAGTAAAATACTTCAAGACAAAAATGAGATATCAGTAAGGATCAGAGGAAAGCCAAATATAGCCAGCAAAGTACAAGAGATGGCCGACAGAAGCGATGTGAGGACTAGACAGAGAACGTCCATCAAACGTCCAATCAAGTCGCAGAAGCAAATAAATTGCATTACCTAGCAAGATATGGATGGATTGCAAACTCGGCTGCTAAAGACAAAATATATGCTGACCTCGGCAGCAAAATCCGGATGACATAATGCTGACCTCCAAAGCATAATGCGAATAGCTTCATGCCAACTTTTACAAGCAAAAGGAAGATCTTCGAATGGATTATCCTTAAAAAATCCATTTGAAGGTCGGGGGCTACACCCATTGGGTGCACCTTCGGTGCACCCCATGGATTATCATTCTAAACCGATATAGTGCCGACTTCTAAGGCGTGGGACAAGATTGAAAAGACCAATCCTCAACCGAGATGCAGGAGCGCGAATGGAGATAATCTTTGGGGAAGACCTTCGAGTAGATTATCTTCTAAAATCTACTCAAAGGTCGGGGGCTACACCACCCAATGAAGTCCAGAATCCTACAATTCAAAATGCCGACCTCTAAGGCACAAGCACAAAACTAAACTTTGGTCGAACGAGTGATCGGAGCAAGAGAAGACAGCGGGAAGTCATTTTTTGGACCTTGGATCTTTGAGTTGATTACCTCTAAATCAACCCAAAGATCGGGGGCTTGTGGGGGATAGATATCCCCTGGGTCCACTAAAGAAGTAAAAGACCTCACGAAAGGCCCAAGGGCCCAATAAATCGTAAGGTCGTTCTTTCGTGGGCCTGGGGAAAGACAATCAACGAAGCAGAGAAGATGTAAGACTGGATTGGAGCAAACCCGGATGTCCCACAACGTCGAACGAGTAAATCGCAACAAAGACCCGACTTTCCCGCGCTGAAGCCCTCATGCAACAGAGTCATGCGAGGATAAGTCGGCGAGGGTTACGTAGGGATAAACTCAAGAGGTTCACTATCTTTTAGCTACTTGTTGTTATCATATCCACGTGTACTGCCCCACGGTCGAGTATATAAGGCCTAGGGGGCACCCCTTCAGAACGATCGACCCTACTTTACTTAGCCACCCACGTAAACTCTCTGCGCCTTCAATCCAGAGAGTCCTCTTGTAACCACACTCGAATACTCATCAGGACGTAGGGTGTTACGCATCTCTAAGCGGCCCGAACCTGCAAATACTGTCCACTTTCCCTCGTGCAATCGGCACGAACCATTTTGCTACAGTCGTTGACACCGTCCTACTCCTAAAAACACCTTGAGGGGTAACCCCAGGTATGCGGTCGGACCCAAAACACCGACACCGAGGGTACCAAAGCCCAAACTTAGGATTATAAACTAAATATCTCAAGATTTGTTTTACGGCCGTAAGGTGAGCTTCCTTAGGGTCGGCTTGGAATCTTGCACACATGCATACGGAAAGCATAATGTCCGGTCGAGATGCACATAAATAGAGTAAAGAGCCTATCATCGACCGGTATATCTTTTGATCGACAGATTTACCTCCCGTGTCGAGGTCGAGATGCCCATTGGTTCCCATGGGTGTCTTGACGGGCTTGGCATCCTTCATCCCAAACTTGCTTAGAATATCTTGAATATACTTCGTTTGGCTAATGAAGGTGCCCTCTTGGAGTTGCTTCACTTGAAATCCCAAAAAGTACTTCAACTCCCCCATCATCGACATCTCGAATTTCTGTGTCATGATCCTACTAAATTCCTCACATGTAGATTCGTTAGTAGACCCAAATATAATATCACCAACATAAATTTGGCACACAAACAAATCATTGTCAAGAGTTTTAGTAAACAAAGTAGGATCGACCTTTCCGACTTTGAAGCCATTAGTGATAAGAAAATCTCTTATGCATTCATACCATGCTCTTGGGGCTTGCTTGAGCCCATAAAGCGCCTTAGAGAGTTTATACACGTGATTAGGATACTCACTATCTTCAAAGCCGGGAGGTTGCTCAACATAGACCTCCTCTTTGATTGGTCCATTGAGGAAGGCACTCTTCACGTCCATTTGGTAAAGCTTAAAGCCATGGTAAGTAGCATAGGCAAGTAAAATGCGAATTGATTCAAGCCTAGCTACGGGTGCATAGGTTTCACCGAAATCCAAACCTTCGACTTGTGAATATCCCTTGGCCACAAGTCGGGCTTTGTTCCTTGTCACCACACCATGCTCATCTTGTTTGTTGCGGAAGACCCACTTGGTTCCTATAACATTTTGGTTAGGACGTGGAACTAAATGCCATACCTCGTTCCTAGTGAAGTTGTTGAGCTCCTCTTGCATCGCCACCACCCAATCCGAATCTTGTAGTGCTTCCTCTACCTTGTGTGGCTCAATAGAGGAAATAAAAGAGTAATGTTCACAAAAATGAGCAACCCGAGATCGAGTAGTTACCCCCTTTTGAATATCGCCGAGGATGGTGTTCACGGGGTGATCTCGTTGGATTGCTTGGTGGACTCTTGGGTGTGGCGGTCTTGGAACTTGTTCATCTTCCTCATCTTGATCAAGGGCATCTCCCCATTGATCATTGCTCTCCTCTTGAGGTGGCTCAACTTCTTGATCTTCTCCTTCATCATCTTGAGCCTTATCCTTATCTTGAGTTGGTGGAGATGCTTGTGTTGAGGAGGATGGTTGATCTTGTGTATTAGAGGGCTCTTCGGATTCCTTAGGACACACATCCCCAATGGACATGTTCCTTAGCGCGACGCACGGAGCCTCTTCATCACCTATCTCATCAAGATCAACTTGCTCTACTTGAGAGCCATTAGTCTCATCAAACACAACGTCACAGGAAACTTCAACTAGTCCTGAGGACTTGTTAAAGACTCTATATGCCCTTGTGTTTGAATCATATCCTAGTAAAAAGCCTTCTACAACCTTAGGAGCAAATTTAGATTTTCTACCTCTTTTAACAAGAATAAAGCATTTGCTACCAAAAACTCTAAAATATGAGACATTGGGCTTTTTACCGGTTAGGAGTTCATATGATGTCTTCTTGAGGATTCGGTGTAGATACAACCGGTTGATGGCGTAGCAAGCGGTGTTGACCGCTTCTGCCCAAAATCGATCCGAAGTCTTGTATTCATCAAGCATGGTCCTTGCCATGTCCAATAGAGTTCTATTTTTCCTCTCCACTACACCATTTTGTTGTGGGGTGTAGGGAGAAGAGAACTCATGCTTGATCCCCTCCTCCTCAAGGAAGCCTTCAATTTGAGAGTTCTTGAACTCCGTTCCCTTGTCGCTTCTAATCTTTTTGATCCTTAAGCCGAACTCATTTTGAGCTCGTCTCAAGAATCCTTTTAAGGTCTCTTGGGTATGATATTTTTCCTGCAAAAAGAATACCCAAGTGAAGCGAGAATAATCATCCACAATAACTAGACAGTACTTATTCCCGCTGATGCTTATGTAAGCTATCGAGCCGAATAGGTCCATGTGTAGGAGCTCGAGTGGCCTGTTAGTCGTCATGATGTTCTTGTGTGGATGATGAACACCAACTTGCTTCCCTGCCTGACATGCGCTACAAATCCTGTCTTTCTCAAAATGAACATTTGTTAGTCCCAAAATGTGTTCTCCCTTTAGAAGTTTATGAAGATTCTTCATTCCAACATGTGCTAGTCGGCGATGCCAGAGCCAGCCCATGTTAGTCTTAGCAATTAAGCAAGTGTCAAGTTCAGCTCTATCAAAATCTACTAAGTATAGCTGACCCTCTAACACTCCCTTAAATGCTACTAAATCATTACTTCTTCTAAAGACAGTAACACATGTATCCGTAAAAAGACAGTTGTAACCCATTTTACATAATTGCGAAACTGAAAGCAAGTTGTAATCTAAAGAGTCTACAAGAAAAACATTTGAAATGGAATGGTCAGGAGATATAGCAATTTTACCCAATCCTTTGACCAAACCTTGATTTCCATCCCCGAATGTGATAGCTCTTTGGGGATCGTGGTTTTTCTCATAGGAGGAGAACATCTTCTTCTCCCCTGTCATGTGGTTTGTGCACCCGCTATCAATGATCCAACTTGAGCCCCCGGATGCATAAACCTACAAAACAAGTTTAGTTCTTGATTTTAGGTACCCAAACGGTTTTGGGTCCTTTGACATTAGATACAAGAACTTTGGGTACCCAAACACAAGTCTTGGCGCCCTTGTGTTTGTCCCCAACATACTTGGCAACTACCTTGCCTGATTTGTTGGTTAGCACATAGGATGCATCAAAAGTTTTAAATGAAATGTTATGGTCATTTGATGCAGTAGGAGATTTCTTCTTAGACAATTTTGCACGGGTTGATTGCCTAGAGCTAGATGTCTCACCCTTATACATAAAAGCATGGTTAGGGCCAGAGTGAGACTTCCTAAAATGAATTCTCCTAATTTTGCTCTCGGGATAACCGGCAGGGTACAAAATGTAACCCTCGTTATCCTGAGGCATGGGAGCCTTGCCCTTTACAAAGTTAGACAATCTTTTAGGAGGGGCATTAAGTTTGACATTGTCCCCCTTTTGGAAGCCAATGCCATCCTTGATGCCAGGGCGTCTCCCACTATAGAGCATGCTTCTAGCAAATTTAAAATTTTCATTTTCTAAGTCATGCTCGGCAATTTTAGCATCTAATTTTGCTATATGATCATTTTGTTGTTTAATTAAAGCCATATGATCATGAATAGCATCAATGTTAATATCTCTACATCTAGTGCAAATGGTGACATGCTCAATGGTAGATGTAGACGGTTTGCAAGAATTAAGTTCAATAATCTTAGCACGTAAGATATCATTGTTATCTCTAAGATCGGAAATGGAAGCATTGCAAACATCTAATTCTTTAGCCTTAGCAATTAATTTTTCGTTTTCAATCTTAAGGCTAGTAAGAGAAACATTTAATTCTTCAACCTTAGCAAGTAATTTAACATTATCATCTCTAAGATTGGGAATTGAAGCATCACAAACATTTGAATCAACCTTAGCAATTAAACTAGCATTCTCATTTCTAAGGTTGGTAATAACATCATGGCAAGTGCTTAGCTCACTAGATAGTTTTTCACATTTTTCTACTTCTAGAGCATAAGCATTTTTAACCTTAACATGCTTCGTGTTTTCTTTAATAAGGAAGTCTTCTTGGGTGTCCAAGAGTTCATCCTTCTCATGAATAGCACTAATTAATTCATTTAATTTTTCTTTTTGTTGCATGCTTAGGTTGGCAAAAAGGGTGCGTAAGTTATCCTCCTCATTTTCATTAGAATTATCTTCATCACTAGATGAAGCATATTTAGTGGAGGATCTTGATTTTACCTTCTTCCTTTTGCCGTCCTTTGCCATGAGGCACTTGTGGCCGACATTGGGGAAGAGGAGTCCCTTGGTGATGGTGATGTTGGCGGCGTCCTCGTCGGAGGAGCTCTCATCGGAGTCCCACTCGCGACACACATGGGCATCGCCGCCCTTCTTCTTGTAGTATCTCTTCTTTTCTCTCCTCTTTCCCTTCTTGTCGTCGCCCCTGTCACTATCACTAGATAATGGACATTTAGCAATGAAATGACCGGGCTTACCACACTTGTAGCACACTTTCTTGGAGCGGGGCTTGTAATCCTTCCCCCTCCTTTGCTTGAGGATTTGGCGGAAGCTCTTGATGATGAGCGTCATTTCCTCATTGTCGAGCTTAGAGGCGTCGATGGGTTGTCTACTTGATGTAGACTCCTCCTTTTTCTCCTCCGTTGCCTTGAATGCGACCGGTTGTGCTTCGGGCGTGGAGGAGCCATCTAGCTCGATGATTTTCTTTGAGCCTTTGATCATTAACTCAAAGCTCACAAAATTTCCTATTACTTCCTCGGGAGACATTAGTGTATATCTAGGATTACCTCGAATTAATTGAACTTGCGTAGGATTAAGAAAAACGAGGGATCTTAGAATAACCTTGACCATCTCATGGTCATCCCATTTTGTGCTCCCGAGGTTGCACACTTGGTTCACCAAGGTCTTTAGCCGGTTGTACATCTCTTGTGGCTCCTCTCCTTGGCGAAGCCGGAAGCGACCGAGCTCCCCCTCGATCGTCTCCCGCTTGGTGATCTTGGTCACCTTGTCTCCTTCGTGCGCGGTCTTGAGTACGTCCCAAATCTCCTTGGCGCTCTTTAGTCCTTGCACCTTGTTATACTCCTCTCGACTTAGAGAGGCGAGGAGTATAGTGGTGGCTTGGGAGTTGAAGTGTCGGATTTGGGCGACCTCGTCCGAATCATAGTCTTCATCCTCCGGTGATGGTACCTGTACTCCAATCTCAACAACATCCCAAATGCTAGTGTGGAGTGAGGTTAAATGATGCCTCATTTTATCACTCCACATATTATAATCTTCACCATCAAACATAGGTGGTTTGCCTAATGGGACGAAAAGTAATGGAGTACACTTAGAGATGCGAGGGTAGCGTAGGGGAATCTTACTAAACTTCTTGCGCTCATGGCGCTTAGAAGTTACGGACGACGTGTCGGAGCCGGAGGTGGATGGTGACGAAGAATCGGTCTCGTAGTAGACCACCTTCCTCATCTTCTTCATCTTGTCACCGCTCCGACACGACTTTTTGTGTGAAGGGGATCCCTTCACCTTGTTGGCGGACTCCCCGGATGGAGCCTTCCCATGGCTTGTGGCGGGCTTCTCGCCGGTCTCGAACCCCCTCTTGGCGGATGCTCCAGACATCACTTCGAGCGGTTAGGCTCTAATGAAGCACCGGGCTCCGATACCAATTGAAAGTCGCCTAGAGGGGGGTGAATAGGGCGAATATGAAATTTATAAACTTAAGCACAACTACAAGTCGGGTTAGCGTTAGAAATATAAACGAGTCTGAGAGAGGGCGCAAAACAAATCATGAGCAAATAAAGAGCGAGACATGATGATTTGTTTTACCGAGGTTCGGTTCTTGCAAACCTACTCCCCGTTGAGGTGGTCACGAAGACCGGGTCTCTTTCAACCCTTTCCCTCTCTCAAACGGTCATTAGACCGAGTGAGCTTCTCTTCTCAATCAAACGGAACACGAAGTTCCCGCAAGGACCACCACACAATTGGTGTCTCTTGCCTTGGTTACAATTAAGTTTGATCACAAGAAGAATGAGAAAGAAAAGAAGTGATCCAAGCGCAAGAGCTCAAATGAACACAAATGTCACTCTCTCTAGTCACTATTTGATTTGGAGTGATTCCGGACTTGGGAGAGGATTTGATCTCTTTGGAGTGTCTAGAATTGAATGCTATAGCTCTTGTAATGTGTTGAAGGTGGAAAACTTGGATGCTATTGAATGTGGGGTGGTTGGGGGTATTTATAGCCCCAACCACCAAAAATGGCCGTTGGAAGGCTACAGTCGCATGGCACACCGGACAGTCCGGTGCGCCACCGGACACTGTCCGGTGCGCCAGCCACGTCAGCAGACCGTTGGGGTTCGACCGTTGGAGCTCTGACAGGTGGGGCCTCTGGACTGTCCGGTGGTGCACCAGACAGGTCCTGTAGACTGTCTAGTGCGCCAACTGCGTGTGCTCTGTCCTCTACGCGCGCAGGCGCACATTAAATGCGTTGCAGTCGACCGTTGCACGCGAAGTAGTCGTTGCTCCGCTGGCACACCGGACAGTCCGGTGTGGCACCGGACAGTTCGGTGAATTATAGCGGAGCGGCCTCCCATTTTCCCAAAGGTGAGGAGTTTAGCGTCGAGTGCCCTGGTGCACCGGACACTGTCCGGTGGCACACCGGACAGTCTGGTGCGCGAGACCAGGGTGCCTTTGGGTTATTTTTGGCTCTCTTTGTTTGGACCCTTTTTTTGGTCTTTTTATTGGCTTTTTGTGAACCTTTGGCACCTGTAAAAACTTATAGACTAGAGCAAACTAGTTAGTCCAATTATTTGTGTTGGGCAATTCAACCACCAAAATCAATTAGGAAAAAGGTGTAAGCCTAATTCTCTTTCATATTTCCAATCTTAGAAATGAAAATGTTTTGTTACATGCTAAGATTGATGAATTAAATGTTTACAAACCCTCTACATCTACCATTGAGCATGTTACTATTTGTACTAGATGTAGAGATATTAATGTTGATGCTATTCATGATCACCTAGCTTTAATTAAACAACAAAATGATCACATAGCTCAACTTAGTGCTAAGATTAATGAGCATGACTTAGAAAATGAAAAATTTAAATTTGCTAGAAGCATGCTCTATGGTGGGAGACGCCCTGGGATTAAGGATGGCATTGACTTCCAAAAGGGAGACAATGTCAAGCTTAATACCCCTAAAAGATTGTCTAATTCTGTTAAAGGTAAGGCTCCCATGGCTCAGGATAACGAGGGTTACATTTTATACCCTGCTGGTTATCTCGAGCACAAAATTAGAAGAATTCATTCTAGGAAGTCTCACTCTGGCTCTCATCATGCTTTTATGTATAAGAGTGAGACATCTAGCTCTAGGCAATCAACACATGTTAATTTGTCTAAAAAGAAATCTCCTATAGCATCAAATGAACCTAATATTTCATTTAAGACTTTTGATGCTTCTTATGTGCTCACTAACAAATCAGGCAAAGTAGTTGCCAAATATGTTGGGGGCTGTCGGTACCTTGAAACAGGGGTACCCCCTGTTACAAGGAAAAGGCACTGTGCCAAGTCTCTGTTTGCGCGGTAAACGGGCCACTGTCGTGCAACATCAACCGCCTTGGGGGTCGCCATGGGAAAGAAGGAGCTCCGAACGTACGCAGCGGGCCTAGAGCTGCTGCATGGAAGGCACCGGACCCCATACATAGCGTGCAGACCTCTGGGAAAGATCCTGGACCCTTCCAAGTGTGGTCCGGACGGTTCACCACCGGGTCCCAGATCCTAGGGGCAGGAAATACCTAGACCCTGCCCTGGAAGGGGTCCGGGGCAGACACGTGTCCGGGGCTTGCACCGTGCCCCCCCGCCAAGGCGAAAACCTGCTACTACCACATGGCTTGTGGCCCATGACGTGAGCCAACGGAAGGAGTCTGACGTCGGGTCACTGGAGTCGCGGAGCCTCTGCATTTATTGCAGTAGGGACGCGATGCCTGCGCCAAGCCAACGAAAGACGTGCCCCCTCGGCATTTAATGCGTCGAGTCCTCTCCGCTGGCAGACGGTGTCAGACGGCGCGCCTGTCCAATCTATCATCAAACAGCGCGCCTGTGCCATGCGGCGGACCATGCTCATTGTCCCTTCTGCAAGAAGGCTTCCCCAGCACGCCGAAGGATGCGCAGATCTCCAGCGTCAGGGCATGGGAAGATTGCCCCAGCAGCGAACAATAGAAGCCTGAAGTGTTATATATACATTATGTCTCTGGGCCCACATGTCGGGGCCCAGTCCCTTTGTGCATGCCCCCTTCAGCTATAAAAGGGGAGGCATGCGACGTTACGAAGAGGGGATCCAAGCTCAGACTCACAATACATTACACAGTGGAGTAGGGTGTTACGCCCCGGCGGTCCGAACCACTCTAAACCCTCGTGTGCTCTTGTGTGTTCATCCACCAGTCTCGTAGCAAGCAAAACGCTTAGGCCCCTCCTCTCTTTAGGATTTAGGGCGGGTGCAATCTGCCACCTGACCGAGGAGATTTCCTCTCCGACATTTGGCGCGCCAGGTAGGGGCTAGGCTTCAAGTTTTTGTTAGCTACCTGTTTGACACTATGATCCATATCACCGAGCACCAAGATGAAGCCTCCAAGGATTTCCCCTTGGAAGAGGGGGCCGCATCCGCTACGCCACAGGAGTCCGACTACCCGGCAGTCATTGCCGCAACTATGCGCTCCGCACGGCAGCACAGGAGTCCATCGGGGCTCGCTCCCACCGGAGCGCTCTCCGTGGCCAGGGAGTTGCTGCGCCACCCACCGAGTTCCACAGCCTTGCCGGGGGCCGTGGGACAATGGCGCGACGACGTGGATCGCCTCCTTGGCATAGCACACATTGGCTTGATTAGGCCTAGGCCTCAATCGTCCCGACGCCGTTACGACGCATCGGCCTTGGTGCACTCGCCCTCGGTGAGGGCCGCGCCGACCCAAGACCTACGAGCAAAGCTCAATCGTAGACGTGCGGCAGAAAGTATGCAAGTCAACCTGGAGAGACCAGAAGACCTACGGGACAAACTCAACCGTAGACGTGCGGGCAAGGATGCCCGCCTCTCCTTAAGGGAGGCGCGTGAATGCCGCCGGAGCTCCGAGACACACAACCTCGGGCAAGGTCCAGCAGCCGTCATGCCGCCGGGCTCGGGAAATGCTCGATTCCAGGCGGGCATCCCATTGACTGGAGTAGGGTGCGCCGCCCTAGCGGACCACCTCCGTGCGGTGGCGTGGCCAGCTAAGTTCCATCCACTCCTACCAGAAAAATACGACGGTACGACAAACCCGTCAGAATTCTTGCAGGTCTATATCACCGCCATTGCAGCGGCAGGTGGAAACACCGCTGTGATGGCGACCTACTTCCATGTAGCTCTGTCTGGGCCAGCCCGGACTTGGCTCATGAACCAAGCCCTAGGATCCATATACTCCTGGGAAGAGCTCTACGTGCGGTTCATGGCGAACTTCGCCAGCGCCTATCAACAGCATGGTGTAGAAGCACACCTCCATGCAGTAAGGCAGGGACCCAGGGAAAACCTCTGGGCATTCAATTCCCGCTTCACCAAGGTACGTGGGACGATACCTCGTATCTCAGACGCTTCCATCATCACTGCCTTCCGTCAGGGGGTGCGCAACGAGAAGATGCTGGAAAAGCTGGCCACACGTGATGTGGACAACGTCACCACACTCTTCGCTCTGGCTGATAAGTGTGCCAGGGCCGCCGAGGGCCGTGCCTGGCACTCGGCGCCGCAAGCTGGGGTCACCCAGGCCAACGGTTCCGGCGCCGTCGCCTAGGACGGTGTCAAGAAGAAAAAGAGAAACAAGGGCCGCGACTGCGAGAATCAACGGGTTGCTGCCCCGGTCGTCTCTACCGCAGCTGGGGGCCAAGGTAAGCGCAACAAGCGCTCACGGCCCCAGGAAGGCAGCAGCAACACATGCCCGGTGCACCCTAACAGTCGCCACAGTGCCGCTAACTGTCGGGAGATTATCAAGCTAGCAAAGCACGTCAGCAAGCGATCCCCCAGGGACGGCTCGCCACCTCGTCGCTGGCTTCACGAGGAAGGGGCTGACGAAAAGGCTGCGGCTGTGGGAGGACAGGACCTCACCTACCAGTCACCCGAGAAAAACCTTAGAGACATTTTCACCGAAGAAACTGACTCCGGCAATGACGACGACCGCCGCAAGAAGCTGTATGTCATTGTAACACCCGGGTTTTAGGGGTCCATAGCCCGGGCGTAAACATAATCACCAGGTGTGCTGGGACCAAGTCTCACACATATGATGAATCATGGCACAGGATCGAATGTCACATCTTTACTATATAATAGGAGTTCTATACAAAATAAATAATTACATTATAAGGAGACAACGGTCCAGCAACCCAAAGTTGACTGGGAGACGACGACCTAGACCACTCACGAACTCATCACAGCATCCTCCACGCGCCTCATCCTGTGGTACCTGCTCTTGACCTGTGGGGGGGGGGTGAGACAGCAAGAGTGAGCTCACATACGTTCATCGCTCAACAAGTTGTGGGGAATAATGTGAATGAACTCGCCAAAGGTGGGAGTTCATGTGAAGTGTAAGGCTTACCAAAAAGGATGGTTAGAGCTGAGCATTGCTTTTAAAGTTGGTCAAAATTTTATTAGCAATTACTAAGTATAAGTAAATACCAACCCAATTATGTAGTAGAACAAAAGTAACAACATCACCTGCGATGCAATGCATATGACAAATTGAGTTTAAGTTCCATAATTTAATCATGTGAGGGTCCGAGCTGCTCATGACCGTGAGCACGGCTAGTATACCAGTTTTACACTCTGCAGAGGTTGCACATCTTTACCCACAAGTCATGTTACCCATCTGCCAAGGGATCGCGACTTCCCATACACCTCTACCGAGGAGGCGAGGCAGGGTAACACTACGAGGCCTTTACAAAGTTCCACTAGCTTCAGAAAACCCGCTACAGTTTATAGGAAGCTCCAATGCAGGAATCCCTTGCAGGACCGCCATCGCAGCGAAATCCTCCCGAGGGCCTCCCTACACTGACCACTCCCCTACTTCCCTTGCCCCTTTCAGGTAAGGTAGTCCTCCACTAGCTTTCCTAATTAATCAGCCAAGGGCGTCCCATTATACCCTTGTGGTAGCACTGTTTTCCCGGGTGGTCGCTCCATGTTCCAATTAACATAATGATCTTATCATGAACGATAAATAACAACGGATAACAAAAGTATAATCATGAGTAATGTATCTTCATACCCAAAACCACATAAAGCACTAGCAAGTACTACCCAAAAAGTTCAGTGGTAACAAGGTATAAAGATAATCAAACTAGGGTAACCTATTGGGTCCCATCAAAATTAACCTATGCAGATCATTACGATTAATCAGAACATGGCTGGGTAAAAAGAAGTGATCAAGGGCACAACTTGCCTGGGACTTGAGATTCCAGGTACCAACTTGCTCTTCGGGTGGCTCGTAACCTCTCGCTAGTCGTAGCAATACAAACAAACACGACATAGGCAAAATTAACATTACACCAAACATAAGAATAAACTGTGTAATAATAATCTATGTGTTGCTACAAGATCGTAGAAACAAGAACTGCTAAATTCGAAGCTACGGTTATTAAGTTATGAATTTTCGAAATTATTTAGTGCTTAGAATAGATTAATCCTAATGAACAATTTTAACTCAAGTTTCATGGCTAAATAGTGTTACTAGTTGATAGACAATATTAAAACAAAATTATTGCAACTAGAATGAATTAATTTGGAGTTAAAATGGATTTAATACGAATTAAACAAGATTCCTAGATTTATTTTTGCACTAAAAATCCTTTTTCTAAATAAATTCTGAGTTTCCCAAGGATTCTGGACTGTGGACACTATTTTAACTAAGCATAGGGTGCACTGCGCAAAATTCTGGGCCTGTTTTAAAATTCCTTTACACGTATCAGGACGGAGGATTGAATAGGTAAAACCCTAGGGTCTCTTTTGCAATTGTCTCAAGCCAAAGGGGTATCCCCCAACCTCAGCCGTTGGATTCACAGCCTGCGGCCGAGATTAGATCTCTTTAACATTTAAATCAATCGGTTACATGGGCCGTTAGATTGGCGATCCACGGATCGCATTACTCCAACAACCAGACGCGATCCAAGCCACACGCTCACCTAGATCTAGCGGTTCAGGACTCATCGGCGAAGAGAATACGCTAGAGTAAATTTAGGCCACTGATCCGGTAATCGACGGCAACGGCGTTATCCCTCACCCTCTCTCACTCAGACGGCAAGCGGCGGCGCCTGAGCATCGCACGGTGGTTCTTCGCCGGCGAACTCACTGCCCCGCACCCCCGTGCTCCTTTCTTCAGTCGAACAAGCGCAATGCGAACTAAGTAGCCAGATAATCTATAGGACACATGCTTACCGTGAGTCATAGCACCTAGTCTCCCGTCCACGATGGTGCGCTGCCCCGCGGTGGACTAACATCTCCGACGAGCAATTCTCAATGCGCCACCCAGGAATTCGCGGTAGGGGAAAGAAGCAAGGGTCTGGCGCCCCCCACTGGTTCCGCTCACGGGTCGAGCCACCAGCATCGGCGAGGACGGTCATGGCGCAGATTGACATGGCGACGAAGCACACCCATCGAAGAGGGCGTGCGGCTATGGCCTGGGTCCCAGGGGGCTGTGGGGTCGGTTTTATACCCAGACGGTGCCCGAAGTCCGAGCGGGTGCGAGCAGCAAGATCCGCGGAGGTGGTTGAGCTCGCGCCCACGGAGTCCGCGGCGACGGACTCACGCACTGTGCGCGCGATGCGCGGGCTGTTGCGCGGAAGAAGGAGACCTGACGACGCGGGGCCCGCGCGTCAGCCAGTAAGAGCAGAGAGCACCGCTGGGTTCCGTGGCGCACTGGATGAGAGGCTGCCGACATGGGGCCCACGTGTAAGGGGCTGCGGGAGTGTTATACCTTCCTGGGCCGCGCGGGTGAGAGGGAATTTGGGCCGAAATAAGATAAACCGGCCCAGGCGTCGTTTCCCCCCTTTTTTATTTTCTTTTCTTTTCCTATTTAGTCTTCTTTCTATTTTAAATTCCCAATTTGAATTTGAATATTTTTATGAGTTGCACCTTTGGGTAAATGTACACATTTAATTCCTAGCATAGGAATAATATTTTATTATTATTTTTTTGATACTATTTTTACTCACTTATCATTTTCTTTCTTTCTTTCTTTCCAAATCCTAGAATTTCTTTTAGACCTTAAATTTCCATTTGGGCATTAATATATTTCTTTTCACATTATTCTAAAAATGCACACAAAATAAAATACCATCATGATGCATGTATTATTTGAGTGTCTTTTCTTAACTATTTATTTGTTTAATTGTGGTGCTCACACAAAATGAGAAACATAAATAACACATATAGATATAAGGTAATATAATTTCTCTTTCTAGACTTTTGTTTTAAAGTGGGTGTTACAGTCATGTACGGCGGAAGCTGGGAGCTCGTCTCCCGTAGGAGTGTCCAGACCCTCCGATGGGAGGTCCTGTCGACAGTCCCATGAATCCCCAAAGTTGCCCCACACCAACGATGGAGGGGCACCACTATCTCTTCAGGGCACTCGACTGCCCTGACAACATGGCAGGGCCCGGCGTACTACCGCTCATCACCGCCCCCATTGTCGCCAATATGCGGATGCATCACGTACTGATCGATGGAGGGGCTGGCCTCAATGTCATCAGCCATGCAGCGTTCAGGTAGCTGCAGATCTCGGGGTCCCGGCTGAAGGCCTCCCGCCCATTTTCCGGGGTAGGCCCGTAGCCCGTATATCCCCTCGGGAGTATTACGCTCCTGGTTACATTCGGGACGGAGGAAAACTTCCGCACGGAGAACGTCCAGTTCGACGTCGTGGAGGTCAACCTCCCATTTAACGCCATCATTGGGAGGCTAGCTCTGTACCGCTTCATGGCCATCGCCCATTACGGGTACTTGGTCCTCAAGATGCCATCCCCCGCAGGAGTCCTCACCGTGCGGGGTGACCGCACAGCCGCGCTGGCAGCTGTTGAAAAACTACACACTCTAGCGGCCGAGACCGCTCGGCCAAACGGTGGAGGAAGAAGCTCCTCAGCCCCCGGCCCAAAGCACCGAAGGTGCAAACAACCGAAGCAGATGACGGGCACTCAAAGGTGACTGCGAAGACCATCCAGGTCGACGCAGACCCATCCCGGACCACCCGCATCGCGGGAGATCTGGGAGAGAAATAGGAACTCGTGCTCATCGCCTTCCTCCGGGCAAATTCCGACGTATTCGCTTGGGAGCCATCGCAGATGCCTGGGATCCCCAGGGAGGTGATTGAGCACCATCTGAAGATCTATCCGAACACCAAGCCAGTAAGCCAGAAGCCTCGGAGACAGTCCGTGGAACGACAGGACTTCATCCGTGAGGAGGTTCGGAAACTGTTGCACGCTGGCTTCATTGAAGAGGTTCACCACCCCGTGTGGCTGGCCAACCCAGTCATCGTGCCAAAAGCAAATGGGAAACTCCGGATGTGCATCGACTACACCAGCCTGAATAAGGCATGCCCCAAGGACCCGTACCCACTTCCACGTATAGATCAGATCGTGGACTCTACCTAAGGGTGCGACTTTTTGTCCTTCCTAGATGCCTATTCCGGTTTTCATCAAATCCGGATGTCTAGGGAAGATAAGAAGCACACTGCTTTTGTAACGGTAGATGGGTTGTATTGTTATGTTGTGATGCCCTATGGTCTAAAAAACGCCCTGCCAACATTTGTTCGGGCGATGAGTAAGACCTTTGGGGACCTGATCTGGGACAAGGTGGAAGTTTACGTCGATGACATCGTGGTCAAGACTAGAAGGGGGTCGACTGTAGTAGAAGATCTAACCCTGGTCTTTGACAAGTTGCGGGCAACCCGCACCAAACTGAACCCGAAGAAATGCATCTTCGGCGGTTCCGTAGGAAAGCTGGTGGGTTTCCTGGTTTCATACCGGGGCATTGAAGCTAACCCAGAAAAAATCAAGGCTATCGAGATAATGAGGCCTCCCGCCCGTGTCAAGGACATCCAGAAGCTTACAGGATCTTTGGCTGCTCTAAGCCGCTTCATTTCAAGGCTGGCTGAGAGGGCTCTGCCCTTCTTCAAGCTCCTACAGAAATCTGGCCCTTTTGCTTGGATCGAAGAGGCGGAACAAGCCTTCTGGGAATTGAAACAACACCTAACCTCCCTGCCGATCCTGGTCGCCCCAGAGCCAGGAGAAACGCTGTACTTGTACATTGCGGCGGCCGCAGAAGTAGTGAGCATGGTGTTAGTCGCTGAAAAGGCGACACCAGAAGGACATAGGTCTGAGAACTCAGAACCAGCATCCGGCGCCCGGACCGTCCAGAAACCAGTTTATTACGTCAGCGAGGTCCTCCATGAAGCGAAGGTCAGGTACCTCGAGACACATAAGCTCCTCTATGCTGTCCTGGTTGCGTCCAGGAAGTTACGCCACTACTTCCAGGCGCACAGAGTTGTGGTGGTGACCTCCTTTCCATTAAGGGCCATCCTCCACAACTCAAACGCCACCGGCAACATCGCCAAATGGGCAGCGGAGCTCGCCGAATTCCAGCTGGAATTCCAGCCCCGCCACGCTATCAAGAGTGAGGTCCTAGCCGACTTCATTGTGGAGTGGACTCTGCCCCCGTACGCCCCTGGGGGCCGGACCCCGAGCCAGGCCCCACACCTGCGGGGCGTGGGGGCCCAGTCTTCACCGAACCCCACTGGACAATCTTCTTCGACGGGTCCGCCCGCCAAGAGAGTGCTGGCGCAGGAGTGGTCCTCGTCGGCCCAGACGGGGACCAGTTGAAGTATGTGGTATGAAAGGGAATTAGGCTTACACCTAGTCCCTAATTAATTTTGGTGGTTGAATTGCACAACACAAATATTTGGACTAACTAGTTTGTCCAAGTGTATAGATTATACAGGTGTAAAAGGTTCACACTCAGCCAATAAAAAGATCAAGTTTTGGATTCAACAAAGGAGCAAAGAGGCAACCGAAGGCCCTCTGGTCTGGGAGCACCGGACTGTCCGGTGTACACCGAACAGTGTCCGGTGCACCACCGGACAGTGTCCGGTGCACCAGAGGACTCCAACTCGAACTTGCCACCTTCGGAAATTTCTCAGGCCGGCGCGCTATAATTCACCGGACTGTCCGGTGCTACAAGGAAGCGCGGCCTCCGGAACTCGCCAGCCTCGGGCACGCGTAGCAGCCGCTCCGCTATAATTCACCGGACATGTCCGGTGTGCACCGGACTGTCCGGTGTGCACCGGACTGTCCGGTGCAACTCCGGAGCAACGGCTAATCGGCGCCAACGGCTACCTGCGGCGCATTAAATGCGCGCGCAGCGCGCGCAGAAGTCAGGCGCGCCCATACTGGCACACCGGACAAGGAACAGTGCATGTCCGATGTGCACCGGACACCCAGGCGGGCCCACAAGTCAGAAGCTCCAACGGTCAGAATCCAACGGCAGTGATGACGTGGCAGGGGCACCGGACATGTCCGGTGTGCACCGGACTGTCCGGTGCGCCATCGAACAGACAGCCTCCCAACGGCCACTTTTGGTGGTTGGGGCTATAAATACCCCAACCACCCCACCATTCATGGCATCCAAGTTTTCCACTTCCCAACTACTACAAGAGCTCTAGCATTCAATTCTAGACACACCAAAGAGATCAAATCCTCTCCAATTCCACTCAAGCCTTTAGTGACTAGCGAGAGAGATTTGCCGTGTTCTTTTGAGCTCTTGCGCTTGGATCGCTTTCTTTCTTTCTCACTTGTTCTTGTGATCAAAACTCAATTGTAACCAAGGCAAGAGGCACAAATTGTGTGGTGGCCCTTGCGGGGAAGTTTTTGTTCCCGTTTGATTGAGAAGAAGAAAAGCTCACTCGGTCCGAGGGACCGTTTGAGAGAGGGAAGGGTTGAAAGAGACCCGGCCTTTGTGGCCTCCTCAACGGGGAGTAGGTTTGCGAGAACCGAACCTCGGTAAAACAAATCCGCGTGTCTCACTTACTTATTCGCTTGCGATTTGTTTTTGCGCCCTCTCTCGCGGACTCGTTTCTTTATTACTAACGCTAACCCGGCTTGTAGTTGTGTTTATATCTGTAAATTTCAGTTTCGCCCTATTCACCCCCCCTCTAGGCGACTATCAATTGGTATCAGAACCCGGTGCTTCATTAGAGCCTAACCGCTCGAAGTGATGTCGGGAGATCACGCCAAGAAGGAGATGGAGACCGGCGAAAAGCCCACTACAAGCCACGGGAGCACTTCATCGGAAGAGTCCCGCACCAAGAGGAGGGAGAAGAAGAAGAGCTCCTCCAACAAAGGGAAGGAGAAGAAATCTTCTTCTCACCACAAAGAGAAGAAAGAAAAATCTTCTTCCCACAAGCCGCATCGGAGTGGGGACAAGCAAAAGAGGATGAGGAAAGTGGTCTACTACGAGACCGACACTTCATCAACATCGACCTCCGGCTCCGATGCGCCCTCCGTAACTTCTAAACGCCAAGAGCGTAAGAAGTTTAGTAAGATCCCCCTACACTACCCTCGCATTTCTAAACATGCACCTTTACTTTCCGTCCCATTAGGCAAACCACCAACTTTTGATGGTGAAGATTATGCTAGGTGGAGTGATTTAATGCGATTTCATCTAACCTCACTCCACAAAAGTATATGGGATGTTGTTGAGTTTGGTGCACAGGTACCATCCGTAGGGGATAAAGACTATGACGAGGATGAGGTGGCCCAAATCGAGCACTTCAACTCTCAAGCAACAACAATACTCCTCGCCTCTTTAAGTAGAGAGGAGTATAACAAAGTTCAAGGGTTGAAGAGTGCCAAGGAGGTTTGGGATGTGCTCAAAACCGCGCACGAGGGAGATGAGCTCACAAAAATCACCAAGCGGGAAACGATCGAGGGGGAGCTCGGTCGGTTCCGGCTTCGCAAAGGGGAAGAGCCACAACACATGTACAACCGGCTCAAGACCTTGGTAAACCAAGTGCGCAACCTCGGGAGCGTAAAGTGGGATGACCACGAAGTGGTTAAGGTTATTCTAAGATCTCTTATTTTTCTTAACCCTACTCAAGTTCAATTAATTCGTGGTAATCCAAGATATACTAAAATGACCCTCGAGGAAGTAATCGGGCATTTTGTAAGTTTTGAGTGCATGATCGAAGGCTCGAGGAAGATCAACGAGCTTGACGAACCCACCACATCCGAAGCTCAACCCGTCGCATTCAAGGCGACGGAAGAAAAGAAGGAGGAGTCCACACCAAGTCGACAACCAATAGACGCCTCCAAGCTCGACAATGAGGAAATGGCGCTCGTCATCAAGAGCTTCCGCCAAATCCTCAAGCAAAGGAGAGGGAAAGACTACAAGTCCCGCTCCAAGAAGGTTTGCTACAAGTGTGGTAAGCCCGGTCACTTTATTGCTAAATGTCCATTATCAAGTGATAGTGACAGGGGCGACGACAAGAAGGGGATAAGAAAGGAGAAGAAGAGGTACTACAAGAAGAAGGGCGGCGATGCCCATGTTTGTCGGGAGTGGGACTCCGACGAAAGCTCAAGCGACTCCTCCGACGATGAGGACGCCGCCAACATCGCCGTCACCAAGGGACTCCTCTTCCCCAACGTCGGCCACAAGTGCTTCATGGCAAAGGACGGCAAAAAGAAGGTTAAATCTAAATCCTCCACTAGATATGAATCCTCTAGTGATGATAATGCTAGTGATGAGGAAGATAATTTGCGTAACCTTTTTGCCAACCTCAACATGCAACAAAAGGAAAAACTTAATGAATTGATTAGTGCCATCCATGAAAAGGATGATCTCTTGGACACCCAAGAGGACTTCCTTATCAAGGAAAATAAAAAACATGTTAAGGTTAAAAATGCTTATGCTCTAGAAATTGAGAAATGTGTAAAATTATCTAGTGAGCTAAGCACTTGCCATGAGACAATAGACAACCTTAGAAACGAAAATGCTAATTTGTTAGCTAAAGTTGATTCTCATGTTTGTAATGTTTCAACTTCTAATTCTAGAGATACTAATGATGATTTGCTTGCTAGGATTGAAGAATTGAACATTTCTCTTGCTAGTCTTAGATTAGAAAATGAAAATTTGATTGCTAAGGCTAAAGATTTTGATGTTTGCAAAGTTACAATTTCCGATCTTAGAGATAAAAATGATATTCTACATGCTAAGATTGTTGAACTTAATTCTTGCAAACCATCTACATCTACCTTTCAGCATGTCACTATTTGTACTAGATGTAGAGATATTGATGTTGATGCTATTCATGATCACATGACTTTAATTAAACAACAAAATGATCATATAGCAAAATTAGATGCTAAAATTGCCGAGCATAACTTAGAAAATGAAAAATTTAAATTTACTAGAAGTATGCTCTATAATGGGAGACGCCCTGGCATCAAGGATGGCATTGGTTTCCAAAGGGGAGACAATGTCAAACTTAGTGCCCCTCCTAAAAGATTATCTAATTTTGTTAAGGGCAAGGCTCCCATGCCTCAGGATAACGAGGGTTACATTTTGTACCCTGCCGGTTATCCTGAGAGCAAAATTAGGAGAATTCATTCTAGGAAGTCTCACTCTGGCCCAAATCATGCTTTTATGTATAAGGGTGAGACATCTAGTTCTAGGCAACCAACCCGTGCTAAGTTGCCTAAGAAAACTCCTAGTGCATCAAATGATCATAACATTTCATTTAAAACTTTTGATGCATCTTATGTTTTGACTAACAAATCCGGCAAAGTAGTTGCCAAATATGTTGGGGGCAAGCACAAGGGCTCCAAGACTTGTGTTTGGGTACCCAAAGTTCTTGTGTCTAATGCCAAAGGACCCAAAACCATTTGGGTACCTAAAGTCAAGAACTAAACTTGTTTTGTAGGTTTATGCATCCGGGGGCTCAAGTTGGATACTCGACAGCGGGTGCACAAACCACATGACAGGGGAGAAGAAAATGTTCTCCTCCTATGAGAAAAACAAAGATCCCCAACGAGCTATCACATTCGGGGATGGAAATCAAGGTTTGGTCAAAGGTCTTGGTAAAATTGCTATATCTCCTGACCATTCTATTTCCAATGTTTTTCTTGTAGATTCTTTAGATTACAATTTGCTTTCTGTATCTCAATTATGCAAAATGGGCTACAACTGTCTATTTACTAATGTAGGTGTCACTGTCTTTAGAAGAAGTGATGATTCAATAACATTTAAGGGTGTGTTAGAGGGTCAGCTATACTTGGTAGATTTTGATAGAGCTGAACTTGACACTTGCTTAATTGCTAAGACTAACATGGGTTGGCTCTGGCACCGCCGACTAGCCCATGTTGGGATGAAGAATCTTCATAAGCTTCTAAAGGGAGAACACATTTTAGGACTAACCAATGTTCATTTTGAGAAAGACAGGATCTGTAGCGCATGCCAAGCAGGGAAGCAAATTGGCTCTCATCATCCGCATAAGAACATAATGACGACCGACAGGCCACTGGAGCTCCTGCACATGGATCTATTCGGCCCGATCGCTTACATAAGCATCGGCGGGAGTAAGTACTGTCTTGTTATTGTGGATGATTATTCTCGCTTCACTTGGGTATTCTTTTTACAGGAAAAATCTCAAACCCAAGAGACCTTAAAGGGATTCTTGAGACGGGCTCAAAATGAGTTCGGCTTAAGGATCAAGAAAATAAGAAGCGATAACGGGACGGAGTTCAAGAACTCTCAAATCGAAGGCTTTCTTGAGGAGGAGGGCATCAAGCATGAGTTCTCTTCTCCCTACACTCCACAACAAAATGGTGTAGTGGAGAGGAAGAATAGAACTCTATTGGACATGGCGAGAACCATGCTTGATGAATACAAGACTTCGGATCGTTTTTGGGCGGAGGCGGTCAACACCGCTTGCTACGCCATCAACCGGTTGTATCTACACCGAATCCTCAAGAAGACATCATATGAACTCCTAACCGGTAAAAAACCCAACATTTCATATTTTAGAGTCTTTGGTAGCAAATGCTTTATTCTTGTTAAAAGAGGTAGAAAATCTAAATTTGCTCCTAAGACTGTAGAAGGTTTTTTACTTGGTTATGACTCAAACACAAGGGCATATAGGGTCTTTAACAAGTCCACTAGATTAGTTGAAGTCTCATGTGACGTTGTGTTTGATGAGACTAACGGCTCTCAAGTAGAGCAAGTTGATCTTGATGAGATAGGTGAAGAAGAGGCTCCATGCATCGCGCTAAGGAACATGTCCATTGGGGATGTGTGTCCTAAGGAATCCAAAGAGCCTCCAAATGCACAAGATCAACCGTCCTCCTCCACGCAAGCATCTCCACCAACTCAAAATGAGGATGAAGCTCAAGTTGATGAAGAAGAAGATCAATCAAATGAGCCACCTCAAGATGACGGCATAGATCAAGGGGGAGATGCAAATGATCAAGACAAGGAGGATGAAGAACCAAGGCCGCCACACCCAAGAGTCCACCAAGCAATCCAACAAGATCACTCCGTCGACACCATCCTCGGCGACATTCATAAGGGGGTAACTACTCGATCTCGTGTTGCACATTTTTGTGAACATTACTCGTTTGTTTCCTCTATTGAGCCACACAGGGTAGAGGAAGCACTCCAAGATTCAGATTGGGTGGTGGCGATGCAAGAGGAGCTCAACAACTTCACTAGGAATGAGGTATGGCATTTAGTTCCACGTCCTAACCAAAATGTTGTAGGAACCAAATGGGTCTTCCGCAACAAGCAAGATGAGCATGGTGTGGTGACAAGGAACAAAGCTCGACTTGTGGCCAAGGGATACTCCCAAGTCGAAGGTTTGGATTTCGGTGAAACCTATGCACCCGTAGCTAGGCTTGAGTCAATTCGTATATTATTAGCCTATGCTACTTACCATGGCTTTAAGATTTATCAAATGGACGTGAAAAGTGCCTTCCTCAATGGACCGATCAAGGAAGAAGTCTATGTTGAGCAACCTCCCGGCTTTGAAGACAGTGAGTATCCTAACCATGTCTATAAGCTCTCTAAGGCGCTTTATGGGCTCAAGCAAGCCCCAAGAGCATGGTATGAATGCCTTAGAGATTTCCTTATTGCAAATGGCTTCAAAGTCGGAAAGGCCGATCCTACACTCTTTACCAAAACACTTGAGAATGATTTGTTTGTATGCCAAATCTATGTTGATGATATTATATTTGGGTCTACTAACGAATCTACATGTGAAGAGTTTAGTAGGATCATGACACAAAAGTTCGAGATGTCTATGATGGGGGAGTTGAAGTACTTCTTAGGATTTCAAGTGAAGCAACTCCAAGAGGGCACCTTCATTAGCCAAACGAAGTATACTCAAGACATTCTAAACAAGTTTGGGATGAAGGATGCCAAACCCATCAAGACACCCATGGGAACTAATGGGCATCTCGACCTCGACACGGGAGGTAAGTCCGTGGATCAAAAGGTATATCGGTCGATGATAGGTTCGTTACTCTATTTATGTGCATCTTGACCAGACATTATGCTTTCCGTATGCATGTGTGCAAGATTCCAAGCCGACCCTAAGGAAGCTCACCTTACGGCCGTAAAACGAATCTTGAGATATTTGGCTTATACTCCTAAGTTTGGGCTTTGGTATCCTAGGGGATCCACATTTGATTTGATTGGATATTCGGATGCCGATTGGGCGGGGTGCAAAATCAATAGGAAGAGCACATCGGGGACTTGCCAGTTCTTGGGACGATCCTTTTTTTCTTGGGCTTCAAAGAAGCAAAATTCGGTCGCTCTTTCCACCGCCGAAGCCGAGTACATTGCCGCAGGTCATTGTTGCGCGCAATTGCTTTGGATGAGGCAAACCCTGCGAGACTACGGTTACAAATTAACCAAAGTCCCTTTGCTATGTGATAATGAGAGTGCAATCAAAATGGCCGACAATCCCGTCGAGCATAGCCGCACTAAACACATAGCCATTCGGTATCATTTTCTTAGGGATCACCAACAAAAGGGAGATATCGAGATTTCTTACATTAATACTAAAGATCAATTAGCCGATATCTTTACCAAGCCTCTTGATGAACAATCTTTTAACAAACTTAGGCATGAGCTAAATATTCTTGATTCTAGGAATTTCTTTTGTTAACTTGCACTCATAGCTCATTTGTATACCTTTGATCATATCTCTTTCATATGCTATGACTAATGTGTCTTCAAGTCTATTTCAAACCAAGTCATAGGTGTATTGAAAGGGAATTGGAGTCTTCGGCGAAGACAAAGGCTTCCACTCCGTAACTCATCCTTCGTCGTCGCTCCAAGAGACTCTCCATTCTTGGGGGAGAGAGCAAAAGGACTTCGTCTTTGGTATAATCTTAACTCATTTATTTATGACCAAAGGGGAAGATAGCACTTCGAGGGCTCTAATGATTCCGTTTTTGGCGATTCATGCCAAAGGGGGAGAAAGTAAGAGCCCAAAGCAAAAGGACCGCACCACCACCAATTTCAAAAAGTTTGTGTTTTCCAAAAATATTATAAATTGGTACCCTATTGTGTTCAAAAGAGGGAGAAAGTAGTATTTCAAAAATGATATATCAAAACCCTCTTGAACACTAAGAGGAGGATCTCATTTAGGGGGAGTTTTGTTTAGTCAAAGGAAAAGCATTTGAAACAGGGGGAGAAAATTTAAAATCTTGAAAATGCTTCTCAAAATCTTATCCATTTGCCTTTGACTATTTGCAAAAGAACTTTGAAAAGGATTTACAAAATAGTTTGCAAAATCAAAACATGTGGTGCAAGCGTGGTCCAAAATGTTATATAAGAAAGAAACAATCCATGCATATCTTGTAAGTATTTATATTGGCTCAATTACAAGCAACCTTTGCACTTATATTATGCAAACTAGTTCAATTATGCACTTCTATATTTGCTTTGGGTTGTGTTGGCATCAATCACCAAAAAGGGGGAGATTGAAAGGGAATTAGGCTTACACCTAGTCCCTAATTAATTTTGGTGGTTGAATTGCACAACACAAATATTTGGACTAACTAGTTTGTCCAAGTGTATAGATTATACAGGTGTAAAAGGTTCACACTCAGCCAATAAAAAGATCAAGTTTTGGATTCAACAAAGGAGCAAAGAGGCAACCGAAGGCCCTCTGGTCTGGGAGCACCGGACTGTCCGGTGTACACCGAACAGTGTCCGGTGCACCACCGGACAGTGTCCGGTGCACCAGAGGACTCCAACTCGAACTTGCCACCTTCGGAAATTTCTCAGGCCGGCGCGCTATAATTCACCGGACTGTCCGGTGCTACAAGGAAGCGCGGCCTCCGGAACTCGCCAGCCTCGGGCACGCGCAGCAGCCGCTCCGCTATAATTCACCGGACATGTCCGGTGTGCACCGGACTGTCCGGTGCAACTCCGGAGCAACGGCTAATCGGCGCCAACGGCTACCTGTGGCGCATTAAATGCGCGCGCAGCGCGCGCAGAAGTCAGGCGCGCCCATACTGGCACACCGGACAAGGAACAGTGCATGTCCGGTGTGCACCGGACACCCAGACGGGCCCACAAGTCAGAAGCTACGGTCAGAATCCAACGGCAGTGATGACATGGCAGGGGCACCGGACATGTCCGGTGTGCACCGGACTGTCCGGTGCGCCATCGAACAGACAGCCTCCCAACGGCCACTTTTGGTGGTTGGGGCTATAAATACCCCAACCACCCCACCATTCATGACATCCAAGTTTTCCACTTCCCAACTACTACAAGAGCTCTAGCATTCAATTCTAGACACACCAAAGAGATCAAATCCTCTCCAATTCCACTCAAGCCTTTAGTGACTAGCGAGAGAGATTTGCCGTGTTCTTTTGAGCTCTTGCGCTTGGATCGCTTTCTTTCTTTCTCACTTGTTCTTGTGATCAAAACTCAATTGTAACCAAGGCAAGAGGCACAAATTGTGTGGTGGCCCTTGCGGGGAAGTTTTTGTTCCCGTTTGATTGAGAAGAAGAAAAGCTCACTCGGTCCGAGGGACCGTTTGAGAGAGGGAAGGGTTGAAAGAGACCCGGCCTTTGTGGCCTCCTCAACGGGGAGTAGGTTTGCGAGAACCGAACCTCGGTAAAACAAATCCGCGTGTCTCACTTACTTATTCGCTTGCGATTTGTTTTTGCGCCCTCTCTCGCGGACTCGTTTCTTTATTACTAACGCTAACCCGGCTTGTAGTTGTGTTTATATCTGTAAATTTCAGTTTCGCCCTATTCACCCCCCTCTAGGCGACTATCATGGTACGCCTCGAGTTCAAAGCCACCAACAACATGGCAGAATATGAGGCGCTGATCTTTGGCCTATCTGCGGCCCTATCCCTGGGGGTCCGCCAGCTCCTTGTGAAGGAGGACTCTCAGCTAATCATCAAGCAGACCCGTGGGAAATGCAGCTGCAATGAGCCCAGGCTCGCAGCTTACCTCCTTCATGTAAAGAAGCTAGAGAAGGACTTTGCGGCCTTGGAACTACAACATGTTCCCAAGGCCGACAACTCAGCGGCAGATGACCTCTCCCAGAGAGCATCAACTCGAGCACCCGCGCCCGAGGGCGCCTTCGAAAGGCGGTTGCTGAGACCCACCGCCCAGCCAGCCGAACTGAGCGAGGGGGGCGAGACCGGCACCTCGAAGCCGACGGTCCCGATGGCGTCCCAGGACCCACCAAAGGTGGTGTGTGCACTGGGGGGATTCACTAGCCCCCTAGCACCGCAACCAACAACTCAGAGTGGTCTCGATGCATGGATCTCCGAGATCCGGGACTACCTGAAGGACAATATCCTTCCTGAAGACCATGTCTCCGTAGAACACATAGTACGGTTGGCTAAACGGTACACGACGGTAGAAGGGGATCTCTACCGCCGCGGTGCCAATGGTATTCTTATGTGGTGCATCACCCACGAGGAGGGGCATGAGTTACTCACGGAGATCCATGGAGGGGAGTGCGGAAGTCATTCTTCATCCCGCACGCTGGTCGGTAAGGCCTTCCGGCATGGTTTTTACTGGCCAACCGCCCTCCAGGATGCAGCCGAGCTAGTAAAGTCCTGCGAAGCGTGCCAGTACCACGCAAAGCTGATACACACACCGGCTCAGGCTCTGCAAATGATTCCGCCCTCCTGGCCATTCGTTGTATGGGGGGTGGATATCCTGGGACCATTTCCCAGGGCCGTCGGCCGCTACCGGTACCTCTTTGTCGCCATCGACAAGTTCACCAAGTGGCCAGAGGCCACCCCTGTGGTCAACATTACCTAGAGTGCTGCTGTCGCCTTCCTCAAGTCGATCGTCTGTAGATTCAGGGTCCCAAGCCATATCATTACAGACAACGGGACCCAGTTTACAAGTCGGATCTTTTAGGAATATTGCGAGGACATCGGTACCTAGCTCTGCTTCGCATCCGTGGCCCACCCCAGAAGTAACGGGCAGGCGGAGAGGGCAAATGCAGAAATCCTCAGGGGACTCAAGATGCGCACCTATGACTGCTTAAAAAAGCATGGCGCGAATTGGGTCAGTGAGGTCCCATCCGTGTTATGGGGGAACCAGACCATGCCCAGCCAAGCCACCGGGGAGACCCCATTCTTCCTGGTATATGGGGCTGAAGCTTGCCTTCCTCCGGAAATCATTATGGGCTCCCCGCGAGTCCAGTCTTTTGATGAGTCTGCGCAGGAACAACTGCGACGTGAAGATGTGGACTTCATCGACGAACACAGGTGGCAATCGTCAATCCGAAATGCACGATACAACCAGGCGCTCAGGCGCTACCACTAGCTGTTCGTGCATAGTAGGAAGCTTGGGGTCGGGGATCTGGTCCTGAGGCGAATACTGAACTGAGAAGGGCTCCATAAGCTCTCTCCCAGTTGGGAAGGACCCTTCAAGGTGACAGAAATATGCCGCCCCGGATGCGTCCGCCTTGCCACAGCCAACAGAGTACCTCTTCCCAACCCTTGGAACATAGAACATCTCCGTAAGTTTTTCCCATAAAGACATAATTGGGGGTTCGGTCCCTTTCCCTGTAACCAAGAAGCACACTTATAAGCGCCAGCCCGGGGAGGTCCGCCCTCAAATAAACCCGGCCTGTTGGCCTACGCCTGTGTATATCGAGTTATAAGGAAGGGGTTCGACCCACAAAACTGTTCTTATGTGGATTTTAATCATACAATTTGCGACCATTATTGCTATCTCACCACCCATGCAGTTTTATTCCCTGGCTGGTATTGTGACATCCGAGCTGAGTAGCCAGACCCGACAACCAGGCGGTGGGATGGTTAGGGGTCGTGAAGTTGTTTGGTATGGTCAAGTACCGTAAGCCTACACGCCCCACGGCCGGTCTTGTTGCGTAAATCAAAGGATAAGAAGTACCAGCCGGCGAACCCTATGGGCGCACTGCTAAAAATACCTTGCCAAGACTGTGTGCAGGTCACGACATCAGTTGCCAATTACGAATCCTGGTACCCAGCCCCGACGCGTCGAGGCCATATCCCAGGGGGCCAAGTACCAAGGAAGAAGTTGGTAACGGTGCACGCAGCAAAGGAAAAGTGGTGTGCAGATAAGTTGTAATATTGCCCAGTAAGTAGTACCTGAAGAGTATCTTGCGAAATCAATGGTATATTACAACCCGCTCCCCAGCGGAACCCTCGTTTTCTCCACGCAGGCCTAGCTACTCATTGCCAGTAGGATCCCGCTGAAAGCGCTCGGCCACCGCGTCCACAACGTTCTGCGCGCCCTCACGAGCAGCATCTTCAGCATTGGCCACCGGACCTGCGATGACTGGCCCCAAGGAGATAGCCAGATCGTGGCTCCGAAAGCATGTCAAGACGTATTCTATTGCCGACCGGCAAAGTCTGCTGCCCTTGGCCTCCAAGCGGGCGCCAAGAATCTGATCCAGACGTCGAAGGCGGTCAGCAGCAGAATCTAGTACTGGGAGCACGTCGGAGATAGTCGCTGGCCGCACCAGTGCCGGGATGGGGCTCACCCCCAAAGGCACTAGCGCCGTGCTTGCCTCGCCGGCCTAGGCAGCGATGCGCTGGGCCCCGGCGTGTTGCTCAGCCTGCAGGTCGTCGAGTACCTTCCGCATCGCCTCCACTGCCTGGGGGCCCGAGGCTGTCTGCGTCGCCTGAGCAACTTGCGCTGCCCGAAACTGGTGGACCTGCTCCTCCAGAGCCCGCACTTTCTCCTCCAAACGCTTCCTCCTCTCCTCGGCCTCAAGCTCAAGCTCATCCAGCAGCTTGTTCCGCCTTGCCCACATCTCCTCCCTGAAGGTGAGGTCCTCCTCCTGCCGAGTACGACCAGCTGCCTGTTTCGCAAGGGAAGCTTCCCCCGCCTTGAGGCTTCCCTCGGCACAAGCAATGTCGCTGGCCCTGTCGGCGAGCTCCTGTTGCAGCTTCTGCAGCTTCACCTCAGCCACAGCCTGCTTGACCCACTGTTTCTCCAGCACCGTATTATAAGCTTTTAGCTTAGCTTGGAGCGCTGTGACGGTCTCCTCCCTTTGGTCTAAGCGTACCTCCTTCCTAGCTAGGCTTTTCTCCTTCTGGATCACCTCGTCCTCTCGGTCAGACACCTTCTGGATGTCCTCCTTGAAGTCCTCACGCTCCTGCTCAAACTCGGCCCGTTCTGAGGCAAAATGGCAGGACACCGCCTTAGTGCGCTCCTCCAGTTGGGTGCGCCAGTCGCCAAGGCGCTGGTGCTCGGTCTCGAGCGCCTCCCACTCCCGCCGGATAGCCACCTCGGTTTCCCAGAGAGCCTGGTGAGCGCGGGATAGCACCCGAGGGAGGGGAGTCAGCGTTGCTTCAGATTTGGTGCCAGACCAGAGCGGTCGTCCAAGGATAACCTCCAGAGACCCAGGAGTTGGTGGTGGAACAGAGCTAGGCGCGCCTCCCACGCCTACCGCCGACGGTGCATCCGACTGTATCCCCGCCGCTAGGCCCTCAGCGGCTGTCGGCAACAGCGTTACCTCTGGACTCTCAGCTGGAACTCGGGGACCCGAAGGTGCCGCCTTGATGGTGACAGGCGGATCCTGGGGGTCCGACGGCGCCACCCCAGCACCAGCGCCACCCAGCGCGGTGGAGGCAAGTATAGTGGGAACCTCTTCGGCCACTGCCAATGGAGGATTTGGCACCGACGCTGATGCTAAAGATGCGGTAGCCGCTGACAGATCGCCGGCAACGTCCTCGGCGGGTGTACGCTGCTGGGAACCAGACCCACCGGCGGGTACGACGACCGAAGGGGTACGAGCGCCCGTGGAAGTTGAAGAAGGAGGGGCCCTAACAGGCAAAGGGCGGTCCATGACCCGTCAGCTAAAAACTATGCTCGAAATATGGCATTAGAAAGAGCTTAAGCTTACTTGGGGCCATGAACTTCCCAGTGGCCTTGGAAGCGGGGCACCCGTTGTCGTTGTTGCCGCTGCCCCTGCGGTGATGACGATTGGTCCATCATGGGCGGCAGTGGTGGTGGAGTCAAATCCGAAGGAGGTAGCGTTGGAGGGCTCATGCCCCTCTGCCCGTCCTAGGCCTGAGGTTCGGCCTCCTTAGCCCCACCAACCGTTTTCTGGCGCTTCTAGGAGGAGTCTGAATCAAGGGATGGGTCCGAGACAAAAGACCCATCGACGCGACGCAATTGATGTTGTCTTTCTTCCCCCGACCTCCCGGCGGTCGAATCAAGGGGTGGGTCCGAAACAAAGGACCCATCGGTGCGACGCAGTCGAGGTCGCCCCTCTTCCCCCGGCCTCCTGGCGACGTCCGAGGCGGAGGAGCTGCATGCAGGCTCCTTGCCTTTGCCCGAGAGGTTGGGCCCCACAGGGGGACCCTGGGGGCCACATCAGCAGGCTAGGGGCCTTCTGCTGGTGTACCAGGAATATGGATCCCTCGATGGGGGTCTCGACCGCCGGTCTGGCGAACCGCCACACCACTCTCATCAGGGGCGGAGGGCCCAGTATAGCTCGGTATTGCCCGAGCAATACCTTGGGTCAGACTAGTAAGAGATTAGTGCAACAGGCGTTGGGCGCCAGAGCCGCCAGCCCGAGTGGACCAGGAGCAGAGGCAGTCGGCGTCTCGGCGAGCGCGAGGCATCGAGCAGCGGTGCGGCGGCTGCCTGCGGCAGTGCGGCTTGCCTGCGCGGGCGCGCCCGCCTGGCCGCCCGACCGCCACGCACGACATGCCCACGCGGCCACGCACCTCGGCGCCTAGCCATTGGCCGGCTGGCCGCTTGCCGCACTGCCGCAGCCACGCTGCCCACAACCCACGTAGGAGTAAATTGTAATTTGTCTTCCAAATTTCAATGTGCAGATTTTTTAATTTCAATAGAAACAAAACAACGTGCCTAATCTAATAGTTTTTTCGATGTGCAGATTTTCCATTTTCCAAATAACAGACATGGATAGAAACAAAAACAAAACAAAGAATATGGCCCAAAAAGTATCTCTCCTTATTATGTGAACACTCTCTGGTGTAATGTCTTATAGTTACCTAATACATGTTATATGCTTCGTAAAATGACAGATTTGAAGAGCTATTTCAGTCAAGCTTTTAGTGGAAGTAGACCAAGCACTCGCGCCAGCGGAGTTTGCAATTAACCCGAAATACAAGTTGGAGTTCAAGAGAATAATAGTGAAGAAGTTGCACTTGTTCTAGAAGATGTTAATGGTCAAGTCAAATGTATAAATCAGTTCAATCCGGATCACATTATTTCTGATCCGGGACTTCGTATTCCAATCGATTCTTTTTTCTCCTAATATTTCTGATCACAACAAGATATCTGATGATTGGATAAATGACTTGATGTTGTGCTACATTGAAAGAGAAATTTTTAAAGGACTCCATGTTCAGAAAATCAAGATGGCATTTCAAAATAAGAAAAAAACTAGACAAATGCAATTGTCTAGATCTCCTAGAACTAGACTCAACTAGAGATATATTCTTATTTCACTAGTTCAATAATTTTTACTTCAATTTGCCATTGGTAACTCATTTTTTTTTCTTTTTTCCAGATTTTATTGACTATATGGTATTTGGTTGTAAATGGATTATAATCAAGATGACTATTAAATAAGGTATTTTTCAATATCTATTATCTACTACTTATTTTGTAGCTATAAATTGTTTTAATTTGTGTCGTAAATTTTTATTCGTCGTTGTGTTAGCAACACCTAGATTTTTTAGCGTCCTCCGCCACTGACTCTCATCAAGGGTCGGCAGCCGGGCCAGCACCGCTGACCGCAACCCTGGGTCGTCGCAGAGCGGCGAAATGCCCTGGGGAGGCATCAAGGATTCGGGGATGAAAGCCTCACCGGTAATCCCCCTCACAAAAATTTCCAACTCCTCCCAGGTCAGGTCAGTCCCGGGCCCGCGCAAGATCCTGCCAATGTCACTGGAGCCGGTGAACCAACAGCACAGACGTGGCCTTCCCTGCAGTGGCATGACTCGGCGCCTCAGGAAATCGCCGAGTACGTGCATTGAGGTTAGGCCGCCAACCGCCAGTTCCTTGATCCTATCTAGGATGGGCACGAACTCTGGCACCAAGCGCGGTTTTTCCCTCCACTGCTTCCGGCTGAGATTGGGCCCGTCACTCGGAAGGGCAAGACGGTCGCTGACCTCAGTGCGGGCAATCACCCAGTCGTGCCGCCAGTTCTCCCACCTCGCGCCGCCAAGAGAGGCGATGTAGGTCACTGTCGGATCTGGCCTTGTCTAGAAGTAGTAGGCCCCAACGTGGTCTTTGCCCTTCCCAGACCTCACCAGCACAAAAAACTGGCGAAAGAGGGAAGTACAAGCCGCCACTCCCACGAACATCTCACAAAAATGAACAAAGATGGCCACCTGGAGAATGGAGTGGGGCGTGAGATGCTAGATTGGAGCCCGAACTCCTCCAACAGCAACAGAAGGAATGGCGAAATCGGCAACACCAATCCGCAGAAGGGATAGGAGACGAAGAGCACAAACTCCCCGGTGGCAAGATTGCCGAGGGGAATAGTGCCGGCCCGGATCCTCCCAGCGAGCGCAGGCGAGCCCCATCCGAGCATACGGCGCACCGAGTCGAGCGCCTCCTCAGTCTGGTAGTGATCAGGGCGGACCAGTGAGGCCATGACAGCCGCGGCGGCCGAAAACTGAGGAGCACGAACATGAAGAAGTGTGGAAAGCTCGGAAGCGAAAGGGTGGAGCAGTTAGGAAAGAATGCGGAGGCAAAACCACTGCGCACGGGAGACCCTCCTTCAAGAGGTGGCTCCTCGCACGCTCCAGAAAAACCCGCCCGGCGCGTACCTAGCGCCCGAGCAACTCAGTCGCTAACAGAGGAACCTAGGCCTGCAAGTCACATGACTGGGGCGCTGATCTCCATGCGCAGGAAGAACAAACCGCCGCGCGCTCCCACGCCGCCTTGGGGCCGCCGCTGGAAAATATTCTCAACATGGGCGGGGCCAACAGGGTGCCCCATGCGCGCGGGGCACGACCGAACCGCCATACGTGGGGGGCCACGCGCCAGTCCGCCGCAAAGACGGGCGCGACGGTTGGGGTTGACCAGTAGCCAACTGACAGCATGCACGCACTAAGTTAGTACGACGCGCGCTAAAAAGATGCCCCGGTTCCCGATCATGCAGAGCTTGCACGGGAAGAGGGTTACGGCCCCACCTGCAGGCTCGCGCCCTTCCCTGAGGTGGGCCCGGGGGCCACTGTCGGTACCTTGAAACAGGGGTACCCCCTGTTACAAGGAAAATGCGATGTGCCAAGTCTCTGGTTGCGCGGTAAATGGGCCACTATCGTGCAACATCAACCGCCTTGGGGTCGCCATGGGAAAGGAGGAGCTCCAGACGTACGCAGCGGGCCTGGACCTGCTGCATGGAAGGCACCAGACCCCGTACATAGCGTGCGGACCTCCGGGAAAGATCCCGGACCCTTCCAAGTGTGGTCCGGACGGTTCACCACCGGGTCCTAGATCCTAGGGGCAGGAAATACCCGGACCCTGCCCTGGAAGGGGTCCGGGGCAGACACGTGTCCGGGGCTTGCACCACGCCCCCCGCCAAGGTGGAAACCCGCTACTACCACATGGCTTGTGGCCCATGACATGAGCCAACGGAAGGAGTTTGACGTCGGGTCACTGGAGTCGCGGAGCCTATTCATTTATTGTAGTAGGGACGCGACGCTTGCGCCAAGCCAACGAAAGACGTGCCCCCTCGACATTTAATGCGTCGAGTCCTCTCCGCTGGCAGACGGTGTTAGACGGCGCGCCTGTCCAATCTATCATCAAACAGTGCGCCTGTGCCATGCGGCGGACCATGCTCGTTGTCCCTTCTGCAAGAAGGCTTCCCCAGCACACTGAAGGATGCGCAGATCTCAGCGTCAGGGCATGGGAAGATTGCCCCAGCAGCGAACATTAGAAGCCTCAAGTGTTATATATACATTCTGTCCCTAGGCCCACATGTCGGGGCCCAGTCCCTTTGTGCATGCCCCCCTTCAGCTATAAAAGGGGAGGCATGCGACATTACGAAGAGGGGATCCAAGCTCAGACTCACAATACATTACACAGTGGAGTAGGGTGTTACGCCCCGGCGGCCCGAACCACTCTAAACCCTCGTTTGCTCTCGTGAGTTCATCCACCAGTCTCGTAGCAAGCAAAACGCTTAGGCCCCTCCTCTCTTTAGGATTTAGGGCGGGTGCAATCCGCCACCCGGTTGGGGAGATTTCTTCTCCGACAGGGGCAAACACAAGGGGTCAAAGACTTGTGTTTGGGTACCCAAGGTGCTTGTTTCTAATGTCAAAGGACCCAAGACCGTTTGGGTACCTAAGAACAAGGCCTAAATTTGTTTTATAGGTTTATGCATCCGGGGGCTCAAGTTGGATCATTGATAGCGGGTGCACAAACCACGTGACTGGGGAGAAAAGGATGTTCTCCTCCTATGAGAAAAACCATGATCCCCAAAGAGCTATCAAATTCGGGAATGGAAATCAAGGTTTGGTCAAAGGACTTGGTAAAATTGCTATATCTCTTCACCATTTTATTTCCAATGTTTTTCTTGTAGATTCTTTAGACTATAACTTGCTTTCAGTTTCTCAATTATGTAAAATGGGCTACAATTGTCTTTTTATGGATATAGGTGTTACTGTCTTTAGAAGAAGTGATGATTTAGTAGCATTTAAGGGAGTGTTAGAGGGTCAGCTATACTTAGTTGATTTTAATAGAGCTGAACTCGACACTTGCTTAATTGCTAAGACTAACATGGGTTGGCTCTGGCATCGCCGACTAGCCCACGTTGGGATGAAGAATCTTCATAAGCTTCTAAAGGGAGAGCACATTTTGGGACTAACAAATGTTCATTTTGAGAAAGACAGGATTTGTAGCGCATGTCAAGCAGGAAAGCAAGTTGGTGTTCATCATCCACACAAGAACATCATGACGACTGACAGGCCGCTTGAGCTACTCCACATGGATCTATTCGGCCCGATAGCTTACATAAGCATCGGCGGGAGTAAGTACTATCTAGTTATTATGGATGATTATTCTCGCTTCACTTGGGTGTTCTTTTTCCAGGATAAATCTCAAACCCAAGAGACCTTAAAGGGATTCTTGAGACGGGCTCAAAATGAGTTTGGCTTAAGGATCAAAAAGATTAGAAGCGACAACGGGACGGAGTTCAAGAACTCTCAAATTGAAGGCTTTCTTGAGGATGAGGGCATCAAGCATGAGTTCTCTTCTCCCTACACGCCACAACAAAATGGTGTAGTGGAGAGGAAGAATAGAACTCTACTTGACATGGCGAGGACCATGCTTGATGAGTACAAAACTTCGGACCGGTTTTGGGCGGAAGCAGTCAACACCGCCTGCTACGCCATCAACTATCTCTACCTTCACCGAATCCTCAAGAAGACATCGTATGAACTCCTCACCGGTAAAAAGCCCAATGTTTCATATTTTAGAGTCTTTGGTAGCAAATGCTTTATTCTTGTTAAAAGAGGTAGAAAATCTAAATTTGCTCCTAAGGCTGTAGAAGGCTTTTTACTTGGTTATGATTCAAACACAAGGGCATATAGAGTCTTTAACAAGTCCACTGGACTAGTTAAAGTTTCTTGTGACATTGTGTTTGATGAGACTAACGGCTCTCAAGTAGAGCAAGTTGATCTTGATGAGCTAGATGATGAAGAAGCTCTGTGCGTCGCGCTAAGGAACATGTCCATTGGGGATGTATGTCCTAAGGAATCCGAAGAGCCTCCACATGCACAAGATCAACCATCATCTTCAAATCAAGCATCTCCACCAACCCAAGATGAGGATCAAGCTCAAGATGATGAAAATGAAGATGAAGAAGAGCCACCTCAAGAGGAGGACAATGATCAAGGGGGAGATGCCAATAATCAAGACAAGGAAGATGATGACGATCCAAGACCGCCACACCTAGAGTCCACCAAGCAATACAACGAGATCACCCCGTGAACTCCATCCTCGGCGATATTCATAAGGGGGTAACCACTCGATCTCGTGTTGCTCATTTTTGTGAACATTACTCCTTTGTGTCTTCTATTGAGCCATACAGGGTAGAAGATGCATTAAGGGATTCGGGTTGGGTATTGGCAATGCAAGAGGAGCTCAACAACTTCATGATGAATGAGGTATGTCATCTTGTTCCACATCCTAATCAAAATGTTGTAGGAACCAAGTGGGTCTTCCGCAACAAGCAAGATGAGCATGGTGTGGTGACAAGGAACAAAGCCCGACTTGTAGCCAAGGGGTATTCAAAAGTCGAAGGTTTGGATTTCGGTGAAACCTATGCACCCGTAGCTAGGCTTGAGTCAATTCGTATATTACTTGCCTATGCTACTTACCATGGTTTTAAGCTCTATCAAATGGACGTCAAAAGTGCCTTCCTCAATGGACCTGTAAGGAAAATGGACCCCGGGCCATTTGGCTAATTGAGTTTTGGTGTTTGATGATTAACACAACCTGTGGACTAATATGTTTGCTAGTGTTTATAATTATAGTTCACAGGATGCGAAGAGAATTGGACCAAGGCAATGAGGATGCAACACCTCAAAAGAAGACATAAAAAGATGCATAGGAGTCCAATACTGAACAACAAAAGAAGCCCGAAGAAATCAGCAAAGGAATCCAAGAAACGGGCTGTCAGCCATCGCCTGGTGGCGCACCGGACATTGATGTCCGGTGTGCACCGGACTGTCCGGTGAGGCACCGGACAGTCTGCGCAGAGAGGCTGCAGACAGGCGCTCTCTGGCTGTAGCACCGGACTGTCCGGTGTGCACTGGACTGTCCGGTGTGCCAACGGGCAGACGGCAACGGTCGGATCCAACGGTCGACTGCTATAGGCGTCAACGGTCGGCTGACGTGGCATGCACCGGACATCTACTGTGCAGTGTCCGGTGGTGCACCGGACTGTCCGGTGCACCCGACGACAGAAAGCTACTGCTTTCTGTCCAACGGCTAGTTGGGGGTGTGGAGGCTATAAATACCACCCCAACCGGCCATTCTCAAGTGTGGGAGCCCAAGAAACATACAAAGGCATATTGTAGACATTTCCAAGTGCTCAAACACCCAAGTGCTTAATAGAATCACTCGGTGATTAGCGTAGGTGCTTTGCGAAGTGCTTAGGTTAGTTAGACCGCATTAGCGCTTGCTCTAGGTGAATCCTAGTTAGTTGAGTGAGTTTAGACAAACCACACAACCCCTCGGCTCTTGCGTGAGTCGTTGTAATTGTACCGAGTGGGGCGAGAGTCTTGCGAGACCGTGACAACCGCGTTTGTGTCACGACCACCACCGTGTACCGGAGGGAACGAGGCCCGCGGCATTTCGGCCGGAAGCTCGATAGTGGAGGCGGCGGGGAGCGTCCGAGAGGAGCCGGAAGCGGAGCACCACTTGCGCGTGGAGAAGGCCTGTGGCTCTCTACGGAGTTACTCGACCGAGGTGCTTGGCCCTCGCGTGGGCTTCCCTTTGCGTAGGGGCACCAACGAGGATTAGTCGGGACCTTGCGTGGTTTCGGATACCTCGGTAAAAATACCGGCGTCATCCACGAGAGTTTGCTTCTCTACTTTTCTCTTTAAGTTTCCGCATTTATATTAAGCATTTAAGTTTCAATCTTGTATACATACTTATTTAGTGTAGATTGAAACTTAGCCATTGCGGTAGAGATAGCAACACTTAGACAAAACCTAGTTTGCACTTTCTAGTTTGATTATTTGCATAGGTTTTGCTCTAGGGATTTAATTGTGGCCTAGTTTAGTTAAAGTTTTAGAAGTCCTAATTCACCCCCCCTCTTAGGCGTCACCCGTTTCCTACAAGTGGTATCAGAGCCCGGTTTGGCTCATTTGAAACGCTTTAGCTTCACCGCTAAAAGAGCCGACGCTTTTTGGAGGAAGGGATGGATACCCATAGGCCACCACACTTCGACGGCACTAACTTCCCATATTATAGTGCTAGAATGGCTTGTTACCTAGAGGCCGTTGATCTAGGTGTTTGGAGAGTCACTCGTGACGGGATGAAACCCCTCAAGAATCCCGAGAAACCCACCACGAGTGAGGAAAAAGAAATTCATTTAAATGCTAGAGCCAAAAATTGCTTGTATGAATCTCTTAGCATGGATATTTTTAATCAAGTATTTACCTTAAAAACTGCTAATGAGATTTGGCTAAAATTGCATGAGCTCCATGACGGCACATCCAATGTCCGTGAGAAAAAACATTGCCTTGTCTTAAATGAGTATAATTCTTTTGCTATGAAAGATGATGAGCTTGTTAGAGACATGTATTCTCGTTTGAATCTAATTATCAATGAGCTCAATTCGATTGGCATTAATAAGCTAGGTGATGCGGACATTGTGAGGAAGATTATCTCCCTGCTACCACAACAAAGATATGGGAGCATCATCACCATCCTTCACAACATGGAGGACTTGAGCAACATGACCCCGACCATTGTGATTGGGAAAATCGCGGCTTTTGAGATGTCGCGAAAAATGAGTCGGGGAGAGGAGCCAACATCCTCAAGACCATATGCTTTTGCATGTGATGATAGGAAGGGCAAAAAGAAGGCTCCCACTCCAAGTTCCTCAAGCGAAGAAGAGGAAGAAGAAGAAAGTGATGATGATGAAGATAATCAGCCATGCACATCATCCTCCGAGGACGAAGAAACAATCCGACGCGTCGGAAAGGTAATGAGGATGATCCGCAAGATTAATCTAATGGGTGTGCCCCTGCAGGTCGAGGATCTTCTCTTTAACATTGACAGGAAAAAGCAAAGGAAGAGAGGATGCTTCGCATGTGGGGAGAAGGGCCACTTCAGGGACAACTGTCCAAATATGGCCAAACCCAAAAAGGAGAGGAGCAAAGGCAAGGCGCTAACAAGTGTTAGAACTTGGGATGATTCTTCAAGTGAAGATGAACCTCCAAGGACGCGTAGCCACCGGTCCTCATCACGCTCATCACACAAATGCCTTATGGCAAGAGGTAACCAAAGCATTCCATTCTCTAGTGATGAAAGTAGTAGTGATGATGAAGGTGAGGGAAAGCCCTCTGTAGATGAGCTTGTGGAAGCCGTAGAATTTTTCCAGGATGTTTGCACTAAGCAAAAAGCTCAACTTAAAACTTTGAAAAATAAGTAAATTAGCTCCCAAAATGATTATAAAGGGTTGCTAGAAAAATTTGAAACTTTTGCAAACTTAAATAGTGAGCTGTCAACTAAAATTGAGCTATTAGAATCTAGTGCTCCATCCACTGCTACCGATGATAGCCTTATTAAAAAGAATGAAAAACTTAAGGCTAAGTTAGCTAGCTCCCAAGAAGCTATTGAAAATTTGCTAGAGAAAATGGAAATTCTTAGCATACACAATAATGAGCTAACTACTAAGCTAGAAAACATTGGTAGCACCCCAGCAGCATCTTTAGTTGAAATACCTGAAATAATTAAGAAAGATGCTTCTACTTCCTGCTTTGATTTAATTGATGATTCTAACTCCTGCAACCAAGTCGTTGTTGAGAATATTGTTGTAGAGAAATGTTCGGATGAGGTTGCAAAGGAAAATGAACAATTAAAGCAAGAAGTGGCTCGCCTTGGAAAGGCTTTGTATGACAAGAAAGGCAAAGCCAAACAAATCCGACCTCCACAGGATAACACCACTGCGGGAAATTTGGAGACTTGGCAAATTTGGGATGTATATCATGGGATACATCATATTGGATCAAGTTTATTGCCAAGTGGGTTAGTGAAAATTTTGGACCCAAATTTCCCACCCATGTCTAAGGTAACTAGTTTTATTGTATTTCTTGTTTTTAGATATGCGTATCTATTTACTTTTTATCTAGTTTACCTTTCTTGCCTAGTATTTCATTTGTTATGTACTTCTGTTTAAAATCATGCATACTAGGTAAATCATATGGTAGGATTGTTTGGTCTTAATTCATATACTTAAGCAAACCTACATGGCTTAAAATGCTTATTTAAGCACGGCACATAGCTTCTATATCATTCCATAGTAAATGATGCATCAATTAAAAATTTTTGATTTCTACAAATTGTATCATTTAACTTATATGTGCCAAAGTTTGGATTATGGATAATTTGCCCCTCTTGATATCAAATCAAAGTGCATGTCTCCTACAAGTATTCAAAACTTGTATGCACACCTTTAGGGGGAGGTTACTCTATAATCTAACACTTTGAGACTAACACCTTTTCAAGTCCATTTCATGTGATAGTCTCATTGTAAGGAAAATGAAGTCCCCGGAGAAAGACAACAATCTTCTACTGCAAAATCTCCAAGAACTCTCATATCTCTCAAGCTCGCCATTGATCTTCAATTGGTATCTTTTGAGACTACATTCAGTATCATTTACATGTCTTCTCCAATATTTGATTAGACTATATTTCATATCATATGCTTCCATGTTGCTAAAAATGCATAAGTAGTTAACTCATATTCTGTTACCTATGCATAAGGGAAGTTAGTCTTTTCAAACCATGTCTTGCATCTCTAATTTTTCACATGCTTTTTCCTAAGTAGAGGATCTCTGTCAGGGGGAGTATTTCTTCATCTCCAAAAAAGGGGGAGAAACTTCTTTCTAAAGAGAACACTCATTTAGGGGGAGTTCCTTTCAACTGGTATCATTCATATGGTTTATTTTAATATCCTTCTAGTGATATCATTTGATACAATTCTTGTTGAGGGCAAGCTTTTATTTACCTCCTACATGCTTTTAATGTCTTCCTTTTCGGTGGTTGATGCCAAAGGGGGAGAAGTTTAGGGACCAAAGCAATGAAAACTATATCAAACACCAAACACCACAAATTTAAAATTTTATATCTACAAATGGCTTTTCAAGTGGTTTTGGTTATTTGGTCCATAAATAGGAAGTAAGTGAATTATGGAGTTAGGGGGAGGCTTAAGTCCATAATATCACATTGTGGGGACAATCATGCATCTTAGCAAGTAGATTGCATATTTTAATTCAAATACTTGTATTATTTGCTTGCTTTGGTTGTGTTGTCATCAATCACCAAAAAGGGGGAGATTGTAAGGAAAATGGACCCCGGGCCATTTGGCTAATTGAGTTTTGGTGTTTGATGATTAACACAACCTGTGGACTAATATGTTTGCTAGTGTTTATAATTATAGTTCACAGGATGCGAAGAAAATTGGACCAAGGCAATGAGGATGCAACACCTCAAAAGAAGACATAAAAAGATGCATAGGAGTCCAATACTGAAGAACAAAAGAAGCCCGAAGAAATCAGCAAAGGAATCCAAGAAACGGGCTGTTAGCTAGCGCCTGGTGGCGCACCGGACATTGATGTCTGGTGTGCACCGGACTGTCCGGTGAGGCACCGGACAGTCTGCGCAGAGAGGCTGCAGACAGGCGCTCTCTGGCTGTAGCACCGGACTGTCCGGTGTGCCAACGGGCAGACGGCAACGGTCGGATCCAACGGTCGACTGCTACAGGCGTCAACGGTCGGCTGATGTGGCATGCACCGGACATCTACTGTGCAGTGTCCGGTGGTGCACCGGACTGTCCGGTGCACCCGACGACAGAAAGCTACTGCTTTCTGTCCAACGGCTAGTTGGGGGTGTGGAGGCTATAAATACCACCCCAACCGGCCATTCTCAAGTGTGGGAGCCCAAGCAACATACCAAGGCATATTGTAGACATTTCCAAGTGCTCAAACACCCAAGTGCTTAATAGAATCACTCGGTGATTAGCGTAGGTGCTTTGCGAAGTGCTTAGGTTAGTTAGACCGCATTAGCGCTTGCTCTAGGTGAATCCTAGTTAGTTGAGTGAGTTTAGACAAACCACACAACCCCTCGGCTCTTGCGTGAGTCGTTGTAATTGTACCGAGTGGGGCGAGAGTCTTGCGAGACCGTGACAACCGCGTTTGTGTCACGGCCGCCACCGTGTACCGGAGGGAACGAGGCCCGCGGCGTTTCGGCCGGAAGCTCGATAGTGGAGACGGCGGGGAGCGTCCGAGAGGAGCCAGAAGCGGAGCACCACTTGCGCGTGGAGAAGGCCCGTGGCTCTCTACGGAGTTACTCGACCGAGGTGCTTGGCCCTCACGTGGGCTTCCCTTTGCGTAGGGGCACCAACGAGGATTAGTCGGGACCTTGCGTGGTTCCGGATACCTCGGTAAAAATACCGGCGTCATCCACGAGAGTTTGCTTCTCTACTTTTCTCTTTAAGTTTCCGCATTTATATTAAGCATTTAAGTTTCAATCTTGTATACATACTTATTTAGTGTAGATTGAAACTTAGCCATTGCGGTAGAGATAGCAACACTTAGACAAAACCTAGTTTGCACTTTCTAGTTTGATTATTTGCATAGGTTTTGCTCTAGGGATTTAATTGTGGCCTAGTTTAGTTAAAGTTTTAGAAGTCCTAATTCACCCCCCTCTTAGGCGTCACCCGTTTCCTACAGGACCAATCAAGGAGGAGGTCTATGTTGAGCAACCTCCCGGCTTTGAAGATAGTGAGTACCCTAACCATGTTTATAAACTCTCTAAGGCGCTTTATGGGCTCAAGCAAGCCCCAAGAGCATGGTATGAATGCCTAAGAGATTTTCTTATCGCTAATGGCTTCAAAGTCGGAAAAGGCGATCCCACTCTCTTTACTAAAACATTTGCAAATGATTTGTTTTTATGTCAAATTTATGTTGATGATATCATATTTGGGTCTACTAACAAATCTACTTGTGAAGAGTTTAGTAGGATTATGGTTCAAAAATTCGAGATGTCTATGATGGGGGAGTTGAAGTATTTTCTAGGATTTCAAGTCAAGCAAGTCCAAGAGGGCACCTTCATCAGCCAAACGAAGTACATTCAAGACATACTCACCAAGTTTGGGATGAAGGATGCCAAGCCCATCAAGACACCCATGGGAACTAATGGGCATCTCGACCTCGACCTGGAAGGTAAATCCGTAGATTAAAAGGTATACCAGTCGATGATAGGTTCTCTACTCTATTTATGTGCATCTCGACCGAATATTATGCTTTCTGTATGCATGTGTGCAAGATTCCAAGCCGATCCTAAGGAAGTTCACCTTAGGGCCGTAAAATGAATATTGAGATATTTAGTTTATACTCCTAAGTTTGGCCTTTGGTACCCCAAGGGATCCACTTTTGATTTAATTGGATATTTAGATGCTGATTGGGCAGGGTGTAAGATTGATAGAAAGAGCACATCAGGGACTTGCCAGTTCTTGGGAAGATCTCTGGTGTCGTGGGCTTCAAAGAAACAAAATTCTGTAGCTCTTTCTACCGCCGAAGCCGAGTACATTGCTACAGGCCATTGTTGCACGCAATTGCTTTGGATGAGGCAAACCCTTAGGGACTATGGTTACAAATTAACCAAAGTTCCTCTCCTATGTGATAATGAGAGTGTAATCCGCATGGCGGGTAATCCCGTTGAGCACAGCCGCACTAAGCACATAGCCATTCGGTATCACTTTTTGAGGGATCACCAACAAAAGGGGGATATCGAGATTGCTTATGTTAGCACCAAATAACAATTAGCTGATATCTTTACCAAGCCATTAGATGAGAAAACTTTTACCAAACTTAGGCATGAGCTAAACATTCTTGATTCTAGGAATTTTGATTGATATTTTGCACACATAGCTCATTTATATACCTTTGATCATATCTCTTTCATTGGCTATGACTAATATGGTTTTCAAGTGTATTTCATGCTAAGTCATAGATTGAAAGGGAAATGGAGTCCTCGGCGAAGACAAGGCTTCCAGTCCACTCCATTGAATTATTCATCCTTCGCCGTCACTCCGCTCCGCTCTCCACTTTGGTATAATCTTCACTCATATATTGTTTGCCATAGGGAGAAAAAGTTTGAAAAGGGCTTATATTTCACTCACAAGTATCCGTTTTTGACAATTCATGCCAAAGGGGGAGAAAGTATTAGCCCAAAGCAAAAGGACCGCACCACCACCAATTTCAAAAATGCAGTCTTTCAATTGGTATTAAAAGAAGTTTTTCAATTGGTATCTTATTTTTGATATAATTTCAAATTGGTATGACCCCTTTCAAAATTAAATATCTAAAACCCTCTTGAACACTAAGAGGAGAATTTCATTGAGGGGGAGTTTTGTTTAGTCAAAGGAAAAGCATTTGAAACAGGGGGAGACAATTTCAAATCTTGAAAATGCTTCTCGAAATCTTATTCATTTACCCTTGACTATTTGCAAAAAAGACTTTGAAAAGAATTTCCAAAACATTTGCAAAAACAAAACAAGTGGTGCAAGTGTGGTCTAAAATGTTAAAATAAAGAAAGCAATCCATGCATATCTTATAAAAATGTAAATTGGTTTAATTCCAAGTAACCTTTGCACTTACCTTCTGCAAACTAGTTCAATTCTGCACTTATATATTTGCTTTGGTTTGTGTTGGCATCAATCACCAAAAAGGGGGAGATTGAAAGGGAAATAGGCTCACACCTTTTCCTAAATAATTTTGGTGGTTGAATTGCCCAACACAAATAATTGGACTAACTAGTTTGTTCTAGATTATAAGTTCTACAGGTGCCAAAGGTTCAACACAAACCAATAAAAAGTCCAAGAAAGGGTTCAAATAAAAAGAGAAAAAGACAAACCGAAGGCTGCCCTGGTCTGGCGCACCGGACAGTGTCCGGTGCACCAGGGAGATCAACTCCAAACTTGCCACCTTCGGGTTTCTGGGATTGCCTCTCCGCTATAATTTACCGGACTGTCCGGTGTGCCAGCGGAGCAACGGCTACAGCGCCAACGATCAACTGCAAAAGTGAATAGTGAACAATGAACAGTGCCGACTGCGCGCGCAAAGTCAGAGCAGGTGCCAGATGGCGCACCGGACAGGGAACAGGACCTGTTCGGTGCACCACCGAACTGTCCGGTGGCCCACATGTTAGAAGCTCCAATGGTCGAACCCTAACATTTGGGTGACATGGCTGGCACACCGAACAGTGTCTGGTGGCGCACCAGACTGTCCGGTGTGCCCTTCGACAGCAGCCTTCCCCAACGGGCACTTTGGTGGTTGGGGCTATAAATACCCCCAACCACCAACACTTCAAAGCATCCAAGTTTTCAGCCAACACATTCAATACAAGAGCTAGTGCATTCAATACAATACACAAATAGAGTGAATCAAAATCTCTCCAAGTCCCAATTCCACTCAAAGCAATAGTGACTAGAAGAGAGAGTTTTGTTGTGTTCTTTTGAGCTCTTGCGCTTGGATCGCTTTTCTTCTTCCTCTATTCTTGCTTCCAAGTTCTTTGTAATCAAAGCAAGAGACACCAATTGTGTGGTGGTCCTTGTGGGGACTAAGTGTCCCAATTGATTGAGAAGAGAAGCTCACTCGGTCTAAGTGACCGTTTGAGAGAGGAAAAGGGTTGAAAGAGACCCGGTCTTTGTGACCACCTCAACGGATAGTAGGTTTGCAAGAACCGAACCTCGGTAAAACAAATTACTGTATCTTCCGTCTTATTTGCTTGTGATTTGTTTTTGTCCTCTCTTTCGGACTCGACTTTATATCTAATGCTAACCCCGGTTTCTAGTTGTGCTTAAAGTTTATAAATTTCAGATTTGCCTATTCACCCCCCTCTAGGCGACTTTCAATTCTTTACTTGTATGGTTATTTCTAAATGGTGTCCCTGGTCAGAGTTGATGACTAGCACATGTATTAGTTGATGACTACATTTCACATGCTATGAACATGGAGATGTCAAACTAATAATGTGGGCGCATGTATGACATGAGGCTGAAATGAAACAACGTGAGATATTGTAATATAGTTCTTTTTTGCAACATGTACATTGTGTCCTTAGACCTGAGATTGTCGCATGTTCTCAAGATGTGAATTGACCTACTTAGAGACTATCAAATGCTACTCTGTAACTGGGTAGTTGTAAATGTAGTTTTGGGTTTGTCATGGTCAATCAAGATGGAATTCATCCCTCTCTTCTTGATAGAGATATATCTAGGCCCCTCAAGTGACCGGATCAAGTAATGCATGGTTGTGTTAGAGTTAAGTGTTAACCATTGAAAAATTCCAATTCACAATATCGAGAAAGAGAGGTCATCTTAGAGCCAGACGAAATATTGTGAGACAAAGGGAACAAGATGTACATAATGTTGCAATGGTTCGTCTGATATGATCTTTACGTGCACATATGAGTTGACATGTCTTTCTAGAGGCCGCTGACAATTAATGGGCTAAGTAAGAGTACTCAGGCCATGTTTATGTGTACATGAACCTATAGGGGCACACACTTAAGGGGAAGGAAGCCTAACTCGGATTTGATCTTAAATTAGACTGGGTTTTAGGGTTGTTTATGGGCCCCGGAGTCAGAAGCCCACTAGAAGGCCTATATAATGAGGGCAGGGCGCGATTATGGTTAACCTAATTCGCCACTAGCAAACCAGCAGTTGTGCCCCTCTAGCCCTCGCAAAGCTGCCATCGTGAACCTAATAGTTCGGTATGAGGCGCTTCCTCCCTGTATGTGTGGATACCTCGGAGGTATTGCAACTGGAGCACTAGGACGAACCACACGGAGACGTGAAGGATGCCGACGACTGCACAACACTGCTCGACGTGTTTGTCTACATCGAGACGGCTTCCGCTTTCCTGGGCAACTAATGGTAATTCTATGACCTATAACAACAGTACATCTTGTTTTATGGGGTCAAAATTTTTGTTTTGCGCTAGTGTAGACTTCCCATAATCCTACACATAGTTCTTTTTTTCCAGGTTTTACACCTATTTGGTTGGAGTTGAGCTATTCTGACTTAGAAACTAAACTGATTGAACTTATGAGCATGTGAATCAAAGACTAGGCAAACTAGTTAGTCCATAAGATTATGATGATCATCAAGCACCAAAATAAATATAAGAAATGGTTTAAGGACATTTCCCTTTCAACGTCGTTGTTACGGGCGACACTATGTTGCCAACTCCAGAGTACCTCCCAATCAAGGTCAGGTACCTTTGAGAGTACGAAGCACTATACCCATGACAGCGGCACAAAACACCTTCACTAAAGTATGACGACAAGTACACGACATAGTACCAGCGTAAAGTAGGATTTTACGAGTGGACAATCTTTTTACATTTCTATGTATTCTCCCATGGGAGAGACCATTATAAGAGGCCCCTTCCTTGAGCTATAAAAGGAGATGTCGCCTCAATGAGACGAGGAGAGACACTCCAAAACGCACACACCAGAGACTTGGGATTGCTTCCCTCTCTCGCCTACTTGTAACCCCTACCATGAGCAATTTGGTGTCAGTAGTGCAAGGCACCAAAGACTGGAGTAGGTATATTCGACTAGAACAAGTATAACTCTTGCATCCACCTTGCACACCATCCGAGCCTAAAACACACATGACAAATTTACTCATTGACACTTATTCTGAACACCGACACTTATATAATTCGATGGTACAACGACCGTATGCAAGCCACCAATAAACTAAAATGGCAAACAAATTACATGTTACATGCTAAAAACTAAAGTTGATATATTGAAAATAGAATCAATGCTACCAATTTTAGAATACTTATGTGAATTCCTTGTCTGTGCATTTTTTATAGCCATTGGATTTACAAATGCCTCTCTTTGGTTGCCATTCTTGAGCATCAATCTTCTGTCAAAGATCCTCATCTAGCACCATTTTGATAAGCATACCATTAAAGCAACCCCTTAGCTCTCCAACATAGCCTTTATTATTACCTGCTTTAAAGTTGTAGAATTTTTTAGGGTTCAAATATAGTGTTGCTCCATATAATGGAGTCTTGTAACATCCCAAAATTTAACCCCAAGGTTAGAAACCCTAATCTCCTAACCCCTTGATTTTTCCCTCGACTCCACCTCATAGGACATCTCATCATATGCATACACTATAATTGTTAGAAGCACCTCACATAGAATATTTTTTTAACACCTAAGATTATTTAGCTAATTATTTGTTCAAAAGAAAAGGAGATAAAAGAAATAGAAATAGAAATAGAAATAGAAATAGAAATAGGAAATATAAATAGAAATAGAAATAGAAATAGGAAATAGAAATAGAAAAAGGAAAAATCCTCCCCCCTCGGTTGGGCCGTTTCCGGCCCAACTCTCTCCCGCGCGCCTCGCCCCACGTCCGGCCCATGCGGCTCGTTTCCCCCGCGCGCCCGCCCGTGCTGGCGCCGCGCCCCCTCTCCCGCTGCCAGCCCGGCCCCACCCGTCAGCCGCGCATCCGCTCTCTATCTGGCAAGCGGGTCCCGCTTGTCAGCACCTTCCTCGCGCCCGTGACTGGGCTAACGACGCGATCGCCGCCGGTCGCCACCGCCCCGTCGTCTCGCCATTAACTCGCTCACCAGCACGATTGGCGCCTTGCGTCCCTGTCCCCTTGCGCCAGCCCGAGCCATCCCGTCACCGCCTGCCCGAGGCGTCCCGTCGTCGCCACTGTGCGCCACCATCACTGTCGTGGCAAGCTCGCCGGTGCTCGCCACCTCTTGCCCCCCTTCCCCGCCCCGGGCGCCTATAAAAGGACCGCCTGAGCTCCCTCCTTCTCCACACCGGCCTCGGCCACTCCCTCTCACCTTCCCCGAGCTCGATTGAGCCAGCGCCGTCGCGCCCTTCCTCCGCTCCGGTGAGTCCCGCCCTCCCCTCTCTGTTGAGTTCTAGTCCAATTGTTGTAGCTTTTGAGCTTCACCGTGCCCTCGCGAGCACAACACACCCATCCCCTTTCCCTATTACGCCCGGCAGCCTCACCGACGATCCCACCGCCGCGGGCGCCCGCCACCTCGCCGTGGACTGGCCGTCCCAAGTGCCCTCTGGCCAAATTGGCCCCACCACCGTAATCCCCTACCCCCGCCCGTGCCTTGCCACCACTCCGTCATCACAGAACCGGGACCCCAGCAGAGAACCGCCGCGGACCTCACCGGCGGTCAGACTCCGACCGGTTCCCCCTGTCACCCCTCCTAACGCCGTCCCCTCCCCCTCCCTCTGGCACATGGGCCCACGCCCACGGTGTCGTCCCCGCGCCGTTCCCCCACTGGCAGGCCAAGTGGGCCGCCTGCTCGCCCGGCCGCGCGCGCCCGCGCTCGGCTGGGCCGAATTCCCCCCTGGCCCAGCTAGCTGAGGAAATCCTTTTTCTTTTTCCTTTTTCTTTTCCTATTTTTATATATATGTATATATATTGATATTTTATGCATCAAAAATATTCTAAATAAATTATAGGGCACAAAATAATAATGTCTAACAATTGGCACACCCCACCAAGTCACCATGATTGATGTACTGTTAATTATCTATTTTTGCTAGAAGAAGAGGGATCTGATCCTCCGGAATTTGTAGCTCCGGAAGAAGGGCAGGAACCCGACCCCTCCGAAATAGATCTTTTGTGCCAGGAGAACTTCGACAAAGGCAAGTCCATTCTTCCCTTGATGCATAAATTACCTATTCTTTCCACCACTACCTAAGACGGGATTAAGGGATGGATCTTTTGCATTGTGAGCAGAGAGATAGCCCGCATTAACAAACATCTTTTGAGTACAAAATATGGATGAGAAAAGGGCAGTGTCTTTACTAAACGATGTTTTCAAAAAGTGTATGATGAAGGGTATTTACCCTCATCACCTTTTGAGTGGGATGATCAGGGACTCTCTGGTTTAGGGGAGGGCCTAAGGTGATGGCTCAGCCGGGTTAGGTGTGAGCAGAAGGATTGTCCCCTCATATAAGGACCGGTTTGTCATCCTTCACTACCTGTACTCATGACAAGTACAACCACTCGAGACTGTATGGGCAGTCACTCAATCTGAACTTGTACGGTCCAAACCCAGGGTTATGAAGGCTGGGGAGCATCGGGAGGATAAGGAGGGGGAATGTTTTGTCCGGTTTGGACATGGCGGTGGCCTGACTCCTTTCGGTATAACCGTTAAGGTAAGGACGTGCGAGGAAAGAAAGAGATTCGGCATTCGGGTCTCACGACGGTGAGATCGCAGAAACCGGACTAGCGGGTAAAGTATACCCCTCTGCGCATAGTTCAAACCTATTCGAATAGTCCGTGTCCACTGGAATGGACGAGTCTGGTGTGCTATGACAATTAGTGTTTTATAAACTCCGGGAACAGGGAAATGTGTGAGTAGGTGTGTTTTTGGAAATGAAAACGATGCCACGGGAGCAGGAAGCTCAGTGGTGGTTGAGTGTGAAAACGTGTTATTTCCTTCTTTGGGAAAAACCATCAAAGTATTGCCTTTCTCTGGAAAAAGAAGAGTGAATTCAACTCCACCATATAAAGCATGTATTATATAGGTCCCTTTCTCTTTACGGGCGGGATGGGCTTGCGGAATACCTAGTGTATTCACCAAGATTTACTTATGTTTTTCAGCAGCTGAAGACTTCTTTTCTGCTATGCTTGATTAAGGGGGCTGTGTCTGCACCCAGTTCTGCCTGTGGCTTGGGCTAGTTTATCTTCTACTGCGCTTTGTAATTCTGGCTCTCTCTCTTTCTCTCTCGAGCTTGTACTCTGGTATTGTAATAACTTTTATTCGAACTCTGTACTATTTGAAGTAAGAAATGTGGTTACTAGCCTCCTAGGACTAGTAATTGTATCACATTTGAGTCCCAAAGGATCGGGACGCTTCAAGTCTCCATTTAATCACTCAACGACAATCCACAATACTCATGATACTTTTGATACATGCTTTCTTATTTTGAGTACAAATGGTAAGGTAATCTTATTCTTTGTTATAGTCATAGTTGCAGCAACCTCAGCCAAGGCTGACTTTTCATCACCACCAACCAATCTCAGCACGATAAGAAGCGGCGTCGTGGTGGGACTGACGGCGTTAGAGCCCGGAGGAGGGAGGAGGGGTGGAGAGGAGAGAGGCGAGCGACGCTGGATGACTGGATGCTGGAGCAGGTGGCGCTGGTGTAGAAGAGGGAGGTGGGCGACGGTGGAGGAGAGGGACTGCAAATTGACATTGTAACATTTCATTCCACTGGAAGCATGTGCTAGTTATGTTGTTGGCCCTTATGGACCATGTGGCATGTGAGGAGTTATGATGTGTGGGTTTAGTGCACCTTGTTAGTTTAGTACACTACACCAAAAATGTAAACTTCCTACGGTTTACTATTTTCCTACGGCTTTGGATGAAAACGGTAGGAAGTTAATAACTTCTGAGAGGGTACTGCGAGCATGCCCATTCAAACATAGCACCTCTAGGCTAACCCTTTTACATAAATCGGTGATGAAAGTGTAAGAAAGGTGTTACGCGTGTGCAGCATGCCCATTCAACATGCTAAACGAGGCCACATAAGCAGATTTTGGATGAGGGGTGTTTCAAACGCACACAAACACATGTATCGTACCAGGAAGAGAAGATTCAAACCATAAAATCTTGTGTTACATAGGAACAAAAAAAAAACACCATGTGAAGCTATATAGCTACTAGGATGCACAGTTCAAAGTAGAAAGGTTACAACTGAGTACACAAAAATATAACATAAATAGAGCACAGATCCGTTATCAATTATGGAAAATACTCCCTCCATTCTAAAATAAAAGAAAATAGTATTCGTTTTTCATTAATTAATTTATGTGGTGGTGGCGGCGGAGCTAGCTAGGGGTTGTTGGAGCCATGAAAAGAACTGCTAGCTTCTTGCTACGTGTGCAGCCACCAGTGATTATTGATGGAAGTGCGTGCGTGCATATATGCAGGACGGAGAGGGTTGAGATGGCGTGTGTTAATTTGAGCCTGACAGTGGTGGTATTTATACAACGCGCGCTTGGAGGTACGTGATTCAGATCGATTGATTTAAATTAAGGCCAGATCAAGGTCGAAAACTACACGTTTTATTTCCACCTAATTAAATTGACCATGCACGTGATGTTATGGTGTCGTTATTAATTGAGCAAATGTTTGGCTACATTAATTTCCAAGTAGTGTTGGTTTATTTCGTTGTCTCCATTTGATGAGTATATTCATGCATCTTGGTTTTCATCGCTACAGCGAAAAAAGCTGTTTGAAATCTGGAAATATCAGGTTTGTAGATGTTGTAAATGAATATGGTGAAAAAGGTAACGATAGAAATCGTGCATAAGCAACTTTGTTATTACCTACCTCTTACGTATATCTTAGGTGAAACGTTTGTTTATCGTAATGAAAAAAATAACTAGCTAGGCACGCATAAAGACGATGCACTTGAGAACAACAAAGTGATGGTGCACCCATTTTATTTTATGCTGAATAGCCAAAAGAAGCTCGATGGCTAAGGTCATATATTCTTGGGTGACAAGTATCGAAGACTTGAAGATTTGAACACCTCACCAGTCGTAAGAAGCAATATAATATCTACCCGGCCCAAACAGGACATACCCTACTATGGCAGCACAAATAAACCTATATTATCATGTTGACCATTATGCTTTGGATCTGGTGGTGTTCTCGTCAGTCAGCTCTTCGTCGTCTACCGTGGAGTAGATTCTCGGTCATCATATTATCATGTTCACTCCTATTTGGTACTTGTTCATATAAGGCCAATAATTCCCTTTATCTAGCTAGGCATGGAGGAGCACGTGGGATCTATTCTCTGCACTCTCAAGCACGTCAAAAAAATTATGCTAATCCTTTTGTAGGCAAGCAAAGAGATTATGCTAAACGGGTGTATATGATGTACACCCGTGTCCTGATGCACACCTCTCCTTTCATTTTCTGGGCATGTTATATAGCATATATATTTTTCAAAAGGAGCATCCTACATGCATATCTTCAGTTCATTGTTTCAAGATAAAAAGTGAAGAGTCGACGACAGCGCCAAGTGGGTCAAAACCGACTCGGACTAGCCACAGGGGAGTTTCTTTCACCTTTGTTGAATCTATCCTCCTCGTTCTTCTCTGGTTTTGTTTTTTCGTTTTTTTTCTATTGCTTTATGCCAAATAAGTTTCGTGTGAGGCGGTTGACTCTGGCTCCGCGCTCCGCTTCTAAGCTTGTTCATGAGAATAGTGAGTTGGAGCATGAGGTGGATCAAATCGTGGATTACGAGCGTTTCCATCGAGTTAACGAACTCGTGGCCCCATCGTCCAACGGATCTCGGCCTCATGTTCATGGTTTGGAAGATCTCCACGGGAATAGATTCTGGGCAATTTCGAGCGACGGCGCGGATTCTGAGTTAGATGTCGATGAGGAGATTCACGTACCTGATACCCTGGAAATTTTGAAGGCTGCCGTCCAGGGGTGTTCTATGCATGATCTGCGGGAGGCAGACGATGATGAGCGGTGTAAGATGGGAAAAAATTATTGATCTAGTTGCCGGGCACATTAGGAAAAACCCAAAGGCCCGTGGCTTGAAGCCGTGGGTTGGGGTCCTGCCTGGTCCTCGGGTTTCGCCAAAGATGACATTGGGAGATGCCTTAGAAAAGGCAAGGTTCATGCCCTTGAAACACACTTCGTCGGCGGCGTTCCGGCCTGATGGTGTAGCTGAAAGGTTTACCACCTCGCCGGGCAGCTCGCCGGAGTCAGGGGCTGGGTACATGCATGAGAATCACGACGTTTGCGCAAGATGGCTACAGGATTCGAATTCAAACAGTGTCGAGTTAACGGAACGGGAAACACGGCAGCAGAGCATGCTGCGTGACGGGCGCCCGAGGCCTAACAGTGCGGCTAGATGCAACTATGTTCTCGGCCCCAGGTCACGCTTTCGGCCCATTCCCGGTCTGGTTTCTTTGTTTGCTAGAACCGGCACTTCACGCACTGGGCCGCGTGCGACGCTGTTCCGTAAGCCGCACATACCAAGTAGGAAACCTATCTCCTACGCTGACGTGCTGAGGGCGGCGGACATGGACGGCGGCCGGAGTTCTCAGGGTGGTGCTGGTGGCAGGGGAGCGGGGCCTGGCGGGTCTCGCACTGGTCTCGGTGCGGGGCCTGGCCGCGCAGGTGCAGACTTGGAGGACGGGTGGGTCACTCAGGGTGGTGCTCGCAGTCGTGGCGCAGGTCTTGGCGGCCGTGGGTTCCGCCATGGGCAAGGTGCTGTGCCTGGTCGTGCGGGCTTTCAGCAGGCACACAGGCAAGGATTTGATGCTAGGCGGGGAAGCTTTAACCAGTTCGGCCGTGGTATGAATCATTTCTCCAATTCCAGGGTTGTCCGTGGATCTAGTGCTTTCAGGGGGAGAGGGGCTGGTGTGTTCAATCGATTTGGAGGTCAGGAACCAAGGTGTGGGCAGCGTGCAGGTTCTCAGGTGAATTTTTCAAGGGCGGAAGCGGCCTCTTCTTCTGCAGCAGTGCCGCCGTCGGCTGAGGCTCTGGCTCAGGCCGTGGCCTTGATTAACGAGGCGTTTTCGAAGCAGACACCTTCTGTTTCAGGTGTGTCTCTCCCTGCAGTTGTGCAGCAGGTTTTCGACTCAGGGGATAAGTTGGTGGGGGATGCGCGAGAGGAAACTGTGCTGCCAGGGAAGAATAGTGAACAGGAGGATGTGGTGGTCCGGGGTGCAGCACAGGGTAAGACCAAGGAAGGAAAGCCTCCGTATTGCTGGAGATGTCTGACAAAGGGTCATGTAATGCAGGGTTGTACTATAGAGCTGTGGTGTGATATATGCAATTGTGATGCCCATAACACTGAGAGATGCCATCAGTTTAGAGGGGTAAAACCAAATGTTTTGACTTGTGGGTATGCAGTCGATGGGCTCGGTTTTTTTCACATCCCTTACACTCCTTCGCAGAAGCATAGAGGGGATTCAAAAAATGCTATAATTAAGGTTTCAGGGGGTGCTCTGTCCACAGCACAGGTGTCATCAGAACTTGAGCGTCTGGTGCCGGTTAGGTGGAAATGGGAGGTGGAGTCTGTTGGTACCAATGTGTTCAAGACTCGATTTCCATCTCGTGCCGATATGGAGCATATGATAGAATGGGGTGTGGTCCAAACAAAATTCAATGCGTCAATGTCAATAGAGGAGAAGGTGTTGCCAGTGGAAGTGAAATCAACTTTGGGCAAAGTTTGGGTTCAGTTCACTGGCATCCCCAAGGAGATGATGGATTTTCTGCTTATTTGGGCGGTGGGTTCCATCCTCGGGGTGACAAAGGCGGTGGACATGAAGTTCACAAATAAGTATGAAATTTGTTGTTTACAGGTGTTAGTTTTGGATGCGAGTTTGTTACCTCAGTTTGTGCATGTAGTGATAGGTGATAACTTTTTTGTTACCTCAGTTTGTGGATGTAGTGATAGGTGATAACTTGTATGAGCTTCAGTTCAGAGTGGAAGAGAATATGGACAATGATAATCCGGAACCGATGGATATGGAAGACTTGGATCTGGAGGTTGGTGATGAAGATCAGCAGAACAATGGAAACAAAGGCATTGGTAATGCATTGGCTGATCCAAATGTGGATGCCACAAAATCAAAGCAAAGTAGCACGCACGGAATGCAGGACAATGCAGGAAAATTTTCGGGGAAGAAGGTAGTGGATCTGGACTCGATTTTGGAGGATGGAAGTTCAGGGTCGGGTATATTCTAGGGGCTGGGTTTGGGTGACGAGTTGCAGGAGGGTTTGGGAGAGGAGGAAGTTGGCAGAACTAGGTCGCAGCCAGAAGGTGTGCCAGGTAGTCTGCTCTCAGCTTATGAGATGGTAAAAAAGAACGGTCAGGTTACTCCAGAGGTGGCGGTTTGTGCTGCTGTTCCGGCAGTGTATACGGGTTCATCCGTGTCATATCGTAGCAAGAGCAGGGCTGCAACTTCAGCGGGAGACAGTTTGGAGAGGGTTTCCAGGTTGAAGGCGTCTCGCAACCTCGAATCCGACTTCATGGAAGGTAATGAGTCGCTTGTTTTATGTAGTATGTCGGTTCAGCAAGTTGTTGATAAATTACGTCCTTTTAGTTTTTTTGGTAATAAATCTGAGGAGTCTATGCATAAGTTTGCAAATTTCCTAGTTAAGTTGGAACAAAGTAAAAAGTTGGATTTTAAACAACAGGCGAGGTCTAGGGCCTTAGATAAGGAGGAGCGAGAGAGAGCAGATGAGGCGGAACTGGATAACTTTATCTTGGGTGTTCTTTTAGAGGATAATACAGATGAGGTGATGGACATGGAAAGTGGACATATAGTAATGTCTCGTACTGACATGTCCGAAGTCACAAAGGGTTCCATGAGGAGAATTAAGTCAAATTCTTTTGAGTCTAAATGAAAGGGGTGTTTTGGAATTGTGATGGGTTTAGAGACCCTTTAAAACATAGATTTATTTCAGAGTTAACAAAGGAGCAAAATTTATCTTTTATTGCTATTTCAGAAACAGTTAAGAGATCGTTTGCAGAATCGTTTTTAAGGAATTTATGTGGAGGGAGAAATTTTATCTGACATACAAAAGAACCTTCTGGTCATTCAGGGGGAATTCTAATGGGTATTGATATAGATATTTATGACATAGGAGCTATTGATGAAGGGGATTTCTACGTTAAGTTCATTTTGTGCAACAAAAATGATTGCTTCAAATGGGCTTTAACTGTAGTGTATGGTCCTGCTCAGAATGATAGGAAAGATGCTTTCTTGACAGAGCTTGTTCAATTAGTGAGTCGTGAGACCTTGCCTATAGTAATAGGTGGTGATTTTAATATTCTTAGATGTCCAAAGGACAAGAATAAAGACAATTTTCAAAGTAGATGGCCTTTTATGTTTAATGCAGTAATTGATAGTTTAAACCTGAAAGAGATTGAGATGTCTGGAAGGCAGTTCACGTGGGCTAACAGGTTACCTAATCCGACATATGAAAAGCTGGATCGTGTCCTAGTAGCTACTGAATGGGACAATAAATATCCTTTATCTACAGTAGTAGCTCTGAACAGGGATATTTCCGATCATACGCCCTTGTTGTTGAACACTGGAGAATCTAATGATTGTGCACATCCACATCCTTTCAAATTTGAATTAGGATGGTTACTTCGTGACGGTTTCTTAGATATGGTAAAGACTACTTGGGCTTCAGTTACAGTGGGAAATACCCCGTTGGAAAGGTGGCAGGCCAAGATTAGACGAGTGAGGCAACACCTTAGGGGTTGGGCAAAAAATTCCAGCGGAGCGTACAAAAAAGAGAAGAAAGATATTCTGAATAAACTAGATTTCTTGGATAAAAAGGCAGAGGGGGTTGGTCTGGCAGTTGATGAAATTGATTTGAAACAATTTCTTCAGAATAAGTTAGCCCATATGCTTAGAGAGGAAGAAATCAAGTGGTATCAAAGAGCGAAAACTAAGGAACTTCTTCAAGGTGATTCTAATACTAAGTATTTCCACCTTGTTGCTAGTGGGAAACATAGGAAGTCTAGGATTTACCAATTGCGGGATGGAGACAATGTCATACATGGGGAAGAAGCTTTGAGGAAGCATATAACGTCCTATTATAAAAGGTTGTTCGGTCCACCGGAGGAAACAGATGCGGGTCTAGATGAGAGCCATAGACAAGGCATACCTCAGGTCTCGGAAGTAGAAAATGATCTTTTGATTTCACCTTTTACTGAGGACGAAATTCGTAAGGCTCTATTCCAGATGGAGCATAATAAAGCTCCTGGTCCGGATGGATTCCCTGCGGAGTTTTACCAAGTGTTTTGGTCTACAGTAAAAGATGATCTAGTTGCTATCTTCCAGGACTTTCATAGAGGCGACCTACCTCTTTATAGTCTGAATTTTGGCACGATCATACTTTTACCGAAATGTAGGGAGGCGGAGACGATTCAACAATATAGACCTATCTGTTTACTTAATGTAAGTTTTAAAATCTTTACAAAGGTGATGACAAATAGGCTCTCTTCGGTTGCTTCGAAAGTAATTTCTCCGACCCAAACAACTTTTATCCCTGGCAGGAACATTATGGAAGGGGTGGTAGTTTTGCATGAGACGATTCACGAACTTCATAGAAGAAAAAAGAGTGGGGTAATATTTAAAATTGATTTTGAGAAGGCATATGACAATGTTAAATGGAACTTTGTGCAGCAGACCTTACGTATGAAAGGTTTCTCCAGTACTTGGTGTTCATGGATTAATTCTATTATGACAGGAGGCCATGTCGGCATTAAGGTAAACGATCGAATTGGGGCAAATTTTCAAACTAAAAAGGGATTAAGGCAGGGGGATCCGTTGTCCCCTATTCTCTTTAATATAGTGGTGGACATGCTTGGTATTCTAATTAAAAGAGCAAAAGAGGAGGAACAAGTTGTAGGATTGGTGCCTCATTTAGTGGAGGACGGTTTATCTATCTTGCAATATGCAGATGATACTGTCCTATTTTTGGAGCATGACTTGGAGAAAGCCAAGAATATGAAATTACTTCTCCTGGCCTTTGAGCAAGTCTCAAGGTTAAAAATTAACTATCACAAAAGCGAGATTTTCTGCTTTGGTCAGGCCTCCGATGTTAAGGATCAATATCAACTGTTGTTCGGATGCAGAAATGGGGACTATCCGTTTAAATATTTAGGGATACCAATGCATTATCGGAAGTTAAACAATAGTGATTGGAAAATAGTAGAGGCAAAATTCGAAAAGAAGCTCAGTGGATGGAAAGGGAAGCTTATGTCTGTTGGAGGCAGATTAGTACTAATAAATTCAGTGCTTACCAGCTTAGTTATGTTTATGATATCTTTCTTCGAGATACCCAGAGGGGTTCTCGAGAGAATAGACTGCTTTCGGTCTAGGTTCTTTTGGCAAGGAGGGAATCATAAGAAGTACAGACTTGCCAAATGGAACATCCTATGCCAACCTAAGGATCAAGGAGGGTTAGGAATTCAGAACATAGAAGTTCAAAATAAATGCTTGCTAAGCAAATGGCTTTTTAAGCTTATTAATGAGGATGGGATGTGGCAACAATTGGTGCGTAACAAATATCTTAAGAGATATCCGTTGTCGAATGTGAAACTTAAACATGGTGATTCACATTTTTGGTCGGGGTTAATGAAAGTAAAGGATACCTTCCTTAACCTAGGAAGTTTCATTATTAAAAATGGAGAACAAATAAGGTTCTGGCAGGACATTTGGATGGGTACTCAATCCTTTATGATTTGTTACCCGTCTCTTTATCATATTGTAAGACATAAAAGTGCCACGGTTGCTACAGTTTTGGCTACAGTACCTTTAAACGTATCATTCCGTAGGGCGCTTGTCGGTCAAAACCTCACTTTGTGGTATAATTTAGTGGCAAGTATATTACATGTTCAGTTGAGTGTCGATAGGGACATTTTTAAATGGAGTTTAACTAATTCTGGGCAGTTTACAGTTCAATCTATGTATATGAGTCTTATTAATAATGGGAATGTTTTTAATCATAAGGAAATCTGGAAACTTAAACTGCCACTTAAGATTAAAATCTTTATGTGGTACTTATTAAAAGGAGTAGTGCTGACGAAAGATAATTTAGCAAAACGCAACTGGCAAGGTAGCAGTAAGTGTGGCTTTTGTAATTTGGATGAAACCAATCATCATTTATTTATTGACTGTCATGTTGCTCACTTTATGTGGCGGTTGATATCAATCTGTTTTGGTTTACCAGGACCTAGATCTGTTAAACATTTCTTTGGGAACTGGTTGATGGGAGTGGATTTAAATACTAAGAATCTCATTATTACAGGTGTCTCAGCATTGTGTTGGGCTATCTGGATAAGTAGAAATGACTTAGTATTTAATAGAGCACAAATGTTTACTTATTTGCAGGTTCTATTCAGAGAAACTCATTGGCTCAGACTTTGGGCGCAGCTGCAAAGAAGTGACGATTCAGCGGATCTGTTAAGAAGAGCTTGTCGACATCTGGAGACGATGGCCATGCACTTTTTTGCTTATCGGGGTTGGAGATTTTCTAATAGGATTACGTTGTATTGATCATTTTCGTTTTTTAAGTGAGTGTTGAATCGGTGAGGAGTAAGAGAGAGTTTAAGTCTTTTAGGCTAAATGTTTTGGCCTTATTTTGCGAGTACTTGGAGTTGTTATTTGGTGTCTGACCTTGGCCCTACCCTCGAAAGAGGCGAAAGCCGAATTTTGTTCCATTATCTAAAAAAAATGATGTACACCCGTGTGCATCATATACACAACGCCACCCTTGGCCACGTGCCCGCATCGTAATCCTAATATCCTCGGCTCCCCGCTCCCCGCCCAAGGCCCCGCCGCATCGGTGCATCCGCAGCTCATGTTCGCCTTCTTCGGTCTCATATTGGCATCCACAAGTCTCCTGTTTCATCTTGCTCTTCGCTCTCAATCCCCCTTCGCCCCTCCCATCTTTCTCTTCGCTAACTTCCCTAATCCCCTTTGTTGAGACTCACAATTAGATCGTCTTTCTCCTTTGGTGTTTGTTGTCGGCGGCCGGTGAATCGGCAACTCTAGAGCTCGGGCTGCTCAAGGTTAGCAAGTTCTTTCCTTCTCCTTTGCGATTTCTAGAGGAGCATCGTCGACGGCTTACAAGTGACATGGTGGATGTCTTATCCTACATCAAAGACTGGCAGTTAGCGAACTCTCACATGCAGCACAATCTGGAGAGGGACACCACAAATATTGAATCTATCCTTGAGAGCATAAGCCAGAGTCTAATGCCTAACATGAGTGACTATCTTGTGTATTGCCTTCTATTGTGCCTTGTTGTAATGGACTAATGGAACATTAGAATTTAGGAGTTCACTGCACTCTTTTTTCTTTCCTAAGATTTTTCATGAGGTGTGAGTTTTTATGTAGGAAGGTTTTTAATAAGGCAGCATTGCACACAACGTCTCCAATATAATCTTTATATTCTTCAACTTGGTGATCTTGTTCAGTATTGCTCTGATGTGTGAACTGTCTGTCAACTATCTGTAAACTGACAGAATTGTTCACTCACCAAAAAGAGAATTTGATCCCACGAGCTAATCAGTAGCAGATGCGTGTCAGATGTTTTGTGAACCAGATAGTTAGTTTTAATTTGTAGGCAGCAAAGGAACTAATGTTTGGTCCTAGATACAACTTCCTACCGTTTGCTCTCCATAATACAAATACACCGATGATTTTAGCTTTGTATAACCGTCGTGACATGCTCAAATTCCCAAAATGTGTAAAATTGGATGTCACTTGTGTCACGCATTCATATGCAGGTGACAACGGGCCGTATGGCCACACGAGCAATAATCAATAAATATGACAGTCATGCACTAATAATTAACTTAATATCCCGTACCCAACACACCCACACCAGCCAGGGCTAAGTTTTTTTTATTATTTGTAGTGAGAAAGATAACTCGATGCTAGATTACAAATGCTTTGAACGTTTCCGAAGCTAAGCCTGCACAGAGCTTTTCATAGCATATATTTTTGTTAACTTTTGCATGAATTGTCTTTATATATTACAGCTGCAGCAGTCCGAATAGCTGGCTTTAATCCGAAGCGAACAACCCTGCCTCCATCTAGTTGTTTGAAGTCATCGTTCTCGCCAAAGTTGTTCATAAGATGTCTTCTGAAGTGCACTGACATCTCTCACCCCGAGCAAACGCGATTCATCACCACCGAACTTCCGGATGGCAAGGCCTCTGTCGGTGAATCAACTTTCTGTTCTCCTGTGCATACTCTATTGACAGTTATCTGCCCTCTCTCAATACACTTTCTGTTCTGCTGTTGCTGCCATAAACTCGACTCTAAATGATGACAATGCCACTGTCTTTTGCTTTTGTGAGCATCAAGTACCCAGATTATCATTCTGATAAAACGCCATTCCTACAGTGCTCCTTTTCAACAACCCCTGCTAGATCACTGTCAGTATAAACCAGCCCCATGTCTATTGTTTCCTTGCGAAAGGGCTCTAATGTAATGGTTAAGGCTTCCGAATAACACCTCCAGGTCTCAGGTTCGATACCTTTGGGACGAATTTTAGGCTTGGTTTAAAAAATTTCTCTCGTTGTGCCCCGCCCGCTCCCGGGTTATATCTTGCGCGCCACCCTCTGGTTGCGTCATTGCAGAGTGGACGGTGACGGCCCGCTAGTGATGGAGAGCAAGTTTGAGGATTTTCTCAACTAGAACCATTGGTCGGTCATATAATACCGAGATGACAGTCTTTTCCTCCATGGTCGAGTTTTTTTTCTATTGTTCCCTCGAGACATCTCAAAATCTGCTTTACAGCTTTTGAATGCATAACAGTAGGCCTTTCCATGAACCTGCTATCAACCCCAACAGAGAATGCGATATCAGGTCTGGTATGTAACAGATACCTAAGACACCCAATCACCTTTTTACATTCTGTTGTATCAACGGGCTGTCTAACCTTGTCTTGGTGTAGTCTGACTCCTGGATCCATTGATATTTTAGTTGGATTATACTCACTCATGCCAAACAGCATCAGTACTTTCTTGGCATAGCTTGTTTGCTTAATTGTGATGGAGTCCTACTGTTGAATAATTAGACAAATTCCAGTTTAAGTTCCGAATATAAATCATGACCAAATCAGAGGAACTGAAATAACAAGCCAAATCAGATGATGCGTACTGATTAGACTTACTGATTGTTGGCGCGCGCCAGGATCAGCTGGGTCGACGATGTCAGAAGATCACGAGCAGTCGCGTGAAGACGCTTCCCAAAAACCTTATTCGCCCTCTCCCGGTGCAGGATCTAGAAGACGAAGGGTTCCGGAGACCTGCTCTCCTGATCGCAGATGCACCTCTGCGGTCGGGACGAAGGGAACTAAAAGGCGGCTCAGCTATGAAGAGAGGCGAAAGCGAACTGGGATCTGGGATGATTTGGAGGCTGGCTGCCGGACTCCTTTTATAGGGCCGAGTCCGCGACCCCCCGTGCTTATCCGCCCACGAAAATCTCGCAATCAGTTGAGATTTTATAGCGATCGGTTAGGATAAGCGTAACAGCCAAGAAACCAAAAAATCAAACGGCAAAAGGTAGCCGCGCCCCCGCAAGGCGAGGGGCCGGATTTCGGCGGACCATTCACGCGCATGTCGTGCGCCCGCGCCCTTCGCCCCACCCCGGCCCGGCCAGGCCAGGCGAGGCGAGCGAGCGCGCGCGCGCGTAGCTCTCCACACTCTCTCCTCTCATCCATGACTTGGTGAGTGAGTGTGGCTTCCATATTTAAGCTAGCTCTACTCCACTAGAGCTAGCAATATGGTGCTAATGGTTCCATCTATCCTCTAGCCATCCTCTTGTATGGGCTTTTGAGATTTTCTGGGATTTATTTGAATTTCTTAATTGGGCCAAGCCCATAAATCCTAACAATCCCCCACCAGATCTCAAATGCCCATCTGCAGTTTTCGCCACTGTTCACTACTGTTTAAGATACTAGTTTTTCAGCAGAGACTGTTAAGTTGAACTTCCGCCTAGAACTCCAAGCTACACCAACCCACAACTTGGACAATGGACTATGCCTTGAATTGCAAGTTTTGCGTGAATGGGTTTCACTTGAAGTCATGACCAGTACTTGGCTACCAGTAGTCCCCTTCTCGGGTGGAGCATATACGTCGTACTCCAAGGTCTCTTCATGAGTTTACTAGAGATCACCCAAATCTCATAGACTGCGACGTTAGACAGTCTAACTCATATAGGTGTGTTCTTTCAAAGAATGTTCTGCAGGACAACATCTTCGCTAATACAAGCCAACAGAACACATTAAGGCACAAAGCCAACCTGCCTTACAGCATTTGAGAGTATTGCATCTTTACTTAGAGAGGGTCAAAGGTTACTCTCCTCAGTTCACCAATGGCTTGTTCTTCCCAGGACCTAATTCACGGGATCTCCGATCACATAGACTGGGTTTCCACCATGGCAACTTTATTCGGATCTCATACCCATCTCCCTCGATGCGATTTCTATCACATTACGTGGTAGTCCCTTGGTAAAAGGATCTGCCAGATTTTTATCTGTTGAAATATAAGTTACACTTATAACTCCGGAGTTTCTCAACTTTCTGACAGACTTCAATCGTCTTTTGACATGTCTTGATGACTTTCCATTATCCTTAGAACTCGTCACTTTAGCAATCACTGTCTGATTGTCACAGTTCATAAGGATAGCTGGTATTGGTTTCTCAACCACCGGCAAGTCCATCAAGAGTTCACGCAACCATTCTGCCTCAACGGTTGCTGTGTCAAGTGCAGCTAGCTCGGCTTCCATGGTTGACCTCGTCAAAATGGTCTGCTTGCATGACCTCCATGATACCGCACCTCCACCAATAGTAAAGACATAACCACTGGTGGCATAAAGCTCGTCTGCATCAGATATCCAGTTCGAATCACTATATCCTTCAAGTACTGCATGCTGACCAGAATAGTGAATTCCATAACTCATTGTACCTTGCAGGTAGCGCATAACCCGCTCAAGTGCATGCCAATGATCAGTCCCGGGGTTTGACATGAACCTGCTCAATTTGCTCACAGCAAACGAGATATCGGGCCTTGTTGCACCAGCAAGATACATGAGTGAACCGACAATCTGAGAGTATCTCAATTGGTCTAAACCAATTCTCTTGTTCTTTCGCAGTGTCACACTGGGATCATAAGGTGTTGGAGAAGGTTTGCACTCAGAGAAGCCAAATCGCTTCAAAACCTTTTCAACATAGTGAGATTGCGAGAGAGTAATCCCACCATCTGCCTTAATCAGCTTGATGTTTAGAATCACATCAGCTTCTCCCAGATCTTTCATATCAAAACTCTTTGATAGAAAAGACTTGACTTCATTGATCACATCAATGTTTGTGCCAAATATCAATATATCATCAACATATAAGCACAATATAACTCCTTCGCCCCCACCACAGCGATAATATACACACCTGTCTGCCTCATTAATGGCAAAGCCTGCAGACGTTAGAGTCGTGTCAAACTTCTCATGCCACTGCTTTGGTGCTTGCTTCAGACCATACCGAGATTTCAATAACTTGCACACCTTGCTTTCTTGACCCTTTACTACAAATCCATCAGGCTGTTCCATATAGATTTCCTCGTCCAGCTCTCCATTAAGAAAAGCTGTCTTTACATCCATCTGATGAACAAGGAGACCATACGAGGCAGCCAAAGAAAGTAGTACTCGAATAGTGGTCATTCTAGCAACAGGTGAGTAAGTATCAAAAAAGTCTTCTCCTTCTTTCTGAGTATAGCCTTTAGCCACAAGCCTAGCCTTGTACTTTTCAATTGTACCATCAGGCTTGAGCTTCTTTTTAAACACCCACTTACAACCCACAGGTTTGCATCCATAGGGTCGATCAGTGACTTCCCACGTACCATTTGAAAGAATAGAGTCCATCTCATTATGAACTGCTTCTTTCCAATCATCTGCATCTGGAGATGCAAATGCTTCTGCAATGGTAGTAGGAGTATCATCCACAAGGTACACAATGAAATCATCACCAAAGGATTTTTCAACCCTTTGTCTCTTGCTCCTTTTAGGAGCATCATTGTCATCCTCCTCTAGGACAATTTCATGTGGTTGTTCAAAACTCTCAATAGGTATATTATGTTCAGGAATTATCTCAGAAGAGTATCTAGAATTGCTATGAATGTCTTTCATTGGAAATATATGCTCAAAGAAAGTAGCATCACGTGATTCCATAATAGTATCAACATACACATCAGGAACTTCAGATTTAACTACTAAAAATCTATAAGCTATGCTACACGAAGCATATCCAAGAAAGACACAATCCACTGTCCTTGGACCAAGCTTGCGCTTTTTATTAATTGGTACATTGACTTTCGCCATGCACCCCCAAGTGCGCAAGTATGAAAGTGATGGTTTTCTCCCAACCCACTTCTCATAAGGGGTTTTCTCTTCTTTGCCCATAGGAATTCTACTCAGAACATGACATGAAGTCAGGACTGCCTCCCCCCACCATGCCTTAGATAAACCACAAGTATCTAACATGGCATTCACCAGGTCAGTCAACGTACGGTTTTTCCTTTCAGCAATCCCGTTTGACTCGGGTGAATAGGGAGGAGTCCTCTCATGAATAATGCCATGTTCTGCACAGAAATCATCAAAGACTTTGGGAAAGAACTCGCCACCACGATCTGATCTAAGACGTTTGATCTTTCTCTCTAGTTGGTTTTCAACCTCAGCCTTATAGATTTTAAAGTAGTCTAAAGCCTCATCTTTAGTTTTTAGCAAGTATACATAGCAAAATCTAGACGCATCATCAATCAATGTCATGAAGTATCTCTTACCACCTTTTGTCAACACACCATTCATCTCACAAAGATCAGAATGTATGAGTTCTAGTGGTGCCAGGTGTCTCTCCTCAGCAGCCTTATGAGGCTTTCGAGGTTGCTTCGACTGCACACAACTATGGCACTTAAAACCTTTGACTATGGTGATATTCGGAATTAAACTCATGGTTGCAAGCCGAGACATAGAGCCAAAATTAATATGACACAAACGAGAATGCCAAATACTCGCAAGATCATCAACATTAGCACAAATATGGTTCACAGACTTATTATTGAAATCTAACAAAGAAAAGCGGAACAAGCCTCCTGAAAGGGAAATGTGCCCTTGGGCCATTTCTAAGTATTTTGGTGATTGAGTGCAAACACAAGTGCTTAAATGTGAAAATATGCCCATTGATGAACAAAGTGCAAATCACAAGTAAAGGTATGTTTCTAAGCCTTAGTACATTAGTTTTGTGTACTAACATATTGTCTAAGTGTTAGAAACAGGAGAAAGAAGAAAAGAAAAGAAGTGGAGAGTGGCTGTGTACAGCCAAAGGCTGTTTCGGGCTGGGGCACCGGACTGTCCGGTGTGCACCGGACAGTGTCCGGTGCGCCAGACCAGCGTGGAGCAAACCAGCCGCTCTCGGGTTTTTCTCCGGCGACTTCGGCTAAAATTCACCGGACTGTCCGGTGTGCACCGGACTGTCCGGTGAGCCAACGGTCGGCCGGGCCAACGGTCGGCCGCGCGATCGGCGCGCGACACGTGGCCGAGCCAACGGTCGAGAAGGGGCACCGGACTGTCCGGTGTGCACCGGACATGTCCGGTGCGCCAACTGTGCGCAGATCTGACTCAGACAGCAACGGGCGGATGCGCTGTTTAAGGAAACAAATCAGGCACCGGACAGTGTCCGGTGTGCACCGGACTGTCCGGTGCGCCACGAGACAGAAGGCAAAGATGGCCTTCCAGATTTGTTCCCAACGGCTCCTAGCTGCCTTGGGGCTATAAAAGGGACCCCTTGGCGCATGGAGGAAGATACCAAGCATTCTTTGAGCACTCTTGATCACTCACACATCAATCTCACGCACTTGTTCGACATTCTAGTGATTTGAGCTCCGTTCTAGTGTGCTAGTCTTTTGAGCTCAAATCTGGGTCTTGTGTGTGCGTATTCGCTGTGATCTTTGTGTCGTGTGTGAGTTGCTAATCCCTCCCTTGCTCTGTGATTCTCTGTGAACATTTTTTGTAAGGGCGAGAGGCTCCAAATTGTGGAGATTCCTCGCAAACGGGATTGAGAAAAGAAAAGCAAGAACACCGTGGTATTCAAGTTGATCATTGGATCACTTGAGAGGAGTTGAGTGCAACTCTCGTCCGTTGGGACGCCACAACGTGGAGTAGGCAAGTTTTTGTACTTGGCCGAACCACGGGATAACCACCGTGTCATCTCTGTGATTGATTTCTTGTGGTTATTGTGTTTTGACTCCTCTCTAGCCACTTGGCCATACTTGTGCTAACACTTAACAAGTTTTTGTGGCTTAAGTTTTGAAGTTTTACAGGATCACCTATTCACCCCCCCTCTAGGTGCTCTCAATTGGTATCGGAGCCGTTCTCTTCAAGAAAGGGACTAACCGCCCGAAGAGATGGATCCTAAGGGGAAGGGAATTGTGATCAACGACAAGGAGAAGGAGTCCTTCGTCAACGAGCCAAGGGATGACAAGTCCAATGACTCGGGCTCGGGCCACAAGCGAAAAGATGGGAAGAAGAAGAAGACAAGACGCATCAAGGAGATCGTCTACTACGACAGCGATGAGTCCTCTTCTTCCCAAAAGGACGACGACCACGACAAACAAAAGACGGTTAACTCAAACTTTTCTTTTGATTATTCGCGCATTCCATATAGCTCAAATGCTCATTTGCTCCCCATTCCACTTGGCAAGCCTCCTCACTTTGATGGAGAGGACTACGGATTTTGGAGTCACAAAATGCGTACTCACCTATTTTCTCTCCATCCAAGCATTTGAGAGATTGTGGAAAATGGAATGAAATTTGATAGCTCGGATAGCCCTTCATTCATTAATGAGCAAATCCATAAGAATGCACAAGCTACCACTGTTCTTCTAGCTTCATTGTGCAGGGATGAATATAACAAAGTGAGCGGCTTGGATAACGCCGAGCAGATCTGGGACACCCTCAAGATCTCTCATGAAGGAAATGACGTTACCTTGCTCACCAAAACGGAGTTGGTGGAAGGCGAGCTTGGACGGTTCGCGATGATAAGGGGCGAGGAGCCAACTCAGACATACAACCGGCTCAAGACCCTTATCAACAAAATAAGGAGCTACGGAAGCACGCGATGGACGGACCACGACGTCGTCCGACTAATGCTCAGGTCCTTTACCGTTCTTGATCCTCATTTGGTGAATAATATTCGTGAGAATCCCAGGTACACCAAAATGTCGCCCGAAGAAGTCCTAGGAAAATTCGTCAGCGGGCGAATGATGATCAAGGAGGCAAGGTATGTGGACGACGCCTTGAATGGACCGATCAACGAGCCGCAACCTTTTGCTCTCAAAGCCACAAGGAGCAAGGAGACGCTACCCAGCAAGGTGGCGCAAATTGAGGCGGCCGGTCTTAATGATGAAGAAATGGCCCTCATTATCAAGAGATTCAAGACGGTGCTAAAGGGTCGCAATGGACAGCCGAGCAAGACTAAGACCAAGGGGAAGCGATCATGCTTCAAATGCGGTAAGCTTGGTCATTTTATTGCTAACTGTCCTGATAATGAAAGTGACCAGGAAAAGGGGAACAAAAGGGAGAAGAAGAAGCACTACAAGAAAGCCAAGGGCGAGGCGCATATAGGCAAGGAGTGGGATTCGGATTGCTCCTCCTCCGACTCCGACAATGAGGGACTCGCCGCCACCGCCTTCAACAAATCGGCCCTCTTCCCCAACGAGCGTCACACGTGTCTCATGGCTAAGGAAAAGAAAGTAAGTACTCGAAACTATACTTATGCTTCTTCTAGTGGTGATGATTCTAGTGACGATGATGAAATAGACTATTCTAGTTTATTTAAAGGTCTAGATAGAATTACGATTGGCAAAATTAATGAATTAATTGATGCATTGAATGAGAAGGATAAACTCTTAGAGAAACAAGAGGATTTATTGTATGAAGAGCATGATAAATTTTTAGAAGCTCAAAAATCTCATGCTCTAGAAGTTAAAAGAAATGAAATGCTTACTTGTGAATTATCTTCATGCCATGAGACAATTTCAAAATTAAAGAGCATTAACGATGAGCTGAATGCTAAGATAGAAATAGCTAGTAAATCAACAACTTGTGTAGAAAATGTTGTTATTTGCAATAGATGTAAAGACTTTGATATTGATGCTTGTAGTGAACACATAGCTTCTATTGCAAAGTTAAATAATGAAGTGGCTAGTCTTAATGCCCAACTTAAGACTAGCAAAAGTGATTTTGAAAAACTAAAATTTGCTAGGGATGCCTACACGGTTGGTAGACACCCCTCAATTAAGGATGGACTTGGCTTCAAGAGGGAAGCCAAGAACTTAACAAGCCATAAGGCTCCCATTTCCGCCAAGGAGAAAGGGAAGGCCCCTATGGCTACTAGTGCTAAAAGGAACCATGCCTTTTTGTATCATGATAAAAGACAAACTAGAAATAGAAGTCATGATGCTTTTGATTCATATGTTTATGATTCTCATGCCATGTTTGCTCCTAGTTCTTCTTATGTGTATGATAGAAATATTACTAGGAGAAATGTTGTTCCTAAAAGAAATGTTGCAAATGTTCATAGAAAAGTAGTGAATGAACCCTCTACAATTTATTGTGCTTTGAATGCTTCATTTGCAATTTGTAGAAAGGATAGAAAAGTAATTGCTAGGAAGTTAGGGGCAAAATGCAAAGGTGATAAAACTTGCATTTGGGTCCCTAAGGAAATTGTGACTAACCTTGTAGGACCCAACAAGAGTTGGGTACCTAAGTCCCAAGCCTAAATTTGCCTTGCAGGTTTATGCATCCGGGGGTTCAAGCTGGATTATCGACAGCGGATGCACAAACCATATGACGGGGGAGAAGAAGATGTTCACCTCCTACGTCAAGAATAAAGATTCCCAAGATTCAATTATATTCGGTGATGGGAATCAAGGCAAGGTAAAAGGTTTAGGTAAAATTGCAATTTCTAATGAGCACTCCATATCTAATGTGTTTTTAGTTGAGTCTCTTGGATATAATCTGCTATCTGTGAGTCAATTATGCAATATGGGATATAACTGTCTATTTACAAATGTAGATGTGTCTGTCTTTAGAAGAAGTGATGGTTCACTAGCTTTTAAGGGTGTATTAGACGGCAAACTTTATTTAGTTGATTTTGCAAAAGAAGAGGCCGGTCTAGATGCATGCTTAATAGCTAAGACTAGCGTGGGCTGGCTGTGGCATCGCCGCTTAGCACATGTGGGGATGAAGAACCTTCACAAGCTTCTAAAGGGAGAACACGTGATAGGTTTGACTAACGTGCATTTCGAAAAAAATAGACCTTGTGCAGCTTGTCAAGCAGGTAAACAAGTGGGAGGAGCACATCACAGCAAGAACGTGATGACCACTTCAAGACCCCTGGAGCTGCTGCATATGGACCTTTTTGGACCCGTCGCCTATCTGAGCATAGGAGGGAGTAAGTATGGTTTAGTTATTGTTGATGATTTTTCCCGCTTCACTTGGGTGTTCTTTTTGCAGGATAAGTCTGAAACCCAAGGGACCCTCAAGCGCTTCCTCAGGAGAGCTCAAAATGAGTTTGAGCTCAAAGTGAAGAAGATAAGGAGCGACAACGGATCCGAGTTCAAGAACCTTCAAGTGGAGGAGTTCCTTGAAGAGGAAGGGATCAAGCACGAGTTCTCCGCTCCCTACACACCACAGCAAAATGGTGTGGTAGAGAGGAAGAACAGGACGCTCATCGATATGGCGAGGACGATGCTAGGAGAGTTCAAGACCCCCGAGTGCTTTTGGACGGAAGCCGTTAACACTGCTTGCCACGCCATCAACAGGGTCTACCTTCATCGTCTCCTCAAGAAGACGTCGTATGAGCTACTAACCGGTAACAAACCAAATGTATCGTACTTTCGTGTATTTGGGAGTAAATGCTACATTCTAGTAAAGAAGGGTAGAAATTCTAAGTTTGCTCCCAAAGCTGTAGAAGGGTTTTTATTAGGTTATGACTCAAATACAAAGGCGTATAGAGTCTTCAACAAATCATCGGGTTTGGTTGAAGTCTCTAGCGACGTTGTATTTGATGAGACTAATGGCTCTCCAAGAGAGCAAGTTGTTGATTGTGATGATGTAGATGAAGAAGATGTTCCGACGGCTGCTATACGAACCATGGCAATTGGAGAAGTGCGGCCACAGGAACAAGGTGAACGAGATCAATCATCTTCCTCAACAATGGTGCAACCCCCAACTCAAGACGATGAACAGGTTCATCAACAGGAGGCAAATGATCAAGGGGGAGCACAAGATGATCATGTGATGGAGGAAGAAGCGCAACCGGCACCTCCAACCCAAGTTCGAGTGATGATTCAAAGGGATCATCCCGTCGACCAAATTCTGGGTGACATCAGCAAGGGAGTAACTACTCGTTCTCGATTAGTTAATTTTTGTGAGCATTACTCTTTTGTCTCTTCTATTGAGCCTTTCAGGGTAGAGGAGGCCTTGCTAGATCCGGACTGGGTGTTGGCCATGCAGGAGGAGCTCAACAACTTCAAGAGAAATGAAGTTTGGACGCTGGTGCCTCGTCCGAAGCAAAATGTTGTGGGAACCAAGTGGGTGTTCCGCAACAAACAGGACGAGCACGGGGTGGTGACGAGGAACAAGGCTCGACTTGTGGCAAAAGGTTATGCCCAAGTCGCAGGTTTGGATTTTGAGGAGACTTTCGCTCCTGTGGCTAGGCTAGAGTCCATTCGTATCTTGCTAGCATATGCCGCTCACCATTCCTTCAGGTTGTACCAAATGGATGTGAAGAGCGCTTTCCTCAATGGGCCAATCAAGGAGGAGGTGTACGTGGAGCAACCCCCTGGCTTCGAGGATGAACGGTACCCCGACCACGTGTGTAAGCTCTCTAAGGCGCTCTATGGACTTAAGCAAGCCCCAAGAGCGTGGTATGAATGCCTTAGAGACTTTCTAATTGTTAATGCTTTCAAGGTTGGGAAAGCCGATCCAACTCTTTTTACAAAGACATGTGATGGTGATTTGTTTGTGTGCCAAATTTATGTCGATGACATAATATTTGGTTCTACTAACCAAAAGTCTTGTGAAGAGTTTAGCAGGGTGATGACGCAGAAATTCGAGATGTCGATGATGGGCGAGTTGAACTACTTCCTTGGGTTCCAAGTGAAGCAACTCAAGGACGGCACCTTCATCTCTCAAACAAAGTACACGCAAGATCTGCTGAAGCGGTTTGGGATGAAGGACGCCAAGCCCGCAAAGACTCCGATGGGAACCGACGGACACACTGACCTCAACAAAGGAGGTAAGTCCGTTGATCAAAAAGCATACCGGTCCATGATAGGTTCTTTGCTTTATTTATGTGCTAGTAGACCGGATATTATGCTTAGCGTATGCATGTGTGCTAGATTTCAATCCGATCCTAAGGAATGTCACTTAGTGGCGGTGAAGCGAATTCTTAGATATTTGGTTGCTACGCCTTGCTTCGGGCTCTGGTATCCAAAGGGGTCTACCTTTGACTTAGTTGGATACTCAGACTCCGACTATGCTGGATGTAAGGTCGATAGGAAGAGTACATCGGGGACGTGCCAGTTCTTAGGAAGGTCCCTGGTGTCATGGAATTCTAAGAAACAAACTTCCGTTGCCCTATCCACCGCTGAGGCCGAGTATGTTGCCGCAGGACAGTGTTGCGCGCAACTACTTTGGATGAGGCAAACCCTCCGGGACTTTGGCTACAATCTGAGCAAAGTCCCACTCCTATGTGATAATGAGAGTGCTATCCGCATGGCGGAAAATCCTGTTGAACACAGCCGCACAAAGCACATAGACATCCGGCATCACTTTCTGAGAGACCACCAGCAAAAGGGGGATATCAAAGTGTTTCATGTTAGCACCGAGAACCAGCTAGCCGATATCTTTACCAAGCCTCTAGATGAGAAGACCTTTTGCAGGCTGCGTAGTGAGCTAAATGTCTTAGATTCGCGGAACCTGGATTGAACTGTAGCATACATGTGTTTATGCCTTTGATCATGTTCCTTTTTTGCATTTTGTTGCTTATTATGGTGCTCAAGTTGTACAAACACTCCCTGGACCTCACAAGTCCGTTGCAAAGTGATGCACATATTTAGGGGGAGATGTGTTACAACTTGACCCTTTGAGACTAACCATGTGCTTGAGTATGATGATTTAGTCTCGGAGGAGGATTGAAAGGGAAAAGGTGGACTTGGACCATGAAAGACTTCCACTGCACTCCGCTGAGAGGGTAACTAATTCCAAGTTCATCTCATGACATCTTATTGCCATTTGCTCTTAATTGAAGACTTTGGTGAGGCAATGGGGTTAATAGGCCAAGATTGATCCCGTTTTGGTGCTTGATGCCAAAGGGGGAGAAAATAAAGGCCAAAGTGATAAATGGATCAGCTACCACTTGAGAGATTTTGAAAATAGTAGAATAGAGTTTTTGTTTTGTCAAAAGCTTTTATTGTCTCTATTTTCAAAAGTTGGCTTCTTGTGGGGAAAAGTGTTGATTATGGGAAATAGGGGGAGTTTTTTGAAATCTTTGATCAATCTCTTTTGGAATGACTCTCTTTATACTTCAACATGTGTGTTTGACTTAGAGATAGAGATTTGAATTTGATTTGCAAAAACAAACCAAGTAGTGGCAAAAGATGATCCATATATGCCAAAATTGAATAAAACTCAAAGTCAGTTTTTATTTGAAGTGATTTTGCACTTGTTCTAGTTGCTTTATGTTGTGTTGGCATAAATCACCAAAAAGGGGGAGATTGAAAGGGAAATGTGCCCTTGGGCCATTTCTAAGTATTTTGGTGATTGAGTACAAACACAAGTGCTTAAATGTGAAAATATGCCCATTGATGAACAAAGTGCAAATCACAAGTAAAGGTATGTTTCTAAGCCTTAGTACATTAGTTTTGTGTACTAACATATTGTCTAAGTGTTAGAAACAGGAGAAAGAAGAAAAGAAAAGAAGTGGAGAGTGGCTGTGTACAGCCAAAGGCTGTTTCGGGCTGGGGCACCGGACTGTCCGGTGTGCACCGGACAGTGTCCGGTGCGCCAGACCAGCGTGGAGCAAACCAGCCGCTCTCGGGTTTTTCTCCGGCGACTTCGGCTAAAATTCACCGGACTGTCCGGTGTGCACCGGACTGTCCGGTGAGCCAACGGTCGGCCGGGCCAACGGTCGGCCGCGCGATCGGCGCGCGACACGTGGCCGAGCCAACGGTCGAGAAGGGGCACCGGACTGTCCGGTGTGCACCGGACATGTCCGGTGCGCCAACTGTGCGCAGATCTGACTCAGACAGCAACGGGCGGATGCGCTGTTTAAGGAAACAAATCAGGCACCGGACAGTGTCCGGTGTGCACCGGACTGTCCGGTGCGCCACGAGACAGAAGGCAAAGATGGCCTTCCAGATTTGTTCCCAACGGCTCCTAGCTGCCTTGGGGCTATAAAAGGGACCCCTTGGCGCATGGAGGAAGATACCAAGCATTCTTTGAGCACTCTTGATCACTCACACATCAATCTCACGCACTTGTTCGACATTCTAGTGATTTGAGCTCCGTTCTAGTGTGCTAGTCTTTTGAGCTCAAATCTGGGTCTTGTGTGTGCGTATTCGCTGTGATCTTTGTGTCGTGTGTGAGTTGCTAATCCCTCCCTTGCTCTGTGATTCTCTGTGAACATTTTTTGTAAGGGCGAGAGGCTCCAAATTGTGGAGATTCCTCGCAAACGGGATTGAGAAAAGAAAAGCAAGAACACCGTGGTATTCAAGTTGATCATTGGATCACTTGAGAGGAGTTGAGTGCAACTCTCGTCCGTTGGGACGCCACAACGTGGAGTAGGCAAGTTTTTGTACTTGGCCGAACCACGGGATAACCACCGTGTCATCTCTGTGATTGATTTCTTGTGGTTATTGTGTTTTGACTCCTCTCTAGCCACTTGGCCATACTTGTGCTAACACTTAACAAGTTTTTGTGGCTTAAGTTTTGAAGTTTTACAGGATCACCTATTCACCCCCCCCCCCCCCCCTCTAGGTGCTCTCACCTCCGCAATCATAGCCTTTACCAATAAATTGTCCAGACTTGGACACAACTAATTTATTGGACTCCAAAACTACCTTGAACCCATCTCTACATAGAAGGGTTCCGCTAACGAGATTCTTGTGTATAGAAGGGACATGATGCACGTTCTTCAGCTGCACGATCTTTCCCGAAGTAAACTTCAGATCCACCGTGCCAGTGCCATGAACAGAAGCATGTGACCCATTCCCCATTAGCACGGAAGAATCCCGGGCGCCCTGATAAGAAGAGAACAAGTTGATGTCAGAACACACATGAACATTAGCACCAGTATCAAGCCACCAGCTAGGTGATTGAAATACTGAGAAGATAAAAGGTAAATTGTCATACCCTTTGTCTTCCTCATTGCTAGCGACCACTGTGTTGACATTGCCCTTTTTGCCACGGCGATCCGCTCGATCGGGACAATCCTTGGCAAAATGACCCGCCTCGCCACATGCGAAACATGTCAATTCAGCCTTGTGCTTCTTCTTCTTGAAGTTGGTAGTTTTGTTGGGCTTGTTAGATTTTGGCTTTCCTTTCCCCTTGTTGTGGTTCCTTTGAACCATGTTGGCGCTGGAGTTGCCCTCGCCGCCTTTAGATCCCGTGTCCTTAGCCCGAGCTTTCTCCTCAACATCCAGAGACGCTATCAGATTTTCAACTGATATCTCATGTCTCTTATGTTTCAGAGTTGTGGCGAAGTTCCTCCATGTAGAAGGCAACTTTGCAATAATGCACCCAGCCACAAATCGGTCAGGAAGGACTATCTTAAGGTGGTCGAGCTCCTTGGCTATACACTGTATTTCATGAGCTTGCTCTACAATAGAGCGATTATCAACCATCTTATAATCATGAAAGCTCTCCATGATATACAGGTCACTGCCAGCATCTGATGCACCATACTTAGTAGTAAGTGCATCCCACAACTCTTTCCCGTCTGTGTATTGCATATTCGCATCAACCAGACGGTCAACAAGGGCGCTAAGAACGGCTCCCGTGAACATAGTATTGGCATGGTCGTACTCTTTCTCCTGTTCAGGAGTCAGTGGACCCTCAGGTCTGCCTTTACTAACATGGAAGACATTCATAGCAGTAAGCCAGAGCGTGGCCTTGACTTGCCATCTCTTAAAGTGCATACCATTAAACTTTTCTGGCTTCAGCGCGTCGGCAAAAGCAGCCATAGAAAAACATAACAAGCCAAATCAGATGATGCGTACTGATTAGACTTACTGATTGTTGGCGCGCGCCAGGATCAGCTGGGTCGACGATGTCAGAAGATCACGAGCAGTCGCGTGAAGGCGAGGGGCCGGATTTCGGCGGACCATTCACGCGCATGTCGTGCGCCCGCGCCCTTCGCCCCGCCCCGGCCCGGCCCGGCGAGGCGAGCGAGCGCGCGCGCGCGTGGCTCTCCACACTCTCTCCTCTCATCCATGACTTGGTGAGTGAGTGTGGCTTCCATATTTAAGCTAGCTCTACTCCACTAGAGCTAGCAATATGGTGCTAATGGTTCCACCTATCCTCTAGCCATCCTCTTGTATGGGCTTTTGAGATTTTCTGGGATTTATTTGAATTTCTTAATTGGGCCAAGCCCATAAATCCTAACACCTACTGCTGATCAACGACCTCGATACCCAGATAAAATGACAGTAACCCCAAATCACTCATCTCAAATTGAGTTGTCATCTCCATCTTGAACCTCGAGATTTCTGCTGGATCACTTCTTATCACAATTAAGTCATCAACAAAAGATACCTAGTACCACTGCTGGCTCACAAGCACACTCGGTGAAGCCTAACTTCTTTAGACTTTGTCAAGCTTCACGTTTCAGGCTCTAGGAGTACATGCTTCTCCTTTCCCTTCACTTCATACCCTTCAGGCTGAGAAACATACATACACTTCTTCCAGTTCACCATTCTGAAAATAACATTGACAAAGAAAATAGAAAAGGTTGATTGGGAGTTGGGACTGGCCGTCTGCCCTTGTTGCAATGGAACAGCGATCTTTTGGTCAATCAAACCTGAGCCATTGTTTACAAAACATAAATAACATCATATCTGCTAGGGCAAATTGATGTGAAGATAAGACGCTTCTTAATTTACAAAACATAAATGACATCACATCTAATATTAATTTGGAAATAAGACGCCTCTTAATTTAGAGCCACACCCTTCTGAGGACCCGTCCAGTTCCCTGCAACCTACGTTCCACTGAAAACAGCATCTTTAAAAGCATGTTGAAAATCCAAACCAAATTTCTCCAGGCCGCTAAAAGAAGGAACTTGTCAAAAAGAGCTATCACGTTCGTTCCAAGAAGCTAGAATTTTCGCAATTGCATTGCTAGGTAGTCTGGCTTCTGCCTCCCCAATTGAGTGTTAAGTACAAACTCCATCCGAGTTGCTGCACATAAACATTTGCCGGCACCTACTCTACTATTGCCATTTTTCCCACCATGGCCGTGTTCGACATGAAGTCCGCTCCCTTGATGATCCTAGAACTCCTCTTAGTTAGCCTTGGCCTTACCATTGCGCCCTTCAGCGCCGAAGAAAACAACGACCACTGGTTCGTCTACTCTGGCTTCGCCAATGCTAGCCTCACCCTAGACAACACAGCCTCGATCACACCAAGCGGGTTGCTGGAGCTGACCAATGGCACGGTCATGAGCATGGGCCATGCCTTCTACCCGACTCCACTGCGCCTCCGTGACTCGCCCAACAGCACGGTGCAGTCCTTCTCTGCCTCCTTCGTGTTCGGCATCATCTCCATCTACGACGACTTGAGCAGCCACGGCCTCGCTATGTTGATTGCACCGAGCAGGACACTTTCCGCGCTTCCAGTGCAATACCTGGGCCTCCTAAGTGGCTCCAACGATGGCAACAAGAGCAACCATATCTTCGCCGTTGAGCTTGACACCTACCAGAACAGTGAGTTTAAGGACATCAACAACAACCACATCGGCATCGACATCAACAGCATGACCTCCGTGCAGTCCAACCCGGCTGGTTTCTTCCATGATCAAGATGGAACCTTCGAAAACCTGACACTCAGTAGCAAAGAGGCGATGCGGGTGTGGGTGGAGTACGATCGAGAGAATACACAGATTGACGTCACCATGGCTCCTCTGGCCATAGTCAAACCTAAGAGACCAACAGTGTCCACTATCCAAAACCTCTCAGACGTGCTCACCGACGTGGCATACGTCGGTTTCTCATCGTCAACGGGCAAGATCCATACGCAACACTATGTTCTCGGCTGGAGCTTCGCCATGAACGGCCCTGCTCCGTCCATCGACCTGAGCATGCTTCCAAAGCTTCCACGGCATCATCACAAGAGTCGACGATCCTGGGTGTTAGAGACAGTTCTGCCCATAGCAACTGCAGCATTGCTCTTGTCTCTTGGTGTCGTTGCTTTCTTGCTTGTGCGGAGGCATGTCAGGTACGCGGAGATACGGGAAGACTGGGAATTGGAGTTCGGCCCGCACCGATTCTCATACAAGGACCTGTTCCATGCGACGGGTGGATTTGAGAACAAGAATCTTCTTGGCATTGGAGGATTTGGGAGAGTGTACAAAGGGGAGCTCCCGAGATCGAGATTGAAGATAGCCGTGAAGAGGGTATCGCATGACTCCAAGCAAGGGATGAAGGAGTTTATCGCGGAGATCGTCAGCATAGGACGTCTTCAGAACCGCAATCTCGTCCAGTTGCTTGGCTACTGTCGTCGCAAAGGTGAGCTCCTACTGGTATATGAGTACATGCCCAATGGAAGCTTGGATAAATACCTGCATAATGCAAAAGAGGGCAACTCTGCGTTGAGTTGGGCTCAAAGGTTTCGGATCATCAAGGGAATCGCATCCGGCCTACTGTATCTCCATGAGGAGTGGGAGAAGGTAGTTGTTCACAGAGACATCAAGGGAAGCAATGTGCTCCTCGACAGCGAGATGAATGGACGGTTAGGCGATTTCGGCCTTGCAAGGTTGTATGATCACGGTGTCGACCCACAGACCACACATGTGGTTGGCACCATAGGTTACCTTGCTCCGAAGCTCGCACGCGGCGGAAATGCCACTCCCCTTACAGATGTTTTCTCCTTTGGTATGTTTGTCCTTGAGGTCACCTGTGGACAGAGGCCTGTCAGACACGAAAATGTGCAAGATAGCCAACTCATGCTGGTTGATTGGGTGCTCGACAAGGTGCGAGAAGGATCATTCGGTGCTACCATGGATGCTAGGCTTGAAGGGAAGTATGATATCGGTGAGGCATACTTGGCGTTGAAAATAGGGCTGTTGTGTTCACACCCATTCGCCAGTGAAAGGCCTACCATGCGGCAAGTCATACAATACTTGGATGGGGAGATTGAGGCTCCAGATTTAAGCTTCGAGGTGCTAGCCTCTATGCAAAGTGAAGGGATCGATCCATACCTCATTTCATATCCCTTGTCAACAGAATGCTTCAGCACAACGTCAAACGTCGTCTCTGGAGGAAGATGAAAATGTGTTGTCATGAATGGATACAAATATGTTTATTGCATACCCTAAGTAACTTATTTGCAGGTTCTTTTTAGGAGAACACACTGACTAAGGTTTTGGAGTCAACTTCAAAGTAAAGATGAAAACAAGGATCTAATAATAAAAGGCTGCAGAAGGATGGAGTCAGTTGGGATGCACATCTTCGCGCACTATGGCTGGAGATTCATAAACAGATTGTCATTATAATTTTGTTTTTCTGTGTTTTCGTGAGTGCCTATACTATGTGTCGGAGGTTTGTCCATCCTTGGTGTTGTAGTCCCTGTGACTACTGTTTTTGTAAGCGTTGGCCCTAGCCTCTCGTTTTGACTTTTGAGGTTAAAGCCGGACATTTCCATTATCTAAAAAAAGAAATTAAATGTGCATTGTATATATAGAGGAAGCCTACATAACTCGAGGATATTGTTATTAATTTGCCTGTAAAATAGTGTGCTTCTTTTTCTGTTTGCATCCAGATATCTTGTGTTTTTTGTTCAATTACTTCGTGCAGCACCCTTGTTTTGCATTAGAACCTCCAATCAAATAATTGACGGTACTCACTGATGTCAAAATTCACTAGCTTTCACTGTAAGATAACTACTATTCATAAGTAGTCAGTTATATATGTTTGTTTTTTTACAACTATTCATATGTGCATCCATGAGAATCATAAGGCCAGATGGATGAAAAAAATCGACAAGACAACTAAGCTACATAATAACATGTTCAGTCATATAAAAGATTTTTTTTTGCTTAACACAATTATATAAAAAAATGTATATGTTACATCCATCTACCTGAATCCTCCCATGCCAGGTTCCCTTGATCCTAGCTAAGTATTGGTAATCTCTATGAATTGTACTAGTATGACCAGAAACATATTGCCAAGTGTGCACTGAATGTACATAAGATATTTTCGGTAAGTAGGAATCTGGAACTGGCATTTTGAAGTCTGTAAGTCTCAAATGCAAAGTTCCCTTGGTCCTAGACAATCTCTACATCTCAATCAGACAAATAATAATGTGTCTGGAGTCTGGACAAATTGTACTCCTATAGATACAACCATGAGGGTACTCAGAAGTCCATGCTGAATCCATATAAGATTTTTTCAGGAAGTAAGGATTTGGACCTGGCATTCTGAAGTAGTGAAGCCTGAATAACCAGATGCCAAGTAGCTTTGAAACAAGGTAATCTCCACAATTCACACACAGACAAAGAATGAACGAATTGTTTTGTACTTTTATGACCACACATATGTTTGCATCAAAGCAGCACACATCGCATCAAGCTTCGTTTTCAGTTATTTCCCTTCTTTAAATGCACTTGTTTACTTCTAGTTCCTTCCATTTTACATGGAAAAAATAAATATTTCGATGTTCACAGGGATCCATATCCCTGTTAGCAACTTTATGTTTTCCTTAGTCTATACTCTATAGTAGTATAGTTATAGGAAGCTAGGTTCTGGCTCTTGCTTAAGCTTAGTATTTAAAAAATTTAGATCACATTGCATATATAAGAAATTATATGCACGTAGGATTAGATCCTATTTCTACAGAACAAAATTTTATGTATAATCGCAGCTTCAGGCCTTTAATCAGAAGCCTGAGATATGAGTTAACAAGTATTCCCTCCAACCTAGGTAATCACTTCAAGTGGCCGTCAGATAGGTATACATCAAAGCTTTATTACACATTTAACAAGCTTTGTTTTCAGCCTCCATCTTTAAATGCAATGTTGTAAGCTATTCTTGTCCACAACCTGTTAAAGGACTACAAAAAGTTGATTGGAATCCTCTACCCTTGTTGCAATGGAACAGCGATCTTTACTAGCCCGTGTCTCACGGGACACATTTGTTTCTTTTGTTAAGCTCTAACCAGTCCACATTCTGGATGAAAGCAGAAATGTATGCTAACAATGCTTGACTCAAAAATTTAGCCTTCTTGTGCAAACAATGGAAGCTTTCTTTCTGGATCTTAGTTTGGGTTCATAGTTTATGTACAAGCATTAAAGCTTCCCTTATAGAAAAAAAGTTTTATATACAAGCATGAAAGATGCTACTTGTACAATACGGAGCCTCCTATTCATGACAAAAAGTTGATATGATGATATGATGGTTCAGCTGAATGATTTTTAGCTGACATTGTCTTACTACATTTCATGTTCAGTTATTCTGGAATCCTAAATACTCCCTTCATTCCAAATTGTAAGATGTTTTGTCTTTTCTAGTTACATAGCTTTTGCTATACACTTGGATATGCATTGTATCTAAAAGAACGTCTTACAATTTAGAACAGATGGAGTACTTGTTAGGCTGTTACTTAAAATCAATTCTAAGATGTGGTAGCAAATAAACCTAACAGTATAAGTGTCTATATCACCTATTAAAATTTAGACAATAACAGATGTTGAAAATCCAGAAACTAGACTTGGTATGAAGCAGCAAGTTAAAATCTAATATAAACTGAACCACTGAGTGCAAGCGGAAACCAGATAGCATTGGTTGCCCACATAACACTTACTGCTTGCTATCCTTGTTGATTTGCAGCTTGCAAGACACACACATGCTTGTAATGGCAATGAAGCATACGTCCTTCCTTCCGTACCTGCTCCTCCTCACAACCTTGGCATCCTGCGATGATCAATTTCTGTTATCTGGCTTCACCCAATCCAGCTTAAACCTTGATGGTTCTGCCATCGTCACAAATGATGGCCTCCTTGATCTGACCAATAGCACTGCAATTACCAACGGTCACGCATTCTACCCCAGCCCTTTGCACTTCCGCAAATCACCTGATGGTAAAGTTGAATCCTTCTCAGTCAATGTTGTTTTCAGCATCTTCATCACATACCCAGACTTGAGTGCTGACGGCATGGCCTTCTTCATCGCACCTACCAAGAATTTCTCTGATGCACGGGCAGGCAAGTACTTTGGCTTGCTCAACGAAAACAACAATGGAAACACAAGAAACCACATCTTCATGGTCGAGCTTGATACCTACAAAAATGCTGAGGTACAAGATATCAACGACAACCACGTTGGAATCAACATCAACGGTGTATTCTCCTTCAAATCCAATACATCTGGCTTCTATGAAGATAGTGGTGCCTTCCGGGAGCTGACACTGAATGGAAACAAGGGAACACAACTGTGGATCGACTATGACAAGAGTACTATGCAGATCAATGTGACCCTGGCTCCGATCAACGTGCACAAACCATCCAGGCCACTGCTGTCTACAACCTATGATCTCTCAACTGTAATCTCCACCTCAACTTCATACATTGGATTCGCATCCGGAGCTTCTCCCGTGAACTCCCGTCATTATGTGATGGGCTGGAGCTTTGGCATGAATAAACCAGCCCCACCCCTTGACGTCTCCAAGCTTCCCAAGTTGCCTTTCCATGGCCCCAAGGCCCAGTCCAAGCTCTTGGCAATTGTCCTGCCGATAGCCACTGCAACGTTGATCCTCTCCATAGGCACTATTGTCACTCTGGTTGTCCGAAGGCGGCTGAAGTATGCTGAGGTGCGTGAGGATTGGGAGGGTGAGTTTGGTCCACATCGGTTTTCATACAAGGATTTGTACCATGCTACAGGGGGGTTTAAGAATAAGCACCTGCTTGGAGAAGGAGGGTTTGGGAAAGTATACAAAGGAGTCCTTCCATTATCTAATGTAGAGGTTGCTGTGAAGAGGATGTCTCATGAGTCAAGACAAGGAATGAAAGAGTTTGTCACTGAGGTTGTTAGCATCGGTCGACTCCGCCATCGCAACCTTGTCCAGCTACTTGGCTACTGCAGGAGAAAAGGTGAGCTGTTTTTGGTTTATAACTACATGCCCAATGGTAGCCTTGATAAATATCTATACTGTGAAGAGCACGGTGCTATTTTGAACTGGGAACAGAGGTTTCGAGTCATCAGAAACATCGCTACCGTCTTGCTGTATCTCCATGAGAAGTGGGAGAAGATAGTGATCCACAGAGACATCAAGGCAAGCAACGTACTCCTAGATGGTGAAATGAACGGCCGCCTCGGCGACTTCGGCCTTGCAAGGTTGTATGATCACGGCACTGACCCACAAACAACACATATGGTTGGAACAAAGGGATACCTAGCACCCGAGCTTCTGCGCACAGGGAAGGCGTCCCCTCATACAGATGTCTTTGCCTTCGGCATGTTCCTTCTTGAGGTTGCGTGTGGGCAAAGACCTGTCAAGAAAAATGCAGAGGGGACTGAATTTTTCTTGGTCGATTGGGTGCTCGAGCACTGGAATAATGGTGTTATTACAAAGACACTGGATTCAAGGCTTCAGGGTGACTACAACATTGATGAGGCCCATCTTGTGTTGAAGCTAGGACTCTTGTGCTCGCACCCACTTCCTAGTTCAAGGCCTAGGATGCGACAAGTTATGCAATACCTCGATGGCGATACGCCACTACCCGAGCTAAGGCCAACGCAACTGAGCTCGAACATGGTTGCCTTGATGAAAAACAGTGGACTCAACTCATCTGTCGTGTCATATCCGCAAATATCGACGAGCTTCTGCACAATATCTAGCCTCTCGGGAGGAAGATGATATCTGCCATTTTTCCGTACTTCATTACTTAGCTGTTTAGTATGTGACGCGTTTAATTTTATTGTATAAGTCTTTGTATTTTTAGGTGCCCACGGGTTGTATGTTTGTCTGTTTAGTGCGGGGATTTATGTCTGTTTGTCTTTTGAATTCTTTAGGTGTTGGCAGTAGTTTCTTTTTAACGGAACATTTTTCTTCGTTGTTTTCGTCACAAGGACTTGTCCACAAGCAGCAACATGTTCAATACCCTAACACGATAGTGAATTTAGTGATGCTAAAACACGACATAACTGAATAAATAAATCCGCATAAAAAGAATGCATAACGAGATTTCTTCATCTAACAGAAGTTCACCAGAAGACTCGCACGGATCTGACGCCGAGAATGAAATCTAACAGATATAAAAAGAAATCCACAAGGGAGAATGGTTTCTCCTTGTGTGTGTGTGTGTTTGTGTCAGTTTTGTCAGAATTTGTGGCAAATTGCTCTTCAAATCGTGCCGCAGAGAGCACTGACATACACGCACAGTTTCATATAGTATTTGTTTTGGGGCGAAAATGAAGCGATGTATGGTTCGGTAATATATTCATCTAGATAAGCTCCGAACAAGCACTAATCGCAATTTGCGGACAAGCTTCAGAAATCACGATTACCTCGTACTACTGTAGTGCCGTCTCCGTGGCAGCCCGGCGGATACCTACGCCGAGCACAGGATAAGGCGCAGCCCCCTGCCCCTTGCCCCCCGCCCGCTGCAATCTGGCCTTCGGCGGAGGAATCAGGAGGCCGTAGCCGAGGAGACGATGTCACGACCCTGGTATTCCTGCTACTGCTACTTATGCTGTTAATGTTTAGTCTTTGATTAAGTCAGTCGGAGAAGAAGAGGATTAGAGAGGGATTACTGTTGACCATCAGGGTTCTAAGTCTTGTAATAGATCCAGACCATTAGGCTCATATTAGAGTCTATAAATATTTATAATCACATCTGGAAGAGACTATGAAATGGAATAAAGAACAAACTCCACCAAAACTTGTATTTATCTAAGCGCACCTAGGGAAGTCTTCTTCTCCAGCGACGACGAATTCTCACGCCGTGGTTGCTCGTCGTCGGCCACGGGACGTCGATCCATAGGTATCAAAGTTCTCTTTCTTCGGTGTGGGTTGGTGATCACAAGGAAGTTAGGTTGGTATTAGGTAAAAGAGGAGGTGATCACCACGATGCCCTCTGTCAAACCTTTGGCGCGGTCCAGGCTGGTATTGGAAGCAATGACGATAGAAGCTAAACAAGGAGAAACAAGGTGGGAGAAGATGATGGCGACGCTGGAGAGGTTAACGGGGAAGGTTGAGGCTATGGAGAAGGTGCATCACCAGCTATTGGGACAGTCAGAATTGACTACCGACTTGGTGAAACAGGATGTCGAAGAGAGGACAACCCTATCTAGGCGTGTGGCGGAGAACAAGAAGGCGTTAACAAGGATGAGGTTGGAGGCTATGGCGAGAGAGATGGAGGATGTTGGAGCGGGACCTGAGTCATCGGATACAGGAGGTAGAAGAGGGGCCTCGCCGATCATGAATTAAGGAGGAATGAAGGGGGAATTATCTGGTGGAGAATTCAGACACTAGGATCAGGGAGGAAGGGAGTTTCAACATGTACCCAAGATGCTTTTCCCCAAGTTTGGAGGCAAGGAACCTGTGATTTGGTTGAACCGACGTGAGGATTATTTCAACATGTATTAGGTTCCTGGTGCAATGAAGGTAGTTGCTCCTTCGGTGAACACGGGGGGAAATGCAGCTAGGTGGCTGCAGATTCTGAAGTTGAGGGGAGATTTGGGAGATTGGCCAAATTTTTCTAGAATCATGTTTTTGCCAAAATTTGGTGTGGATGAATACCCAAAAGCTATGGGAAGAATTATGCATCTGCAACAGAAAGGGGTGTAGAGGAGTACGTAGAAGAATTTGAGGAGGCCAAATGTTGGGGGTCTTCTTCTCCGTCGAAGGTCCTCTAGGCAAAAACACCATCGACAAGACAGTACAAAAGCATGTGTGACATAAAGATATAAGTCGAAGATGATGCGGACAGAGCTGAAGCTACGACTGAAAGAGCTTCGGCTTGATATTATGATAAAGACGAAGGACGATACCGACTTAAAGAGGAAAAGACTATATAGTCCTTAATAGTTCGTATTATGATCATAATTAATTATCAGAGACATGGATGTAATTTCGTTCGGGCTGCGTCCCGTGCCTATAAATAGATGAACAGTACCCTTGTACTGTTCACACTGCATTGTAATCGCACTCGCGTCACTATCACATTTTCACCTTCTATCAAGCCGAAGGTATCAATGTAATATTAATGTTATGAATATTCACTCGCGATTAAGAAATGAGAATGTAAATAATTTGTCTACATGTCATCATTATTTACATTCTTTCGTATTTCATATACCTTCATTTATATTTGTTTACTAAGATGATGAAGGTTCGCCGTTCATACCCTTTGTCTGAGGATCATTATACCCGAAAGGAGATAATGTTTCAAAGGATGAAGGTCTTTTATCATTAACAATTGTGTTGCTTTGTTCTTGATGTATAGCATCTGAGAGCAAGGACCAACATTGGCGCCCACCTCCGGTGAACTCACTTCCACAGTTGTGACGATGGCTTCGCACAACAACCAAGCTGTAGCACCTTTGGCCATGAAGCTGGTGCTCCCAATCACAGACGGCTCAAATTCTGAACCAGCCAACAAGAAGCAGAAGAAGGAAGCACAAAGAAGGGTACAACTTGTTGGGGTGCAAGGACCCTTCATCAAATCCAAGTGGCCTCACATTCCAATTACCTTCTCTCAGGAGGACCTTCAGCTCAAGGATTATCCTCACAATGACGCAATGGTCATATCTTGTGTCATCAAGGGATTTCTGGTACACAATGTCCTGGTAGACACATGCAGTGCAGCAGATATCATCTTTTCAAAGGCTTTCAGGCAAATGCAAGAGCCAGAGGATAAGATACATGATGCAACATACCCTCTTTGTGGCTTTGGAGGAAGACAGATTGTGGCACTTGGAAAGATAACAATGCCAATTACCTTCGGATATGTTCACAACACAAGAAAACAGAACATGTTGTCTTTGACATTGTTGATATGGAGTATCCATACAATGCAATCATTGGTCGAGGGACGCTTAATGCCTTCGAAGCAATACTTCATCCAGCATATCTTTGCATGACGATACCTTCGGAACAAGGGCCCATTGCTGTACACGGGAGTCAAGAAGCTGCTAGGAGGGCTGAAGGGAGTTGGACGGATTCGAAGGCTATTCATAATATAGATGAAGCCGAAGCTTATCAGCAATATAAGCATAAAAGAGAGAAGGCTGCTTCAGCAGATCAGCCGAAGCCTATGCTTTTATGTGAAGACATAGCGGAGCAAAAAGTATTGTTGGGATCTCAGCTATCCGATGAACAGGAAAAGACTTTGCTAAGATTCTTGTTCAATAACAAAGATGTCTTTGCTTGGACAGCTAATGATCTCTGTGGTGTCAATAGAGATGTTATTGAGCATTCACTCAATGTGGACCTGTCCTTCATACCAAGAAAGCAGAGGCTTCGGAAAATGTCCGATGATAAAGCCGAAGGTGCACGAAATGAAGTGAAGAGACTTCTAAGTGCCGGTGTTATCAGAGAAGTAACATATCCAGAGTGGCTGGCCAACACTGTCTTGGTGAAAAAAGCTAATGGGAAATGGAGAATGTGCATCGATTTCACAGATCTCAACAAGGTATGTCCGAAAGATGAATTCCCACTACCGAGAATAGATTCCCTTGTAGATGCAGCAGCTTCTTCAAAGCTCATGAGTCTACTGGACTGCTACTCGAGTTATCACCAAATTTGGATGAAGAAGGAGGATGAGCCAAATACAAGCTTCATAACTCCTAGTGGTACCTATTGCTACCTTTGGATGCCTGAGGGGCTCAAGAATGCTGGAGGAAGCTTCAACAGAATGACTGCCAAGGTTCTTCACTCTCAAATTGGCAAGAATGTGTTGACTTAAGTCGATGACATCATAGTGAAAAGCACAAAACAAGAAAATCATGTTGCCGATTTGCAAGAGATGTTTGCCAATTTCAGACAAGCTAGTCTCAAGTTAAATCCAGAAAAATGTGTCTTCGGAGTGAAGAAAGGCAAGTTTCTTGGTTGTCTGGTATCAACAAAACGCATCGAAGCTAATCCAAGCAAAATCGAAGCTATCCTTCGGATGGAGCCACCAAATTCAAAGAAGGGGGCTCAACGGTTGGCTGGAAGGCTGGCATCGTTGAATAGATTTATATCAAGATCAGCAGATAGGAATTTACCCTTCTTTGAAATACTGAAATCAGCTGAAGTCTTCCAGTGGGGTCCGGCTCAGCAAAAATCCTTTGAAGAGCTGAAACAGTATTTGATAGATCTAACAACTCTAACCCCACCTTCATCAGGAACTCCGCTACTTCTGTATGTGGCTGCTTCCCATGCTGCGGTTAGTGCGGCACTTGTACAGGAGAAACAAGATGGCCAAATAAAAAAGCAAGCACCAGTATACTTCGTCTCTGAAGTACTCAACCCTTCAAAGAAAAATTACACAGAGTTGGAGAAGGTACTGTATGCTGTATTGATGGCCTCCAGAATGCTTCGGCATTACTTTCAAGCATATCACATAGTAGTGCCTTCATCACAATCCCTGAAGGACATAATGAGGAACAGAGAAGCTACAGGAAGGATTGGAAAATAGGCTACGGAACTTAATAAATTCACCATTGATTACGTGCATAGATCCTCAATTCAATCTCAGGTGTTAGCAGACTTCATTGCTGATTGGACACCATGGGCTCAGGGTGAAGAAGCGACAAAAGATGTCGAAGCTTGGGCAGTATTTTGCGACGGATCTTGGGGAACCTTCGGTGCAGGAGCAGCTGCTGTCCTAGTCGCACCCTCAAAAGTCAGAACATGTTATGCAATTAAGCTAAACTTCAGTTGTACAAATAACATTGCCGAGTACGAAGCCCTTCTTTTAGGGCTTCGGAAACTGAAGGCAATGGGAATAAGAAGAGCAATCCTTAAAACTGATTCGCAAGTTATTTCTGGCCACGTGGATAAGAGTAGCAAGGTAAGAGATCTGAAGCTTGAAAAGTATTTGGATGCAGTCCGAAGATTGGCAGCTTCTTTTGAGGGATTTTCTGTAAAAAATATCCCAAGGGGAGAGAATGAGCATGCAAATTTATTAGCTAAGTCAGCGGCACAGGGGCTTCCTTTGCCTTCGAAAGTATTTTTTGAAATAATAAAAGCACCCTCAATCGAATTCATGGAAAGAGCAGTGCTCATAATCTCACCTGTACATAGTGAAGACTGGAGGACCGAAATAATATCCTTCCTCCAAGGCAACTGCCTCTCAGACGATGAAGCTTATAACAAGAGAATGGAAGCAAGAACAAGACCTTATGTAATAATTGAAGGGGAGTTATACAAGCACAGAGTTTGTTCCCCATTGCTCAAATGCCTTTCCAGGAATGAAGGATAGGAATTAATGAAGGAAATACATGCAGGATTGTGTGGAGCCCACATTGGATCCAGGCCTCTACTGGAAAAGGTTTTTAGACAAGGTTTTTATTGGCCCAAGGCAGCTTCGGATGCAGCGGACTTGGTCCAGAAATGCGAAAACTGTCAGAAGTGTGCCAGAGACCAGAAACAACCTTCGTCTCTAACACAATTGATTCAACCTACTTGGCCATTGCAGAGATGGGGCCTAGATTTGTTAGGACCGCTTTCACCAGCACAAGGAAACTTAAAATATGTTGTAGCAGCAGTGGAATATTTCTCAAAGTGGATCGAAGCTTAACCCCTAGCTACAATAACTTTGGCCACAGTCCAGAAGTTCTTCTGGCAAAATATTGTTTGTCGCTTCGGTGTGACGAAGGCTATTACAGTCGATAACAGAACTCAATTTGATGCTGAAACATTCAAGATTTTTTGTGACCAGATTGGTACAAAAATACACTTTGCGTCAGTAAGGCATCCAGAATCAAATGGATTAGTAGAAAGAGCAAATGGAATTATAATAACATGAATAATGAAGTCAATCTTCAATCAGCCCAGAGGAAAGTGGCCAGATGAATTAATAAAAACGGTGTGGAATCACAACACTGCTGTCTCAAGGTCAACATGTTTTACTCCATTCAAGCTCTTATTTGGTGACGAAGCAATAACACCAGAAGAAGTAAGAACAGGATCAATAAGAACAAAAGCTTCTACGGAGGATGAAGCTGATTGCCAAGTAACAAAAGACACCATAGAAGGGACCAGACTTCAGGCCATAGAGCATATCAATAAGTACTAGGCCGAAACAATAAAATGGCGTGATAGAAAAGTTCGATTAAAAAATATCAAACCAGGTCATTTGGTGCTCCAAAGGATAGCCAACCCAGATACAGTGGGGAAGCTACAGCTGAAATGGGAAGGTCCTTTTTTGGTAGTATCTTCGTCAAGACCCGGTTCTTACAGACTGAAGGATATGGACGGAAATGGCATACTCAGGTCTTGGAATGCGGATGAGCTTCGGCGATATTATGTGTAATTGATGTAATGTTTTTATCCTTTCCTATGGCACCCTTTTCCTTTCAGGAGGGGAGAAAGGTTTTTAATGGGGCCATAGTTTGTAATTTTTATTTTTTGATTAGCCCTATGCAATACAAGGGCCAAATTCCCAAAAATGTAACATGTAATATTAGAATCTGCACCATCGAGTCCAAAGAGAACAAGGAAAAGCTCAAAAGTTGTACCTAAGGGGATGCAGGGCTGTAATCACTCCGAAGGTGTCGAAGCTACAAAAGTCGTTCCTAAGGGAGCGCAGAGTAAGTTCCGAAGCTCAAAAGTCGTTCCTAAGGGAATGCAGTGCCAAAATACCATCGAAATAGAAGGTGAAGAAGCTCAAAAGTCGTTCCAAAGGGAATGCAGAGCTTAAATGCCACCGAAATAGAAGCTGAAGAGACTCAAAAGTCGTTCCTAAGGGGATGCATAGTCTGGATATGGTTTCGTGTGTGTTCGAGTCATACATTTGCATATTTCATCGCATCATTCTTTGCATTCATACAAACATTCATTAGACATTTGTAGGATCATCATTCTCATGACATGAAGCACGAACGATAATACGAAAGAGAGTTGTCCGGCTTTGGCGGCAAAATACTTTGTTGAATATGAAGAAGCTTTGTCTCAGACAAGAAAAGAAGGCACTTTATACAATGAAATGCACTTTATACAATGAAATGCTTCGATGTGCACGAAAAGAAGGGAAGGTGTTTTTCGCCTTCGGCTCAAAAGTTGTACCTGTGGGTTTCGTCCACAACAAAGCAATTTATACATATATAGAAATGTAAAATTATATTACAAGGTATGGACAAATATGTACAATGTTCTGTTCAACTCTCAATTACAATCTTTTGCAAAAATAATGCAAAGAGATCCTAAGCTCTATACATGAAGTCATAAAAAAGAAGCTTCAGCCCATCAACCTTCGGAATGCGCTTTGGCTTACTGATCTTCGGCGCCGCCATCCTGTAGACAGACAACAGTATAAGTTAAACACAATGGTAATAAAGAAGAATCAAGGTAAACAACAGTTACAAGTTTTGTATCGAGTTAAGCGGTTTCCAAGCTTCGTCTCCAGCTAACTCCCGCCCACCTTTAGCCCAAATTTGAGTAATAAATCTATTTCCAATGTTTCGGGCCTCACCAGGAATATTGATTAAGTCTGATGGTGATAGGCTAAAGTTTGGCTTGTTCACTATTTTGGCATGTGTGCATCTGGCCTTCAAAAATGTAGTAGCCGTGCCACGAGAAGCTAACAGAGCACAGAAATCACCATGCCCAGTTATAACTTCATCGAGTGCATCAACTTCATTCTCGATATGCTCGAAGGCTTTGGGTATATCTTCAACCGAAGGGGCAATTTCTTTAGAGATGGCCCCAACCGAGCTGAAGATTCCTTTTAACCGATGCACGCAGCGGGTAGCAAACTCCGAGCACTTATTCCGAAGGTCTTTTAGCGATTCCTGCAGCTTCGTATTCTTCTTAGCTTCGGCTTCGGATTTTGCTTGCAGTTATTTTCTCTCTTGCTCGAAGCGCTCTGGTTTCTCTGTTAAAGTTGTTTGAGCTTTGAGAAGTTCCTCGTTTAATTTAGCATTTTCAGCTTGTAATTCCACAAGGGAACTTTCGGTTGCTTGAAGCAAGAAATCTTTCTTTTCAAGAGAAGCTTCAAAATCTTTAATTTTGTTCTCCAAGCCTTCAATTATTATTTTATTTTTCTTATCTTCGAAATCTTGCTGCATTCTTAGCGCCTTGCTTAGTAGCATGCTCTGCGAAAACAAGTTAAGTTTAGAATATTTTAATCCATCACAAAGATGACAAGAATCTAGGCAAAGATTTCACCTTGAAATTGGAGCAAAATAGGCTACCGACAATATGTTGCCGTTGGTAATCACTTATGTCAGATTCTAGCTTCGGGAAACCAACACTCATGGACAGTGTCGATTATTTTTGCCCCAACACGGTCGTGAATGCATCCCAAAATTTCTTCGTCAATCCCACCGAAGAGCATAGATCCCGACTGATAGCCACAGGATATTCCATATTCCTTTAGCTCTTCTTTATCTGCCTTGGACAATTCCTGACCACCCAGGTGCCGAAGGTCAAAATCTTTCTCTTCTGACGAAGCATCAACAACTTCTTTCCCCTTGTCAGGCACTGCGGCCATGTTTTCCTCTGTGGTCGCAACTGTCTCTTCTGCGACCATATCTGATATGAGCTTGTCAATTCCTGACATTGTGCTCACAAGTTTAGCAGCTTCAGCAGTGGCTTTGGCTTCGGCACTTGTAGCAGGCACCATTCTGGACGCCGAGGCTAAAGGCAGTGTTCGCTCAATAGCTTGCATTACATTGACAATTCTCTGTTTCTTTTGACCTTCAGCCTTCTCCTTTGCGCCCGAAGGTTGATCCTTCTTCTATAAAAATTTCATCAGTTCTGGTCCCAGAGGACTTAGCAGCTTGATGGGCAAGGAATCATTCATTACCTTTAAAATTTATGCTACTTAGGCAGTAGAGGGCGTTGAAGGAGCTTCTTCTTCTGTTTCATCTACCTTCGGCTCAGCAGAGGGAGTCATGTCAAGCTTCCGCTTTTTGGAGATTGCCGCTTTCGGCTCAGGAGCAGATTTTGCCTTCTTCAAAATATTCTCATCCTCCTTTACTAGCATGGCAGCTTGCCTATTTAGGATGCTGACAATCCTTTTCCTTTTCAACCCTTCGGCACCTTTGTCAAACCTTTCATAGTCTGGGTATTCAAAATTTAACGCATCCATCACTCGATTCAGCCTTCGTTTTGGCCGGGTGCCAAAGGCAGCAGTCATTAACTGGTCCTCCTTGGTGTAGTTGCCAAGGATTTCATTGCACATTGTTTCAACCATTTCTAACCACTCTTGGCATGGCTTCTTGAATTCTTTCTCAAACTTAAAATGGTAAGGGAGCCGAACAAGTTCGTGCTTTTTGCCCCCATCCTTCTTCTTAGACATTCCCCAACCACTAGAGGTCGGAAATACCCTATTTGCTAAGTATTCTTGCACTAGATCTCTAGTGCTGACTTTGGCCGCTACCACTCTGAATTCCACTTCGGCTACCTGGCATGGAGCCAAGATGCATGTGGCACAGGGGCCTTGTCATCCCGAAGCTTAATTTCAATGGGCTCATGACCATAGTCATCAGTTTCTCCCTTCTTTTCTCGTCTGCCTTCATATAAAACCATTCGCTTTTCCAACCGGTCGGCCATTTTGTACGATAGCTGAGAACCGGAGCCTTTGTATCATTTCGATACGCAAAGTTGTAGCAACCGAAGTTCTCATGAAGACCATCCGCTCTGGCCTTTGTTTGGTAATGCAGCTCGTGCACCCGACAGAAAGCTTTGGCATTAGGACTCATACCCTGGCTTCGGAGGGCCCAAATATAGACACTAAGTCTAACAATTGCATTAGGTGTCAGTTGATGAAGGTATATTTAAAAGTTCTTCAAAACCTCTCCTATTATATAATATAGAGGAAACCGAAGCTCTGCTCTGAAGAAGCTTTTAAAGACAACAACTTCATCATCCTTCGGCTCCGGAATCACCTCCTCGCCAGCAAAACGAATAAGTTTACTCTTAGCCTCCCCAAAGTAGCCCAATTTCTTCATCATAACCATATCGACTTCCGTCACAGTAGATTTACCAAATTCAAGGTGGCTTGGTTTCGCTGGGCTCAGAATAGTGTAATCCTCTTCATCTTTGTTATCACTCCCTCCTTCAACTGCGATCTGTTCAACTTCAGCAATCGAGGTAGCTTCGGCAACAGCCTCCACTGGCACAACAAGACCTGATTGCTTCATCACTTCTGAGATGGGCGTTGTTTTGGCAGCTTCAGCCTCGTCTCTCTCACGAGACACTCTAGCGGTGGATCGCACTCTGGCCATTTCAGTGTTTACGCTTTTTTGAGATGAAGCTGATCTCAAGTGCCGAAGCGTTTGCTCGAAAATGCAATGCAGAAAGCTTCGGCTATGGTTAAATTTTTTAACAGCACAACAATGTGATGGCAATGAATGTTGTGGTAACTCCTCACCAACCCGTCTGTTTATATAGTGCTGCAGGGGGAAGGCGAACCGCCATGTCGCTCGCACTAGCTGATCGGTGGACCGTCCGACGTCCGGAATATTATAACCGTTTCTCGGCAACGAGCTCAAGGAAGTTGTTTTTCGGACCTTCGGCATTCCGAAGCCTTCGTGTTTTTCGCGGATCGAGCTCGTTACGAAAAATAATCTAGCACCGCGAAGGGGCTACTGTTGGGGGTCTTCTTCTCCACCGAAGGTCCTCTAAGCAAAAACACCTTCGACAAGACAGTACAAAAGCAGGTGCGACATGAAGATATAAGCCGAAGCTACGACTGAAAGAGCTTCGGCTTGATGTTATGATAAAGACGAAGGATGATACCGACTTAAAGAGGATAAGACTATATAGTCCTTAATAGTTCGTATTATGATCATAAGGGACATGGATGTAATTTCGTCTGGGCTGCGTCCCGTGCCTATAAATAGATGAACAGTACCCCTGTACTGTTCATACTGCATTGTAACCGCACTCGCGTCACTCCCACATTTTCACCTTCTGTCAAGCCGAAGGTATCAATGTAATATTAATGTTATGAATATTCACTCGCGATTAAGAAATGAGAATGCAAATAATTTGTCTACATGTCATCATTATTTACATTCTTTCGTATTTCATATACCTTCATTTATATTTGTTTACTAAGATGATGAAGGTTCTCCCTTCATGCCCTTCGTCTGAGCATCATTATACCCGAAAAGAGATAATGTTTCAAAGGACGAAGGTCTTTTATCATTAACAATTGTGTTGCTTTGTTCTTGATGTATAGCATCTGAGAGCAAGGACCAACACCAGATATGCAACCTTAGTGCATAATCCGGAATTGGGGGAGGTATTTTTTGTTGCTCAGTTTATGGAAGGGTTGAAGAATGAGATACAAGGTCCCATGATGTCTCAGATTCCTTCCATTGTTGATAGGGCTATTCGGTTGGCGTTGTGCAGCAGGATATTGTGGTGAAGAACAGTGGCAGGAAAAGTAAGCTAGGCCAAGGAGGTAGGGGTGTGACTGGAGTTAGGACTGAAGGGAAGGTAGTAGATCAAGGGGCTTGGAGCAAGGAGAGACAAGTGAAAGAATAAGGCACATGCGCAGCCCCCTTCCCCTTGCCCCCGCCTGCTGTAATCTGACCTTCGGCGGACGAATCAGAAGGTCGTAGCCGAGGAGGGAAGGAGTTTGTCCCTGAGACATGTCCATTGAGTGAACTGTTAGAAGAATTCAAAGACATCTTTGAATCACCCAAAGCTTTGCCACCAGTCAGACCATATCACCACCACATCCCACTTGTGCCAGGATCAGTGCCAGTAAATGTTAGACACTACAGGTACTCATGCTTGCATAAAACAGAGATAGAGAGGTAGTTGGTAGAACTATAGAAGGTTGGTTATATAGTACCAAGTGTGAGTCCTTTTGCCTCACATGTGTTGTTGGTACAGAAGAAAGACGGGACATGGAAGTTCTGTATTGATTATAGAAAGCTCAATGATATGACAATCAAGAACATGTTTCCAATACCCTTAGTAGATGAGATATTGGGTGAGCTAGTGGGAACCCAATATGTATCTAGTTTGGACATGACAACAGGATACCATCAGATTAGGATGGGACTGCATGATTTGTATAAAACTGCTTTTAAAACCCACCATGGGCACTACCAGTTCAGAGTAATGTCGTTTGGGTTGACTAATGCCCCTACTAGTTTCCAGTGTGCCATGAACTCTATTTTGGAGCCCTATTTGAGGAAGTTTGTGATGGTGTTTATAGATGATATTCTGATATACATTGCAGATATGCTCCAACATTTGGAACACTTGAGATTGGTGTTTTCTACTTTGAGGGCTCATCAGTTTTACCTCAAAAGAAAGAAGTGTGTCTTTGCCAAACCTGAGTTACAGTATTTGGGCCATATTATATCCAAGTATGAGGTGTCTATTGACCCAACAAAGACTCAAGCTATGGTGGATTGGCCAGTTCCTTCTTCAATTACTGAGTTGGGAGGTTTTCTGGGGTTGACAAGCTTCTATAGTAAGTTTGTCAGGCATTATGGTGCTATTGCCAATCCATTGACCACTCTACTTCAAGGAAAAAGGATATGTGTATGGACAGAAGAAGCACGACAAGCATTTAAAAACTGAAGCAGGCTATGACTCAGACCCCAGTGTTGGCCTTACCAGACTTTGAGTTGCCATTTGTGGTGGAGACTGATGCTTGTGAGAGTGGAATTGGGGTTGTTCTTATGCAAAAAATAGACATGTGGCTTTTTTGAGCAAGGCTTTAGCAGTTAATAAAATAACCAACTGTCTAAATATGAGGAGTTTTTGGTAGTGGATAGGTGGAGGCCATATCTTCAGAGATCTCAGTTTGTGATAAAAACATATCACCAATCCCTAACTTTCTTGGGAGAACAACAATTGCAATCTGATTGGCAAAAGAAGGCTATGGCCATGCTAATGGGTTTGCAATTTTAGATTGTTTATAAGAAAGGAAAACAAAATGTGGTGGCAGATGCCTTGTCTAGAGTGGGGATGGTGATGCTATATCCACAGTTACAGAGTTACAACCTGCTTGGATTCAAGAGGTTACTGATTCCTAAGTAACAGATGCACAAACTCAACAGTTACTACAGAAGTTAGTTGTGCACAGCCCGGATAAGGAATGGTTTTGTTTGCATCATGGAGTCATTAGAAGGCAACAACAAATCTGGATTGGGCACAATTCAGCTCTTTGAACTAAAGTAATTTCTGCTTTTGATGACTCAGTTGTTGGTGGACATTCGGGTATTTCTGCTACTTATGAAAGAGTGAAAAGGATGTTTTAGTGGAAAGGGTTGAATACTGACGCGGAGAGCTTTGTCAAGTAATGTCAGGTGTGTCAACAGGCTAAAGTGAAAGACAGCTGCCCACTGGTTTGTTACAACCTCTTTCTGTTCCAAAAGGGCCTGGAAAGATATTACTATGGATTTCATTGAAAAATTGTCAAAATCAGAAGGTTATGATACGATATTGGTGGTTGTGGATAGATTTTCAAAGTATGCCCATTTTTTCTGCTCAAGTGGTGGCTCAGGTGATATTGGACAATGTGGTAAAGCTACATGGGGTCCCTAATTCAGTGGTGTGTGACAGGAATAAAGTTTTTACCAATGCATTTTGGAGGCATTTGTTTTATATGTTGAAGATTAAGCTAGCATTAAGCATAGCTTACCACCCATAAACTGATGGGCAGAGTGAGAGGGTTAATTAGTGCCTTGAAATGTATTTGAGGTGTGTTGTTCATGCATCACCCCACAAGTGGAAGTCTTGGTTGGCTATGGCCGAGTTTTGGTATAATACCATTTATCACTCTTCATTGGGGTGCTCTCATTTTAAGGCCCTTTATGGGTATGAAGTTTTTGTGCTTGCTGCACCAGTTTTTCAGGGCATAGAGGACTAAAGCTAGACAGTGGGTTAACCAGAGAGATGTTTACAATGTGATGATCAAGGAACAATTGTTGAAGGCTCAGCAATGTGAAAAGAAGGCCAAGAGAGTTCCAAGTTGGGGTGCAAGTGTTGCTTAAACTTCAACCTTATGCTCAACATTCAGTGGTGAATAGAGCTTGTCCAAAATTGGCTTTTAAATACTTTGGACCCTATACTATGCTATAAAGGATAGGGGTTGTGGCTTATAAGATCCAGCTACTAGAGGAGGCTCAAGTTCATCCAGTTTTTCATGTCTCCCAATTAAAGCCATTTACACCAAATTATGTCCCAGTGTTCTCAGAGCTCCCTCACATAGCAAATTTGGAGAATGTGATTGTGCAGCCTATGGAGATATTAGACAAATGCCTGGTGAAAAAAGGTAGTTCAATTGTGACTCAAGTTCTTGTTCGATGGTGTGGGATTCCGAAAGAGTTTGCTACCTGGGAAGATTTTAATGTGGTGAGCACAAGGTTCCCAAATTTCATTGCTTGGGGTCAAGCAAGTGTTCAAGGGGGGAAGATGTCACGACCCCTGGTATTCGTGCTACTTGTGCTGTTAAGGTTTAGTATTTGATTGAGTAAGCCGGTTGGAGAAGAAGAGGATTAGAGAGGGGTTATTGTTGGGCTGGCCCATTAGGGTTCCAAGCCTTGTAATAGATCGAGGCGATTAGGCTCAGATAGTGGCGGAGGACGAAAAAAATTTAGGTATGTCTCTACACAACTGGACCGTATAATATTTAGCACACAACCAATCAACTTGTAGAACAACTCGCGATATATATAAAGAAATAGAACATTGTCTAAAATGAGAATAAATTGCCACAAAACATGTAACTGTCATACCTCTGATTTTGCTATATATGTCTTGGAGACCTAGGCAATTGCATTTGCCTATCCTTCTTCTTTTGAAATGCCTTCTTAATATTTTGAAGATCAAGCCCTTTGAACAATTCCCTCTCAATGACTCCATGTTAGCAACCAAACCTCCAGCCCTTGATGGATTTCCTTGTCCTTGATTCACAATTCCCAGAACTCCTATTATTGACTCCCACATTGTTTCAATACGAAGCAAAGTCTTGTAGTGAGATCCCCATCTTGTATCTCCAGGTCTAGCCAATGAAGTTTCTTGGTTTTGTCCTCTTCCAGATGAAATCTCACCATCATTCAATTTATCCACAAGAATTTTACGATGTTTATCAAGCAATACATCCATCCTCTTGCAAGATCCACAAACATTGTTCACAATCAAGGTGACATATTCAAAAAAGTCCTCAATAGCTGGGCAACATCTTACGACAGAAACAACAACCAACTGCAATTGGTGAGCAAAACAATGGACATAGAAAGCATAGGGGTTGTCATCACGAATTAGCTTTTGAACACCATTGAATTCACCTCTCATATTTGAAGCTCCGTCATAACCTTGCCCTCGTATTCTTGCAATAGCTAAACCGTGGTCACTAAGCACCTCAACCACTCCTTTCTTTATTGCCTCAGATGTAGTATCTTTGACATGCTTCACACCTAGAAACATTTCAATCACTTATCCTTTTTTGTTGACATACCTAGAAACCTTACAATCGTTAAATTATAAACTTTGTAATGATATAATTGATCAATGAAACATAAGGTATAAAATTAGAAATGTACCTGATAACTATGGTCATTTGCTCTTTGACCGATATATCACGAGACTCATCAACAAGAATAGAGAACAGACAATCACTCATGTCTTCTTTTATTGCCCTCGATATTGCCTCGGCGCAACAGCTTGCAAGTTCTTTTTGAATTGTTCTAGAAGTCATTTTTGCATTCTTAGGACAAAGCTCATCAAATGCCTTTCTCACTTCCTCATTTCTAATTTTGTACCACTGAAGAGTCTCAAGAAAATCCCCTTTATTTAGTGAAGTAACCGTTTCATCATGGCCACAAAATGGTTCACCTTGCAATGCAAGCAGACTTACAATACCCAAAGAAGCTTCCAATCGAGTTTCATACTTCACAAGTGCATCTTTGCTATGAGTTATGACTTTATGTTTTAAACTTGATCTTTGATTATCAAAATCCTCAAAAATCGATCTTGCCCGATTGTGCAAACTACTCGAACCCCCAACATGTTTTCTAAATATCAACAGGGCATTCTTCCATTGCTTGAAGCCCGTTTTTGTGGAAGTGTCATGACATAATTTCTCATATTTGCAATCATCTCTAAAAAGATAGCAATAATAGCAATAAGCACTATCCTTCACCAAACTATATTCCAACCAATTGTGTTGCTTAAACCAATGTTCCTAAAATGACCTTTTATCATGTGCTTTAGGAAAATTATGACAAATGGGTTGTGTTGGACTTTTTTTCTATGAATGTCCTCCTAACTTCACTTCTAATATTAGGAGCAAATTGATCAATTGGAATGCGAATACCGGGATTAGAGATAATATGATCCATATGAAATTCATTGATTGTACTACCTGTTCCACTGACATCTTGTTCATGTTGGACCTTTTCATTGTCCACCTCTTGGCCAACTCCACTCCCATGAGTACTTGGGTTTGTACTAGTAGAAGCCTGGCTAAAATAGCTCTTTAAATCTACAAATTTGTGACTTCGTCCTCTTTCCCTTTGATTTGGCATCATTATCACCTGCAAGTTTGTGGCAAACATCAACATTCAAACAATCAAATTATCCAACAGACAAGTAGTTATTTGCTTACAGTTACAACTTACAAGCTTACGGAAGGCACAACGGAAGCCGGAAGGACCTGCTCGGCGCCTCGGCGGACGACGGAAGCTCGGTGGTCAGCGCGTCGCGCTCGCGGTCGGACCTGCTCGGCGGACGGCGAAGCCGGAAGGCACAGTGGCTCAGCAGACGGAGCACGAAGGGACAGGGACAGGCCGTAGGCGGACAACGGCTCGACGCCTCGGCGGACGGAGGCACATGGGCAGAGGGACAGGGACAGGCGGACAACCGCTCGGCGTCGGCGGACGGGGACAATGGCTCGGCGGACGGCAGAAGGCACAGCGACGACTGACCAGCTGTGTTTGTGAGGGCAGAGGGTTAGCGGCGACTAACCAAGCTGGGCATCTAGGCCGACGGACAGACCTATTTTTTTTGGTATGGCTTGGGCCATAATGGGCCCTCCGCACCTAGGCCCAGCTTAGAGTCTATAAATACTTGTAATCACATCTAGAAGTGACTATGAAATGGAATAAAGAACAAACTCCACCCAAACTTGTACTTATCTGAGCACGTCTAGGGAAGTCTTCTTCTTTAGGCACGATGACTTCTCACGCCATGGTTGCTCGCTGTCGGTCCCGAGACGTCGACCCATACAGACGCCCGCCCAATCCAAATGCCCTGGAGCCGGCCGCCACCTCGGCCTCACCACCTCACCGGTTCGCGTCACCGGGAGCGACCTCCTCATCGCTCTAGATTTGGGACAGAGTCTGAAGCGGGGGATAATTAACTATTTGTCATCCTTGTCTTAATAGATTTGCCATTATAATTTGAAAGATGTCACAATTTTGCCTGCGTGGCTGCTACGTCCGCACGCCACATCATTCCTGGTCGTTTCATCATTCGTTTTTTTGTTTTAGCGCATTCATATACCATGTGTTTGGTTGGGTGCATGCGCCTGTGCAAAACTCTACAGATGCAAAAAATCAGACAACTCCATGTGTTTGGTTGCTTGGATGTGAGTCTGGGCCAGGCCAGACTCGTGCAAAATATTGGCCTCAGCCAGGCCCGTGGGATACGGCCAAAAGGCGCGTTCCACGCGAGCCAGGCTACGCTCGGCCACCATCGTGCTCTCCTCACGCTCGAGCTCTCCTCGCACTAGGGTTTCGCCGTCGTCTCTTCTCCCCTCCCATCTCTCCCTCTCACGTCTCCTCTCCCCCTTGAGCTCCCCCGTGAGCAAGCTCTCGCGTCTCCTCTCCCCCTCGAGCTCTCCGTCGAGCTCCCCCTCCCCCCGCGAGCAAGCTCTCGCGTCTCGTCTCCCCCGCGTGCGAGCTTTCGCGTCTCCTCTCCCTCGCGTTCGAGCTCTCGCGTCTCCTCCCTCTCGCTGTTGTGACACTCCTTCTAGGTAATCTGTTCTTCTTCTGATTTGTAGTAGTATTGGTAGTTCTTGGCTGAGATCTGGTATTTATGCATAAAAATAGCTCTTGGCTGAGATCTGTTCTTCGTCTGATCTGGTATAGTTTGCTAATTTCTCTCCTCTCAGATCTGGTATAGTTTGCTAATTTCTCTCCTCTGAGATCTAGTAGTTGTTGGCTGAGATCTGTTCTTCGTCTGATGTGAGCTCTCCCTCTTGCTTGCACCCATTTCACCCCTCTTAGATCTGGTATAGTTTGCTAATTTGTTATATAAAAATAGCTTCTGGTGTAGGATTTTGCTGCAAAGTACCATGTTGTCAGTGTTCCTCAGATGATTTTAGGGTTTTAGGGTTTTGCTGCAAAGTTCCATGCTTCTGGTGTCGCATGCACCCATTTCACTTCCATGTCTGGGATCAGATGATTTGTAGGATCATCAGTAAAAATTAGGGTTTTTGGGTTTTACTGATTATGTTATGTGGGATCATACTATTATCAGTAAAACATTCTTGGCTTTTTATGTTCTGTGGGATCATACTATTATGATTTGTTAACTCTATTTGTTAACTCTACTAAATCTTAGTTTGTATATCATAGTCCCTGATTAGTTCTTAGTCTGTAAATAAATATATACTGCAAGTTTTACTGTCTAAACATGATTTGTTATTCTATTGAACTATTTTGAACATTCATATGTATGATCTGGTATAACTAATTTGTAACAAATTCTGTTCATACTATCATCAGTAAAACATTCTTGGCTTTTTATGTTCTGTTGGATCATACTATTATGATTTGTTAACTCTATTTGTTAACTCTACTAAATCTTAGTCTGTATATCATAGTCCCTGATTAGTTCTTAGTCTGTAAATAAATATATACTACAAGTTTTACTGTCTAAACATGATTTGTTATTCTATTGAACTATTTTGAACATTCATATGTATGATCTGGTATAACAAATTTGTAACAAATTCTGTTCATACTATCATCAGTAAAACATTCTTGGCTTTTTATGTTCTGTTGGATCATACTATTATGATCTGGTATATATTTGCTGCTTTAATTTGTATAAATAAATAATTTTGAGCTGGTATGTGATGCTTCAGTACCTCTGGGTGGCGCATCTCTTGTATGTCGCAGCCGTGGTTTAGGCTATTTGTTTGATCCTAATTAGCTAGGATCAACATGGCACCTTTCTTAGTCTTAATTATCTAGGATTGATGATGTTGAGCTGAGTTCTATGGTTACTTTTGAATATATTCATACTTACTCTCTGAGCTATCAATCAATGGTATGTGATGTTTTAATGCCTCTGGGTGGCGCATCTCTTGTATGTCGCAACCGTGGCTCGTGTAAGAATTTGTTATCATATATTTGCAACTAGCACATCACTATGTTAAACTGTTACGTTCTGAGCTATAGATCAATGTTCTATGATGCTAATATGCCTCTGAGATATATATCAATGTTCTATGAATTTCCTTTTTTAGCAACTAGCACAACACATCCGAGCCAACTTAGACCTCTAATATCATTTTTTATATTTTATTACTCTAGCAATGAATACTGCTATTGCACGTCGTTGGATAATTGCAAAGGCAGTGGTCCTTGTAGCAGTTATGTCAGCCTGGTTGGATGCATGGTTGAGGCACCGATTGCATGCTAGGAGGTGTATCACTTATGGCCCAATGCACCAAAGAGACCAAGAGAGGCAAAATAACCTGAGATTCATTTATGAATCCACTGATGTTGAGTGTGTTGACTTACTCAGGATGAGAAGAGCCCCTACTATGTAGTTGTGTGACCTTTTTCGCACTAGGCAACTATTGAGAGATAGCATTCATAGCTCAGTAGAGGAGCAGGTTGCCATGTTTTTACATGTGGTAGGTCATAACCAAAGGTTTAGAGTTATACACATGACCTTTTGAAGGTCTATTGAGACCATTAGCAGATACTTCAAGGAAGTATTGTATGCTGTTGGTGAACTAAGGGATGAAATGATCTTGCCACCTTCAACTGCTACACCAACCAAAATTAGAGATAGCCACAGATGATACCCATATTTCAAGGTCAGCCAAATCCAAACACACCACTACTTTTCATGTTGGGTTTGTAGTAACAAATGTTTGCCCTAATGTGTAGGACTGTATTGGTGCCATTGATGGCACTCATGTGCTAGCAAGAGTTCCTAGAAATTAGAGGGCTGCCTTCCTTGGTAGGAAACACACCACAACACAGAACATTGATATCTTAGCTGCTGTAGACTTTGATCTAAGGTTTACATATGTTCTTGCTGGCTGGGAGGGATCAGCACATGATGCCCTTATCCTTGTTGATGCCCTTGAGAGAGAAGATGGTCTAAAAGTGCCCCAAGGTAAAAACTAGTTTCCTTGGTATCCCCTAATATTGGTCTACAATGCCCTAATATATGATATATGATGTTAGGTAAATTTTACGTTGTGGATGTTGGTTATGCTGTCAGACCTGGGTTTTTACCCCCTTATCGTGCCACACAGTACCACTTGAGTGAATATGGGGTGAGGAATCCACAGAACCCCAAAGAGCTCTTCAACCTTAGACATTCATCACTAAGGGTGACAATAGAGAGGGCTTTTGGTGCTTTGAAGAACAGATTCAAAATATTATACAACAAACCTTTGCATCCATACAAGACACAAGTAAAGCTAGTCCTAGCCTGTTGTATCCTCCACAACTGGATTCTTCGTCATGTGAATGATGAACATATTCCACTGGAAGAAACATGGGCTGCAAATCAAGTTCATGAGGAAGCTCCCCATGACCTTGTCATGGATAATGTTGCGTGGTCTGCTACCAGGGACAATTGGGCTCAACAAATGTGGCAGAATAGGGCCTCATATAGGGGATAGTGGTCATTATGTATTGTGCTAAGTTGGCTGAGAACATTGTCTATTAGCAATGATGAACTATCTACAATTTTGAACTCATTTTCTTTGTGCTAAGTTGCTGGCTGAGAACATTGTCTATTAGCAATGATGAACTATTTGCAATTTTGAACTCACTTTCTTTGTGCTAAGTTCCTTTATGTGATGTGCTCAGTTGCAATGATGACATTACTTACATCCTGATACCATTGTCGACTAGCAATGATGAACTTTCCTATGTCATTACTTTACCATTGTCTATGTTATTACTTTACTATGTTAAAACTGCAAATTTGTTACTCTTCTATGCTACTTCTACTATCTATATTACTTCTATGCTACTTCTGCTATTTTCTTCTACTTCTACTATCTTCCCCCTAATCTCTATCTCCCCTAATCTTTTACTTGTTCCAGCTATGGCTGACATGGTCTCTGAGGTTGCTAGTTAGGGGGCTAGGCCTGCTCTTAGGTGGACTGTTGTAATGTCTGGGTTTGTTCTCCGTCGTTTTGTTGACTTGATAGGAAATGGGGTTAAGACTAACAAGGGTTTTAAGGAAATCCACCTTAACTCTGTTGCTAAAAATGTCTCTGAGTTCTGTGGCCAAGAAGTAACAGGCCAACAAGTGTACAATCACCTTCGTAAGTGGAGGTCTAGGTGGGTCAAGGTTTGCAAACTGAAGGACATTAGTGGCGCTCTTTGGGATGAGGATAACTTTGTCATAAGCTTAGAAGAGGGTCATTATGCTGCTTACATCAAGGTTAGGACCAATATCTTCTATTTTTCTAACCTGTTAATGCCACTCTTCCACTTCAAATTCTCTTGTTCTAACTTGAGTTGCTAACTCAATAGGATCACCCAAAAGATGCTGATTATTACCTCAATAGGCCCATAGAGAACTATATGCCTATGCAAATCATATTTGGAAGTGGGGTTGCCACAGGTAAGTTTGCAATGGGTTCAAATGAGCCTTTGGGCAAGCCAACTGACATTGTTGACATCCTAGATGATGGCATTGAAGTGACCTCAAAGTTTGTTGATTGTTCCAATCTAACTAACAAGGGGAAGACTATTGACAAGGGTACCCCTGGTGAGTCCAATGATAACAAGCCTAACTTAGGGAAGAGGAAGAGGTTCATGACTGATGAGGATGTTGCTGTGTTCAATGGGATGAAACAAGCTGTTTCAGATGTTGCTGCTGCTGTCCGTGAAAGCATCCATGCTGAAGCAGCACCTGGGATCTATAATGCTGTAATCAACTGTCCTGGGTTCTCTAAGGAGGCTCTCATGTATGCCCTTAACCACATGATGGAGCACAAGGCCACATCCCTAGTGTTCCTGGACATGACTCCTGATGATCGTGACCTATGGCTCAAGACTTTCCTAGCCAAG